>NC_072006.2:18775000-19400000 GCF_028885655.2 Pongo abelii
CCTTTGTACTCTTTAAATTGCTGTTTTGGGTTTAAAGTCTGTTTCATCTGATGTAAAAATAGCAAACCTCTCCCTTTTTTGTTTTCTATTTGTGTGATAGATCTCCCTCCAACCCTTTATATTGAGACTATGGGTGTCATTATGCGTGAGATGGATGTTTTTGAAGACAGCAGATGGATGGGTCAGGATTTTTAAATACAACTTGTAATCTGTGCCTTTTAAGTGGGGCATTTAGGCTGTTTATAGTCAAAGTTAATATATTTCTCTTTTTGTTTGTTTGTTTAAGACAGAATCTTGCTCTATCATCTAGGCTGGAGTACAATGGCACGATCTCGGCTTACTGCAACTTCTACCTCCTGGGTTCAAGTGATTTTCCTGCCTCAGCCTCCCAAGTAGCTGGGATTACAGGCGTGCACCACCATGCCCAGCTAATTTTTTTGTATTTTTAGTAGAGACTGGGTTTCCACATGCTGGCCAGGCTGGTCTCAAACACTTGACCTTGTGATCTGCCTGCCTCAGCCACTCAAAGTGCTGAGGTTAGAGGCGTGAGCCACTGTGCCCGGCCAAGGTTAATATTTATATGTGAGTTTTTGATCCTACCATGAAGGTGACAGCTGGTTTCCTTATAGTATCTATTGTGTTGTTGCTATATACTGTCTCTGAGCTATGTATTTAACTGTATTTTTGCAAAAGTAGGTATTATTCTCTTATTTTCATGTTTAGAACTTCCTTAAGCATCTCTTGTAAAGCTAGTCTAGTGGTAACACATTTTCTCAGTGACTGCTTGTTTGGAAAAGATTTATTTTTTCTACTTTCGTATGAAGCTCAGTTTAATGGGGTAGGAAATTTTGTTCGGAATTTATTGTCTTTAAGAAGGCTGAAAATCGGCCCCAAAAGATTGGGTTCTTTTTGACACCTAGTCAAAAATGAAAGTGTTATCTTTCTGAAAATGTACTCACTAATATGGTATGTACAATAGTTAGTGTACCATGCAATTTGTTTTTATTTTATGTTATTTTGTTTTTCATTTTACCCAAGTGAGACCCAAATTGTTTTATTTTTTGTGGGAATTTAATGAGATAGAATTTCTTGATTTTCACATTTGTAGGGTACAGACCTGTGTAGTGAACTACTCACAGCAAGGATGCATGCCTGTGAGGTGACACAAACCCAGTGGATCAGACTTGGCCTCCATCCTCCTCTTATCCTGATGAAATCTCACAGCTCCAGACAACACAGGCGTAAAACTTTGACCAACACTAAATGGCTTGAAGAACTACTTCTTTCAGAACAAACTCTTTCTGCACATTCATAAGGTAATCGATATAGTATATAATTATACATTTGCCCAATTTTGAAGCCCACTGCAAGAGTGAGAGTTTTAAAATGGCTATGTTTAGTGAGCAGTGTCAATAGAGTCTTTAAGATCATCAATCTTAAGCCAAGAAAATTTAGAAAATACTAAAATCTTAGCGCTCACATAAAATAAAACTGGAAGCTTTTCCAAATTAGACAAGAATCAGACAAATTTGCAAAATATTACCAATGTGAGTTTTGAAGCAGAAAGACAATGTTATAAACCATGATTTTCACAACTAGGATTGACTGTAGTATTTCATAATTTTAGAGGATTGTAGTATTTATCAGAACTTTAAAGTGATTAAACCTAGTGGAATGTGATTAGTGGTTTATCTTTCTGCTATATTTAAATTAAATTCTATTATAAAATCAATGTCTTGTGATGAAGCAAATAGTGACTCAATAGTTGAGTATGAAAACATAGAAATAACTTGTTACACTGTTGTGTCAAGTAGTTAATTAATACAAATGTTATGTTAGCAAGTAAAAAGAACACAAATTTAGGAAGGGCAAATCTGCCCTTTCATCTGCAGTGTGAATGGATTGACTGATGGGGTCAAAGTCGGTGGCATCATGAACTGGAAACAATGTTTTTCTCAAGCTGCAGGTTTGACATGTCAAACAGCCTCTTCCTTGGCTGATGACTGCTTTCTGACTCAATGGAAGACCTTGTTCTCTAGCATCACGGGCTGTCAGGAACTTTGCTTATCAGTAAGAAGAATATCCCACTGCCTGGAGGATCTATATCCAGCTTTACACAGAAGCACAGAGCTACAGAGAAGGGGTTTCTGGATGGAATATTCCACATCTGGCTGGACTTTATAGGTTCTAGAGACACAGGACCTAGGTCCACTTTGCAGACCAGACTTGACACTGGCTGCTTTACACTAACGACTGCTATGCTGTGAGTCCATCACTACAGCCTTAAAAATCCCTCCCCATAGTCTTATAATAACGTCTTTGCTTTGTTTTTAGAGTCATCCCAGGTTTCTTGATGTGAATTTATTCCCTTTTTGCTACAAGCCCATAATCCTGAGTCTGTTGACTGCAAAATCTGTTTTAGTGACTGAACGCACTAAGATGTATATTATTTTCCAGAATTTGGGATGATTGTAGTATTTTTCAGGATTTTAAAGTGACTAATTTGTTGTGACTTATTTCCTCTTCCTAAATAAACACTAACTTTTGTGCTTAGTTTCTGTTTGGTTATATTGTGCTATTTTTCATGCAGATAACCGTCTGTATTATGTAAGCCTTAGACCTCATGGAACCTGGGTTGCTTGTGGTCATAGTGCTGAGAATCCACCTGCCCAAGGAATGACCGCACTGATTCCTACTTCCCAGGCCTCCAATGGACTTATCTCTCCTTCCAGAGTGATTTGTCTAGGCTGAAGGTGGAGTTTCTAACCTCTGTAGTTTTTACTCTTTTAGCAAGAATGTGTGACATTACTTTTGCTAAAGGAACTCTTAGAAGGGGTGCAATATTTCCAAAACATGACCCCTAGGAGGCTTTTTTACTCCCAAAACCTGGTAGCTTCCAGAGAGAGCCCAGACTCTCAGCTTGGTCCAGAAGACGAAGACCCACATGCTCACCTTTAAGCTTCCCTGTCCCCTGCTCCCCTCCTAGGGAACAGACACACAGGGAGATGGTGGAGGGAGCCCTCTACAGAGCCAGACTTCCCCCTCCACTTCCCCAGGAAGAGAGTTGTCAGAAAAGTTACTGGTTGACACAAAATCACCTGTTCCTTGTGTCCTTGGATGGTGGTTGCTTATGTCAAGACACACCCTGCACCAGGTAGAGAAACATGAGGATCTCCATGCAGGGAAGACTGCGCTCCTGACCACGATTCCTGGGCACATGCTGCTCTGCTCTCAGCCCCTCTCTTCCAACAGAAGCCTAAATCAGTGTGTGCACCCCCTGAACCCCCGACACCGGGTAAGGCCCAAACTCAAAACTCCTCAGCTCATGGCCCCCTGGGCGCTGCTTCACTTTCTTCAACCCAAAACCTTGGTTAAATCCCGTGGGGGTGGAGGGGAAATGAAGCAGGTGCTCCCCACTCTCCCTAACAAACCATGCTCCTCCTGGCTTTCTATGTGCGGCACATGGGGTGCTGGCCTCAGGGCTGTTTGGGCAGTTTCCCCTTTGTCATTTCCCCCTCGGTGTTCATGGCAGCCACCCTTCGTCAACACAGCTCTAGGCATGGAAGACAGCTGAGAACCCTTCCCAGTGGTACTGCCCTGAGGGCTGCACCCCTCTGCCCTGAAATGGCAATGGGAAAGGCGGTGCAATGGGCGGGGTCTTAGGACTGTATCCTCTTGTTTGCAGCGCAACTACCCACTATTCTACAGAATGGTTTTGACACTAAGGTGATGATATTTATTAACTAAAATATACTTTGTGAAAAAATCGAGTGTCCAGTGCATGTCACATCCATTTTTGTTTTAGCTTCTCCATCCCTGTCAGGAAGCCTGACCTGAGTGCTCGTTTTAAATCCAAGTCCAGCGAAAGGGTGTCTGGATGAAAAAGTGTAAAACTCTTCTAGGGCACAGCTTCGTAGCGTAAGAGACAACCTCCCATCCTGGGGCACACCCTCCCAGGATGGATGACAGAAGGTGCTGCTTCCTCTGGGTGATCTTGCCCATCTTTGGTTTGGGTGGCATTTTTCCCAATCAGTTACACACACACACACACACACACACACACACACTTTTGGACTTTGTTTCCATGTAGGGGCCTAAAGTCTCCTGTGGAAAGAACTACACGTCGATCGCTATCTATTTAGTGTCTAGGGGATTTCATGAGAGCAGCTCAATCCCTGGACTCTGCTCCACTCTGCAAGCACAGATGGAATCTACAGCCTGGCGAGCTCCACCGAGGCCTGGCCCCTGCCTGTGGACACAGCCAGCTCCCTCCTCCTGGTCGGACAAGGACCTCAGACCAAAGCAGCAACCCAGCTTCTGGGGCAGCTGCCTGGGCCCCTTCCTCTCCCTGATCACCTCAATAGGGGCTGCTGCAGCTGAAGGCCTGGGTTCCCAGCCCCTGGCTGCTGTCTCCCTGTTCTGAAGCTCAGGTCTCCGAAAGTGGCAGCAGCTCCCCTGGTGGCCTTGCTGTGGCGTCAACTCCCAGATACTCCTCTGATCTCCACAGCAGCAGAATAAGGAGGCTTCATAAAGGAACTGCAGAAACCCTGCCAGTGTGCACATCCACAGACAGCCAAGAACTGAGAGAGAGGCGATGCTACTGTTTAATTGCAGGATGTGGGGGTGTGTGTACCATGTACCAGGGCTATGAGAAGCAAGAAGGAAGGAGCAAGGGCAGAGCCCACTGCTGAACAACAAAGGCCTCCTGGGGCCTTCTCTGTCAGTCTCCCGGCACAGGTGCATGGGGAGGCCTCCCGCAGGGTGGGGGCCACCAGTGCATGGGTGGGAGCACTACAGGGTGTAGGAGTTGGAAGTGGCCCGTGCAAATGGCCTGGCACAGATCCCTATGCTTCTTGACACCTGGATTTCACCAGGGACCTTCTTTTATTCCAGGAAACTTCATAGATCGTGAAAGAACACAACTGTTTCTGTGAAAGGGAAGAGAGAACACCAATCACTGTGGGTTACAGTTAAAGGGGAAGATGCCCAGGCATGAAATGTCAGAGCCTGGGTGAGGAGGATGGAGGTGAGACACTGGGCCCTCACCCACCCCTGCTGAGTCCCAGAGCACTGAACTAGAATAAATAGTGACAGTTCCATTGCCCCTCCCAAGGCTCCAAGCTACCAGGTGTCACTGGGCCCCCACCCCAGCCTGCAGGGTCCTGTCCCAGCACAACACTGTGAGGAGTAGCCTGTGCAAGGCCTTGGGAGCCACAAGGGTTCAGGTCATGGGGAGGTGGCTCACTTCCCCCAGCTCCTTCCACCTCCAGCACTCAGGCCAGCACTAAGAGGGGCCAGAGGGAAGAGCCCAGGTCAGGGCAGCTCCCCCTCAAAGAGCTGGGGCATGAGGAAAGGGCAACAAGGAGAGTGCGGCTCTCCCCGAGTGGAGACTTCACAAGAACCAGCAGGTACTTGGAGAGGCTGGTGTTGGGTGAGTGGCGCAGGTCCAGGGCTTCCCAGCTAACAGGCCTCTAGGTCCCACTAATGTGATCCTCGAGGTTGTGGCTGCATGCAGGTGCCTGAGCCTTGGGTTTAGACAGAGCCCTTTCTCCCTGCCCAGCACATAGCCCCACAGCTGCTTCTTCCCGTCCAACAGGCAACACCCCAAAGCAGGCAGAGTTGACCTTCTAGTAACCATTCCCAAGCTAAAGCCTTCCTAGCAAATCAAACACATTGACCCCCTCCCTCACCACGGAAGGACATACATAGACAACTACGTAAACTCACTTGGACTCCTCATCCCCATGAATCTATGTACAAAGCCCCATACTCCCCACACACACCCACACACAGGCACACATGCTCCCATAGATCTCCCAGCACACAATGGCACATGTGTGTATACATGTTCACCTTTCCACACACCCACCTACATGGACACCCTCCCACAACTACATGAACACGTACACATCCATGCATACATGGCTCCCCACATACCCACCTGCACACACACACACCCTCCAAACATGTGTAGGGCAGAGGCTGACACATATGCACCCCTCTGCAGTGCATGAGTGGCCCAGGACCCACATCAGGAATGTACCTTCTGCAGTTCTGGCTGTTCATGGAAGGCACAAGTGTCCAAGTTGTGCTGGGACTTGGTATATATGTTTCGGCCCACCTCTATGTCGAAGAAATAATTTGTCCCGGCCACGATCTACACACATGAGAAAACAGGACACACGGACAGCACTCTCCATCAGTTTCATGCACTCAGAGGCACTTCACTGTGGCTGAGTCACTGGACTTGCTTAAGGGCTTCACGAGCTGTCCACATGTCACCACAAGGCACACAAGCCCCGTCTTCCTGTGATCTGGCAGGGTGCTGAGCCTCATGCTCACCCTTAAACATTGTTTTCTGTGTGCTGGGTAAAATAATTCATTGAATTCTGCTACCTGTGGCTCAGGGGTGAGGGAACACTGAATCTTTACTAGGAAGTCTCTCTGATGACAAAATTTCAGCTAACTTCCAAAAATCTCATTCCCTCCATTTAACCTAGATTTATTACTTCACTTAGAGTAGGAAATCAGATGCTTCACACACACAGATATTTTGGGTCAATGGGGCCTCCCAGATGCCACCATTTCAAGTGTGAGATTCAAGATACATTTCTCAAGTCAGCAGCACACCTGTGTGTCTTACAATTGCAGAGTAGAATTGAACCCTTTCCCTGCACAGGGCCTCTCCCAGACACAACGTGGCAGAGCTGTGGAGAAACCTGGGATGAGGGAATCTTTGGAAATGTGAGGAACTACTGAGATCCCTCAAGTATCAGTTTACCCATGTATAAAATAGGCTTCCAGGCCTGATGGTCTGCAATGCCCTGTGCTTCACTCCAAGTTACTGTCCTGCTTGAGTGGGAGATGCAGGCCAGTGGGGACCACGGCACCAGGGAGTGTGCCTCGTATGCAGGGAGAGAGCCCCAGCTGACAGCTACAGGAGGAGAAATGGGGCTGATGGAGATTCCTTTGAATTTCCAGGAGAAGGTGGAGGAGCTCTAAAGGCTGTCTCACTGTTTGCTGCTCTGCCATGGGATGCAGGTCAAGCTGGGCCCAGTAGCCCTGCTGAAGCTCCCTCCTGACCTGACACCCTCCTCAGCTCTGCTGTGGGATTGCTGTCCTCATCTTGCTGAGGTCTAACTCTGCATCAGCTGTTAGAGGAAGGATCAGGTGTGTTCCATCCCAGCAGGGACTCAGCCGCCCTGGGCTGTAGGGGGTGGTCAGCCCGCCTGAGTGAGAAGGCCACTAGCCCTAAGGGGCTGTGCCCAACGGCATGACTTGGGGAGGGAAGCAGGGCTCTACAGAACAGGGAGCCAGGTTCCTGTGTGGCCCCTGTGGATGGGAATCAGGGAGGAGGATGAGCCTCAGGGCCTGGATCTCATCCTGAGCAGCATCAAGCCCACCCAGAGTCAGCACAGTCTCCATCCACACCTGCTGGACTCTGGGAAATGCCACGGTCATGGTACAGACACAGTGGCTGCTGCAGGTTAAAGGAAGCTGAGAGGACAGACAGTGGCTGCAGTATATGGCCCGGGAGCATGCTTAGGCATGAAGGCCATCAGCGGAGAGTCAGGGAAATCTGAATGAATCTGAGCACTACATCATGAATGTGTCAGTGTTGATTTGCTGGGAATGATCTTGGGGGTCGGGCAACAAACAGACTCAGGACCCCTCGGGTGGAGGCAGCACCCACCTGCTGCCTGGCTCTCAGTACCCGCAGCGGGCATCTGTAGTACTCATCTTCGGTCGCCTTGTTGTACTCACTGATGGCAAAGTGAAGGGCACGCTGTACCCACTCATCATTGAGGTCTGCGTCATAGATGCGACCCAGGATTATCCTATCCTCCTCCTTGGGGCTCCAGGCCAGGGCCCCAGCCAGGGCAGCCAGCAGGAGCAGCAGGGTACACAGGGGCCAGGCCATGGTCTCCTCAGAGGCAGAGCACAGAGCTGGAGCTGCAGGAGAGGAGGGTGAGAGCCTGAGACGGGGAGCCCAGACCAGCAGGCAGCTGTGCATTTATCCTGCATTGGCAGCACAGCCTCACCCACCTCCATGCCCCGTCCCTGACTCCTCCTCCTCTTTCTGCCCATCCCCTCTTTCTCCATCTCTCCTTTCACTCCTCTGCCAACACAAGCTCCCTCCCTGCCTCAGTTCCCCCTGCCCCTCCCAGGCCTCCTCCTCCATCTCCCCCTCCTCCCCACTCCTTTCCACACTGCAGCCTCCCCGAGCCATGCCTCTCTTCCCCAGTGCTTCCAAGCTTCAGTCACCGGGTCTCCACAGAGGTGACACTGGTCCTTTGAATGTGAAAGCAATGTGACTTCCTGTTTGCTCAGAAAAGGGAAAAATACAGGGTTTGGCCTCCCAGGGTCTTCAGATATCAGAGGCATCCAGGAGCACTTGGTCACGGTCTCCAAATCTCTGGAGCAGAGAGTTTATTTCAGAAGGTTCCAGAAGACCCTATCCACACCCTAATATGGAGAATTTCTTTGCCAAATTTAAGGGAATTAACCTTTTTGGAAAAGGTCATTGGATTCTGTTTTCATAACAAACAGGCTGGGACTCAGGACCCCTCGGGTTTCATAACTCATTATTCAATAAACAAACTTATCACCAGCTACTCCCCATGCCAGAAGGTCTAGGGCTTGAAGACAGAACCTGGTTGATGAGTCATAGAGGTGACATTGCAGAGCTGCTGCCCACAGAGATGTGACATGAACCCATGAGCAACATTTTAAATGAAGAGAATAAATGGGTAAAAGTAATGTTTAAAGTATTTATTTAACCTAATACAACCACAATATTATTTCAGCTAATGGGAACAATTATTAATAAGATCATTTATGTGTGTGGTTTTTTTTTTTTTTTGGTTTTGTAAATCTTTGAAATTCCCTGTGTATTTTTTATACTTAGCCCAGGAATCATTTTGGACTGGCCCCATTTCAAGTGTCCCTTGACACATGTGGCTGGTGGTTATGGCTGCACAGTAAATTCCTACACAGTGTGTGTAGGGGATGGTAGGTTATGATCAACAATTAGGATCAGGGAGTTACACTCACTCTGTTGGAAGTGAAATAGAACAGGGGCTAGAGAGAGACCACTGGACCCTGGTCAGGGAGGTCTTTATGAGACTGGAGAGGTTAAGAAGCCCCAGGCAGAGGGGAACAGCCAGTGCAAAAGCCCTGAGGTGGTGTTGAGCGTGCCTGTTCCAGGAAGAGGAAGCTCCTGGAGGGGATGTGAGCAGGGAAGGAAAGGACCTGGAGTCTCCTGGTAACTGTGTGTGGGGCCCAGTGGAAGGTGCACGGAGACCCCTGGCAGGCAGTGAGGGTGTCAGGAGAGGGAGCAGCAGTCGCGGGATGAATGTAGGAACACACAGGCCTCTCTTGCTTCTCTCCTAGGCAGCCATGCTTCGGGCTCCTTTCCTCTGTGCATTGGTTGGAAGACTCACCTGGCATTTTAAAAATTGCCTTAAATGAGGCAGAATTTACATACAATAAACTGCCTAATAGTATGTGCCCAATCTGAAGGATTTCATAAGTGCATACACTTGTGTTACCAATTTGTCCAGACCTGTGACATCTGCCTTGCCCCAGACGGTATCCTCCTGCCTCTCCAGCTCACCTTCGTGCCCGCCCCACCCTGGCAGCCCACATCCAGCCCTGTAGACTCCTTTGTTGCCTGTTCTTGAGCTTCCCAGGAATGGAGTCATGCAGAGCTAGCCCGGGTATGTCTTCGTCCTTTGCTCAGTGTGGCTTTCCAGTGGCACCCGAGTTGCTTCATTGCCAAGATTGTGAGTTCTTCTCCAGAGACTGAGAGGATGTGGTTAATTGGGTGCTCTGTGGGCTGACAAAGCCCCCAGCTTGGGATGCTGAGAGCCTAGGCTGGAAAGTGACTCCAGGAGTGGGGAGGGTGGAAGGAGGCTCTGAACAGATAGCTGCTCCCTTTGTTCTCTCAACCCCACCCTCCATGCCTGAAGGTGACTCTGTAGCAAATGCCCTTATGGCGAGGTGGCAGGCTTGGCCAGAAACACCAGGAAACCCTGGACCTTAGCAAGACACCCAGACGACTCTTCTGGGAGTGGTGGAAGTGAGGGTTGGCCAGTGTCAGCCCAAACCTATTTAGAACACTAAACAGTACTATAATAAACAAATGACCAAGCGCAGAAAGCATCATGTAAATGTGCCAGCGATGAGGACAAGCTGGCCAAGAGTCATCCTGGGCTCAGACAAGGATGGGACTGGATCAGCATCAACTTGGCAGCCAGAACCATATTACTCATGGGTGCTCATGTTCAGTATTAGGACAGGGGACCTTGTTACCTGAGGCCTGGTGACCATCTCACCCCTCTGTGAATCCAGCACCCCTAGAATAGCTGTGCAGCCTGGCAGATACAGCAGGTGTCCCAATAGTGTTTACTGCTGGGTGAGGGAGGGAAGACCTTCAAACAGAGATGCATGTATGCCTCCTAATTAGACAGCAAATGGGGAGAGATTCCCAGAGTAGGGAAAGAGAGGGAAGTCCCTTACCAGGTGTTTGTGAGCAGAATGGTCATCTCCAAAGGGTAAGAGTTAGTTCTCCTCTGTGGCTCCCACCTTCCTGGGACAGCTGGGAGTCCAGACTCAGGAAGACATGCCGTACAGAGGGTAAACTGAAGGTCAAGGAATCCTCTTGTTTTTTTTTTTTGTTTGTTTTTTGTTTTTGTTTTTGTTTTTGTTTTATCGTTGGAAAGGAGATGTAGGCAACCCAAATAGTGAGAATATGCTGGTGGGTGGAGTGTGACGGAGGGAGGCCAGAGTGCTGACCTGTGCCCCATATGTGATGACACCACCAGTGGTCATCTTCTGTCACGACGCTGGCATGCACTGCAGGGAGGGTCAGCTGTCCTGAAGCAGCAACCTCTCTAATCCCAGTAGGAAAGATACCAGTGTAGGTTGCTCTTAGGAGGAGGTACAAGTGTGATATCCAGTACGGAGTGATAGCAAGTGGCAGGCTGAGGTAGCTGGCCATCTCCGCCAGATGTTTGATGATCTTAGGCAAATGTTGTGTCTGTCATGCATCTGGGGAAAGAGGCTACTATCTAAAGCATAGTGTCTGGGAGTTCAGACCAGCAGAGATGAGAAGATTTCAGCAGTGATGTATCAACATGGTTAAAAATGATGGAGTAGCCAGGTGTGGTGCTGCACCTGTAATCCTAGCTAATTAGGAGAGTGAGTCAGGAAGATTCCTTGAGTCTAGAAGTTCAATTTCACCCTGTGCAACACAGTGAAACCCCCATCTAAAAAAATGACAGAATACTTTGTTCCCTGATTTCTATAGCCCACAGTTTTAAGGACACACTAGGAGGGGGCCAGATAGCAACCATGGACCGAGGAACAAGCTTTGGGCCTCCAGCACCCATGTAACCTGGAGGAGTCCAGCTGCCCAGGAGGGGCATGTTTACCTTCTGCCAGGTGACAAAAGAGAAAGCTGTGTTCCCCTATGCTGCATGGGTGACTACTGATCCGATTATCTGAATTAGTAGGATGAGAAATTAGGTGAGTGGCAGTTCTCTGCAATAAATGACCAATAATAAGTGAACACTAAACAATACCATAATAAATGACCAAGCACAGAAAGCATCACGTAAAAGTGCAAGTGGTGAGGACAAGCTGGCCAAGAGTTGAGATTCTGCACAACTGGGTTTTGAGCAACTGACACTTTGGTCTATGGTAGGAGCTGGGACTGAGCAGCCACAGGATTTGGTGGCTTCTCAAATGAGAAGCCCAGGAACCTCCTTTATGGAGTGCCTGAAATTTTCTAGCTTCAAGCTCATCTCTTTCACACTCTATCCCTCCTTCTTTTCTCCCTCTCTTCACACATGGTGGACACGTGGATGCTTCTAAACTATGGGTCAATGTTGGTAACACATTTGGCTGTGCTACGACATGTGGATGCTTCTAAACTATGGGCCAATGTTGGTATCATATTTGGTTGTGCTAGGACATGTGGATGCTTCTAACCTTGGGAACACATTTGGCTTTTCCACATCATTAAGAAACTGATACTCATGGGGAAGCCTGCTGGTAGCCCCGGCTAAGAAAGGCGAGAGAGGGCAGAGCCCTGTGTCTGAAGTCTGATTGTTTTGCACTCCATGGGGAAAAAGAGAATCCTTTCTCTTGGGGACCAGCACGTGAACAGTATTCATGGTTTTGGAGTGCAATTTAACATTTATATTTCAAAAAGAGCATTTGTCAGTGCAGATTCACTGACTGAAGAACCACATATGAATGGAGAGGAGTAGGGGTGGCCTCCAGGAACTTGGGCTGCTGACTGCTGCAGCCAGGGATCCATCTGACTCACTGGGCTGCAGACTGCAGAGGCCTGGCCATGAGGAAAACAGGTGACTCTGAGGAGGTGAGTCATTTCCTTGACATCTCTGGGTGGTCAGACTTTCTTATCCTGTTTGGGTCACTGCTGGGACTTCCCTGTCACTGTTTGTGTAACTTTAAATATCAATTCCTTTAGCAAAGTGCAGTGACTCTGGAGAGTGGTCCCTCTTCCTGCTTGGAATCCTGTTCAACTCAATCACTGAGTGCTGGAGCTGGAGCCAGGGGTCATCAGGACAGCCCTGCCCACTCCTGTGGCCCTGCCTGTCCTCTCCTCCTGTCAGAGGAGCTGGATCCACTGACAAGACTCACCTTGACCAAACCTTAGTTACGTTCCTCTGAGCCTTCTTCTCCCCAGTCCTCATCCCTAGTCCCCAGCCCTGGAGCTCCTTTTCTTGCAAGGGCTGCAGTGCCCAGTTTTAGGAAAGAATCCTGCTAAGTCAGTTTAAAAAGAATCCCCCACCCTTCATATCTGATCACCTTCAGCACCTGATCGAGTTCTTCTTTCCTTGCCTTTGATGTCTAAGGCTTTCTCCTGCCTTTAGCAACAATATTCTTAGGTCAGTTTATCTAGAAACTCCTACCTTTGGTGTCTCTGCTTAGTAATTCTGTTTGAAACAGTTCTAAAGCTACTTTAATAATGGCCCAATCATTCCGTATTATAAGTGGAATGATTTTACCCTCCCTACTTGCTTGTTTTAAATCTTTGCTAATTTTTTCCCAGTCTTTTAGATCTAAAGTACCTTGTTCTAGAAACCATGGCAGAATTGTTCTATTGTTCGAAATAGCGTGATTAGATTTTTTGTAGAGACTCTAACTCCCCCTCTTTTTACAAGAATTTTAATAGAGCTGAGATAAGAGGCATATTTACTTTTAGTTTGCCCCATTGTTACCCTGGCTTCTTCCGGGCGTATAAGCTTACTTCAAGGCTGACTGTAGACGTACTCGGGAATCTCTGGTCTACTTGTCCTCAATGACCACACTGGAGCATATATTCACCCTAGAGAATAGCACCCACGTTGGCCACCAGATGAAGGGGTGGCCATCCATTCCACACCTGTGGGCATTTCTCATCAGGTGTGATGAGAGGCTGAGAAAAGAAAGAGACATGGAAACAAAGTATAGAGAAAGAAAAGTGGGCCCAGGGGACTGGCGCTCAGCATAGGGAAGACCTGAGCTGGCACTTCTCTCTCCGTTCCCTCAGTATTTATTGATCATTATCTCTCCCATCTTGGAGAGGGGGATGTGGCAGGACAATAGGGTAATAGTCAGGAGAGGGTCAACAGGAAAGCATGTGAACAAATGTCTCTGTGTCATAAACAAGTTGAGAAAATGTGCTGTGCTTTGATATGCACATACGTAAACATATCTGGTGCATTAAAGAGCAGTATTGCCGCCAGCATGTCTCACCTCCAGCCTTAAGGCAGTTTTCTCCTATCTCAGTAGATGGAACATCCAATTGGGTTTTACAGGGAGACATTCCATTGCCTAGGGACCAGCAGGAGACAGATGCCTTCCTCTTATTTCAACTGCAAAGAGGCCTTCCTCTTTTGCTAATCCTCCTCAGCACAGACCCTTTACAGGTGTGGGGCTGGGGGATGGTCAAGTCTTTCCCTTCCCAGGAGGCCATATTTCAGACTTTCACATGGGGAGAAACCTTGGACAATACCTGGCTTTCCTAGGAAGATGTTCCTGTAGCCTCCTGCAGTGATTTGTGTCCCTGGGTATTTGAGATTACAGAGTGGTGATGATATTTATATTCAGTGATATTTATAGCACTGAATGCTCACAAGATATAAATATCACTACTATTCAGTGATATTTATAGCACTGAATGCTCACAAGAGAAAGCAGGAAAGATCTAAAATCCACACACTAACATCACAATTAAAAGAACTAGAGAAGCAAGAGCAAACAAATTCCAAATCTAGAATTTGTTCTAGAGAAGGAAGAGCAAACAAATTCAAAAGCCAGAATTCAAAAGCTACAAGGCAAGAAGTAACTAAGGTCAGAGCACAACTGAAGGAGACAGAGACACAAAAAAGCCTCCAAAAAATCAATGAATCCGGAAGCTGGTTCTTTTTTTGAAAAGGTCAACAAAACTGATATACCACTAGCAAGACTAATAAAGAAGGAAAGAGAGAAGAATCAATAGATGCAATAAAAAATGATAAAGGGGATATCACCACCGATCCCATAGAAATACAAACTACCATCAGAGAATACTATAAACAGCTCTATGCAAATAAACTAGAAAATCTAGAAGAAATGGATAAATTCCTGGATACATACACCCTTCCAAGACTAAACCAGGAAGTAGTCAAATTGCTGAATAGACCAATAACAGGCTCTGAAATTGAGGCAATAATCGATAGCCTACTAACCAAAAAATGTCCAGGACCACACGCATTCACAGCCGAATTCTACCAGCGGTACAAAGAGGAGCTGGTACCATTCCTTCTGAAATTATTCCAAACAACAGAAAAAGAGGGAATCCTCCCTAACTCATTTTATGATGTCAGGATCATACTGATACCAAAGCCTGGTAGAGACACACACACAAACAATTTTAGACAAATATCCCTGAAGAACATCAATGCAAAACTCCTCAATAAAATACTGGCAAACTGAATCCAGCAGCAAATCAAAAAGCTTATCCACCAAGATCAAGTTGGCTTCATCCCTGGGATGCAAGGCTGCTTCAACATGCACAAATCAATAAACGTAATCCATCACATAATCAGAACAAAAGACAAAAACCACATGATTATCTCAATAGATGCAGAAAAGGCCTTTGACAAAATTCAACAGCTTTTAATGCTAAAAAGTCTCAATAAAGTAGGTACGGATGGAAGGTATCTCAAAATAATAAGAGCAATTTATGACAAACCCACAGACAATATCATACTGAATGGGCAAATATTGGAAGCATTTCCTTTGAAAACTGGCACAAGACAAGGATGCCCTCTCTCACCACTCCTATTCAACATAGTGTTGGAAGTTCTGGCTAGGGCAATCAGGCAAGAGAAACAAAGAAAGCGTATTCAATTAGGAAAAGAGGAAGCCAAATTGTCCCTGTTTGCAGATGACATGATTGCATATTTAGAAAACCCCATCGACTCAGCCCAAAATTTCCTTAAGGTGAGAAGCAACTTCAGCAAAGTCTCAGGATACAAAATCCATGTGCAAAAATCACAAGAATTTCTATGCACCAATAACAGACCAACAGAGAGCCAATTGAACAATGAGAACACTAGGACACAGGTGGAGAACAACACACACTGGGGCCTGTCCTGGGGTGGGGGTATGGGGGAGAGATAGCATTAGGAGAAATACCTAATGTAAACAATGAGTTAATGGGTGCAGCAAAGCTGCATAGCACATGTATACATATGTAACAAACCTGCGCGTTGTGTACATGTACCCTACAACTTAAAGTATAAAAAAAGAGAGAGAAAGTTCTAAATATCTGAGAAATAATCAAACAGAAATAGGGCAACCAACCTGGGAGTCCCCAGTCCTACTTGTGTTGTTTGTCTTGTGCATCAGATTATGAATGCTAAAAGTGGATTCCAGCCTCTGTGATTATTCTGTTTTGCTCTCTAAAGGAACAGCCATTCAGTGGTTGTTTGTATTCTCCTTTGCCTCTCTTCAGCATGTCACTTTAGGGTTAGGGTGCTGTTTGACAGGGTGAACTGGGATCCTCCCCTTTTCTCACTGAGGTGCTGTCTTGACTTACAGTCAGGAGCCAGGACCTGGGCAGTGTGGAGGGCTAGCATGCTGTGCCCCACAGACCTCCTGGATTGCTTCTTCATATGTGGGAAGAGTTCAGTGCTGTCCTGGATCTCTGATATATGGGCTGCTTTTAGGATTTGCCAAAAGGAAACTTTTAAAGCTTCTGTTTCTTTACAACCAGCAGCTTCATTACTTATGGGATGTAGGTTGTCATGGGGGCAGTAAAGAGTTCATTTGGGAAGAGAGTGGAGAAGGAGTACAGCGGAAAATGGAATAAACCATGTATGAGTCAGTTTCTGTTCCATAGGAAAAACCCTTAACATCTTAGGGACTAAAAGCAAGAAACCGTTCCTGTCACACTCTGGAGTGTGCAGATGAGCTGGGGCTTAGCAGATCTGGTCTGGCTTGCCTTGTGTCTTCATCCTGGGACCCATGCTGAAGGGGCAGTGTCTGCTTGGATCAGGTTTTCTTCATGATGGTAAAGAGGGATGCAGGAGGACCCATCTCTCACATCTGCAGGGTTAAGGTCTCTGTCCTTGTCACATCTGTTAAGGCCCACGCAAGACCCATAACCATGCACAAAGGCAAGGGGGGTTTATGCTGCATTTTCTGGAGAGAGTTGCTACTAGCCACATGGCAGAGGGGGCATGCATGTATAGTTTTGTTCCAGCAAAGGAGACAGCTGTCCATCAATCCTGGCACACCCCCTTGAATCTAGGAAAACCCCTCTTCTCTGTGCTGGGACACAGCACACGCTTCCAGGAAGCCTGTGACTTTCATGCTGGCAGCGGCTGTCTAAACGTTTGCTAACAATGATGATTTTTTCAGTCTCCTGAGTTCCAACTGGGGTATCTTGGAAGTTCTTACTCCCTAGAAGGGATCCTCCAGATGAGGAAAGCTCCTTTCCAAAGGCCTGTGTTTATTCTCTGTAAAAACAGGCTGCTCAAAAGGTATGGCCTGGTAGAGACTTTTTTGGCGTACATTTTATTATACATTAATTGTTGAGTCCTTCCTAATAGAGAATTCACTTCTATTCCCACCCAGTGTGGTTCACGTGGTTTCAGAATCATAGCCAAATATTTGTGAAGTTGTGCATGTGCAGGATGGGAATTTATGATGAAAACTCAAGATGAAATAGAAGAAGGGGGCTGGGAAACAACAATGACCCCCTGCACTGCAAAGGGAGGTACAGGTAGAATGAGATGGGGAAAGTGGCCATCTCTTGTGAGGTGACACCATCTGGGGGAAGTGGGGGCACTTCCTCCTCAGCCCCTGTCCCTGCATCCTCTCCAGTGCCCCAGTCCCTTCCACCTCACATTCTCTCTCTGCTCAAAGAACAGTACAGAGTGTGAAATGTGTTCTTAGTAACCAGCCAGCCTGAAGCTTCATCACGCGATGGCTTTGCCATTTCCCCTACACATGTATGCTAGGATGAGAAGTTAGGAGGTGTTTCCATGACTTCCCAACTAGCTGACAACACAGGCCTGTGTATCTCAGGTGATCCTGATGCAGAACTTTGCTGTATTTTGAATTTTTATTTTTTGCACCTATTACTTTGTAGTGATTTCAAACTTACAAAAAGTGGGAAGAGTAATATAAAGAGCTCCTGTATACACTCAGATTCTCCCACTCTTTACCTTTTGTCTCATGCTTTTTCCTTCTCTTTCTATATGTACAAGCTATTATAGGTTATTCTGAGTCATTTGAGTGCAAATTGCAGACATGACCTCTTTTGTCCTCAGATACTTTCATGTGTGTGTCCTAAGGACAAGGACATTCTGTAACACAACCTCAGTGCAATAAGCAAAATCATGATGCTTGTGTGGATACATCCTTTTATATAGTCTATTGTTCAGTTTATCAGTGGTGTTTATTTGCCAAGCTTCTTTGGTCTCCTTTAATCTCATAAAGCTCTTCATTCTGTCTTGTCTTTGTTATCCTGTCATTTTTGAAGATAACTGGCTATGTTGAACAATGTTTTCTGTTGGGGTCGTCAATGGATTAGATTCAAGTGATGCATTTTTTTCAGATGAAAATTATACAAGTGATATTGTGTCCCTCAGTACATCATCATTCCAGGAAGCCGGGATACCATTGTCCAGTTGCTGATACATGTTAACATTAATCTCTAGATTTAGATACTATCTTCCAGGTTTCTCCACTCTTAAGTTACTTTTTTTTGTTTGTAGAATTATCGAGTATTTCACAGAGCAATACTTAGAAAATAGGTTTATGTTCTACTTCTTATTAAACTTTTACTTTCTACCATTGACATATAATGATAATTCTTTCCGGAATCAATTGTTATTATGATTATTGTGACTATTTTTTCCTAACTTCATCATTTCTTCTGTATTTATTAACGGCATTCATTCCACTGTAAGGAAAACTTTCTTTTCTCATCTGTCTATTTATCTATATACCTACCTATCTAGCTTCTGTCTCTCAACAGGTCTAACTCATGGTTTCTTATTTTATTGAAGAAGTTATAATCTGTTACCACTATTATTCCAATGTGTAGATTATCTCACAGTTGGCTACCAAGAGATCCTTTAAGCAGCTTCCTCTGTTCTCTTGACACGTTTCTGTTATTATTGGAGCCTATACTTACCTTCTCATGTATTAATAAAAAGAAGTTCTAGATCTATTTTATACTTTCCTTCATCCAACACTAGAAGTACTGGCTGAAATCTGTGGTGAGTTCAGAAAGCAATCCTGAGTGGTGCCTGTGCTCATTCATTGCTAGAGGGAGGCCATGGTGCCTCTGTTGGTAGTTATTCACCTGGGGCAATTTTGCTTCCCAGGGCAAAATGGTAATGTCTAGGACATTTTTAGTTGTCCCTACTTGGGAGGATGTACTACTGGCATTTAGTGGACACAGGTCAGGGATTCTGATAAACATTGTGCATTTTTTCCCCCAGTGGTAGATTAGAAGCTTTCAGTGTGCCTCAAGCACTTGGAAATAGCAAAATAGTACATAATGGTCAGCTCTGTGAGTTTTAACTCAAGAAGGAGAGTGGGAATCCACTGGAATCCTGAAGGACACCTCAGATTCTGGGGAGGAGAATGCAGGCAAATAGCCCCTAAGACAATGTGTTCCTCATAAAAGTGAGTGATGTCCCAGAATGTGAGGGGCAGAAAGTCTCCCTCTGTGTTGTACCTTTCCACTGGGAATTCCATGGGACCAAGCCAAGGGAGAGCACTTTGTTTCTCTGAAGCCCTGGAGCTAACTTGGGGAGACGCGTGGACACTCTGAGAAGAAAACACACTGGAAAAAGCTGCTGCCATTGTCTTACACCTAGGACAAAGAGAAGCAAGCTATTTTTAATCCGGGTTCATAAGTCAATCATTCTTAGGTGACCCAGCAGCTTGCCCACAAACTCATTTTAGTCTTGGGCCATATGGGAGTGCTTGTGCTAGAATGGAGTAGGGGCCTCCACATTAGAACTAAGCAGTGACTGTGAAAAATGCCCCAGGAGTAGGTGTTGGATTTGTGCTCACCCTTGCTGCCAGTCAAGAGCCAGAGGAGGTCTGCTGCAGCCATGGTTTCTCCTGGTTGATGAGACTTGCAGTCAAGGTCATCTTGGTACCTGGAACTGGTCTCTGTGTATGAGTGCTGGATGCACCAGACTTCTTCCCTGAGATCGTGGAGTGGCTGGATACTCTCTGCCACACACTTGGGTTGATCTTTTGGCATTCAGAGCAACTGCTCCCTCGGATCAGCAGCCTAAGCAGCCCACCCTTCCTATGTATGGACTGTGGTGAAGCAGGGCCCTCTGTACTCCATACCCAGGTAGATCTCCAGGCATTCAGAGCACCTGTGTGCCCAAATCAGCAGCCTTTGCTGCCTTACCCTTCCTGTGCAGACAGTGGTGAAGCAGGGCCCTCTCTGCTCCATGCCCAGGCACACCTCCAGATATTTAGGGCACCTGCTCCCTTGGAACAATAGCCTGAGCTCCCCTGACATTCCTGTGTAGAGATTGTGTTGTAGCAGCACCCGCTGCACTCCATGCCAAGGCAGATATATGTGCATCTGGAGCACGCACTCCCTGGATTAGGATTTGAGGCGTTTTACCTCCTGCAGAGAAGCTGAGTGCAAGGAGATTTCTCACATCCATGCCTAGGCACCTCTCTGGGTGATCAATTGATGCCCAATGGACTCCCACTCAATGCTGGTGCTTGTACCTGCTATTGGAGCACCTGTAGTTATGCCTGCCCTTTTTGTTCCCCTTGCCCAGGGATAAGCAGGGAGCTCACACCATGGTGCACTTCTGGATCAGCCCAATGCCAGAGGCAACACAAAGCTTCTCTCAGTAAACAAGAATCAAGTATATACCCATCTGCATTAGTCACAACTGGCTGTTACACACAAGAACCGTCCATTGGCCTGTAGATAAATCGCATAGCCCAATATAGAACATGCTGACAAAAGTGCATACTGTTATAGAAGCAAATCCAAAAACCCTATAATCACACCCCCTAGAGAGGGTTTGAAAAGGAAAGAAAGACAATGATGTAGGGAAAGAAAGAAAAAGAATTCTGTCTGTACGAAAATAATTACAAAAATTGGAAGTGCCAATGTGTCCAGAGAAGAAAAAAACAGCACAAGATTCCTGGAACCATGAAACATCTGAATGTTGTGACACCATCAAAGGTTCGCACTATCTCTCCAGAATGGTTCCTAACCAAAATGAAAACTCAAAAATGACAGATAAAGAATTCAAAGTATACATTGCAAGAAAGATCAATGAGATCCAAGAAAAGGTTGAAAATCAACAAAAACAAATTTCTTAAGCAATCTAGGAGATGAAGAAAGAGATACACATTTTAAAAGAAATCAGTCAGAGCTTGTGGAATTCATAAACTCCACTTAAGAAATTTCAAAATACAATAGAAAGATTTATCACTAGACTAGACCAAAAAAAAAAAAAAATCACTTCAGAGCTTGAAGAGTAGTACTTTGAACTAACCCAGTCAGAAAAAAAAAATGAACAGTCTTTGAGAAATATGACATTATATAAAATGACCAAATCTCTGAATTGTTAGCATTCCTGAGTGAGAAGGAGAAAACATAAACAATGTGGAAAGCATATTTGAGGTAATCCAAGATAATTTCCCTAATCTTGCTAGTGTCACAGACATCCAGACGCAAAAAATTCTGAGAACACCTGCCAGATACTATACAAAATGAACATCAATGCGTATAGTCACCAGGCTTTTCAAGGTCAATGAAATAAAAAATCTTAAAAGCATCTAGAGAAAAATGTCAGATAATGTACAAAGGAAGCCCCATCAGGTTAACTGCAAAGTTCTCAGTGGAAACTGTACAAGTCAGAAGTGATGGGAGCCTGTTTTCAGCATTTTTAAAGACAAGAAAATTCAACCAAGAATTTCATATCCTGTTAAACTAAGCTTTATAAGCAAAGAGAAATAAAATCTTTCTCAGGCAAACAATTAGTAAGGAAATTTGTTACCACTAGACCAGGCTTACAAGAGATTCTTAAGGAAGTACTACACATGAAAACAAAGAAAGATCCTGCTAACATAAAAACAAACAAGTACATAGTTCATAGACTTTGTAAAGCAACTATGCAATAGAAACTACAAAGCAACCAACTAATAACTTCATGAGAGGATCGAAATTTCATTTAGTTCTTAAATGACCACATGTAGTCATAGTTATAAGTCTTCCCATTGTACAGATGAGTTAACTGGGTCTCCTAGAGATGACATCCCTAGCTCTCTCATTAGGGGTTCCATCTATCAGTTTCCCACTTTACCAGTGAGACTTCATTCTCTCAGCTACTGGGAGTGTGGCCACTGATGGCTCACAGCTGAGTCCTTCTGTGGGCATTTATCTGAGTCAAAGGAAGCTGCTTTGTCCAAGTTCATGTCTCTCTTGGAATTGCCTATTTTAAATTATAGGTCTATAAGGGGGTACAAACTGTTGACTCTTTTGCCCTCATACGCTATCACTCTGAGGACATCCCCATTGCAGAAGTCTCCATGGGCCTGACTTTGGCCTCTGCTGAGCTGCACCCCTGCCTGATATTTCCCTCTGCCCCACCCCATGCCCCTCTGCTGAGCTGCACCCCTGTCTGACCTCCTTCTGCCCCACCCCATGCCCCTGCCTCCCCAGCACATGCCTCAGTGAACCTCTTGCACATGAATCTCCATCTGAGTCTGTTTTCAGGAACCCTAACCAAGAGATGGTGGAGTCAGGACACACACCACAAATATCCTGCCTTTTAAACTACAGTGAGTTTTAGGTCTGTGAATGTTTGGAGGATGGGGCAATACTTGTTTAGGAGACTGGATGTCTCTCTTCTCAGGATTCGAGGGGTAGGATGCTCCAAATGTTTTCAGACCTGAGACTTATTTGGAAAAATGGTTTTTATCTGGAAAGTTACCTGTTCTTGAAAATCTCTTACTCAGCCAGGACTACTTTTCCCTCTACTCCTTAGTAAAATGAAAACCAAAGCTTCCATTTGTATTGGACTTGGTGAAATATTTCACTTACCAAATTTCTTTGGCTCCACCAGATGGGGAAGGCTAGGCAGGTAACATAAACCCCTTGTAATTTTGTGGAAATATGTAGAAGGGAATTTGGGGACAATAAGGCAGGTCATGTAATTTTCAGATAAATTTTGTTCGCATTGCACAATAAGCTTCATTTGCCACCTGGCTCTGGGACTGGCACTCAGTGGTGTGTCAGCTCCATCATTCCTGGAAGTTATCCTGGCTGCAGATAGCAGGAGTCTTGAGAAACACTGGCAAAATCTCCCATGATGACACTGGTCATTTCCCAAAGGCCATGTGGGTGGTCGTCACAGAATTGGTGCAGCATCCTTAGCAGGGGCCCAGGTGGTTTCCTTCCATCTTCTCCATCATTCGTTGGGCTGTTGTTGTTGGGCACATGGCTCATAAGTGAAAGGCAGACACCATAGTTGGAGACATTCTGTCCCAC
This sequence comes from Pongo abelii, assembly GCF_028885655.2. Classification (NCBI taxonomy): domain Eukaryota; kingdom Metazoa; phylum Chordata; class Mammalia; order Primates; family Hominidae; genus Pongo; species Pongo abelii. Next base: position 18,798,063 of record NC_072006.2, read on the forward strand.
ACTACAGCCTGAAACGTGAGGAGTAGGGGCAGGAGGAGGTCACAGGGGGTGAGAAGAGGGTGTGGAGAGTGAGTGTGAGAGTGTGTGTGTGTACGTGTGTGTGTGTGTGAGAGAGAGAGAGAGAGGATACTTTCCGAGGACTCTGCATTTTCTCTTCAGTACAGGCTTTTCTTTTCTTTTCTTTTTCTTTTTTCTTTTTTTGTAATGACCTGGCTGCCCTCTTAGATGTTATTGCCTGGACTTGCGTCCTATGCCCCCTGGGGTGAGGAAGGCCAGGAAGTTGCCTGGTGCTTTCAGACTTTCCACTGAGGGGAAGGGAAAGGTAGTAGGGAATGGCTGGTGAGGTTTTCAGAACAAAGTTTCTTAATATGAAAGTCCACAAAGAGTTTGTAGAAACTCCATTGTACTCCAAATATTACAAGCATGTTTGTGCAGGAGTGTGCATACGCATACATACACACCATTTCTACAATAATCTTCTGATTCCTAATGCGATCACTGACTATTACACTATTCTAATGTTGAATTATGGATGCTGAGTTGTAAATGCAATGCCATGAGTTTGCACGGAAATCAAATGCAGACTCACCTCTTGAGATTTACATGTCCATTACTTTCAACTGAACTGGGCATCAGGCTGTCTCCTCTCTACATTCAATGAAAGTAGAATACAGGAGAATGAAAGAGGATGAAATGGAGCACTCTAAAGCCAAGCCAAAGCCCACCTGCTAATCGCAGTCACTGAGTCCACAGCAGTGATGATTTCTCTGGTGGTGAAGGCTTTGTAGGGAATGTGACCTAAGATATCCTCTCTTCCCCAGGAGCTCGGAGTATAGCTGACAGAGCATATATCTGAAGACATTCAATGCCAGGAAAAACAAGAAAATACTTATTAAATACCAAGTGGCTTTCAGAACTCAGGGAGCATGTGAGAACAATTTTTTTCCCACTTTGGAAGGAGTTTCACTCTTTTTGCCCATGCTACAGTGCGATGGTGTGATCATGGCTTACTGCAATATCTGCCTTCCAGGTCCAAGCGATTGTACTGCCTTAGCCTCCCAAGTAGCTGGGATTACAGGCGTACACCACTATACCCAGCTAATTTTGTATTTTTAGTAGAGATGGGGTTTTACCATGTTGGCCAGGCTGGTCTTGAACTCTTGACCTCAAATCATCCACCCGCCTTGGCCTCCCAAAGTTCTGGGATTATAGGCCTGAGCCACTGCACCCAGCTGTGAGAACACCTTATGCTGAAAATAAACTGCCGATTAACTCATAGTTGATAAGCTGTGAGGCATATATGGGCATATCAACCACACCAATAAGTCATTCAGCCATAGTATTTGTTAGTTCAGTTTTAAAAATAGAGACATAGGGAGGATCCAAGGGGAAATAACCTATAATTTAATCACCCAAACACTCCTAGCTGACACTAAAAGAGGTAGAAAGAACACACACACATTTTTGTAATATTCAAATGGAAAAGAAAGATTCAAAATATAAAAAAAAGCAAAAGCAAATTATTCATCGCCCTACCCACACTACCACCTCTCTTCCGTGATATCCGCTGTTAATAAATACAAATGACAGACTGCCTGTCTCCTTTTCTATATTTTAGACTTTTATGTGTATATCCATATGTGTAAATATGTGTCTAAATGTCTATATAGCCACTCATACACATGCATGTTTGCTTTCGTTTTTACAAGCTTTATATTAGCACACCACATATACCTTGCTTTCAATGAAATAATATATTCAAGATATATTAAAATTACTGCCAGTTTAACACATATGTTGCTATCTAATTCTTAACCACTCTTCCATTATGTGTATACTCTATAATTTACTTGAGCAGTCTCTAGTGATGACAACATTTTGATCATGTTAAAGTTTGTGCTATTACCAGGACATTGCCATGGTCATCCACAAGTTTCACAGAGTGTTGGTGACATTATAAATGATATATTAATAGATTCTTAACATATTTTAAGTGTAGGTATATTAACATCTATTAAGTGTATGATTGGTGTAGGGGATGGGCCTGTGATCCAGACCTGGTCTATGAGGCGTGAGAAGGAGTGAGCCAAGGAGTGCATAGGAGGAGGTTACTCACATTCAGGAAGGATGGGTGGAACAGAGGCTTTTCCCTAGGATCTTCCTGCCTCTGGATGTTGGTGTTGATGATGTGATGTCTGGAGCTGTGACAACCACCTTGCTACCAGCTTGAGGCTGAAGCATCATGAACAGAAAGGTAAGGATGAGAGAATCCCAGGGAAGCAGAACAAGATGCTGAGAGTTCTGTTTTTAAAGCCTGCCTCACCCAGGGCCTTCTTATTATGAAAGGTGGAGCACTCCATTTGAACTCAAGCCATTTTTAATTGGGGCCTTTCTTTACATGCAGCAGAAAGCCTCTTGCCAGTTCCCAATGCCCATGCAGGTTTCTTCTGCATGAGTTTCTCTTTCCCTCACTTCTTCTCCGTGTCTCCTACTTTTGTGGCTGGTGGATTTGCCTCCTTCCCATTTCCTCTGGGCCCATCCACTCTTACAAAAATATTAATGTCTACTCATAAAAATCCAGATCTTTAAAGATGCTAATGACTTTTAAGTACAGAGCATTTCAAAAACCCTACAAAAGACTTCAAGTGGGCCTGAGCAACAGGTTTACTTGGGTGGAGGTTTTGTACAATAAAAAGTGTGTGGTATTTTCACTGTAGTCAGTTCAGAACATTGGCTTTTTCTACTTTGGCTTTCTTCTTCCCATTCACCACCCTCTGGATGATGTAGGGTGGACACAGGCATTTTGGTATCTGGCTAACAGGAAGTTGAGTTGGGATGCATTTAACCTGGGGTGAGGGGAACACATTCCCATGGTTCTCAGTCACTCCTGTGCATAGTCATGTTGCCTCAAACTGCCCTGGTGTAGGAGTGGCCCCAGACAAGGCCCTACAACCCCCCTCAGTTTTTACCTAAAGCAGCGAGGAGAGGTAGAAGCTTGATCAGAAAATGTCCCCAGCACCTCACATTGGAAGCCTGTGATTAGCAGAGAGGAAAGAAGGTTTGCAATGTGTGGAGCCAGAAGCCCATCTGTGGAAAATGATTCCCAGTGGAAACATGGAAAATTTCAAGTGAGTGTTTGGTTCTTTTTGACCCTAGTCAAAAAAGGAAGTTTTATTCTATTGGAAATGTAGTCAGTAATATGGCATATAACATAATTAGTGCATCATGCCGTTGTTTTTATTTTTGATGAGAGTTGAATGAGATAAAACTTCTCAATTTTTGACATTCATAGGGCACAGATCTGTGTGGTGGAAATACCCAGAGTAAGGACATATGTATGTGAAGTGACACAGAACCGATGGATGGGGCTGATCTCCCACCTCTTCTTATCCTGACCAAGTCTGGGAGCTCCACATAACACAGATATAAAATTGTGACCAGCAGTAAGACAGCACAAAGAAATACTTGCTTCAGGACAAACTCCTCCTTCACAGTCAATGAGCTAATAGATATAGCACATAAGGACATTTTTAGACAATTCTGAAGCTCAGTACAACAGTGACAGTTTAAAAATGCTTTGTTTGCATCCGTTATTAATAGAAAGATTTGATAAGGTCCTCAATTTTAAAACAAGAAAATTTAGAGTTATTAAAATCTTAGAGCTTGCATATGAAAGGAAAATGAAAGAGGCTTTTCCAAATTGGACGACAATCAGAAAAATGTGCATGATATGGCCAATTATGAGTTTTGAATCAAGATGTTATGTACCATCAATTTTACAAGTGATCAAACCTTTTAGTGGAAAGACTGGTTTATTCTTCTGCTATACTTAGTCAAAATCCTATGATAAATTAAATGTCTTATAATGAGACAAACAGTGATTCATTAGTTGAGTATAAAAACATCAAATGAAATTATGAGTTGTGTCAGTAGCTAATTAATAAAAATATCATGTGAAGAAGTAAAAATCATGTGGATTGAGAAGGGCAAATCTGCCCTTTCATCTGCAGAGTGGAGAGATGGACTGATGTTAACAAAGCCAGTGGCATCATGATCAGGACACAATGTTTCTCTCAAGATGCAGCTTTGAAATGTCAAAAAGCCTCTTGCTGGCTGACCACTGCTTTCTGACTCTGGGCGGGTGCCTGAGGCTGGGGTTAGACAGAGCCCCTTCTCCCTGCCCAGCACCCAGCCCTGCAGCTGCTTCCTCCAGTCCATCAGGTAACATCCCAAAAGATGCATGGTGGAGTTCCCAGTACCTCCATTGCCAAGTTAAATACCTCTTAACAAATCAAATTCATCACATTTTTCCCCCACCACCCCATCTAAATGCTCATGTCAGAGGCGTTTGAACCAGAGCAACTCCATCTTGAGTAGGGGCTGAGTAAAATGAGGCTGAGACCTACTGTGCTGCATTCTGACATGGTTAAGGCATTCTAAGTCATAGTATGAGATAGGAGGTCAACACAAGACTACTTTCTGACTCAATGGAAGACCTCATCCTCTAGAGTCAGGGGCTGTCAGAAACTTTGCTGATCAGTAAGAAAAACATCCCACTGCCTGGAGGATCTCTATCCACCTTTCCACAGAAGCACAGAGCTACAGAGAAGGGGTTTATGGACAGAACATTCCACATCTGGCTGGACTTTATGGGTTCTAAGGACACAGGACCTAGGTCAACTTTGTACACCAGGCTTGACACTGGTTTCTTTATACAGAGGCCTGCCATGCTCTGAGTGCATCGATATCAACTCAAAATCCTTTCCCCTGGTCCTAGAAAAACCTCTTTTCTTTTTTGTGTCATCCCAGATTTCTTGGCATGAATGTATTCCCTTATTGCAACAAGCCAATAGACGTGAATCTGTTCACTGCAGAATCGGTGTTAGTGACTGATTGTAAGAGGATATGTGTTATTTTTCTGGACTTTGTGATTTTCACAGTATTTTTCAGCATTTTCATACATATAATTTCCATGATTTATTTTCTCTTCCTTAATAAACGTTAATTTTTGTGCTTAGTTTTGTATTGCTAACATAGTGCTTTTTTATTTTTATTTTGATTTTTTTCCACAGAGAGCCCATATGTATGCTTCTCAGACCCTGCAGCTCCTTGGTTCTCTTGTCCTTGTTATGACAACTGTCTGCCTGCCCATGGAAAGACTGTGCTGTGTTGTGCTTCTCTGGCCTCAGATGCAGTCAACCTTCCTTCCAGAGTGAGTTCTCTATGCTGGATTAGGGTTTTCTAACTTCTTCATTTTCAGTCTTTTACCACTGATTTGTGACTTTTTTTTGGGAAAGAAAGTCTTAGAAAAGTTTCCAAAATGGGAATTGAATGATATGGAATTTTATAATTTCGATATCTGTAGGCACAGATAGGTGTATTGATACCCTGTCTTACTCTCCTACAAAGACCTAGTGGCTTCAGGACACAGTTCAGACAATTCATTGGCTCAGAAGATATTCCTGCTCACCCTCAGCATCCCTATCTACTTCTTCCCTCCTAGAGAGCAGACACACAGGGAGTAGGTGGGGGAAGTCCAGTATACATTCCCACTTTACTCCCAACTTTCTCAAGGGAGAAATTGTGTCTGAGAAGTGGCTGGTTTACACAAAATCATCTCTTCATTGTGTGTCTTGAGGATGGTTGCTTGTGTCAAAGGAGATCTTCCATTCAGGTAGAAAATAATGAGCATCTCCCTGCAGTGATGTCTTCACCCCTAATCACCAATCTGAGCACCTCCTACTCTGCATGCAACCCCTCTCTCCCACCAGAAGCCTGAGTGACTACATCTGCCCACCCCCAAGAGGATGAGGCTCAGACTCAAGTCCCCCAGGTCATGGCCTCCTGGGTGGTGCTTCACTTCCCAGATCCCAAAGATCTCTGTAAAATCAAGTCCAAGTGGAGATGAAATGGATGTAGATGTTCTCCACTCTCCCTTTGCACGTGTTCCCCACTCTGGATTTCTAGGTGTGGCACATGGGTGTCGGCCTCTGGACAATTTGGGCAGATTTCCTCTTATCATTTTGCACCCCTGCCCTCCGCCATGTTCACGGCAGCAGCCCTTGCTCAATGTGACTCTGAGCATGGAAGGTATTGGAGAGCCCTGCCCGGGTCACCTACCATGAGGCTGCCCCGCTGTACCCTGAAATGGCAAAGGAGTCTCTGCATGCTGGGCTGTGTGACTTAGGACTGTAGTTTCCTGTTTAGGTCAGAAATATGCACTGTTGTCTGGAATACTAGTGACAATGAAGTGATGTTTTTTATTAATGAGAACATCCTTCTTGAAAACTGAAGAGCGTCCACTGCATTAGAGTCGTGAATGTTTTAATTTCTACATTCTTTATGTTAAGCTTGACATAACGACTTGGTTTAAATCCAAGTCCAGAGAAAGGACCAGTGGGTGTGAACGTGAACAATGCTCCTAGGGTACAACCTCCCAGCACAGGGCACTGCTTCCCAGCATAGGGCATAACCTCCAAGCATAGGGCACAATCTCCCAGGATAGGACACAACCTCTTAGCATAGGACACAGCCTCCCAGCATAGGACACCACCTCTCATCATAGCACATAGCCTCCCAGCACAGGGCACTACCTCCCAGTGTAGGGCACAGCCTCCCTGTCCAGCATAGGGCATTACCTCCCTGCGTAGGGTGCACCCTCATGGGACTGATCAAAGGAGGCACTGCTTTCATACTAGAACCTGGGCTGCTCCCTTTGGAAGAAGTCAGACTTGGAGGAGGGGGCTGGTGGACAAAGAGAGCTTCATAAACAGACTGCTAAAAAACTTCCTGTGTGCAAAGCCCCAGACAGCCAAGAACTCAGAGGGAGCTGATGCTACTGTTTAGTTGCAGGAGAAGGGGGCGTGTGCACCATGCACCGGGGATGTAAGAAACAAGGGGCGAGGGCAGAATCCTCTGCTGTGCAAAAACCTCCTGAGGCCTTCTCTGCCTGTGTCCTGGTGAAGACCGGAAGAGGAGACCTCCCTCAAGGTAGGAACCACCAATCCAAGGGTCAGAGCACTACAGTGGCATGGGTGTAGGAGGGGGTTGATGCAGCTAGCCTATTACAAACCTCTAGACATTCTGACACATGGATTTCACCAAGGACATTCTGTCCTCCCATGGAACTTCATAGATCTGGAACGAGCAAAACTGTTTCTGTGAAAGGAAAGAGAATGGGACAATCAGTGTGGGTTGCAGTTAAAGCTGGAGATGCTTAGGCATAAGACACCATCACCAAAACCTCAACACCATGGTCATCACCATCATCACCACCAACACCATAAGCATCACTACCATCACCATCACTATTATCTTCACTGTCACCATTACTGTCACCACCAGGACCATCTCCAACACCAGTACCTCCATAATCCCCACCATCACTAGCATCATTAACACCATCACCACTACCACCATCATCACTATCGTCACAACCACCATCATCATTATCAATACCACCATCTCTGTCATCATCACCATCACCACCACCACTATTACTACCATCACCAACTTCACCACTATTACCATCACCACTATTATTACTACAAGAGCTACCATCATCACCACCATTATAACCACCACCATCACCATCATCACTATTATCGCAATCACATCACCATTATCAATACCAACAGTACTACTGTCATCACCATCACCATCTCCACTACCACCATCACCATCAGTATACTCACCGTCATTATACTCATCATGAGCACCATTAACATTTTTGTCATCAACACCATCACCATCATTACCATTACCAGCATTACCAGAATACCATCATCATCACCTTCAAAACTATCATCACCATCACCATTTTCATCTCCAGCATACCATTCTCATCACCATCATCATCTTCAGCACCACTGCCAGGCGTCTGTCAGTAGCTGTTCTACATTGGACATTGTGCCACATCCTTTATAAACCTCATATGATTACATTGTCATGCTAATTCTATATTTTATAGAATAAAAGAAGGTGGTAATTGGCTTTGTAACATGATAGAAGAGTGTGAGAATCTGGTTTTTCTTCTCAGAACTATCTGCAATCCATGAAAGAGAAGAATCACTGTATTTCTCAGCTCCCACATTGCTGGATCTTCCCTAGAGAGGTCTGATGTGGACATCCACAGTGAAGTCTTCACTGATTTGCTGGTCTCCACCCTCAGATTTTGTTTCTCTGGTTCTAAAATGTTTAGAAACCCATATCCCCTGCCACATGAAGCATTGGCATCTTGCTCTCTGTGGCTGCACTCTTGCTTTTGCCCATCACATAGCCCGGCCTCTAGAGAAACTGGACTTTTTGATGTTCTCCAGACACAGAACTGTCCAGGCTCACATAATTCTTTCTCAAATATTTGCCTACAGATGCCCACTCCACAATAGATCTTTGCCTCCACAAAGGCTACTTGCTTCTCAAGTTTAGGTCTGCACAAATCCTGTCTATGAATCCCTGTCTCACCCATGTAGCCAGCCAGGTGTGACCCTTTTAATTTGGGGGTCTGATAGCACTTTTGTGTGCACAAGAGGAATTTTCTCTCCTCCTCTTTGGGTCGTTCTTACTTGTGTGTCTATTTCTGTCACCCACCAGGCTATGAGGTCTTAGAAGATAAAGATTGAATCTCCTTCCCCTGTGATTTGCCTCTCAGAGATCACTGAGGTAATCACAAAAAAAACTAGCTAACTAATAATGAACATAACACTCAATAATGTATTATAACCTTATAATTACTTATTAGGTATTATTACTTTCTTCATTTTAGAGATGAAATAACTGAGCCACAGAGAGTTTAGGGAAATATGTCAAATTTACACAGCTTGTAAATGGAAGAATCAGGGTTTTAACCTGTGTAGTCAGACTCCATGTCATTGTCATGATATGAGATGCCTCAGCACTCTGCTGTCCTTAAAACTTTGTGCATTTGAGAAATTTCATATCAAGCCACAGTTATGCTGCTTTTGAACTGGAGCTCAGAGGATGGGGTCATTTAAAATGCCAAGATCATCACCACCTCATACAGAACTTGACAATGATTCACACAAATGTGTCTTGGCCCAAATATAAAATGCGTAAAAAGGAAGTGTGAAAGAGGGAAAATGTAATCATCAGCCTAGAGCCCCAAAATTAAAATAAGGTAGAAATGAAAATTAATCACAGGTGCTACAAAGCTCATTCTCTTCCACTGAACAAGGATTTGGGCAAGAAATGCAACTGGAAGCCATGTGCTGGCACCCGAGCAGTTCCAAGTGGATTCAGGGCAAAATGATCCTCTTAGTACTTTGGTGAACTTGATAAGTGAGTAGATGAGAAGTGTGAGTGGTCACCCAGTTATGCTGTCCAGGAATACTTGACTGCCCAAAGATGGATAAAATGTTTTTCTGCGTACTCTAATGAACTGTTAAGATCTTAAATTTCATTATACTTCTTTATGTGTTTTTTCACACCCCTATGTCCAAGATGTCCAGAAAAGAGGGAGAGGTGAGCAGGTACGAAGTGGGGTCTGAGTTCTGCTTGTGCCTGTCTGGTAGACTAGTGATGCCTGAAGAAGCACAAACATCTACCTGTTGCTGTTAGGTGGGCATTTGTGGTCATTATTAGGGCTGTCTTCTAAGTATTTCAGTTTCTTCTCTTAAGTGCAAGACAGGATTGTCCTTCTTCTTCCTTTGAGTTTGGTGTGGTCATGAATTGCTATGGCGATGAAGAAGAATTGAGATGTCTAGTTATCATGCTGGTTCTTGCCTGAATACCATGTGCTTTCTTTTTTTTTTTTTCATTGTGGTATTCTTTTATAGGTCCTGTGAGATTTACGCTTTAAGGAGATTCTATTTTGTGTATTTAGAGGATTTCTTTCAAGATGTAGAGCTCCTTTTAGCAGTTTTCATCGTGCTGACCTGGTAGTGGCAAATTCTCTCAACATTTGTCTGAAAAAGACTGTATCTTTCCTTCATTTATAAAGCTTAGTTTCACGAGATACAAAATTCTTGGCTGATTTTTGTTGTTGTTGTTTAAAGAGGCTAAAGATAAGAACTTAATCCCATCTAGCTTGTAAGGTTTCTGCTGAGAAATCTGCTGTTAATCTGATAGGTTTTCCTTTATAGGTGACCTGATGATTTGCCTCACAGCTCTTAAGATTCTTTTCTTCATCTTGACTTATTTAACCTGATAACTATGTGCCTAGGTGATTATCTTTTTGCAATGAATTTCCCAAGTGTTCTATCAGCTTCTTGTATTTGTTTGCCTAGATCTCCAACAAGGTCAAAGAAATTTTCCTCGATCATTCCCTCAAACATATTTTTCAAACTTTTAGATTTTTCTTCTTCCTCAGAATCACCAATAATTCTTAGGTTTGGTCATTTATCAAAATCCCAAACTTGTTGGAGGTTTTGTTTATTTTTTAATCCTATCTTCTTCGTCATTGTTGGACTGAGTTAATTTGAAAGTTTGCCTTCAAGCTCAGAAGTTCTTTCTTCTACTCATTTGAATCTATTGCTGAGACTTTCCTGGGGATTTTGCATTTCTCTATGTGTGTCCTTGATTTCCAAAAGTTGTGATTGTATTTTGTTTATTCCATCTGTTTTCACTGGAGATCTTTCTATTCATATGCTGCATCTTATTTTTTTTTTTAATTTAAGTTGGACTTCACCTTTCTCAGGTGCCTCCTTGGTTGATTTAATAAGTGACCTTCTGAATTCCTTTTCTGGCAATTCAGAGATTTCATCTTGGTTTGGATCCCTGGCTGGTGAGCTGATGCAATTTTTTGGGGTGTTAAATAACCTTAATTTGTCATACTACCAGAATTGTTTTTCGGTTTCCTTCAAAAATGGGTAAGCTATGTCAGAGGGAACATGTGGGACTCAACGGCGACTCCAGGGCTGAGAGCAACAAGCTATTCCTGTCATGCTCTGCCTCCTGCACATGGGCTGGGGGACAGCAGGTCTGCTGCTGGCTTGGCTTGTATCTTCATGCTGGGGCCCATGCTGAAGGGGTGGTGCCTCTCTGGGCCAGGTTCTTTTCATGGAGGCTCAGAGGAGAGCAGAAGGACCAGCCTCTCACAAATGCAGGGTTAAGGTCTCTGTGCTTGTCCCATGTGCTAATATCCTATGGGTCAAGCAAGTCCCATGACCATGCACAACAGCAATGGGGGTCTACTCTGCATTTTCTGGAGAGAGGTACTGCTGACTGCGTGGCACAGGGCATGGATGTATACTTTAGTTCCAGCAAGGGAACCATCCAGCTGTCCATCCATCCTGCCATACCCCCGTGAGTCTTGGAAAAACACTGCTGTGACATGACACATATGTGCCCAGGAAGCTGGTGGATTTTGTGCTGGCAGTGGTTGGCTGAACTGCTATCAAGGCTGACTTTTACCTGTCTCCTCTGTTCCATCCTGGGATGTCTGGGAAGTATTGGCTTCTAAGAAGTCCTCCAAGTGCGGACAGCTCTCTTTTCAGGCCCTCTCTTTCTTCCCTATAAAAATGAGCAGATCAAAGTCCATGGCTACAGAGAGTACTTTTTAGGCCTATAGTTTGTGATCCATTGATTACTGTGTTGCTCCAGATGAAGAATTTACCCCCGTCTACCTCCATTCCCACTGCTACCCATTGGTGGCATTGTGGTACCAGACTCACAGGCCCATCCTGGTGGGGGTGTGCATGTGGGAGAGGGGGCGTATGGTGAACACCCAGGAGGAAACAGAAGAAGGGGGCTGGGAAATAGCAGTGATCTCCCTGAGCTGCAGAGAGGTGCAGGTAGAGTGAGTGGTGGGGAATGTGGCTGTCCCTTGTGAGGCAACACGTCCGGTGGAAGCCGAGGGCACTTATTCCTCAGCCTCTGCCCATGCATTCTCTCCAGTGCCCCAGTCCCTGCCATCTCACACCCTGTTTCTCTGCTCCAAGGAACAGTATACGGTGGGGAAGCTGATGAAGCTCAACCTTAGTAACCAGCTGGTCTGTAACCAGGGGGCCTTAGTAACCAGCTGGCCTGTAGCTTCAGGGTGCTGTGGCTTGGCTGGGAAATCCATGCTAGGCTGGGAAACATGAGCCAGGACCTTTCAACGAGCTGAACCCACAGGCCTGTGCTTGCTTGATGGGGCTGGGGTCTCAGTGCTGAGCCAGCACTTTGCTGTATTTTTAGTTTTTAATTTTTTGTAAAAGATAAAAAGATGTTGGAAGTATGTCAGGAGAACACAGGAAGCAGCTTAAACGGGCTCTCAATAGTCAATTCTGAGATAATTTAAACATTCAAATAAGTGATAGTAACAGATTACATCTCATTGAATAAAATAAGAAACCATGAGTCTTCTCGATCTATGGGTAAATAGATGATTAACAAGTAGAGAGATGGAAAGATGGATACAGATAAAGGAGAAAAGTTCTTCCTTGGTGTAAATAGAATGCCGTTAATAAATATAGAAAAAAAGAATCAATTTTAGTTTTTTATATTTATTAGAAAAGAAGAAATAAACTTTTTTATTGTAGTTTTGAAGAGACTTCAAATTTACAAAACACAGCAAGAGTAATATAAAGAGCTCCTGTACACACCCAGACCCTCCCACTCCTCACATACTGTCTCGTGTGCTTTTCCCTCTTTCTATATGTGTACGCACTGTAACAGCGTTTCCTGAGCCATTTGAGAGCAAGTTACAGGCATGACTCCTTTTGTCCTTAGAGATTCTCATGTGTGTCCCCTAAGGCCAAGGACATTCTCCAGCACAGCCTCAGTGCAGTGAGCAGAATCACGGCACTAGCATGGGTCCACACTGTCATCTAATCTGTCATCCATGCAATTCATCAACCGTGTGTTATTGTCAGGCCACCTCAGTCTCTTCTCATCTGAAACAGTTTCTCAGTCCTTCTTATCTTTGTGATCTAGTCATTTTTGAAGATGACTGGCTAATTATTTCATAGAATGTCCTCAGCTAGTCTTTGTCAATGGATGAGATTCCGGCTATGCAGATTTTCAGAGGAGAATTGTTGATGTGACCTTGTGTACCACAGCATCTCCTATCAGGAGGCCATAACATTGCTGTCCCCTGGCTGATAGACACTAACTTTGATCTCTAGGTTCAGATGGTATCTGACAAGTCTCCCCACAGTACAGTTTACTTTTCTCTCCTTTATAGTTAGTAAGTGTTTCATGGAGCAATACTTTGAAATATATATCTATGTCTCACTTACCAAGTTTTCACTTTTGCTTTCTAGATTTAGCATAGAATAATAATTCCTGTTTGAATCAATTGTTATTATGATTGCTTTCAAATTGTATTCCTAACTTCATTTTTTAAAAATACGTATAAATGGCCATCATTCTACTGCAAGGAAAACATTTTCTCCTTTAACTATCTATCCATCTATCTGTTAGTCATCGATTTTTCCATAGATGTGTCTGACTCATGGTTTCTGATTTTACTCAAGGAGTTAGAATCTATTACTCTTGTTTATTAGAATGTGAAAATTACCTCAGAGTAGGCTAGTGGGAGCCCCTTTAAGTTGCTTCCTGTGTCCTCTTGGTATATTTCCATCATTATTTGAGCCTATCCTTACTTTCTGATATCACAAGAAGTTCCAGATTTATGTTTTACTTTCTCTGATCCAAGCTGAAAATCAGTGGTTGCAATCTTCAGTGAATGTGGAAAGCAATTTCCGCATGCTGCCTGTACTCACCACTCCTGGAATACCATTAGGCCTCAGTCAGTGGTTCTCAACCTGGGGCAATTTTGCTTCCCAGGGCACATTTGGTAATGTCTAGGGATGTTTTTGGTTGTTGCAATTTGTAAGGCAGGTGCTACTGGCATTTAAGGAGAGAGGACAGGGATGCTGATCAACATTTTACAATGCACAGGACATTTCCAGAAAAGGAATTCCTAGGTCTCAAATGGCCACAGTGCAGAGGGTGAGGAAACTTGTTCTAGGCCTTGTTTGTAGGTCAGTGCTGCAAAATACACACAAAAACATACCGACGTGTAGATAGCTATTGTTCTATTACCTATTTAGGTATTAAAAACTCTGAGTTAATATTGACATCAAACCCAATGCAAGAAGATTCTTTCCAGTCTCCTCCTTTCCAGAGTTGTGTCTCTTTTCTTGGACAATTATAAACCTTCATTCCTTGATCATCAATATATTTACTTGCTCTCTGTGTACTAGAACTCACAGAAAGTGAAACATCCTTCTAGATCAGTGTTTCCCAATTTATCTTCACAGGACACTCTTTCTCATGGTTGTTGATACATATTAGTCCTTCCCCACAAAACACAAAAGGTATGAGGAATAGAATCATCTAGGAAAGTTGGAAGAGAATTAATCAGATTGTTATTGCAAGTATTTTATGTTTTAATGAATATTCTAATGTGCATTGGTATCTCTGAATGGAAGCTTTGTATAAAGAATAATTTCAATGTATTTTTCAGGGAATCTTTGAAAATGTAATTAGGAGCATACATTAACTCATAGCCACATTTGTTCTGTGTGCAACAGTTTGCAAACACTGTTTTTGATCTTTTGCACCCTGCAAGGAGCTTTTCTAGATTTTCTCATGAACATAAAGAGTTTAGTGTTTTGAGGAAATTCATTACTGGGAAATATTTATACAGCAGGCTTTCTCTGTACTAGTGCACTATTGCATGAGACTGTGTATGTGTGTTGGAGACCCTGTGTGCATGCACCTGAACAAGGCACCAATCCCTTAGGAGCCTCAGAGCAGCCCACTACGGGTCCCCTGATGGCTCACTCCATTCAGCAGCTCTTGTGTTTCCCCGGAACCCCTCATTGCTGCTCTCTGAGGTCTCTGGGGTCCCACTGCCGCATTTGTTATGACTGTCAGAGTTCAGCAGAACCGTGGCATTTTCCTAGTATAGCATCACATTGGAGATGTACTCACTTTACCTCCTATGCTTCCTGCCAGTGGGCACACCATACTCCAAGGCACACACTTCTTGTAATACTCACAGGCCTAGAAGGAAAGAAGGAGGTGTCTCTCAGCTGCTGTGCCTGTACCTCTCTGCTTCCTTTGTCCCATGCACATGACACACTGCCTACTTGCTCACTGCAGTGTTCTCAGCCCTAGCATTGAACTCAGTAAGGAATTAGTTGAGTGAATCAATGGATTCTCCAACAATCTTTATAAAATATGTTTTCCACATTTTTCGGACAAGGAACCTGCAACAAAAAGTGTCAGACCCCACACTGTGATCTCATCACTGCTGAGCTCTGCCTGGAATCTTGGAAATCTCCAGCGATCTCCTCTCCTTAAGAGGGGACCTGTGCAGGGGGTGGTGCGGGTGGAGCTAAGATGCTCGAATAGGAACAGCTCTGGTCTACAGCTCCCAGCATGAGCGACGCAGATGATGGGTGATTTCTGCATTTCCATCTGAGGTACTGGGTTCATCTCACTAGGGAGTGCCAGACAGTGGGTGCAGAACAGTGGGTGCAGCACACCATGCATGAGCAGAAGCAGGACGAGGCATTACCTGACTCAGGAAGTGCAAGAGGTCAGGGAGTTCCCTTTCCTAGTCAAAGAAAGGGGTGACAGATTGCACCTGGGAAATAGGGTCACTCCCACCCTAATACTGCGCTTTTCCAACGGGCTTAAAACATGGCACACCAGGAGATTATATCCCACACCTGACTCAGAGGGTCCTACACCCACGAAGTCTTGCTGATTGTTAGCATAGCAGTCTGAGATCAAAACTGCAAGCTGACAGAGAGGCCGGGGGTGGGGCACCTGCCATTGCCCTGGCTTGATTAGGTAAACAAAGTAGCCAGGAATCTCCAACTGGGTGGAGCCCACCACAGCTCAAGGAGGCCTTCCTGCCTCTGTAGGCTCCACCTCTGGGGGCAGGGCCGAGACAAACAAAAAGACAGCAGTAACCTCTGCAGACTTAAATGTCCCTATCTGACAGCTTTGAAGAGAGTAGTGGTTCTCCCAGCAGGCAGCTGGAGATCTGAGAACGTGCAGACTGCCTCCTCAAGTGGGTCCCTGAACCCTGAGCAGCCAAAATGGGAGGCATCCCCCAGTAGGGGCAGACTGACACCTCACATGGCCAGGTACTCCTCTGAGACAAAACTTCCAGAGGAATGATCAGGCGGCAGCATTTGCAGTTCACCAATATCCGCTGTTCTACAGCCACCACTGTTCTGCAGCCACTGCTGCTGCTAACCAGACAAACAGGGTCTGGAGTGGACCTCTAGCAAACTGCAACAGACCTGCAGCTGAGGGTCCTGTCTGTAAGAAGGAAAACTAACAAACACAAAGGACATCCACACCAAAAACCCATCTGTACATCAACATCATCAAAGACCAAAAGTAGATAAAACCACAAAGATGGGGAAAAAAACAAAGCAGAAAAACTGGAAAGTCTAAAAAGCAGAGTGCCTCTCCTCCTCCAAAGGAACGCAGCTCCACACCAGCAATGGAACAAAGCTGGACGGAGAATGACTTTGTATAGATGAGAGAAGAAGGCTTCAGAAGATCAATCTACTCTGAGCTACAGGAGGAAATTCAAACCAATGGCAAAGAAGTTAAAAACTTTAAAAAAAAATTAGATGAATGAATACCTAGAATAACCAATGCAGAGAAGTCCTTAAAGAGCTGACGGAGCTGAAAGTCAAGGCTCGAGAACTGTGTGAAGAATGCAGAAGCCTCAGGAGCTGATGCGATCAACTGGAAGAAGGGGTATCAGTGAGGGAAGATGAAATGAATGAAATGAAGTGAGAAGGGAAGTTTAGGGAAAAAAGAATAAAAAGAAACGAACAAAGCCTCTATGTAATATGGGACTATGTGAAAAGACCCAATCTACATCTGATTGGTGTACCTGAAAGTGACAGCGAGAAGGGAACCAAGCTGGAAAACACTCTGCAGGATTTTATCCAGGAGAATCTAGCAAGGAAGGCCAACATTCAGATTCAGGAAATACAGAGAACACCACAAAGATACTCCTTGAGAAGAGCAACTCCAAGACACCTAATTGTCAGTTCACCAAAGTTGAAATGAAGGAAAAAATGTTAAGGGCAGCCAGAGAGAAAGGTCAGGTTACCCACAAAGGGAAGCCCATCAGACTAACATCAGATCTCTCGGCAGAAACTACAAGTCAGAAGAGTGTGGGGGCCGATATTCAACATTCTTAAAGAAAAGAATTTTCAACCCAGAATTTCAAATCCAGCCAAAATAAGCTTCATAAGTGAAGGAGAAATAAAATACTATACAGACAAGCAAATGCTGAGAGATTTTGTCACCACCAGCCTGCCCTAAAAGAGCTCCTGAAGGAAGCAATAAACATGGAAAGGAACAACTGGTACCAGCCACTGCAAAAACATTCCAAAATGTAAAGACCATCAAGGCTAGGAAGAAACCGCATCAACTAACAAGCAAAATAACCAGCTAACATCATAATGACAGGGCCAAATTCACACATAATAATATTAACTTTAAATGTAAATGGGCTGAGTGGTCCAATTAAAAGACACAGACTGGCACATTGGATAAAGAGTCAAGAACCATCATTGTGCTGTATTCAGGAAACCCATCTCACTTGCAGAGACACACATAGACTCAAAATAAAGAGATGGAGGAAGTTCTACCAAGCAAACGGAAAACTTAAAAAAGGCAGGGGTTGCAATCCTAGTCTCTGATACAACAGACTTTAAACCAACAAAGATCAAAAGAGATGAAGAAGGCTATTACATAATGGTAAAGGGATCAATTCAACAAGAAGAGCTAAGTATCACAAATATATATGCACCCAATACAGGAGCACCCAGATTCATAAAGCAAGTCCTTAGTGACATACAGAGAGACTTAGACTCCCACACAATAATAATGGGAGATTTTAACACATCACTGTCAAAATTAGACAGATCAATGAGACAGAAAGTTAACAAGGATACCCAGGAATTGAACTCAGCTCTGCACCAATCGGACCTAATAGACATCTACAGAACTCTCCACCCCAAATCAACAGAATATACATATTTTTTCAGCACCACGCCACACCTATTCCATAATTGACCACATAATTGGAAGTAAAGCACTCCTCAGCAAATGTAAAAGAACATAAATTATAACAAACAGTCTCTCAGACCACAGTGCAATCAAACTAGAATTCAAGATTAAGAAACTCACTCAGAACTGCTCAACTACATGGAAACTGAACAACCCACTCCTGAATGACTACAGGGTACATAATGAAGTGAAGTCAGAGATGAAGATTTTCTTTGAAACCAACGAGAACAAAGACACAATATACCAGAGTCTCTGGGACACATTCAAAGCAGTGTGTAGAGGGAAATTTATAGCACTAAATGCCCACAAGAGAAAGCAGGAAAGATCCAAAATTGACACCCTAACATCACAATTAAAAGAACTAGAAAAGCAAGAGGAAACACATTCAAAAGCTAGCAGAAGGCAAGAAATAACTTAAATCAAAGCAGAACTGAAGGAAATAGAGACACATAAAACCCTTCAAAAAATTAATGAATCCAGGAGCTGGTTTTTTTGAAAAGATCAACAAAATTGATAGACCGCTAGCAAGACTAATAAAGAAGAAAAGAGAGAAGAATCAAATAGACACAATAAAAAATTATAAAGGGGATATCACCACGAATCCCACAGAAATGGAGACTACCATCAGAGAATACTACAAACACCCCTACACAAATAAACTAGAAAATCTAGAAGAAATGGATAAATTCCTCAACACATACACCCTCCCAAGACTAAACCAGGAAGACGTTGAATCTCTGAATAAACCAACAACAGGCTCTGAAATTGTGGCAATAATCAATAGGTCAGTAACCAGAAAAAGACCAAGACCAGATGGGTTCACAGCCGAATTCTACCAGAGGTAGAAGGAGGAGCTGGTACCATTCCATCTGAAACTATTCCAAAGGATAGAAAAAGAGGGAATCCTCGCTAACTCATTTTATAAGGCCAGCATCATCCTGATACCAAAACCTGGCAGAGACACAACAAAAAAAGAGAATTTTAGACCAATATTATTGATGAACATTGATGCAAAAATCCCCAATAAAATACTGGCAAACAGAATCCAGCAGCACATCAAAAAGCTTAGCCACTGTGATCAAGTGGGCTTCATCCTGGGATGCAAGGCTGGTTCAACATACGTGAATCAATACATGTAATCCAGGATATAAAAAGAACCAAAAACAAAAACCACATGATTATCTCAATAAATGAAGAAAAGACCTTTGAAAGAATTCAGCAACGCTTCATGATAAAAACTCTCAATAAACTAGGTATTGATGGGATGTATCTCAAAACAATAAGAGCTATTTATGACAAACGCACAGCCAATATCATACTGAATGGGCAAAAACTGGACGCATTGCCTTGGAAAACTGGCACAAGACAGGGATGTCCTTTCTCACCACTTCTATTCAACGTAGTGTTGGAAGTTCTGGCCAGGGCAATTAGGCAGGAGAAGGAAATAAATTGTATTCAATTAGGAAAAGAGGAAGTCAAATTGTCCCTGTTTGCAGATGACATGATTGTATATCTAGAAAACCCCATTGTCTCAGCCCAAAATCTCTTTAAGCCGATAAGCAATTTCAACAAAGTCTCAGGATACAGAATCAATGTGCAAAAATCACAAGCATTCTTATACACCAATAACAGACAAACAGAGAGACAAATCATGAGTGAACTCCAACTCACAATTGCTTCAAAGAGAATAAAATACCTTGGAATCCAACTTACAAGGGACATGAAGGACATCTTAAAGGAGAACTACAAACCACTGCTCAATGAAATAAAAGAGGATACAAACAGATGTAAGGACATTCCATGCTTATGGGTAGGAGGAATCAATATCATGAAAATGCCATACTGCCCAAGGTAATTTATAGATTTAATGCCATCCCCATCAAGCTACCAATGACTTTCCTCACAGAATTGGGAAAAACTACTTTAAAGTTCATATGGAACCAAAAAAGAGCCTGCATCACCCAGTAAATCCTAAGCCAAAAGAACAAAGCTGGGGGCATCACGTTACCTGACTTCAAACAATACTACAAGGCTGCAGTAACCAAAACAGCAAGGTACTGCTACCAAAACAAAGATATAGATCAATGGAACAGTACAGAGCCCTCAGAAATAATGCTGCATATCTACAACCATCTGATCTTTGACAAACCTGACAAAAACAAGAAATGGTTAAAGGATTCCCTATTTAATAAATGGTGCTGGGAAAACTGGCTAGCCATATGTAGAAATCTGAAACTGGATCCCTTCCTTACACTTTATACAAAAATTAATTCACGATGGATTAAAGACTTAAACATTGACCTAAAATCATAAAAGCCCTAGAAGAAACCCTAGGCAATACCATTCAGGATATAGGCATGTGCAAGGACTTCATTTCTAAAACACCAAAGGCAATGGCAACAAAAGGCAAAATTGACAAATAGGATCTAATTAAATTCAAGAGCTTCTACACAGCAAAAGAAACTACCATCAGAGTGAACAGGCAACCTACAGAATGGGAGAAAATTTTCACAACCTACTCATCTGACAAAGGGCTAATATCGAGAATCTACAATGAAGATAAACAAATTTACAAGAAAAAAACAAACAACCCCAACAAAAATTAGGCAAAGGATATGAACAGACACTTCTCAAAAGAAGACATTTATGCAGCCGAAAAACACATGAAAAACTGCTCATCATCACTGGCCATCAGAGAAATGCAAATCAAAACCACAGTGAGATACCATCTCATAGCAGTTAGAACGGCAATCATTAAAAAGTCAGGAAACAACAGGTGCTGGAGAGGATGTGGAGAAATAGGAACACTTTTACACTGTTGATGGGACTGTAAACTAGTTCAACCATTGTGGAAGTCAGTGTGGTGATTCCTCAGGGATCTAGAACTAGAAATACCATTTGACCCAGCCATCCCATTACTGGGTATACACCCAAAGGATTATAAATCATGCTGCTATAAAGACACATGCACATGTATGTTTATTGCAACACTACTCACAATAGCAAAGACTTGGAACCAACCCAAATGTCCAACAACGATAGACTGGATTAAGAAAATGTGGCACATATACACCATGGAATACTATGCAGCCATAAAAAATGATGAGTTCATGTCTTTGTAGGGACATGGATGAAGCTGGAAACCATCATTCTCAGCAAACAATCGCAAGGACAAAAAACCAAACACCGCATGTTCTCACTGAAAGGTGGGAATTGAACAGTGAGAACACATGGACACAGGAAGGGGAACATCACACTCCGGGGACTGTTGTGGGGTGTGGGGAGAGGGGAGGGATAGCATTTGGAGATATACCTAATGGTAAATGACGAGTTAATGGGTGCAGCACACCAACATGGCACATGTGTACATATATAACAAACCTGCACATTGTGCATATGTACCCTAAAACTTAAAGTATAATAATAATAAAATTAAAAAAACAAAAAACAAAAAAAATGGACCCACCATACTATTAGACATTGATACCTATCTATAGTCAGTGCAGTTCACCAGCTCTGTGATTCATTCAAGAGTGGCATGGATATATGTGATGTTTCAAGGTCTTCAATTTTTCCCTTTAAAATAAAAAATCAATTGTAATTTTCAATTATAAAAACAAAGAGTGGACGTGGGATGCCTCCATGCATTCCATCAAAATAAGGTTATGTTGTGCCTGTTGTATGACAGGAATTATCTTCTCATCAGAAAGAGAAAAGCTCTATATGTTGGGACTATGTGAAGAACAAAATCATGATGTGTAAGAGGTTCTTGCCAAATTTCTCAGCACAGAGAAGCCCTAGAGAAAGGGTGACAGTGTTGCTTGTGGGGGCTCTGCTGGCTGGGTTCCAGGACTCTACATCTGAGACACACTGTGCTTCCTGCCAGACTCCCCAGGGTCATTTCTTATCCTTCCCCAGTTGCATTTTGATATTTCCTTCCAAGATTTTACAATTTTTCAAATGCTCCAAAAGTAATTACATTCCTAGCCATTGAAATGGCAGTTCTAGCAAGTCATCTTAGAAGTCATCATCACCTCACTGGGGCTGCCAGCAAGCTACCCACATGGAATCATCTTATCCACACTGGGAAAGTCTCTGACACACCCATAAAGGAATGTTCATCCAGTATGCACACTGAGTTTCCTCCACATTCCAAGGATTATGAGAAGCACAGACACATTACAGAGAATGAGATGGATACAACATTGCCTTCAACGAATGGGTGGCCAAGTCAAATTCTAACTGTAGGGAATAATCAGGAAGGATTGATTTGAGGAAATAACATGTGAGCTATACTTTTAAGGAGGAGAAAGAGCCAGCTGCAGAAAGCCAACAAGAGTGATGTTTAATGCAAAGAAAATCATAAACCCACCCCTAGGTGGAAATGATCCTAACCTGTGGAAGCTCCTGAATTGAGTGAGGGACCGGCAGGCAAGGGGGTAAGCAGACTGGGTTTGGGGGATGAGCAGATATCAATTCCTGCCAGACCTTGCACACCCTGCTGAAGAATTTCTATTTTACTCCAAGTGAAATGAGAAGCCTTTGAAAGGTTTTACCATGACATGACCAGACACCTTTTCTATTATTAGAAGGCTGGCATGGCCACAGGGAAGGAACGGGTTTTTCTTCAGTGAGAATGGGAGGGCAGAGAACAGTCAGGAGGACAGTTGCTCAGGAAAGAGAGGACAGTGACCTGGCCCTGTGCAGTGGCCGAGAGGTGGAGCATAGGAGACTCAGGATGCCTGTGAGAGGCAGTGGGGCAGGACTTGCTGAGGGCTGGCGTGAGGGTGCAGTGGGGAGGAAAGAATGGAACTCCAGCCCGGGCCTGAGTAAGTCACAGGATGGTTACTCAGCCAAGGCAGAGGTGAGGATGAGCAGATTGTCAGGGCTGGGGCTTTGGGGAAGGAATCCAGAGCTGTCCTCACAGAGTGTTGGGACGTCATGCATGTAGGACTGTGGATCTCAAATGCTACTCCCTGGATCCAGCCTAGATGCTCAGGTTTTATGAGAGTGCAGGGGAGGGTACCTCTCAATTTTGATCATGGCCTTCATATGGGGCAGTACCACATGGTTTTCCATT
Organism: Pongo abelii; assembly: GCF_028885655.2. Taxonomy (NCBI): domain Eukaryota; kingdom Metazoa; phylum Chordata; class Mammalia; order Primates; family Hominidae; genus Pongo; species Pongo abelii. The sequence goes on from NC_072006.2 coordinate 18,821,143, forward strand.
ATGAAATAGTGATAGTCAATTTTAATCTTTGCCAACCATATTTGGAAAATTAACATGTGCAATTCTTAGTCTAAAAAACACGGATTACAGGAACCCAGAGTCTATAATCCATGGCTTGGAAGGTGTCTGAGAAGGATCCTTGGCTGTGTCAGATTTGGTAGAGGGGGTGGGTGGCTGACCTCTGAGAGACGGAGGGTGTCTGACTAAGGTGGGAACTAAGGAGGGAAGAGTCTCGCAGAGCGGCAATCTTCCTACCCCACGACAAAGAAGAGGACAATATGTTGAAATATGACATGTGAAGATGATATCATGAAGAGAACCCTCCAAGGTGGCAGATAAAACACAAAGCTACAGGGCAATTCCTGTGCCCACAGCCACCTGCCCTGTAAATCCTGCTCAGTTCATGAGTTTGCAGAGAACCTCTGTAAGGTGGGGCCGGCATCCTCCACTTGAATATAGTGACCACCAGAGGGGAGCATTCACCCACGGATGACCAGCCCCTCAGGCACCTTCTACTCCAGCTTCACCCTGGGGAGCAGGCTCTGAAGGTGGCCCTGGGGTCGACATAGGGTTTGTTTTGAAGGAAGAAGCTCTACAGACTAAACATTCCCTGAGTGCTGTACGGGTTCTGCAGAGGCCCCTCTGCTTGGCTCTGTCTTTGCTGCTCTGGGCTACCTGGGTGTGCAGGGTTTTATTGATCAAAGCAATGGCCAGTAGAGGGCACAGCCTCCTGTTCTTACAGCTCTCCCCTGGGTCCTGCTGGACAGGCCCAGAAGGGACCCTCTCAGAAGACAGGGACTCTCTTAAGGTGGGTGAACATGTGGACACCTCTGGGGACAATTCTGGTTTCTTTCTGAACTTTCACTCTTCCCCCTCTCCACTGATCTCACAGTTCACTCTCCTCCTCTCCCCCTTTAATAAAGCTACCCATCTCCCATCTCCTTCTTGTTCATGGTCCCTTCTGGAGGTCAGAGGCGTGAATGCCAGGGAAAAATCTACTTTTGTTCCTGTGGTAACAGGAATACATTATCCATTTGTGACAGACACAGTTTTCCATCCACAATGAGGAGTCTACGGAGAAAATTCACCTGAGTCCTGACCTGATAAATCTCTAGACAGTAGAGCTCTCTTACTGGTACCTGCTCCAGCCTGGTGCTCATGTTCTGCTCCAAATAGATTCATCCTCTATCATAAAACATAATATTACCACCATCTCCATCCAAGCAATCACCATTATCATCACCACAATCACCACTGTCCCATCCGCATCACCGTTATCACCATTGCTGTAACCATCATCATTAGTGTCACCATCACTATCTCCAACAACATCACCATTATCATCCTCAGTACCATCAGCACCATTATCCCCATTATCATCAACACCCGCATCACCACTATTACCATCACTATCAACCACCATCACCATCACCACAAACACCATCATTATCAACACTATTGCCACTGCCATCACTATTACTACTAACATCACCATCACCTCTACCACCACAACCATCATCATTACCATCACCACCATCACCACCACCATTGCCATCACCATCACCCCACAATCACCATGGTAATCCTCATCAGTAACACCACCATCATCATGACTACCATTACCAGTATCAACATGACCACCATAACCACCATCATCACCACATCACTGTCTTCATTACCATCATCATCAACATAATCACCACCACTGTCACCACCATCATCACTACCATCAGCACTACCTTCTCCATTATCATCACCACCTCCATTAACATCACCACCACCATTACGGCCACCACCATCACCATCCCCACTTTTGCCATATCATAACCACTACCACCACCATCACCAACATTATTGCCAACATCATCACTACCATTACCACACTATGACCATTATCACCAACTTGACCACTACAATTCCCATCATCACTGTCACTATCACCACCATTACTATCATCATCACCACAATCACAACCGCTGCTATAGCATCATCATTAGCATCTTCACCACCATCACCATCTCCATCTCCACAATACCATCACCATCACCATCACCATTATCACTGTCACTACCAGATGTCAGCAGTTACTCTGCATTGGACATTGTGTTCTGCCCTTTATCTACCTTGTGTGATTATACAGTCACTCTGATTCTATATTTTATACAGAAAAAGAAGGTGGTATTTGGCTTTGTAACATGATAGAAGAGTATGATAACCTGCCTTCTAGTCTCAGAACTCTTTTGAAATCAATAAAATAGAAGACTTATTTTATTTCTCATCTGCCACATTGCTGGATCCTGTCTAGATAGGTCCGGTCTGGACATCCACAGAGAAGTCCTCAGTGGTCCACTGGTCTGCACCCTTAGATTCTGTTTTTCTGGTTCTCAAATTTTCTGAAAGCCATATCCCTTGCCACACGAAGCTCTGGAAACTTGCCCTCTGTGGCTGCCCTCCAACTTTTGCCCATCACCTAGCTTGGTCACTAGATAAGCTGGACTTCTTTGATGTTCTCAGACACATCCTGTCCAAGCTTATATGAATTTGCCCTTCTGAAAAGTGCACCTGTAGCTCCCCATCCATCCTAAATCTTTGCCTCTTCAAATATAACATGCTTCTCAAGTTCAGGTCTATACGAACCTTTTCTATAAATCCTTCTCTGGTCCATGTGAGCCTTTTGATTTTGGTCTCCTACAGCACTTTATGTTCACTATAGGCATTTATCATCCTCCTCTCGTGGTCTTTCTTAGTTGTGTGTATATTTCTATCCCCCACTAGTCCATGAGGTCCTGTAGAGCAAGGACTGAGTCTCCTTCCCTAGGTGATGTTCCTTTCAGAGATCACTGAGAGAATCACAAACAAAAACTAGCTAATAATAATAATGTCACCTTACAATGAACATAACATTCAATAATTTATTATAGCATCACATAACTACTTAGTAGTTACTATTACGGTCTCCATTTTAGAGATGAAGAAATTGAACCACAGAGAGGCAAGTACTACAAAGTCGCACAGCTTATAAATGGAAGAACCAGGCTTTTAACCCATGCAGACTGGTTTCATGATTTTGGCATGAGGTTAGATGTCGCAGCAGTCCACAGTCCTCAGTACCTTTGGATACTTGGCAACTTCTATGTTGGGGCCAGTTGGATAGCTTCTGAGATGGAGCTCAGTGTTTGAAACCCCTGAAAGTCCAGGATCCTCCCTCCTCATATGGAACTTGACACTTATTCACACCTATGTGTCTTGGCCCAGGCTCTGTTTTGGATTTCCATTCCCCTATGTCTCCTCATTGATTCCTCTTCAACTTTTGTGATTCCACAGAAATTACATTCTCCAGAAATATGACTGTCTAGATTGGGCTACCCAGAGGGAGACCTGGTAATCAGAATTCAATTGCAAGTGGCTTATTTGGAAGGCAATCCCAGGGTACACTCCTAGCACAGTGAGGAAATGAAACACGGATGAGAAGGTGGTCAATACTATGAGCTTGAGCTGTCAGGCTACTGCTATGTGGCTCATTTCTGCTAGGAACTTCTGGGAGATTGTGTTTGACATGTCAGTTGGTGTCAGTCATTGTTGGAGAATATACCAGGGAAGTAGTTATTTTGCACTTACTTGGGCTATTTGCACAGGTAAATGGGTACAGATGATGGCAAATGGAAAGTGGGCTGATTGGTGCTGAGGTAGAAAGGACTCAGGAATGTGGGCAGCTTGTCCTCCTCCCCCACCCTCTCTGTAGGTTTTGTGCCCTGCTCTGTGCTCTCCAGTACCCTATTCTCTCCTCTGATTTCCACTTCCCTGTCTAGCAGACCTGACACCCATTGATGGTGGAAGACTCGGATCTTCCTCCTTGATTTCTCGAGCATCCAATCGAGTGTCTACCACAGGGCACATGCTCAAGAATACAAGAGGAGGACAAAATTAGGCCCATTTTATGACAAGCCTGAAAATTTTCCATAAATCTTTATTAGTAATGAATTTATGGACAAATATTCTTGAATAATTAAAAGAGAAACAATTTATAGAAGTTGCAGGAACAAAATGCAAATAGCTTTATGTAATTTAAAAAAATCACACAGAAAAGTTAAAATGTCTATAAAGGAAATGAGAGACAAGGAAAATTGTAATCATTAGCTTGGAGGCCCAAAAGTAAAATAAGGTAAAGGTGAAAATTAATCACAGGTGCTATGAAGCTCATTCCCTTCCATGAAACAAGGAATTGGGTAACAGAGGCAACCCGAAGCCACATGCCAGCACCCAGGCAGTTCCAAGTGGGTTCAGGGCAAAATATTCTTCGCATCTTGGTGGATTTGGTGGGTGAAAAGAACAAGTGATCATCAAGGTACTCTGCCTAGGTGAAGCTTAACTGCCCAAAGCTGGGTAAAATGTTTTTCTGTGTACTTTAAGACATTTTTAGGATACTGTATATATACATATATATATATATTTTTTTTTTCTTTGAGATGGAGTCTCACTGTGTCACCCAGGCTGCAGTACAGTGGCATGATCTCTCAGGGCAGTGGCATGATCTCCAACTACTGGATTCAAGGGACAAATTGGGATCTGAGCTGTGCTATTACTTGCCTGGTACCCTAGTGCTATGGGCAGATGCACAGACATCTGCCTGGTGTGATTGGGTGGCCATTTGTGGTAGTCATTAGGGCTGTCCCTTGAGTGCTTCTGTTTCTTATGTGTACAAGACGGGATTGTCCTTCCTCTTCCTTTGAGTTTGTTGTAGTCATGACCTGCTTTGGTCAATATAATAGAAGAATAAGTGACATCTGTTACTTCCAGTTGCACTTGCGGAAAGACGATGTTCATTGCTTTTGCCCCGATATTGTTGTGAGGGTGTCTTCTCCATCATCTTGGGGTCCAGAGTGAGCACAGCATAGTACAGCACCCCCGACACACATGCAGTGCATCTATACAAATAGCAGTCACAATAATGGAACAGTATGTTGCTGTCTTAAGTCTCTGATACTTTTTTTGTTACTACAGCATAACCCAGCTCATTCTGACTGATGCCACCATTTCAAGAAAAGAGAAATGAGACTGAGAAAGATTAAGATATTTTCCCAAGATTGGACATTGTGTTCCTACCCATCATGCTTGCCTTATAGGTAAGTGTTCTGGTTTTGACAATCAAGATATAGATAAAATGAGGGCAGAAACATTTGATTATTTACGAAGAGCAAGAGAAGGAGAAAGAGAATTAAAAAGAGAAGAAGAAAATATGTAAGGAGGAAAAGCAAAAAACTGGGAACAAAGCACATGCAATCTTTACAATTTCTTTAGAATTCTCTTCCCTTTTAAAACTTTGCTTTATTTTTAAATAGGAAGGAGGATCTTCCATTAATTTTATAGGACATCCTATGCTTTTTGTAAAACAAGAGTTTTATTCATTTTCCACTACATACAAACATTTATTGCCCGTCTACTATAGGCTATGCGTTGACTTTTTTTCTGTATAATTCTCCTCATTTAAAAAGGTATAATTTGTCAACATTCATTTCATAGATTTATAGCCAAGTATTGTCCATATACCTATTGGTTTCACTTTGATCTTCTATATTCAGAAAAAGAAAACAATCCAGACTTTAATAACTAATTATAAGATAAACATTAAGAGTCTTGTGTTAGGCTTCTGTGTACACTGTACAGTTAGTTTTGAAATTATTTTTGTATTCATTCATTCATTCATTTCTCTTAATTTTTTTTCCAGTCAAAAGAGAGTGTATTTAAGCACAGAGATCAAGCAAGAGTGGCGCACAGGGCACACTTTCAAGTTGCCTTGGGGACTGCTCTGTAGAACAAAAAAGAAACTCAAGATTTTAAGGAATAAAAAGTACAAATGACAGAAGGCATGATTACAAAAGTTATTGATCAGTAATTCTCATTGGTAGGCAAAAATAACAGTGGGTAATGATTGGCTACACATTGTTGAATTTTAGGATGTATGATATATAAAATATATTTATTTCAGACTATTTTTTAAAGAGTTTTGATGGGTTTAGGGGTACAGGTGCAGTTGTGTTACATAGATATATTGCGAAGAGGTGAAATCTGGGCTTTTAGTGTACCATTACCCAAAGAAGTTACATTGTACCTGATAGGCGGCATTTCACTTTCACCTTCATTCTACCCACCCACCATTTGGAGCCTCCAATGTCTATCATTCCACTCAGTAAGTCCATGTCCATGGTTTAGCACCCACGGATAAGTGGGAAGATGCAGTTCTTGATTTTCGGTTTCTGAGTCATTTCAGTAAGGGTAATGGCCTCCAGTTCCATACTCATTGCTGCAAAAGTCATAATTTCATTCAGTTTTATGGCTGAATAGTATTCCATGGTATATATCTACCAGATTGTTTTATTCAATGATGTGTTGATGGACACTTAGGTCGATTTCACAACTTTGCTCTTCTGAATTGTGCTACAATAAACATACATACAAATGCAGAAGCCTTTTTTACATAATGATTTCTTTCTTTTTGTGGGGTACATATGCAGTAATGGAATTGCTGGATTGAAGGGTTGTTCTATTTCTAGTTTTCTAGAAATTATCATACTGTTTTCCATAGAAGTCATACTAATTACACACAAACATCTTGTTTTTAGACCTTTTTTTAGACTGGGTCTCTCTCTGTTGCCCAGGCTGAAGTGCAGTGGCATGATCATAGGTCACTGAAGCCCCAAACTCTTGGGCTCAAGGCATCCTCCTGGCTCTGCCTCCTTAGTAGCAAGGACTACAGGCCCACACCACCACACCTGGATATTTTTTTTCTTGTTTGTTGACGCAAGGTCTCCCTATGTTGCCCGGGCTTTTCTTGAATGCCTGGGCTCAAGTGATCCACCCACCTCAGCCTCTGAAAATACTGTGATGACAAGCATGAACCTGCACTTGGCCATTTTTTGACTCTTTAATAATAGCCATTCTGACTAGTATAAGATGTATGGCATTGCGGCTTTAATTTTCATTTCTCTGATATTTAATTATGTTGAGCATTTTCATATATTTGCCATTTGTATATCTTTTATTCAAAAATGTCTGTTCATACCCTATGCCCACTTTTTAATGGGTTTATTCTTGTTTTTCTTGTTGAGTTGTTTGAGTTCCTTGTAGAGTCTGGATATTAGCTCTTTGTCAGACACACCATTGGCAAATCTTTTCTCCCATTCTGTAGGTTGTTTGTTTACTGAGAATTATTTATTTTTCTCTGCAGAAGCTTTATAGATTTATTAAGTCTCATTTCTCTTTTTTGGTTTTTGTTGTATTTTATTTTGAGGACTTCATCATAAATTCCTTGCCTAGACCAATATTTAGAAGAGTTTTTCCTATGTTGTCTTCTAAGATTTTTTTAGTTTCAGTTCGTACATTTAAGTCTTTAATCCACCTTGAGTTAATTTTTGTATGTGATGGAAGGTAAGAGGTCAGTTTTGTGAATTTACATATGGCTCACCAATTATCCCAGTGCCATTTGTTGAATCGAATATGATTTCCCTTTATATAATTTTGTCAATTTTGTCAGAGATCAGTTGACTGTAGCTGTGTGGCGTTATTTTTCAGTGTGTGTCTATTTCTTCAATATGACCATGCTGTTTTGATTTCTACAGCCTTTCAATATAATGTGGTCTTTCCAATTTTATTCTCTTTGCTTAGCATTACCTTAGGTATTAAGAATCTTTTTTTGGTTTCATATGAATTTTAGGATTTTTTTCCTAATTCTATGAAGAATGACCTTTGTAGTTTGATAGTAATTTAATTGAATCTGTAGATAGCTTGGGTAGTATGACATTTTAATGACATTGATTCTCCCAATCTATAAGCATTGGATTTTAAAAATTTATTTTTGCCATCTATTATTCCCTTCTTTAGTGTTTTGTAGTTCTTTTTGTAGAGATCTTTCACCTCCTTGGTTAAATGTGTTTCTAGGTATTTTATTACTTTTTGTAGCTATTATGAATTGGATTGAATTCTTGATTTGGTTCTCAGCTTGGTCATTATTGTTATGTAGAAATGCTACTGATTTTTGTACATTAATTTTGTATCCTGAAACTTTCATGAGGAAATTTATCAAATTGAAGAGTCTTTGGGGGAATCTTTAGGGTTTTCTAGGTATAAGATCATGTCATAAAAGAAAACAGAAAATTTGACTTCCTCTTTTACAATTTGAATGTACTTATTTCTTTCTTCTGCCTGATTGCTTTAGCTAGAACTTCCTGTAGTATGTTGAATAGCAGTAGTCATAGTGGGTATCCTGACCTTAATCCTATTCTCAGGGAAAATGCTTTCAACTTTTCTTCATTCAGAATGATGTTGGCTTTTGGTTGGTCATATATGGCATTTATCATTTTGAGGTATGTTCTTTCTATGCCTAGTTTGGTAAGGGTTTTATTAGAAAGGGATGCTGGATTTTGGTAAATGCCTTTTCTGGAATCTTTTGATATGATCACATGATTTTTATTTTTAATTCTGTGTACGTGGTGAATCCTCTTTTTTGATGTGTATGTTGAATCAATCTTGCATCTCTGGAATAAAACCCATTCAATCTTGGTGTATTATGTCTTTGATATGCTGTTGGATTTAGTGTGGTAGCATTTTGTTGAGGATTTTTCTTCTATGTTTATTAGATATATTGGTTTGTATTTTTTTGTTGTTGTTGTTGTTGTTTTTGGTTATGTCCTTGTCTATTTTTGGTATCATTGCAATGCTGGCTGCATAGAATAAATTAGAGAAGATTCCCTTTTTGGAAAAGTTTCAGTAAGAATGGCAGCAGTTCTGTCTTGTACATCTGATAGAATTTGGCTGTGAACTCATCTGGTCCTAGACTTTTTTGTTGTTGTTGGGAGTTTGTTTTTTTTCTTACTAATTCAATTTTATTACTCATTACTGGTCTGTTCAAAATTTCTGTTTCTTCCTGGTTGAAACTTAGGGCGTTGTATATTTCCAGAAATCCATCTATTTCTTCTAGATTTTCTCATTTGTTCACATGGAGATTCTCAGAGTAGTCTGTGATAATCTTCTGTACTTCTGTTGTATCAGTTGTAATGACACCTTTATCACTTCTGGTTGCACTTGTTTGAATCTTCTCTCTTTGTTTGTTGGTTAATCTAACTAGTGGTCTATTGATTTTGTTTATCTTTTCAAAGAACTAACTTCATTTCTTTTTTTTTTTTTTTTTTTTGGTCCCAATTTCATTTAGACCTTTTGTGATCATTATTTTTTTTCTTTTACTAGTCTTTGATGTGGTTTGTTCTTTTTTCTCAAGTTTCTTGAGGTATAACCTTAAGTTGCTTATTTGTGATCTATCTTTTTCATGTAGGCAGTTAGTGTTATAAACTTCCCTCTTAGCACTGATTTGGTTGTTTTTCAGACATTTTTGAAAGCTATATCTTTATTTTTATTCATTTACAATTTTTTGATGTGGATTTTAATTTTATGATTGACCCAACAGTCATTCAGAAGCAGATCATTTTATTTTCATGTATTTGCATAGTTTTGAGTATTCCTCTTAGTGTTGATCTCTATTTTCATTTCACTGTGGTTCAAGAAGTTATTTGATATGATTTCAATATTTTACATGTATTGAAATTTTCATTTTGGCCTAGCATATGGTAAATTTTTGAGAATGTTTTATGCATACAACAGAAGACTGTGTATTCTGAAGTTTTAAAGTACAATATTGTGTAAGTATGTGTTAGGTCCATTTGATCTACAGTTCAACTTAATTCCAGAATTTTTTGGTTGATCTTCTGCCTCAATAAACTGTCTAGTTCTGTCATTGGGATACTGAAGTCCCCTCCTAATACTGTATTGGTATCTATGTCTTGTTTTAGGTGTAGCAGTATTTGTTCTATGAATCTAGGTGTTCCAATGTTTGGTGCAAATGTATTTGGAATTGTTAGATCTTCTCAAATAAATTTCTTTATCATTATATAATTACCTTCTTGGTCTCATTTATAGATTTTTCTATTTTTTTCCTTTTTCTTCTGTCTCTGAAATATGTATGACTCCTAGTTTTACATGCTTTCTATATGGTCCCACATTTCTTGGAATCTTTAATCATTAATTTTTTTTCCTTTAGTTTTGTCTGACTGGGTTAATTTCAAAGACCTACTTTCCATCTCTGAAATAATTTCTTCTGCTTTGGTCAAGCGTACTCTTGAAGCTTTTAACTGGATTTTAAAATTTCACCAATACATTTTTTATTTCTAGTAGTTGTATGGGTTTTTAAAAATCTATCTTTTTTGATACTTGAATAGTATTTCTGATTTATGTTGGTTTTCAACTTTCTCTTGGATTATATTGTGCTTTTTAAAAATCAGTATTTTAATTTCTTTGTCAGGCATTTCAAAAGCGTTATTTTCATGAAGACCCATTGCTGGAGAGTTAGTATGGTCCTTTTGAGGTATTGTTACACTCTGCTTTTCCATGCTTTTGGAATTTTTTCTCTGGTTCCTTCTCATCCTCAAAGCTATCTCTATTTCTAATTTTTTAATTTACTTTCATTTGGAAGGGATGTTTTTATTTTTTCTTTTTCTCCCTTGAGAATGTGTATAATGTGTGCTGTGTAGGGTTCAACTTTGGGTCTGGATGCTTTCATTGTCAAAGTTTCTGTGTATGTTCCTTGGTTATAGATAGTCTTTGTATGGTGGCTTTCTTAGATATTTGTTGTAGTAGTGGTGAAGAGAAGAATGAGTGGGTTCACTTCCTCTTACATGTCCAGTGTAGCTGAGGTCTCAGGAAGCTTATCTCATTCTCCAGTGCTATGCATTTCTGCCAGCAGATTTTCTATTAGACTGTGCCATTTGTTTTCCAAGCCAGGGAGTGGTGCTTATGGATAAGAACCAGCTAAGGCTGGTGCAGATGGGGCATATACTTGATCTTTGTGTATGATGAGATGCTTTCTGTTGCCTCAGGCAATGGGCTATGCTGTGGAATGCACAGTGGTGTGAGCTCCCTGTACAGTCCTGGACTGAGGGACCAAGCTGGCTGGGGCCAGAGAATGCAGACATGCCTACATGTCCACCCGTGGTAGGTGCAAGCACTAGCTCTGGGGGCAGATAAAGAGGCAGCTGCAAAACATCCAGAGATGTGCTTGGGTATGGAGGGGACAACCCTCTGCTGCCCAAAGTTCTCTGACTGGAAAGGGAGTAGTAATCTAGAAAAGCGAGTACCCCACGTGCATTAAGATATGTCCAGGCATGCAGCACAGTGGGTGCTGCTGATTCAAGACCTATGCACCTGAAGGGAGGGGTGGCTGAGGCACCTAATCCAGGTGAGAAGATTCTCCAAATGCCTGGGAATGTGCCCTGCATGGAGTGGAGATGGTGCTCTTGCACTAAGATCTCTGCATGAGAAGGGAGGGGCAGCTCAGGTTCCTATTCCAGGTAAATGGGTAATCAGCATGCCTGGAAATATCCCTGAGCATGACAGAGAGGGCACTCCTGAACAAATATTTCCACACAGGCAAGAGAAGTGAGTCAGGGTTCCAGTCCAGTAGAGCAGGTGCACTGAGTGCTTGGAAGTATGCCCTGGAAAGGAGTAGAAAAGTACAGATGCACCAAGATCTCTGCATTAGAAGGGAAATGCAACTTATATTCCTAATCCAGGTGAGGGGGGTGTACTGAATTCTTGAAATTATGCCTGGTTGTGGAGTGAAGAGGGTGCTTCTGCACCAAGATGTCTGCACAGCAATGGAGGGGTAACCCAGTATCTTCATCTGTGTGAGCAGATGGGCAAAATGCCTGTAAGTATGTCCCTCAGTAAGCAACAAAAAAATTTGCTGCAGAGTGGAGAAATGGCTGTTGCAATAAGGTCTTTTCATGAGAGAGTTGCCAGGCCTTTATTTCAGGCAAGTTGAAGTGTTGAATGCTGGGAAATATCCCCAGGCTTGGACTTGAGTGGGTTGTTGCTTTGCCAAATTATTTGCAAAATAGGGGAGCTCTGACCCACACTCCCCATTCAGACCAGCAGCTCAATACTGGTGGGTCACATTTCCCAACTGACAAAGGGGGCAGTCTGGGGCACCCAGAAATGACACCCACACACAAGTCCAAGACTGCATAGCTGTTCCTGGCCATAGTACCTATCACTCAGGAAAAATTGTGGCTTCAGCAACTCTCTTCGGTATGTATTTCTATTTTTATTTCATTTAGCATTATTGGTATTGATTTCTATTTTTATTCCACTGTGGTCTTAGAGTACAGTTAGTATGATTTTCTTTTTTTAATTTATTGAGACTTGCTTCATGGCTGAGCATGTGGTCTGTCTTAGAGTATGCTCTGTGGTCCCATGAGAAGAAAGTGTGTTCTGTGTTTGATAGGTGGTGTATTCTGTAGATGTCTATTAGGTCCAATTGGTGAAGTATCAAATTTAAATCCAGAATTTCTTTGTTAGTTTTCTACGTCAATGATCTGTCTAACACTGCCATTGGGATGTTGAAGTACCCCATTTTTATTCTGTGACTAATTCTTTTTGTGGGCCTGGGCATTCTTGTTTATCAGTCTGGAGGCTGCAATGTTGGGTGCATATATGTTTAAGAATAATTAAGTCTTCTTGTTTAATTGAACCCTTTGTCATCATGTAATGCCCTTCTTTGTCCTTTTTAAATTCCTATTGTTGTATTGAAGTCTGTTTCATCTGATGTTAAAATAGCAAGCCTGTCCCTTTCTTGTTTTCTATTCGTGTGATAGATCTCTCTCCAACTCTTTTTGTTGAGACTATGGGTGTCATTATGTGTGAGATAGATCTTTTCAAAGACAGCAGATGGATGGGTCTGGGTTTTTAAATGCAACTTGTAATCTGTGCCTTTTAAGTAGGTTATTTAGGCTGTTTATATTCAAGGTTAATATTTTTTCTTTGTTAGTTTGTTTGTTTGAGACAGAGACTTGCTCTATTGCCCAGGCTGGAGTACAATGGCACGATCTCAGTTTACTGAAACCTCTGCCTCCTGGGTTCAAGTGATTCTCCTGACTCAGCCTCCCAAGTAGCTGGTATTATAGGCATGCATCACCATGCCCAGCTTACTTTTTGTAGTTTTAGTAGACATTGGGTTTCACCATGCAGGCCAGGCTGTTCTCGAACACTTGACCTTACGATCCACTCACCTTTGCCTCCCAAAGTGCTGGGATTACAGGCAGAGCCACTGTGCCTGGCCCAAGGTTAATATTTATATGTGAGTTTTTGATCCTATCGTGAAGGTGACAGCTGGTTTCCTTGTAGTATGTATTGTGTTGTTGCTATATACTGTCTCTGAGCTATGTATTTAACTGTATTCTTGCAAAAGTAGGTATTGTTCTCTTATTTCCATGTTCAGAACTCCTTTAAGCATCTCTTGTAAAGCTAGTCTAGTGGCAACACATTTTCTCAGTGACTGATTGTCTGCAAATTATTTTTTTTTCTTCTTTGTTTATGAAGCTTAGTTTGATGGGATAGGAAATTTTGTTCAGAATTTATTGTCTTTAGGAAGGCTGACAATAGGCCCCAAAAGATTGGGTTCTTTTTGACACCTAGTGAAAAATGAAAGTGTTATCCTCATGAAAACGTACTCACTAATATGGTATGAACAATAGTTAGTGTACCATGCAGTTTGTTTTTATTTTATGTTATTTTGTTTTTCATTTTACCCAAGTGAGACCCAAGTTGTTTTATTTTTTTATGGGAATTTTGTGAGATAGAATTTCTTGATTTTCACATTTGTAGGGTGCAGACAAGTGTAGTGAACTACTCACAGCAAGGATGTATGCCTTTGAGGTGGCACAGACCCGATGGATCAGACTTGGCCTCCATCCTCCTCTTATCCTGATGAAATCTCACAGCTCCAGACAACACAGATGTAAAACTTTGACCAACAATAAGATGGCTTGAAGAAATACTTCTTTCAGGACAAACTCTTTCTGCGCATTCCATAAGGTAATCAATATAGTATATAATTATACATTTGCACAATTTTGAAGCCCACTGCAACAGTGAGAGTTTTAAAATGCTGTGTTTAGTGAGCATTGTCAATAGTCTTTAAGATCATCAATCTTAAGTCAAGAAAATTTAGAAAATACAAAAATCTTAGAGCTCACATGAAAGAAAACTGGAAGCTTTTCCATATTAGACAACAATCAGACAAATTTGCATAATATTACCAATGTGAGTTTTGAAGCAGAAAGAAAATGTTATAAACCATGATTTTCACAAGTAGGACTGATTGTAGTGTTTCATAATTTTGGATGATTGTAGTATTTATCAGAATTTTAAAGTGATCAAACTGAGTGGAAAGACTGGTTTACCTTTCTGCTATATTTATAGAAAGTTCTATTATAAAATCAATGTTATGTGATGAAGCAAATAGTGACTCAATAGTTGAGTATGAAAACATAGAAATAACTTATTACACTGTTGTGTCAAGTAGCTAATTAATAAAAATGTTATGTTAGCAAGTAAAGAGAACACAAATTAATGAAGGGTAAATCTGCCCTTTCTTCTCCAAGGTGGATGGATGGACTGACGAGGACAAAGCTAGTGACATGATGAACAGGAAACAATGTTTCTCTCAAGCTGCAGGTTTGAAAAGTCAAGCAGCCTCTTCCTTGGCTGACAACTCCTTTCTGACTCAGTGGAAGACATTGTTCTCTAGTGCCAGGGGCTGTTAGAAACTTTGCTTATGAGTAAGAAGAACATCCCACTGCCTGGATGATCTATATCCACCTTTAAACAGAAGCACAGAGCTACAGAGGAGGGGTTTCTGGATGGAACGTTCCACATATGGCTGGAATTTATGGATTCTAAGGACACAGGACCTAGGTCCACTTTGCAGACCAGAGTTGACACTGGCTGCTAACATTGAGGCCTGCTATGCTCTGAGTCCATCACTACAGCCTCAAAAATCCCTCCCCATTGTCTTATAATAACCTCTTTGCTTTGTTTTATGAATCATCCCAGGTTTGCTTTGTGAATTTATTCCCTTTTTGCTACAAGCCAATAATTTTAAGTCTGTTGACTTGCAAAATCAGTTTTGATGACTGATAACACTAGGATGTACATCATTTTTCTGGAATTTTGGATGATTGTATTATTTATCAGGACTTTAAAATGAGTAATTTGTTGTGACTTATTTCCTCTTCTTAAATAAACACTCACTTCTGTGCTTATTTTCTATTTGGTTATATTATGCTATTTTTCATGCAGGTAATCCTCTGAATTATGTGAGCCTCAGACCTCATGGAACCTGGGTTGCCTCTGATCATAGTGCTGAGAATCCTCCTGCCCAAAGAATGACTGCACTGGTTTCTGCTTCCTAGGCCTCCAATGGACTTACCTCTCCTTCCAGAGTGATTTGTCTATGCTGAAGGTGGAGTTTCTAACCTCTGTGGTTTCACTCTTTTAGCAAGAATGTGTGACATTATTTTTGCTAAAGGAACTCTTAGAATGGGTGCAATATTTCCAAAACATGACACCCAGGAGGCTTTTTTACTCCCAAAATCCGGTAGCTTCCAGAAGAGCCCAGACCTTCAGCTTGGTCAGGAAGATGAAGACCCACATGCTCATCTTCAGGCTTCCCTGTCCCCTGCTCCCCTCCTAGGAAACAGACACACTTGGAGATGGTGAAGTGTTGCAGGAAGTCAGGGACCCCAAACAGAGGGACTGGCTGAAGCCATAGCAGAAGAATGTGGATTGTGAAGATTTTATGGACATTTATTTGTTCCCCAAATTAATACTTTTATAATTTCTTATGCCTATGTTTACTGCAATCTCCAAACATAAATTGGAAAGACTTCATGGACGCTTATCACTTCCCCAATCAATAACCTTGAGCTTTCCTATGCCTGTCTTTAATTTAATCTCTTAATTCTGTCAGTTGAGGAGGATGTATATCATCTCAGAACCCTGTAATAATTGCATCAACCACACAAATTGTAAAGCATGTGTGTCTGAGCAATATGAAATGTGGGCACCCTGAAAAAAGAGCAGGATAATAGCAATTGTTCAGGGAAGAAGAGAGACAACCTTAAACTCTGACTCCGGTGAGCCGGGCAGAACAGAGACATATTTCTCTTCTTTCAAAAGCAAATGGGAGAAATATCACTGAATTCTTTCTCTCAGCATGGGATATCCCGGAGAAAGAGAATGCCCACCTAGGGGTAGGTCTCTGAACTGGCCCCCCCAAGGCGTACCTGTCTCTTATGGTTGAGACTGCAGGGGTGAAATAAACTCCAGTCTCCCATAGCACTCCGAGGCTTATTAGGAAGAGGAAATTCCCGCCTAATAAATTTTGGTCAGACTGGTTGATCTCAAAACTCTGTCTCCTGATAAGATATTATCAGTTACAATGGTGGCCAAAATTCATTAGCAATTTTAATTTTTCACCTGAGCTGTGGTCCTGTGATCTCACCCTGCCTCCACTTGCTTTGTGATATTCTATTACCCTGTTAAGTACTTGATGTCGGTCACCCACACCTATTCACACACTCCCTCCCTTTTTGAAACTCCCTAATAAAAACTTGCTGGGTTTTGCTTCTTATTGGGCATCACGGATCCTACCAATGTGTCATGTCTCCCCCGGACGCCCAGCTTTAAAATTTCTCTCTTTTGTACTCTGTCCCTTTATTTCTCAAGCTAGCCAATGCTTAGGAAAATAGAAAAGAACCTACATGATTTTCGGGGCAGGTACCCAGATAGTGGAGGAAGCCCTCTACAGAATCAGATTTCCCCCTCCACTTCCCCAGGAAGAGAGATGTCAGAAAAGTTACTGCTTTACACAAAATCACCTGTTCCTTGTGTCCTTGCATGGTGGTGGCTTATGTCAAGACAGGCCCTTCCCCAGGCAGAGAACCATAAGGATCTCCATGCATGCAGGACGTCGCCCCTGACCACCATTTCCGGGCACCTGCTGTTCTGCTCTCAGCCCCTCTCTTCCAACAGAAGCCTGAATCAGTGTGTGCGACACCCGACCCCCTGACACCAGGTGAGGCCCAAACTCAAATCTCCTCAGCTCATGGCCTCCTGGACGCTGCTTCATTTTCCTAAACCTAAAACCTTGGTTAAATCCCGTGGTGGTAGAGAGGAAATGAAGGAGATGCTCCCCACTCTCCCCACCATACCATTCTCCTCCTAGCTTTCTAAGTGTGGCACATGGGGTGCTGGCCTCAGGGCTGTTTGGGCAGTTTCCCCTTTGTCATTTCCCCCTCGGTGTTCATGGCAGCCACCCTTGGTCAATGCAGCTCTAGGCATGGGAGATAGTTGAGAGCCCTTCCCAGAGGCACCTGCCCTGAGGGCTGCAACCCTCTGCCCTGACATGGCAAAGGGAAGGGCTGTGAAGGGTTGGCGAGGACTTAGGACTGTAGCTTCTTCTTTGAAGCACAACTACCCAATATTCTACTGAATGGTTTTGACACTAAGATGATGTTATTTATTAATTAAAACATCCTTTTTGAAAAAAATGAGTGTCCACTGCATGTCACTTCCATTTGTGTTTTAGCTTCTCCATCCCTGCCAAGAAGCCTGACCTGAGTGCACGTTTTAAATCCAAGTCCAGAGAAAAAGCGGCTGGATGTGGATGTGTAAAACTCTTCTAGGGCACAGCTTCCTAGCATAGGAGATAACCTCCCAGCCTGGGGCACACCCTCCAAGGATGGATGACAGCAGGTGCTGCTTTCTCTGTTGATGTTGCCTGTCTTTGGTCTCGGTGGCATTTTTCCCAATCAGTTACACACACACACACACACACACACACAAACACACACACACACACACTTCTGGACTTTGTTTCCATGTAGGGGCCTAAAGTCTCCTGTGGAAAGAGCCACATGTCGATCACTATGTATTTCATGTCTAGGGGGTTTGATGAGAGAAGGTCAGTCCCTGGAGTTTGCTCAAATCTGCAAGCACAGATGGAATCTATGGCCTGGTGAGCTCCATCGAGGCCCGGCCCCTGGCTGTGGACACAGCCATCCCCCGCCTCCTGATCAGATCAGGAGCTCAGACCAAAGCACCAGCCCAGTTTCCCAGGCAGCAGCCTGGGCCCCCTCCTCTCCCTGACCCCGTCACCAGGGGCTGCTGCAGCTGAAGGCCTGGGTTCCCAGCCCCTGGCTGCTCTCTCCCTGTTCTGAAGCTCAGGTCTCTGAAAGTGCCAGCAACTCCCCTGATGGCCTTGCTGTGGCCACGTCAGCTCCCAGGTACTCCTCTGATCTCCACTCCAGCAGAACAAGGAGGCTTCATAAAGGAACTGCAGAAACCCTGCCGGTGTGCACATCCCCAGACAGCCAAGAGCTCAGAGGGAGGTGATGCTACTGTTTTATTGCAGGAGGTGGGGGTGTGTGTACCATGTACCAGCGCTATGAGAAGCAAGAAGTAAGGCGGGAGGGCAGAGTCCCCTGTTGAGTAACAAAGGCCTCCTGCCATCTTCTCTGTCTGTCTCCTGGTGCAGCCACATGGGGAGACTTCCCTCAGCGTGGGGGCCACCAGTCCAGCAGAGGGAGCACTACAGGGGGGTAGGAGTAGGAGGTGGTCGGTGTGACTGGTCTGGCATAGACCCCTAGGCTTCTTGACACCTGGAATTCACCAGGGATATTCTGTCCTCCCAGGCAACTTCATGGATCTTGAAAGAGCACAACTGTTTCTGTGAAGGGAAGAGAGAGGGGCAATCAGCGTGGGTTAAATTAAAGGGGAAGATGCCCAGCCATGAGATGTCAGAGCCCGGGTGAGTAGGATGGAGGTGAGACACTGGGCCCTCACCCACCACTGCTGAGTCCCAGAGCACTGAACTAGAATGAATAGTGACTGTTCCTTTACCCCTCCCAAGTCTCCAAGTCACCAGGTGGCATTGGGCCCCCACCCCAACCTGCAGGGTCCTGTACCAGCACAGCCCTGTGAGGAGCAGCCTGTGCAAGGCCTTGGGAGCCCCAAGGGTGCAGGACATGGGAAGGTGGCTCACTTCCCCCAGCTCCTTCCACCTCCAGCACCCAGGCAAGCACTAAGAGGTGACAGAGGGAAGAACACAGGGCAGGGCAGCTCCCCCTCAAAGAACTGGGGCAGGGGGCAATGGTAACAAGGGGAGTGTGGCTCTTCCCTGAGTGGACACCTCACAAGAACCAGCAGGTCCTTGGAGAGGCTGGTGTTGGGTGATCTGGGCAAGTCCAGGGTTTCCCAGCTAACAGGGCTCTAGGTCCCACTAATCTGATCACTGTGGCTGTGGCTGCGTGCAGGTGCCTGAGCCTGGGATTAGACAGAGCCCCTTCTCCCTGCCCAGCACACAGCCCTGCAGCTGCTTCTTCTCATCCAACAGGCAACACCCCAAAGCAGGCAGAGTTGACCTTCTAGTAACCATTCCCAAGATAAAGCCTTCCTAGCAAATCAAACACATCATCTCCCTCCCTCACCACCCCATCTACACATACATGGACAACTACGTAAACTCACTTGGACCCCTCATCCCCATGGATCTATGTAGAAAGCCCGATACACCCCCACACATGCATGCACAGGCACACATGCTCCCATACACCTCCCCGCACACACTGGCACATGTGTGTACACGTTTCCCTTTCCACATGCACACCTAAATGCACACCCCCCCCCACAAGTACATGAACATGTATTCATCCGTGCATACATGGCTCCTCACATACCCACCTGCACACACACACACCCTCCAAACATCTGTAAGGCAGAGGGTGACACATATGCACCACTCTGCAGTGCATGACTGGCCTGGGACCCATATCAGGAACGTACCTTCTGCAGTTCTGGCTGTTCATGGAAGGCACAAGTGTCCAAGTTGGGCTGGGACTTGGTACATATGGTTCGGCCCACCTCTACGTCGAAGAAGTAATTCACCCCGCCCACGATCTACACACATGAGAAAACACGACACACGGACAGCGCCCCCATCAGTTTCATGCACTCACAGGCACTTCACTGTGCCTGAGTCACTGGACTTGCTTTGGTGCTTCATGAGCTGCCCACATGTCACCACAAGGCACACAAGCCCCCTTTTCCTGTCAGCTGGCAGGGTTCTGGGCCTCATGCCTGCTCTTAAACATTGTTTTCTCTGTGTTGGGTAAAAGGATTCGTTGAATTCTGCTACCTGTGTCTCAGGGGTGAGGGAACACTGAATCTTTTCTAGGAAGGCTGTCTGATGACAAAATTTCAGCTACCTTCCGAAAATCTCATTCCTTCCATTTAACCTAGATTTATTACTTCATTTAGAGTAGGAAATGAGATGATTCACACACACAGATATTTTGGGTCAATGGGGCCGCCCAGATGCTACCATTTCAAGCGTGAGAATCAAGCTACATTTCTAAAGTCAGCAGCTCACCTATGTGTTTTACAATTACAGACCTGAATTGAACCCTTTCCCTGCACAAGGCCTCTCCCAGACACAACGTGGCAGAGCTGTGGAGAAACCTAGGATGAGGGATTCATGGGAACCAGGAGGAACTGCTGAGGTCCCTCAAGTATCAGTTTACCCTGTCTAAAATAGGCTTCCAGGCCTGACGGTCTGCAATGTCCTGTGCTTCACTCCAAGTTACTGTCATGTTTAAGAGGGAGATGCAGGCCAGCGGGGACCATGGCACCAGGGAGTGTACCTCCTGTGCAGGGAGAGGGCCCCAGCTGACAGCTGCAGGGGAAACAGGGCTGGTGGGGATTCCTTTGATTTTCCAGGAGAAGGTGGAGGAGCTCTAAAGGCTGTGTCACTATTTGCTGCTCTGCCATGGGATGCAGGTCAATCTGGGCCCGGTAGCCCTGCTGAAGCTCCCTCCCAACCTGACCCCTCCTCCGCTCTGCAGGGTGACCACTGTCCTCATCTGGTGGAGGTCTAACTCTCCATCAGCTGGTAGAGGCAGGGTCAGGCGTTCTCCACCCCATCAGGGACTCAGCCACCCTGGGATGTAGGGGTTGGTCAGCCTGCCTGAGTGTGAAGGCCGCTAGCCCTAAGGGTCTGTGCCCAGGGGTGTGACTTGGGGAAGCAGGGCTCTGCAGAACAGGGAGCCAGGTTCCTATGTGGCCCCTGCGGAGAGGTCTCAGGGAGGAGGATGAGCCTCATGGCCTGGATCTCATCCTGAGCAGCATCAAGCCCACCCAGAGTCAGCACAGTCTCCATCCACACCTGCTGGACCCTGGGAAATGCCATGATCATGGTACAGACACAGGGGCTGCTGCAGGTTAAAGGAAGCTGAGAGGACAGACGGTGGCTGCAGTATATGGCCCAGGAGCATGCTTAGGCATGAAGGCCATCAGCAGAGAATCAGGGAAATCTGAATGAATCTGAGCACTAGATCATGAATGTGTCCGTGTTGATTTGCTGGGAATGCTCTTGAGGGTTGGGCAACAAATCGGCTGGGACTCAGGACCCCTCGGGTGGAGGCAGCACCCACCTGTTGCCTGGCTCTCAGTACCCGCAGCGGGCGTCTGTAGTAGTCATCTTCAGTGGCCTTGTTATACTCGCTGATGGCGAAGTCAAGGGCACGCTGTACCCACTCATCATTGAGGTCTGCTTTATAGATGCCACCCGGGATTATCCTGTCCTCCTCAGGGCTCCAGGACAGGGCCACAGCCAGGGTAACCAGCAGGAGCAGCAAGGTACACAGGGGCCGGGCCATGGTCTCCTCAGAGGCAGAGCACAGAGCTGGAGCTGCAGGAGAGGAGGGTGAGGGCCTGAGACAGGTAGCCCACACCTGCAGGCAGCTGTGCATTTATCCTGCTTCGGCAGCCCAGCCCCGCCCCCCTCCATGCTCGCCACTCCCTGACTCCTCCTCCTGTTTCTGCCCTTCCCCTCTTACAACATCTCTTTTTTCACTCCCCAGCCACTACAAGCTCCCTCCCTGCCTCAGTTCCCCCTGCCCCTCCCAGGCCTCCTCCTCCATCTCCCCCTCCTCCCCACTCCTGTCCTCACTGCAGCCTCCCCGAGCCATGCCTCTCTTCCCCCGTGCTCCCAAGCTTGAGTCACCGGGTCTCCACAGAGGTGACACTGGTCCTTTGACTGTGAAAGCAATGTGACTTCCTGTTTGCTCAGAAAAGGGAAAAATACAGGGTTTGACCTCCCGGGGTCTTCAGATATCAGGGGCATCCAGGAGCACTTGATCACAGTTTCTGAATATCTGGAGCAGAGAGGTTATTTCAGAAGGTGCCAGAAGAACCTGTCCACACCCTACTATGGAGAATTTCTTTGCCAAATTTAAGGGAATTAACCTTTTTGGAAAAGGTCACTGGCTTCTCTTTTCATAATTCATTGTTCAATAAGCAAACCTATCACCAGCTACTCCCTGTGCCAGGAGGTCTAGGGCTTGAAGATGGAACCTGGATGATGAGCCATGAAGGTGACATTGGAGAGCTGCTGCCCAACAGAGATGTGACACCAACCCATGAGCAATTGAAAATTTCTAGTAGATGCATTTTAAAAGATGCGAATAAATGGGTGAAGGTAATGTTTAAAAGATTTATTTAACCTAATATAGCCACAATATTATTTCAGCTAATGGGAACAATTATTAACGAGATCGTTTATGCGTTTGTTTGTTTGTTTTTTTTGGTTTGTAATTCTCTGAAGTTCCCTGTGTATTTTTTAAACTTGGACCAGAAGTCATTTTGGACTGGCCCCATTTCAAGTGTCCTGTTGCACACATGTGGCAGGCGGCTACGGAAATGCACAGTAAATTCCTACACAGTGTGTGTAGGGGATGGTAGGTTATGATCAACAATTAGGATCAGGGAGTTATACTCACTCTGTTGGAAGTGAAATAGAACAGGGACTAGAGAGAGACCACTGGATCCTGGTCAGGGAGTTCTCTATGAGACTGGAGAGGTTGAGAAGCCCCAGGCAGAGGGGAACAGCCAGTGCAAAGGCCCTGAATTGGGGTTGGGCATGCCTTCTCCAGGAACAGGAAGTTCCTGGAGGGGATGTGAGCAGGGAAGGGAATGACCTGGAGTCTCACGGAAAGTGTGTGTGGGGCCCGGTGGAAGGTGCACAGAGATTCCTGGGAGGCAGTGGGAATGTCAGGAGAGGGAGCAGCAGCTGCGGTAGGAATGTGGGAACACACAGGCCTCTCTTGCTTCTCTCCTAGGCAGTCATGCTTCGGGCTCCTTTGCTCCGTGCACTGCTTGGAAGACTCACCTGATACTTTAAAAATTGCCTTAAATGAGGTCGAATTTACATACAATAAAATGCCTAATAGTATGTGCCCAATCTGAGGGATTTCATAAATGCATACACTTGTGTTACCATTTTGTCCAGACCTGTGACATCTGCCTTGCCCCAGACGGTATCCTCCTGCCTCTCCAGCCACCCTCGTGCCCACCCCACCCTGGCAGCCCACAGATTCCTTTGTTGCCTGTCCTTGAGCTTCCCAGGAATGGAGTCCTGCAGATCGAGCCCTGGTGTGTCTTCGTCCTTTGCTCAGTGTGGCTTTCCAGTGGCCCCCGAGTTGCTTAATTGCCAGGATTGTGAGTTCTCCTTCTCCACAGACTGAGAGGATGTGGTCCGTTGGGTGCCCTGTGGGCTGACAAAGCCCCCAGCTCGGGATGCTGAGAGCCCGGGCTGGAATGTGATTCCAGTAGTGGGGAGGGTGAAAGGAGGCTCTGAACAGAGAGCTGCTCCCTTTGTTCTCTCAACCCCACCCTCCATGCCTGATGGTGACCCTGTGGCAAATGCCCTTATGGTGAGGTGGCAGGCTTGGCCAGAAGCACCAGGAAACCCTGGGCCTTAGCAGGATACCCAGAGGACTCTCCTGGGAGTGGTGGAGGTGAGGGTAGGCCAGTGTCAGCCCAGACTAGTTTACAACACTGAACAATACTATAATAAACAAATGATCAAGTGCAGAAAGCATCACATAAAAGTGCAAGTGATGAGGACAACCTGGCCGAGAGTCATCCTGGGCTTGGACATGGCTAGGGCTGGATCAGCAGGAACCTGGCAGCGGGAACCATATTATTCATGGGTGCTCATGTTCAGTATTAGGACAGGGGACCTTGTTACCTGAGGCCTGGTGACCATCTCACCCCACTGTGAATCTGGCACCCCTAGAATAGCCGTGTAGCCCAGCAGATACAGCAGGTGTCCCAATGGTGTTTACTGCTGGGTGATGGAGGAAAGGTCTTCAAACAGAGCTACATATATGCCTCCTAGTTAGACAGGAAATGGTGGGAGATTCCCAGAGAAGGGAAAGAGAGGGAAGTCCCTTACCAGGTGTTTGTGAGCAGAATGTTCATTTCAAAAGGTAGGAGTTAGTTCTTCTCTGTGGCTTCCACCTTCCTGGGATAGGTGGGAGTCCAGACTCAGGAAGACATGCTGTGCAGAGGGTAAGCTGAAGGTCAAGCAATCCTCTTG
The DNA here is from genome assembly GCF_028885655.2 of Pongo abelii. Taxonomy (NCBI): domain Eukaryota; kingdom Metazoa; phylum Chordata; class Mammalia; order Primates; family Hominidae; genus Pongo; species Pongo abelii. The sequence goes on from NC_072006.2 coordinate 18,845,465, forward strand.
TTTCTTTTTTTTGTTTGTTTGTTTTGTTTTGTTTTGTTTTGTTTTGTTTTGTTTTGTTTTGAATCATCAGAAACGAGATGCAGGTAACCCAAATAGCGAGAATGTGCTGGTGGGTGGAGTGTGAGGAAGGGATGCCAGAGTGCTGACCTGTGCCCTGTATGTGATGACACGACCAGTGGTCATCTTCTGTCAGGACACTGGCATGCACTGCAGGGAGGGTCAGCTGTTCTGATGCAGCAAGCTCTCTAATCCCAGTAGGAAAGATACCAGTGTAGGTTGCTCTTAGGAGGAGGTACAAGTGTGATGTCCAGAATGTAGTGATAGGAAGTGGCAGGTTGAGGTAGCTGGGCAGCTCCTCCCGATGTTTAATGACCTTAGGCAAATGTTGTGTCTGTCACGCATCTGGAGAAAGAGGCTACTTTCTAAAGCATAGTATCTAGGAGTTCAGACCAGCAGAGATGAGCAGACGTCTGCAGTGATGTATCAACATGGTTAAAAATGATGGAGTAGCCAGATGTGGTGGTGCACATGTAATCCTAGCTAATTTGGAGAGTGAGTCAGGAAGATTCCTTCAGTCCAGAAGTTCAATTTCAGCCTGTGCAACACAGTGAAACCCCCATCTAAAAAAAAAAAGGACAGATCACTTTGTTCCCTGATTTCTATAGTCCACAGTTTTAAGGACACACTAGGAAGGGGCCAGATAGCAACCATGGACTGAGGAACAAGCTTGGGCCTTCCAGCACCCATGTAACCTGGAGGAGTCCAGCTGCCCAGGAGGGGGCATGTTTTCCTTCTGCCAGGTGACAAAAGAGAAAGCTGTGTTCCCCTAGGCTGCATGGGTGACTACTGATCCGATTATCTGAATTAGTAGGATGAGAAATTATGTGAGTGGCAGAAGTTCTCTGCAATAAATGACCAATAATAAGTGAACACTAAACAATACCATAATAAATGACCAAGCACAGAAAACATCACGTAAAAGTGCAAGTGGTGAGGACAAGCTGGCCAAGAGTTGAGATTCTGCACAACTGGGTTTTGAGCAACTAACACTTTGGTCTATGGTAGGAGCTGGGACTGAGCAGCCACAGGATTTGGTGGCTTCTCAAATGGGAAGCCCATGAGCCTCCTTTATGGAGCGCCTGGAATTCTCTGGGGTCAAACTCATCACTTTCACACTCTATCCCTCCTTCTTTTCTCCCTTTCCTCAAACATGGTGGACACGTGGATGCTTCTAAACTATGGGCCAATGTTGGTAACACATTTGGCCCTGCTAGAACATGTGGATGCTTCTAAACTATGGGCCCATGTTGATAACACATTTGGCTCTTCCACATCATTAGGAAACTGTGATACTCATGGGGAATCCTGCTGGTAGCCCCAACTAGGAAAGGCGAGAGATGGCAGAGCCCAGTGTCTGAGGTCTGATTGTTTTGCACTCCATGGGGAGAAAGAGAATCCTTTCTATCAGGGACCAGAATGTGAACGGTATTCATGGTTTTGGAGTGCAAGTTAACATTTATTTTTCAAAAAGAGCATTTGTCAGTGCAGATTCACTGACTGAAGAACCACGTATGAATGGAGGGGAGTAGGGGCGGCCTCCGGAACTCAGGCTGCTGGCTGCTGCAGCCAGAGATCCATCTGATTCCCTGGGCTTCAGTTTGCAAAGGCCTGGTAATGAGGAAAACAGATGACTCTGAGGAGGTGAGTCATCTCCTTGACATCTCTGGGTGGTCAGACTTTCTTATCCTGTTTGGGTCACTGCTGGGACTTCCCTGTCACTGTTTGTGTAATCTTAAATATCAATTCCTTTAGCAAAGTGCAGTGACTCTGGAGAGTGGTTCCTCTTCCTGGTTGGAATCCTGTTCAACTCAATCACTGAGTGCTGGAACTGGTGCCAGAGGCCATCAGGACAGCCCTGCTCCCTCCTGTGGCCCTGCCTGCCCTCTCCTCCTGTCACAGAGGAGCTGGATCCAGTGACAAGACTCACCTTGACCAAATCCTTGTTAGGCTCCTCTGAGCCTTCCTCTGCCCTAATCCTCCACCCTAGTCCCCAGCCCTGGACCTCCTGTTCTTGTGAGTGCTGCATTGCCCAGTTTTAGGAAAGAATCCTGCTAAGTCAGTTTAGAAAGACTCCCACACCCTTGGTATCTGATCACCCTCAACATCTGACCAAGTTCTTCATTCCTTAACTTTAATGTCTAAGGCTTTGTCCTGCCTTTAGCAACAATATTTTTAGGTCAGTTTATCTAGAACTTCCTACCTTTGATGTTTCTGCTTAGTATTTCTGTTTGAAATGGTTCCAAAGGTACTTTAATAATGACCCAATCATTCCATACTGTAAGTGAGATTATTTTACCCTCCCTACTTACTTGTTTTAATTTTGTGCCCATTTTTCTCCAGTCTTTTAGATCTAAAGATCCCTGTTCTAGAAACTATGGGCAGAATTGTTCTATTGTTCGAAAAAGCGTGATTAGATTTTTTGTAGAGACTCTAACTCCCCCTCTTTTTACAAGAATTTTAATAGAGCTGAGATAAGAGGCATATTTACTTTTAGTTTGCCCCATTGTTACCCTGGCTTCTTCCGACCATACAAGCTTACTTCAAGGCTGACTGTAGACGTACTCAGGAATCTCTCATCGACTTGTCCTCAGTGACCACACTCGAGCATACCTTCACCCTAGAGGAAAGCACCCACGATGTTCACCAGATGAAAGCGTGGCCAGCCCCTCCACACCTGTGGGCATTTCTCATTGGGTGGGATAAGAGACTGAGAAAACAAAGAGACACAGAGACAAAGTATAGAGTAAGAAAAGTGGGCCCAGAGGACCGGTACTTAGCATAGGGAGGACGTGCGCTGGCACAGGTCTCTGAGTTCCTTCAGTATTTATTGATCATTATCTCTGCCATCTCAGAGAGGGGGCTGTGGCAGGACAATAGGGTAATAGTGGGGAGAGGGTCAGAAGGAAAACATGTGAACAAATGTCTCTGTGTCATAAACAAGGTTAGAAAATGTGCTGTGCTTTGATGTGCACATACATAAACATATCTGGTGCATTAAAGAGCAGTATTGCCACCAGCATGTCTCACCTCCAGCCTGAAGGTGGTTTTCTCCTATCTCAGTAGATGGAACATACAATTGGGTTTTACACCGAGACATTCCATTGCCTAGGGAGGAGCAGGGGACAGATGCCTTCCTCTTATCTCAACTGCAAAGAGGTCTTCCTCTTTTACTAATCCTCCTGAGCAAAGACCCTTTACAGGTGTGGGGTTACGGGATGGTCAGGTCTTTCCCTTCCCAGGAGGCCATATTTCAGACTTTCACATGGAGAGAAACCTTTTACAATACCTTGCTTTTCTAGGAAGAGGTCCCTGCGGCCTCCTGCAGTGATTTGTGTCCCTGGGTACTTGAGATTAGGGAGAGGTGATGACTTTTAACAAGCATGCTGCTTTCAAGCATTTGTTTAGCAAAGCATATCCTGCATAGCCCTAAATCCATTAAACCTTGAGTCAACACAGAACATGTTTCTGCCAGCACAGGGTTGGGGGTAGGGTTACAGATTAACAGCATCTCAAGTCAGAAGAATTTTTCTTAGTACAGAAAAAAATGGAGTCTCTTATGTCTACTTCTTTCTACATAGACACAGTAACAGTCTGAAGTCTCTTTCTTTTCCCCACACGCAACTACATGGAAACTGAACAACCTGCTCCTAAATGATTACTGGGTGAATAATAAAATGAAGACAAAAATAAAGATGTTCCTTGAAGCCAATGAGAACAGACACAACGTACCAGAATCTCTGGGACACATTTAAAGCAGTGTGTAGAGAGAAATTTATAGCACTAAATGCTCACAAGAGAAAGCAGGAAAGACCTAAAATTGACACCCTAACATCACAGTTAAAAGAACTAGAAAAGCAAGAGCAAACAAGTTCAAAAGCTAGCAGAAGGCAACAAGTAACTACGATCAGAGCAGAACTGAAGGAGACAGAGACACAAAAGAACCCTTCAAAAAATCAATGAATCCAGGAGCTGTTTTTTTTTTTTAAGATCAACAAAATTGATAGACCACTAGCAAGACTAATAAAGAAGAAAAGAGAGAAGAATCAATAGACCCAATAAAAAATGATAAAGGGGATATCACCAGTGATCCCATGGAAATACAAACTACCATCAGAGAATACTATAAACAGCTTTACGCAAATAAACCAGAAAATCTAGAAGAAATGGATACGTTCCTGGATACATACACCCTCCCAAGACAAAACCAGGAAGAAGTCGAATTGCTGAATAGACCAATAACAGGCTCTGAAATCGAGCCTACTAACCAAAAAAAGTCCAGGACCAGACAGATTCACAGCCGAATTCTACCAGTGGTACAAAGAGGAGCTGGTACCATTCCTTCTGAAACTATTCAAACAACAGAAAAAGAGGGAATCCTCCCTAACTCATTTTATGAGGCCAGCATCATCCTGATACCAAAGCCTGGCAGACACACAACAAAAAAAGGAGAAGTTTAGACCAGTATCCCTGATGAACATCAACGCAAAACTCCTCAATAAAATACTGTAAGCCGAATCCAGCAGCACATCAAAAAGCTTATCCACCAAGATCAAGTTGGCTTCATCCCTGGGATGCAAGGCTGGTTCAGCATACACAAATCAATGAGTGTAATCCAACACATAATCAGAACAAAAGACAAAAACCACATGATTATCTCAATAGATGCAGAAAAGGCCTTCAACAAAATTCGACAGTGCTGCATGCTAAAAAGTCTCCATAAACTAGGTATTGATGGAACGTGTCTCAAAATAATAAGAACTATTTATGACAAACCCACAGCCAATATCATACTGAATGGGCAAAAACTGGAAGCATTCCCTTTGAAAACTGGCACAAGACGGGGATGCCCTCTCTCACCACTCCTATTCAACATAGTGTTGGAAGTTCTGGCCAGGGCAATCAGGCAGGAGAAGGCAATAAAGGGTATTCAATGAGGAAAAGAGGAAGTCAAATTGACCCTGTTTGCAGACGGCATGATTATATATTTAGAAAACCCCATTATCTCAGCCCAAAATCTCCTTAAGCTGAAAAGTAAGTTCAGCAAGGTCTCAGGATACAAAATCCATGTGTAAAAATCACAAGAATTCCCATACACCGATAACAGACCAACAGAGAGACAATTGAACAATGAGAACACTTGGTCACTGGGCGGGGATCATCACACACTGGGGCCTGTCATGGGGTGGTGGTATGGTGGAGGGATAGCATTAGGAGAAAACCTAGTGTAAATGATGAGTTAATGGGTGCAGCAAACCAATAAGGCACATGTAAACTTATGTAAGAAAACTGCTGCACATTGTGCACATGTACCCTAGAACTTAAAGTCTAAAAAAAGAAAGAGAAAGTTCTAAATATCTGAGAAATAATCAAACCAAAATAGGGTAGCCAACCTGGGAGTCCCCAGTCCTACCTGTGTACTTGTGTTGTTTGTCGTGTGCCTCAGATTATAAAAGCTAAAAGTGGATTCCAGCCTCTGTGATTATTCTGTTTTGCTCTAAAGGAAGGACCATTCAGTGGTCGTTTGCATTCTCCTTTGCCTCTCTTCAGCATATCACTTGAGTGTTAGGGTGCTGTTTGACAGGGTGAACTGGGATCCTCCCCTTTCCTCACCGAGGTGCTGTCTTGACTTACAGTAAAGAGCCAGAAGCCGGGCAGTGTGGAGGACCAGCATTCTGTGCCCCACAGACCTCCTGGATGGCTTATTTGTATCTGGGAAGAGTTAAGTGCTGTCCTGGATCCCTGATATATGGGCGGCTCTTAGGATTTGCCAAAAGGAAACTTTTAAAGCTTCTGTTTCTTTACAGCCAGCAGCTTCGTTACTTATGTGATGTAGGTTGTCATGGGGGCAGTAAAGAGTTCATTTGGGAACACAGGGGAGAAGGAGTACAGCGGAAAATGGAATAAATCATGTATGAGTCAGTTTCTGTTCCACAGGAAAAACCCTTAACATCTTAGGCTCTAAAAGCAAGGAACTGTTCCTTTCATGCTCTGGAGCCTGCAGATGGGCTGGGGCTTAGCAGATATGGTCTGGCTTGCCTTGTGTCTTCATTCTGGGGCCCAAGCTGAAGGGGCAGTGTCTGCTTGGATCAGGTTTTCTTCATGATGGTGAGGAGGGGAGCAGGAGGACCCAACTCTCACATATGCAGGGTTAAGGTTTCTGTCCTTGTCACATCTGTTAAGGCCCAAGCAATACCCATGACCATACACAAAGGCAATGGGGGTTTATGCTACAATTTTTGGAGAGAGTTGTTGCTAGCCACATGGCAGAGGGGGCATGCATGTACAGTTTTGTTCCAGAAAGGGAGACAGCTGTCCATCAATCCTGGAATACCCCCTTGAATCTAGGAAAACCCCTCTTCTCTGTGCCATGACATGGCACATGCTTCCAGGAAGCCTGTGGCTTTCGTGCTGCCATTGGCTGTCTAAACTTTTGCTAACAAGGGTGATTTTTTCAGTCTCCTGAGTTCCTCCTGGGGTATCTGGGAAATGCTGGCTCCCTAGAAGGGATCCTCCATATGAGGAAAGCTCTACTCCAAAAGCCCGTGTTTATTCTCTATAAAAACAGGCTGCTCAAAAGGTATGGCCTGGTAGAGCCTTTTTTGGCCTACATTTTGTTATATACTAATTGCTGAGTTCTTACTAATAGAGAATTCATTTCTACTCCCACCCAGTGTGGTTCACATAGTATCAAAATCATAGCCAAATAATTGTGAAGGTGTGCAATGTGCAGGATAGTGTTTTATGAGGAAAACTCAAGATGAAATAGAAGAAGGGGGCTGGGAAACAACAGTGACCCCCTGAACTGCAAAGGGAGGTGCAGGTAGGATTAGGTGGGGAACGTGGCCATCTCTTGTGAGCTGACAACATCTGGGGGAAGTGGAGGGAACTTCCTCCTCAGCCTCTGTCCCTGCATCCCCTCCAGTGAGCCAGTCCCTTCTGTCTCACACTCTGTCTCTGCTCTAAGGAACAGTAAATTGTGGATGCTGGTGAAACGTGTTCTTAGTAACCAGCCCGCCTGCAGCTGCATCACGCGATGGCTTGGCCATTCCCCGGACACATTTATGCTAGGCTGAGAAGTTAGGTGTTTCCATGACTTCCCAACTAGCTGACAACACAGGGCTGTGCATGCCAGGTGATCCTTACATAGAACTTTGCTGTATTTTGAATTTTTATTTTTTGCACCTTTTATTTTGTAGTGATTTTATTATTTTATTTTATTTTTTTTGAGACACAGTCTTGCTCTGTTGCCCAGGCTGGAGTGCAGTGGCAAGATCTCGGCTCACTGCAAGCTCCACCTCCCGGGTTCACGCCATTCTCCTTCTTCCTGAGTAGCTGGGACTACAGGGGCCCGCCACCACGTCCGGCTGATTTTTTGTATTTTTTTTAGTAGAGACGGGGTTTCACCGTGTTAGCCAGGATGGTCTCGATCTCTGAACCTCATGATCCACCTGCCTTGGCTTCCCAAAGTGCTGGGATCACAGGTGTGAGCCACCACGCCCGGCCTAGTGATTTCAAACTTACAAAACGTGGGAAGAGTAATATAAAGAGCACTTGTATACACTCAGATTCTCCCAATCATAACATTGTATCTCATGCTTTTTCATTCTCTTTCTATGTGTGTACAAGGTATTATAGGTTTTTCCAAGTCATTTGAGTGCAAATTGCACACATGACCTCTTTTGTCCTCAGATACTTTCTTGTGTGTGTCCTAAGGACAAAGACATTCTCTAACACAACCTCAGCACAATGAGCAAAACCATGATGCTTGTGTGGATACATGCTTTTGTCTAGTCTATTGTTCAGACAGTTTATCAATGGTGTTTATTTGCCAAGCTTCTTTAGTCTCCTTTAATCTCGTAAAGCTCTTCATTCTCTCTTGTCTTTGTTATCCTGTCATTTTTGACAATAACTGGCTGTTTTGTAGAATGAAATTTTTCTGTTGGGGTCATCAATGGATTTGATTCAGGTTATGCATTTTTTAGATGAAAATTATAGAAGTGATATCGAGTCCCTCAGTACATCATTCCAGGAGGCCACGATACCGTTGTCTAATTGCTGATAGATGTTAATATTAATCTCTAGATTTAGATAGCATCTTCCAGCTTTCTCCACTCTAAAGTTACTTTATTTGTTATATAATTAATAAGTATTTCAGGGAGCAATACTTAGAAAATAGCTTTATGTTCTACTTCTTATTAAACTTTTACTTTCTACCATTAGCATATAATGATAATTCTTTCCTGAATCAATTGTTATTATGATTATTGTGACTATTTTTTTCCCACTTCATCATTTCTTCTATATTTATTAATGGCATTCATTCCACTGTAAGGAAAGCTTGCTTTTCTCATCTGTCTGTTTATCTACTTACCTACCTACCTAGCTTCTGTCTCTCGATAGATCTAACTCATGGTTACTTATTTTATTGAAGAAGTTATAATCTGTTACCACTATTATTTAAATGTGTAGATTATCTCACAGTTGGCTACCGAGAGCTCCTTTAAGCAGCTTCTTCTGTTCCCTTGACATGTTTCCATTATTATTGGAGCCTATCCTTACCTTCTCATGTATTAATAACAAGAAGTTCTAGATCTATTTTATACTTTCCTTCATCCAACTCTAGAAGTATTGGCTGAAATCTGTGGTGAGTTCAGAAAGCAATTCCGAGTGGTGCCTGTGCTTATTCATTGCTACAGGGAGGCCATATTGCCTCTGTTGGTAGTTATTCACCTGGGGCAATTTTGCTTCCCAGGGCACACTGGTAAGTTCTAGGACATTTTTGGTTGTTTCTACTTGGGAGGACATGCTACTGGCATTTAGTGGACAGAGGTCAGGGATTCTGATAAACATTGTGCATTTTTCCCCGCAGTGGTAGATTAGAAGCTTTTGGTGTGCCTCAAGCACGTGGAAATAGCAAAATAGTACAGAGTGATCAGCTCTGCGAGTTTTAACTCAAGAAGGAGAGTGGGAATCCACTGGAATCCTGAAGGACACCTCAGATTCTGAGGAGGAGAATGTAGGCCAATAGCCCCTAAGACAATGTGTACCTGATAAAAGTGAGTGATGTCCCAGAATGTGAGGGGGCAGAGAGTCTTCCTCTGTGATGTACCCTTCCACTGGGGATTCCATGGAACCAGGCCAAGGGAGAGCACTTTGTTTCTCCCAAGCCCTGGAGCTAACTTGGGGAGATGCTTGGACACTCTGAGTGGGAAAGACACTGGAAAAACTGCTGCCATTTTCTTAGACCTAGGACTAAGAGCAGTATGCTATTTTTAATCTGGGCTCATAAGTCAGTCATTCTTAGGTGACCCTGCAGCTTGCCCACAAACTCATTTTAGTCTTCGGCCAGATTGGAGTGCTTGTGCTAGAATGGGGTAGGGTTCTCCATATTAGAACTGAATAGTGACTGTGAAAAATGCCCTAGTAATAGGTATTGGAATTCTGTTCACCCTTGTTGCAAGTCTGCAGCCACAGGAGGGTTGCTGCAGCCATGATTTCTCCTGGGTGATGAGACTTGCCGCCAAGGTCATCTTGGTACCTGGAACTGGTCTCTGTGTATCGATGCTGGATGCACCAGACTTCTTCCTTGAGATCATGGAGCAGCTGGATCTTCTCTGCCCCATACACGGGCTGATCTCTAGGCATTCAGAGCACCTGCTCACTTAGATCAGCAGCCTAAACACCCCCACCCTTCCTATGTATAGACTGTGGTGTAGCAGGGCCCTCTGTACTCCATACCCAGGTAGATCTCCAGGCATTCAGAGCACACATGTGCCTAAATCAGCAGCCTTTTCTGCCCTACCCTTCCTGTGCAGAGACAGTGGTGAAGCAGGGCCCTCTCTTCTCCATGCCCAGGCAGACCTCCAGACATGTATAGCACCTGCTCACCTGGAACAACATCCTGAGCTGCACCAACATTCCTGTGCAGAGATTGTGGTTTAGCAGCACCCGCTGCACTCCATGCTCAGGCAGTTATCCAGGCATCTGGAGCACTGACTCCCCTGGATGAGGAATTGAGGCATTCTACCCCCTGCAGAGAATTTGAGTCTAAGGAGGTTTCTCACATCCAGGCCTAGGCATATGTCTGCCTGCTCAATTGATGCCCACTGGACTCCCACTCAATGCTGGTGCTTGTACCTGCTATTGGTTCACCTGTAGTTATACCTGCCCATCTTGGTCCCCTCATCGAGGGATAAGCAGGGAGCTCACACCATGGTGCACTTCAGGATCAGCCCAATGCCAGAGGCAACAGAAAGCTTCTCCCAGTAAACAAGAATCAAGTATATACCCACCTGCATCAGCCACAGCTGACTCTTACAGACAAGCACCATCTATTGGCCTGTGGACAAACAGCATGGCCCAATATAAAACATGCTGACAAAAGTGCATAGGGTTATAGAAGCAAAGCCAAAAACCCTATAGTCACACACCCTAGGAAGGGGTAGAAGTGGAAAGAAAAACAATGACATGGAGAAAGATAGAAAAAAATTCTGTCTGCATGAATATAATTTCAAAAATTATAAGTACCTATGTGTCCAGATGAGAAACAAGCAGCACAAGAATCCTGGCATCATGAAATATCTGAATGTTGTGACACCATCAAAGGATCTCATTATCTCTCCAGCAATGGTTCCTAACCAAAGTGAAAACTCAAAAATGACAGATAAATAATTCAAAGCATACATTGCCAGGAAGCTCAATGAGATCCAAGACAATACTGAAAATCAACAAAAACAAATTTCTTAAGCAATCCAGGAGATGAAGAAAGAGATACACATTTTAAAAAGAAATCAATCAGAGCCTGTGTAATTGATAAACTCCACTTAAGGAATTTCAAGATACAATTGAAAGCTTTATTATTAGACTAGACCAAACAAAACACTCCACTTCAGAGCTTGAAGATTGGTACTTTGAACTAACCCAGTCAGACAAAAAAATGAACAGTCTTTGAGAAATATGAGATTATATAAAATGACCAAACCTCTGAATTGTTAGCATTCCTGAGAGACAAAGAGAAAACATAAACAATGTGGAAAACATATTTGAGGTAATCCAAGAAAATTTCCCTAGTCTTGCTAGTGTCGTAGACATCCAGACACAAAAAATTCAGAGAACACCTGCAAGATACTATCAGGGCTCTGAGCCAAATATAAGCCATCATATCCTCTGTGACCTGCAGGTACACATCCAGATGGCTGGTTTCTGCCTTAACTGGTGACATTCCACCACAAAAGAAGTGAAAATGGCCTGTTCCTGCCTTAACTGATGACATTGTCTTGTGAAATTCCTTCTCCTGGCTCATCCTGGCTCAAAAGCTCCCCTACTGAGCACCATGTGACCACCCCACTCCAGCCCACCAGAGAACAACCTCCCTTTGACTGTAATTTTCCTTTACCTACCCAAATCTTATAAAACGGCCCTGCCCCTATCTCTCTTTGCTGACTCTGTTTTCAGACTCAGCCCGTCTGTCTGCACCCAGGTGATTAAAAGCTTTATCGCTCACACAAAGCCTGTTTAGTGGTCTCTTCACACAGACGCGCATGAAAGATACTACACAAAATGAACATCAATGCCTATAGTCACCAGGCTTTTCAAAGTCAATTAAATAAAAAATCTTAAAAGCATCTAGAGAAAAATGTCAGATAATGTACAAAGGAAGCCCCATCCGGTTAACTGCAAAGATCTCAGTGGAAACTGTACAAGTCAGAAGTGATGGGAGCCTATTTTCAGCATTTTTAAAGACAAGAAAATTCAACCAAGAATTTCATATCCTGTCAAACTAAGCTTTATAAGCAAAGAGAAATAAAATCTTTTTCAGGCAAACAATCACTAAGGAAATTTGTTAACACTAGACCAGCCTTACATGAGATTCTTAAGGAAGTACTACACATGGAAACAAAAGATCCCTGCTACCATAAAAACAAACTTAAGTACATAGTCTACAGACCTTGTAAAGCAACTATGCCATAGAAACTACAAAGCAACCAGCTAATAACTTCATGAGAGGATCAAAATTTCACTTATTTCTTAAATGACCATATGTAGTCATAGTTATAATTCTTCCCATTGTACAGATGAGTTAACTGAGTCTCCTCAAGATGACATCCCTCACTCTCTCTGTAGGGGCTCCATCCACCAGATTCCCCTTTACCAGTGAGACTTCATTCTCTCGGCTACTGGGAGTGTCACCACTGATGGCTCACAGCTGAGTCTTTCTGTGGGCATTGATCTGAGTCAAAGGAAGCTGCTTTGTCCAAGTTCATGCCCCTCCTGGAATTGCCTATTTTAAATAATAGGTCTATATGGGGGTACAAAATGTTGACTCTTTTGCCCTAATATGCTACCGCTCTCAGGCCATCCCCATTGCAGAGCTCTCCATGGGCCTGGCTGTGGTATCTGCTGAGCTGCACCCCTGCCTGACTTCTCCCTCTGCCCCACCCCATGCCCCTGCCTCCCCAGCACATGCCTCAGTGAACCTCTTGCACATGAATCTTCATCTGGGTCTGTTTCCAGGAACCCTAACCAAGAGATGTTAGAGTCAGGATCCACACCACAAATATCCTGCCTTTTAAACTACAGTGGGTGTTAGATCTGTGAATGTTTGGAGGATGGGGCAATTCTTGTCTAGGACACTGGATGTCTCACTTCTCAGGATTCGAGGGTAGGATGTTCCAAATGTATTCAGACCTGAGACTTGTTTGGAAAAATGGTGTTTTATCTGGAAAGTTACCTGTTCTTGAAAATCTCTTACTCAGCAGGACTATTTTTCCCTCCTTACTCCTTAGTAAAATGAAAACCAAAGCTTCCATTTGTATTGGTCTTGGTGAAATATTTCACTTACCAAATTTCTTTGGATCTACCTGATGGGGAAGGCTAGGCAAGTAACACAAACCGTTTGTAATTTTGAGGAAATATGTAGAAGTGAATTTGGGGACAATAAGCCAGGTCATGTAATTTTCAGATACATTTTGTTCACATTGCACAATAAGCTTCATTTGCTACCCTGGCTCTGGGACTGGCACTTAGTGATGTGTCAGCTCCATCATTCCTGGAAGTATCCTGGCTGCAGACAGCAGGAGTCCTGAGAAACACTGGCTGCCTCTCCCGTGATGACACTTGTCCTTTACCAAAGGCCATGGGGATGGTGTTCACGGAGTTGCTGCAGCATCCGTAGCAGTGGCCCAGGTGGTTTTCTTCCATCTTCATCATTCATTGGGCTCTTGTTGTTGGACACACAGCTCATAAGAGAAAGGCAGACACCATAGTTGGGACATTCTGTCCCACACTACAGCCTGAAAGAAGAGGAGTAGGAGCAGGAGGAGGTCACAGGTGGTGAGAGGAGGGTGTGGAGAGTGAGTGAGAGAGAGAATGTGTGTGTGTGTGTGTGTGAGAGAGAGAGAGAGAGAGAAAGAGAGAGAGAAGTTTCTTTCCAAGGCCTCGGTCTTTTCTCTTCAGTATAGGGTTGCTTTTTTTTTTTTTTTTGTAATGACCTGGCTGCCTTCTTAGATGTTATTGCCTGGACTTGGGTACTATGCCTCCTGGGGTGAGGAAGGCCTGGAAGTTTATTGGCTGATGCTTTCAGCCTTTGCACTCAGGGGCAGGCAGAAGAAAGGGAGTAGGGAATGGCTGGTGTGATTTTTGGAACAAAGTTTCTTAATATGAGTCCACAAAGAGTTTGTAGAAACTCCATGGTACTAAAAGGTTACAAGTGCATTTGTGCAGGGGTGTGCCTATACATACATACACACCATTTCTACAATACTCATCTGATTCCTAATGGGATCAGTGACTGGTACACCATTCTAATGTTGAAGTATCGATGCTGAGATGTAAATGCAATGCCATGAGTTTGCACTGAAATTAAATGCAGACTCACCTCTTGAGCTTCAGACGTCCATTACTTTCAACTGAACTGGGCAGCAGGCTGCCTCCTCTTTACATTCAATGAAAGTAGAATATAGGAGAATGAAAGAGGGTGAAATCGAGCACACTAAAGCAAAGCCAAAGTCCACTTGCTAATCACAGTCACTGAGTCCATAGCAGTGATGTATTTTCTGGTGGTGAAGGCTTTGTAGGGAATGTGACCTAAGACACCTTCTCTTCACCAGAAGTTCAGAGTATAGCTGGCAGAGGATATATCTGAAAACATTCAGTGCCATGAAAAACAAGGAAACACTTTTTAAATACTAAGTGGCTTTCATAAATCAGGGAGCATGTGAGAACAATTTTTTTCCCCCTTGGGAAGCAGTTTCACTCTTTTTGCCCAGGCTACAGTGCAATGGCATGATCTTGGCTCACTGAAACCTCCACCTCCAAGGTTCAAGTGATTCTCCTGCCTCAGCCTCCTGAGTAGCTGGGATTACAGGCACGTGCCAGATGGGGTTTCACCATGTAGGCCAGACTGGTCTTGAACTCTCAACCTCAAATCATCCACCCGCCTCGACCTTCCAAAGTTCTGGGAATACAGGCATGAGCCACTGTACCCACCTGTGAGAACACCTTCTTCTGAAAATAAACTGCTGATTAACTCATAGTTGATAAGCTGTTAGGCATATGTGGGCATATTAACCACACCAATAGGTCATTCAGCCATAGTATTTGTTAGTTTTAAAAATAGAGACATAAGGAGGATCCAAGGGGAAATAACCTGCAATCTCATCACACACACACTCCTAGCTGACACTAAAAAAGAGGGAGAAAGAACACACACATATTTTTGTAATATTCAAATGGAACAGAAAGATTCTAAATATAAAAAAGCAAAAGCCAAATTATCCATCTCCGTACCCATACTACCACCTCTCTTTGGTGATATCCAATGTTAATAAATACAGATGACTGCTGGCCTCTGTCCTTTCCCATATTTTAGATGTTTATGTGTATATCCATATGTGTAAATGTGTGTCTAAATGTCTATATAGCCACTCAAACACATGTGTGCTTACTTTGTTTTTACAAGCTTTATATTAACCACTCATATATACCTTGCTTTCAATAAAATAATATATTCAAGATATATTAAAATTATTTCCAGTTTAATGCATATATTGCTATCTAATTCTTAACCACTCTTCCATCATGTGTGTGCTCTATAATTTATTTGAGCAGTCTCTAGTGATGACATCATTTTGATCATGTTAAAGTTTGTGCTATTACCGGGAAATTGCCATGGTCATCCACAGGTTTCACTGAGTGTTAGTGACACTATCAATGATGTATTAATAGATTCTTAAAATCTTTTAATTGTAGATGCATTAACATCTGTTAAGTGTATGATTGGTGTAGGAGATGGGCCTGTGATCCAGACCTGGCCTATGAGGCATGAGAAGGAGTGAGCTAAGGAGTGCATAGGAGGAGCTTACTCACATTCAGGAAGGACGGGTGGAACAGAGGCTTTTCCCTAGGATCTTTCTGTCTCTGAATGTTGGTGTTGATGATGTGATGTCTGGAGCTGTGGCAACCACCTTGCTACCAGCTTGAGGCTGAAGCATCATGAACAGAGTGGTAAGGATGAGAGAATCCCAGGGAAGCAGAGCTAGATGCTTGGAGTTCTGTTCCTAAAGCCCGTCTCACCCAGGGCCTTGTTACCATGAAAGGTAGAGCACTCCTTTTGCATTCAAGCCATTTTTAACTGGGGCCTTTCTTACATGCAGTGGAAAGCCTCTTGCCAGGTCCCGATGCACGTGCAGGTTTCCTTTGCATGAGTTTCTCCTTCCCTCACTTCTTCTCCATGTCTCTTCCTACTTTTGTGGCTGGTGGATTTGCCTCCTTCCCATTTCCTCTTGGCCCATCCACTCTTACAAAAATAGTAAAGTCTTCTCATAAAAATCCAGAAGATCTTCAATGATGCTAATGACATTTAAATACAGAGCTTTTCAAAAACCCCACAAAAGGCTCCAAGTGGGCCTGAGCAACAGGTTTACTTGGCTGGATGTTTTGTACAGTAAAAAATGTGTGGTATTTTCACTGTAGTCAGCTACGAACATTGGCTTTTTCTACTCTGGCTTTCTTCTTCCCATTCACCACCCTCTTGATGGTGTAGGGTGGACACAGGCATTTTGGGATCTGGCTAACAGGAAGTTGTGTTGGGATGCATTTAACTTGGGGTGAGCGTAACACATTCCTATGATTCTCAGTCACTCCTGTGCATAGTCATGTTGCCTCAAACTGTCCTGGTGTAGGAGAGGCCCCAGACAAGGCCCTACCACCATCTTGGTTTTTACCTAAAGCATTGAGGACGGGTAGAAGCTTGATCAGAAATGTCCCCAGCAACTCACATTGGAAGCCTGTGATTAGCAGAGAGGAAAGAAGGTTTGCAATGTGTGGAGCCAGAAGCCCATCTGTGGATAATGATTCCCAGCAGAAACATGGAAAATTTCAAGTGAGTGTTTTGGTTCTTTTTGACCCTAGTCAAAAAAGGAAGTTTTATTCTATTGAAAATGTATTTGGTAACATGGCATAAAGCATAATTAGTGCATCTTGCAGTTGTTTTATTTTTTGTAGGAATTGAATGAGACAGAATGTCTCAGTTTTTGACATTTGTAGGGCACAGATCTGTGTGGTGAAACCACCCATGGTAAGGACATATGTGTGTGAAGCAGGACAGAACTGATGAATGGGGCTGACCTCCCACCTCTTCTTATCCTGATCAAGTCTGGGAGCTCCACATAACACAGATATATAATTGTGACCAGCAGAAAGACAGCTCAAAGAAATACTTGCTTCAGGACAAACTCCTCCTGCACATGCAATGAGCTAATAAATATAGCACATAACGACATTTTTAGATAATTCTGAAGCTCAGTACAACCATGAGAGTTTTAAAATGCTGTGTTTGTGTGTATTGTCAATAGAAAGATTTGTTAAGGTCCTCAATTTTAAGTCAAGAAAATTTAGAGGTATTAAAATCTTAGAGCTTGCAGATGAAAGGAAAATGAAAGAGGCTTTTCCAAATTAGAAAACAATCAGAAAAATGTGCACAATATGACCAAGTATGAGTTTTGAATCAGGATGCTATGTGTCATCAATTTTACAAGTGATCAAAACTTTTAGTGGAAAGAATGACTTATTCTTCTGTTATACATGACAAAATCCTATGATAAATTAAATGTCTTACAATGAGGCAAATAGTGATTCATTAGTTGAGTATAAAAACATTGAATGAAATTATGAGATGTGTCAGTAGCTAATTAATAAAAATATCATATGAGGAAGTAAAAATCATGTGGATTAAGAAGGGCAAATCTGCCCTTTCATCTGCAGAGTGGAGAGATGGACTGATGTTAACAAAGCCAGTGGCATCATGAGCAGGACACAATGTTTCTCTCAATATGTAGCTTTGAAATGTCAAACAGCCTCTTCTTGGCTGATGACTGATTTCTGACTCTGGGCAGGTGCCTGAGGCTGGGGTTAGACAGAGCCCATTCTCCCTGCCCAGCACGCAACCCTGCAGCTGCTTCCTCCAGTCCAACAGGCAACATCTCAAAGGATGCAGGGTGGAGCTCCCAGTACCCCCATTGCCAAGTTAAATCCCACTTAACAAATCAAATTCATCACATTTGTTCCCCACCATCCCATCTACATGCGCATGTCAGAGGCATTTGAACCAGAGCAACTCCATCTTGAGTAGGGTCTGGGTAAAATGAGGCTGAGACTTACTGTGCTGCATTCCCAGATGGTTAAGGCATTCTAAGTCACAGGATGAGATAGGAGGTCAACACAAGACTGCTTTCTGACTCAATGGAAGACCTCATCCTCTAGAGTCAGGGGCTGTCAGAAACTTCACTTATCAGTAAGAAGAACATCCCACTGCCTGGAGGATCTCTATCCAACTTTACACAGAAGCACTGAGCTACAGAGAAGGGGTTTATGGACATAACATTCCACATCTGGCTGGACTTTATGGTTTCTAAGGACACAGGACCTAGGTCCACTTTGCAGACCAGGCTTGACACTGGCTGCTTTACACAAAGGCCTGCCATGCTCTGAGTGCATCAGTATCACCTCAAAATCCTTTCTAACCTCTTCATTTTCAATCTTTTACCACTGATTTGTGAGATCATTTTTGGGAGAGAAAGTCTTAGAAAAGGCACAAAATACCCAAAATGGAAATTCAGTGATATGGACTTTGTAATTTTTGATATTTGTAGGCAAATATCAGTCTAGTGAATCCCTGTCTTACTCTCTTACAAAGATCTAGTGGCTTCAGGACACAGTTCAGACAATTCATTTGGCTCAGAAGATATACCTGCTCACCCTCAGCATCCCTATCCACTTCCTCCCTCCTACAGAGCAGACACACTGGGAGAAATTGGGGGGAGCCCAGTATACAGCCCCCACTTTACTCCCAACTTTCTCAAGGGAGAGAGAATTGTGTCTGAGAAGTGGCTTAGTTTACACAAAATCTTCTCTTCATTGTGTGTCTTGATGGTGGTTGCTTGTGTCAAAGATCTTCCATTCAGGTGGAAAATCATGAGCAACTCCCTGCAGAGATGTCTTCACCCCAGTCACCACTCTGAGCACCTCCTACTCTGCATGCAACCCCTCTCTCCCACCAGAAGCCTGAGTGACTACACCTGCCTATCCCCAAGAGGATGAGGCCCAGACTCAAGTCCCCCCATGTCATGGCCTTCTGGGTGGTGCTTCACTTTCCAGATACCAAAGACTTCTGTAAAATCAAGTCCAAGTGGAAATGAAATTGATGTAGATGCTCTCCACTCTCCCTGTCCATCTGTTTCCCACTCTGGATTTCTTGGTGTGGTGCATGGGTGTTGGCCTCTGGAAAATTTGGGCAGATTTCCTCTTATCATTTTGCGCCCCTGCCCTCCACGGTGTTCATGGCAGCAGCCCTTGCTCAATGTGACTCTGCGCATGGAAGGTATTGGAGAGCCCTGCCCAGGGCACCGGCCATGAGGCTTCCCCCTGTACCCTGAAATGGCAAAGGGGGCTGTGCAGGGTGGGCTGTGTGACTTAGGACTGTAGTCTCCTGTTCAGGGCAGAAATACCCACTGTTCTTTGGAATGCTAGTGACAATGAAGTGATGTTCTTTATTAATGAAAATGTCCTTCTTGAAACCTGAAGAGCGTCCACTGCTTTACAGTCCTGAATGTTTTAATTTCTACATAGTTTATGTTAAGCTTGACATGACGACTTGCTTTAAATTCAGGTCCAGAGAAAGGAGTAGTGGGTGTGAATGTGAACAATGCTGCTAGGGTGCAACCTCTCAGCACAGGGTACTGTCTCTCAGCATAGGGCATAACCTCCAAGCATAGGGCGAAATCTCCCAGGATAGGACACCACCTGTTAGCATAGGACACAGCCTCCCAGCATAGGGTTCCATCTCTCAGCGTAAGACACCACCTCTCATCATAGCACATAGCCTCCCAGCACAGGGCCCTACCTCCCAGTGTAATGCACAATCTCCCTGTCCAGCATAGGATATGACCTCCCTGCATAGGGCACACCCACATAGAACTGATGAAAGGAGGCACTACTCTCACACTAGAACCTGGGCTGCTCCCTTTGGAAGAGGTCAGACTTGGAGGAGGGGGCTGGTGGACAAGGAGAGCTTCATAAAGGGTCTGCCAAAACCCTTCTGGTTTGCACAGCCCTGGACAGCCAAGAACTCAGAGGGAGACGATGCTACTGTTTAGTTGCAGGAGAAGGGGGAATGTGCACCATACACCGGGGCTGTAAGAAGCAAGGAGCCAGGGCAGAAACCCCTGCTGTGAAGAAAAGCCTCCTGATGTCTTCTCTGCCTGTCTCCTGGTGCAGACCCTCAGAGGAGACCTCCCCCACGGCAGAAACCACCAATTCAAGGGTGAGAGCACTACAGTGGCATGGGAGTAGAAGGTGGTTTGTGCAGCTGGCCTGGTACAAACCCCTAGACATTCTGACATGTGGATTTCACCAAGGACATTCTGTCCTCCCAAGGAACTTCATAGATCTGGAAAGAGCAGAACTGTTTCTGCGAAAGGAAAGAGAGACGGACTATCAGTGTGGGCTGCAGTTAAAGAGAGAGATGCCCAGGCATGAGGCATCAGATGGGGGCAAGGATGGGTGGAGGTGAGACACTGTGTCCCCAACTGCTCCTGCTGAGACCCAGAACACTGAACCAAACTGTGCAGTGATGACTCCATTCACCCTCCCAGGCGGGGATGGAAGGCTCCAGTTCACCATGTGGCATTGCCCCCATTTCCAGCCTGCAGGGTTCCTGCCCCAGCACAGCCTGGGAGGAGCAGCCTGTGCAAGGTCTCGGAAGCCCTGAGGGTGCAGGACAGGGGGAGGCAGCACACTGCCCCCAGCTCCTTCCACCTCCTGTGCCTAGGCCAGCACTATGAGGGGCCAGAGGTAGGAAGCCAGGGCAGGGCAGTTCTCCTTCAAGGAGCTGGGGCATAGAGAGTGGGCAAGTAAGGGAGTGTGGGTCTTCTTTGATTGGAGACCTCACAAGAACAAGCAGGTCTTTGGAGAGGCTGGTTTTGGGTGAGCTTGGCAGGTCCAGGGCTTTGCAGCTAACAGGCCTTTAGGTCCCTCTAATGTGCTCAGTGTGGCTGTGGCTGTGGGCAGGTGCCTGAGGCTGGGATTAGACAGAGCCCCATCTCCATGCCCAGCACCCAGCCCTGCAGCTGCTTCCTATGGTTCAACAGGCAACAACACTAAGCACACAAGGTGGAGCTCCCAGTAGCCCCATTCCCAAGCTAAAGCCCTCTTAGCAAATCAAATCCATCACTCCTCTCCACACCACCCCACCTACATGCACACACATATTCATCTACATGAACTCACCCCAACCCTCACCCACATGGTTCTATGCACAAACGTCCATACTTCCCACACACAACCACATGCACACACACACTCCCATGCACCTTCCCCACACACTTGCACATGTGTGTGTACACAAGCCCCTTTCCATGAGCAACACAACACCTGCACACCTACTCACATGTACATGCAAAGACATATAACTTCATATGCACACACATTCATGTCTCTCCCAACACACATCTGCCCATGTGTGCATAAACACACATGGGGTAAATGTACCCATGGCTGCATGTCATGCTCTAGGCATACCGATGCGCTTACACACATACCCTTCAAAACATATGAAGGAGCACACACAGACACACACACCACTCTGCAGCACACAACTGTCCCCTGACCCACATCATGCACATACCTCCTGAAGTTTTGGCTGGTCATGGAACAGACACTTTTCCAAGTTGGGCTGGGACATGGTACGTATGATTTGCCCCATCTCCACATCAAAGATTTAGTTCATCGCAGCCACGACCTACACACGGGAAGGAGCAGGATGCAGGGACAATGCTCTCCATCAGTTTCATGCACACACAGGCACTTCACTGTGACTGAGCCACTGGAGTTGCCTGGGGCTTCATTCCTGCCTTCATGAGCTGCCCACACTGCCACCTGCAAGGCACACAGTCACCTCCTGCCAGCTGACAGGGGTGATATGCCCCAGGCCTCCCTGGTAACTTGTTTTCTCTGTGCCAGTGCAAAGGATTAACTGACTTCTGCTGACCCAAGGGACAGGGACACAGTATTTCTTCTAGGAAGGCTGTCATCTGATGATGAAATTTCAGCTAACTTCCAGTTTCTAGCATTCAGCCCATTGAGCATCTTATTTCCTCCATTTAACTCAGATTTGTTTATTCCCTCATTTATCAGTAGGAGATGAGAAACTTCATACAAATGGATGTTTTAGGCCAACAAGACACCTCCTCTCTAGTGCCTCCAATCTGAGTGTATTTTAGGCCAATAAGAGACTTCTTCTCTAATGCCTCCATTCTGAGTGGATGTTTTAGGCCAATAAGGGACTTCCTCTCTAATGCCTCCATTCTGAGTGGGTTTTTGGCTCCAGTATTTCTAGAGTCACACACCTACTTGTGTTAAACTTGCTATTGCAGAAGAGAATTGAATACTTTCCCTGCACAGGGCATCATGGAGGCGCAAGTTGTCAGAACTGGGGGAAAGCACAGGAGAAGGTGCCCTGGGAACCAGGCTGCGGAACCAAGAGGAAGTTGTGTGTTCTCTAGGGCATCAGTCTCCCCATCTGTAAATTAGGATCCTGGGCCCAATAATTCACACCATCCACTGCTTCACTCTGAGTTACTGTCACATTTCAGAGAGACGTGCAGGCCAGGAGGAACTGTGACACAAGAGAATGCACCTCAGGTGCGGGCAGAGAGCACCAGCTGATGGCTGCAGGGGGAGAAATGGGGCTGGTCTGGACTCCTTTGAATTTCCAAGAGAAGGTGGAGGAGCTCTGAAGTCTATGTCACTGTTTGCTGCTCTGCCACGGGATGCAAGTCAAGCTGGGCCTGGTAGACCTGCTGAATCTCCCTCGTGACCTGACTCCCTCCTCCGCTCTGCTGGGTGACTGCTGTCCTCACTGGCTGAGTCTAACTCTGTGTCAGCTGGCAGAGGGAGGGTCATCAGGAGTGTTCCACCCAAGCAGGAACTCAGCAGTCCTGGGCTGCAGGAGGTAGTCAGCCAGTCTGAGGGTGAAGGCTGGTAGCCCTAAGGGTCTGTACTCAGGGCGTGACTTGGGGAGGGAAGCAGGGCTTTGCAGGACAAGGAGCCAGGCTCCTTTGTGCCCCCTGCAGAGAGGAGGATGAGCCTCATGGCCTGGATCTCATCCTGAGCAGCACCAAGCCCACCCAGAGTCTGCACAGTCTCCATTCACACCTGCTGGACCCTGGGAAATGCTAACATCATGGCACAGACCCAGTGGCTGCTGCAGGTTAAAGGTGGCCAAGTGGACACGACAATGCTGAACTCAAGCACTCACGACCCGGGAGCGTCCTTGGGCTTGAAGGCCATCAGTGGACTGTCGGAAAGCTGAATGAGTCTGAGCCTTAGATCATGAATGTGTCAGTGCTGATTTGCTGGGAATGCTCTCAGAGGGGCAAAGCAGAGGCTATGGCATCCCTAGGTGTGGCGGCAGCACCCACCTGCTCTCTGGCTTGCAGCACCCCCAGCGGGTGTCTGTAGTACTGATCTTTGTTGGCCTTGTTTTACTGGCTAATGGCGAAGTGAAGGGCACGCTGTACCCACTCATCATTGAGGTGTGTGTCATAGATGTCACCCCAATTGTCCTATCCTCCTCCTCAGGGCTCCAGGACAGGGCCACTGCCAGGTCAGCCAGCAGGAGCAGCAGAGGGTGCACAGGGGCCGGGCCATGGGCTCCTCAGAGGCAGAGCACAGAGCTGGAGCTGCAGGAGATGAGGGTGAGAGCCTAAGGTAGGGAGCTCAGACCAGCAGGCAGCCGTGCATTTATCCTGCTTCGGCAGCCCCAGCCCAACCCACTCCATGCCTGCCCTTGGCTCCTCCTCCTGTTTCTGCCCAGCCCCCTCGTTCTCCATCTCTCATTTCACTACTACCCGACCCTGCCACACCACCCCCCACATCCTCCCTCCCTGCCTAAGTTCTCCCTGCCCCTCTGCCCCTGCCCCTCCATCCCCCAGTCGGCTCCTCCATCTCCCCCTCCTCCTCACTACTCTCCTCACTCCCACCCCTTTTCCAGCCCTGACCCTTCTCCCCATTGCTCCCAAGCTGGCTCACAGTTGTCTCCAGAGAGGGGACACTGCTCCCTGGGCTGTGAAAGCAACATGACATCCTGTTTCCTCAGAAAAGGGAAAAGTGCAGGGCCCTCCTGGGATCTTCAGTTTTCAGAGGCATCAGTGAGAGCTTGGTCACGGTCTGGGAATCCATGAAACAGAGAGATGATTTCAGGAGCTCCTGGAAGGCTTATTCCACATCCTGCTCTGGGGAATTTCTTTGCCAGACATAAAAGAATTAATGTTTTGCAAAAGGTCATTAGGTTCTTTTTTCATGAGTCCTCATTATTCAATACACAAACCCTTCACCAGCTCCTCCTGGTACCAGGTGGTCTAGGACCAGGAGAGGGAGCATGGGTGACTGAGCCATGGACAGAGATGCGACACAAACCCATGAGCACTTTTCAGCTTTATAGTAGACACGTTAGAAAAGGAAAAAGAAACAGAGGGAGTGATTTTGATAATATTTCTTGTTTAACCTAATGTATCCAAAATATTATTTCAACACATGGGAACAGTTGTTAAAGAGATAGTTTACATTCTTTTCAATGTGTTTAAGTCTTTGAAATTCCCTGTGTTTTTTTTTACACTTAGACCAAATGTCATTTTGGACTGGCCTCATTTTAAGTGACCCATGGCCACATGTGGCTGGTGGCAGTGGTTCTGCTCCTTAGGGTAAGGAGGATGAGAAAGCGATAATCAATAATTAATAGCAGGAAATTAGTCTTTCTGTTGGAAGTGAAAGAGTATGAGATAGAGACAGATGGAGCCACTGGACCCTGGTCAGGGAGATTGGAAAGGTGAGAAGCCCTGTCTAGACAGGAAACAGAGCTCCAGGCAGCAGGAACAGCCAGTGCAAAGGCCCTGAGGTGGGGCTGAGCATGCCTGCTCCAAGAAGAGGAAGCTCCTGGAGGGGGTGTGAGCAGGGAAGGGAATGACCTGGAGTCTCAGGGTAACTGTCGGTGGGGCCCAGTGGGAGGTGCAGGGAGACTGCTGGCTGGTGGTGGGGGTGTCAGGAAATGGAGCAGCAGCCGCGGGATGAATGTGGGAACCCACGGGTGTCTCTTGCTCCTCCCCTCAGGGAGCCGTGCTGCCGGCGCTGGTCCTCTGTGCACTACTTGGAAAACTCACTTGATTTTTAAAAATTGCCTTGAATGAGGTAGAATTTACATACAATAAAATGCCTAATTATGTATATCAAACCTAGGGGATTTGTTTATTTTTATGGATTTCAGGGTACAGATGTAGTTGTGTTATGTGGATATATAGCAGAGAGGTGAAATCTGGGTTTTTAGGGTACCCATTACCAGATAATGCACATTATATCCACTAGGTGCTATTTCACATTCACCACCATCACACTCTCCCACCTTTGAGCCTCCACTGTCTATCATTCCACTCTGCATGTCCGTGAGTACCCTTTGTTTAGCTCCCACTTACAAGTGAGAGCATGCAGTTTTTGATTTTCAGTTTGAATCACTTCAATAAGGATAATGGCCTCCAGTTCCATATATGTTGCTGCAAAAAAACGTAATTTCATTCATTTTTGTGGCTGAGTAGTACTCCATGGTGTGTGTGTGTGTGTATGTATGTATGTATATATATATGGAGTAGTATTCATACACACACACACAAACCACCTTGTTTTATCCAACTGTCCATCTGTCCATTGATACCATGACTTTTCAATTGTGAAAAGTGCCGCAAGAAACATGCAAGTGAAGGTGTCATTTTTACATAATGATTTCTTTTTAGGGGGTACCTATCCAGTAGTGGAACTGCTGGATCACAGGGCAGTTCTGCTTTTAGTTGTTTGAGAAATCATCAGTTTTCTATAGAGGTTGCACTATTGTACGCTTCCACAAACAGTGCATAATTTTTTTCTTTTCCCCACATCTTCTCCAATGTCTGTTGTTTTTTGACTTTCTTTTGAGACAGGGTCTCACACTCTTACCTGGGCTGAAAGGCAGTGGCACGATCATACCTAACTATAGCCTCAAACTTCGGAGCTCAAATGATCCACCTGCCTCAGCCTCCTGAGTAGCTAGTACTGCAGGCCCATAGCAAGACATTTTTATTTTTCGTAGAGACAGGGATTCACTATTTTGTCCAGGCTGGTCTTGAAATCCTGGCCCCGAGCAATCCTCCCATTTTGGTCTCTCAAAGTGCTCTGATTATAGACATGAACCACTGCACTCTGCTGTCTTTTGACATTTAATAACACCCTTTCTCCCTGGTGTACAATGATATTTCATTGTGATTTTAATCTGCATTTTTCAGATATTTAGTGACGTTGAGCATTATTTCACATGCTTGTTTGCCACTTGTATGTCTTCTTTTGAAAATTACCTGTTTATGTCCTATGCCCACTTTTAAAAATTTTACTTAAGTTCTTGAATACATGTGCAGAATGTGCAGGTTTGTTACATAGGTGTACATGTGCCATGGTGTTTTGCTGCACCTATCAACCTGTCATCTAGGTTTTAAGCCCCACATGCTTTAGGTGTTTGTCTTAATGCTTTCCCTCCACTTGTCCCCCAGTCTCTGACAGGCCCCAATGTGTGATTTTCCCCTCCCTGTGTCCATGTGTTCTCCCTGGTCAACTCCCACTTGTGAGTGAGAACATGTGGTGTTTGTTTTTCTGTTCCTGTGTTAGTTTGCTGAGAATGATGGTTTCCAGCTTCATCTATGTCCCTGCAAAGGACATGAATGCACTCTCTTTTATGGCTGCATAGTGTATGTGTCACATTTTCTTTATCCAGTCTATCACTGATGGGCATTTGGGTTCCAAGTCTTTGCTATTGTAAATAGTGGTGCAATAAACATATGTGTGCATGTGTCTTCATAGTAGAATGGTTTATAATCCTTTGGATATGTACCCAGTAATTGGATTGCTCGGTCAAATGGCATTTCTGGTTTTAGATCCTTGAGGAATCACCACACTGTCTTCCCAATGGTTGAAGTAATTTACATTCCCACCAACAGTGTAAAAGCATTCCTATTTCTCCACAGCCTCGCCAGCATCTGTTGTTTCCTGACTTATTAATGATTGCCATTCTAACTGGCATGAGATGGTATCTCATTGTGGTTTTGATTTACATTTCTCTAATGACCAATGCTGATGAGTTTTTTTCATGTGTTTATTGGTTGCATAAATGTCTTGAGATGTGTCTCATCATATCCTTTGCACAGTTTTTGCTGGGGTTGTTTTCTCTTGCAGTTCCTTGTAGATTCTGGATATTAGATCTTTGTCAGATGGATAGATTGCAAAATTTTTCTCCCTTTCTGTAGGTGGCCTGTTCACTCCAATGGTAGTTTCTTTTGGTGTGCAGAAGCTCTTTAGTTTAAATAGATCCCATTTGTCAATTTTGACATTTGTTGCAATTGCTTTTGATGTTTTAGTCATGAAGTATTTGCCCTTCCCTATGTCTTCAATGGTATTGCCTAGGTTTCCTTCTAGGGTTTTCATGGTTTTAGGTTTTACATTTAAGTCTTTAATCCACCTTTAGTTAATTTTTGCATAAGATATAAGGAAGGGGCCCAGTTTCTGTTTTCTGCATATGGCTAGCCAATTTTCCCAGCACCATTTATTAAATAGGGAATCCTTTCCCATTGCTTTTTTTTGTCAGATTTGTCAAAGATCAGATGGTTGTAGATGTTTGATGTTATTTCTGAGGCCTCTGTTCTGTTCCCTTGATGTATATCTCTGTTTTGGTACCAGTACCATGCTGTTTTGGTTACTGCAGCCTTGTAGTATAGTTTGAAGTCAGGTAGCATGATGTCTGCAGTTTTGTTCTTTTTGCTTGGTATTGGCTTGTCTATATTGGATTTTTTTTTATTTCATATGAAATTTAAAGTAGTTTTTTTTGTAATTCTGCAAAGAAAATCAATGATAGCTTGATGGGAATAGCATTGAATCGATAAATTACTTTGGGCGGTATGGCCATTTTCATGATATTGATTCTTCCTATTCATGAGCATGAATTTTTTTCCATTTGTTTGTGTCCTGCCTTATTTCCTTGAGCAGCTGTTTGTAGGTTCTGCCTGAAGAGGTCCTTTAGCACCCTTGTAAGTTTTATTCCTAGGCATTCTATGCCCACTTTTTTTGAGATGGAGTCTCACTCTGTTGCACAGGCTGGAGTGCAATGGCATGATCTTGGCTCACTGCAACCTCCACCTCTCAGGTTCAAGTGATTCTCCTGCCTCAGCCTCCTGAGTAGCTGGGATTACAGGCATGTGCCACGAGGCCCAGCTAATTTTGTATTTTTTTTTTTAGTAGAGACGGAATTTCACCATTTTGGTCAGGCTGGTCTCAAACTTTTGACCTCATCATCTGCCCACCTCAGCCTCTCAAAGTGTTGGGAGGGCCCCTGCCTTCCCAGCACATGCCTCAGTGAGGCTGTTGCCTGTGAATCTCCATCTGAGTTGGTTCCCAGGAACCCTAACCAAGAGATGGTGGAGTCAGGACCCACACCACAAATATCCTGACTTTTAAACCACAGTGGGTGTTAGGTCTGTGAAAGTTTGGAACATTTTTGTCTAGGAGATTGGATATCTCCCTTCAACAGATGATCCCAATGTTTTCACACCCATGAGACCTGCTGAAGAAAACCAATGCTTCATCTCGAAAGTTACTTGTTCCCAAAAATCTCTTACTCAGCTGGGTCTTTTTTTCCCCTCTTCATCCCTAGTGAAATGCAAACCAAAGTGTCCATCTATATTGGACTTGCTGAAATATTTTCAATCATATAATTTCATTTGATCCACCTGCTGAGGAAGGTTGGGCAGGTACCAGAAACCCTTTGTATTCTTAAGAAAATAAGTAGGAGGTAGTTTGAGGATAAAGTGTCAGGTCATGTAATTTTCAGCTTAATTATGTTCTTGTCAAACAGTAAGCTTCATTTGCCACCCTGGCTCTGGGACTGACACTAAGTAATGTGTCAGCTCCATCGCTCCTAGGAGCACCCTGGCCGCAGGTAGCAGGAGTCCTGAGAATCACTTTCCGCCTCTCCCAAAATGACACTGGTTATTTAACAAAGGCTGTGGGGGTGGTGTTCAGAGAGTTGCAGCATCCTCAGCAGGGGCCCAGGTGGTTTCATTCCATCTTCTCCATCATTCCTTGGGCTTTTGTTCTTGGGCACATGGCTCATGAGTGAAAGGTGGACACCATAGCCCTACACATCCTGTCCCACACTACACCTGAAAGGTGAGGAGTCGGAGCAGGAGGAGGTCACAGGGCATGAGAGGAGGGTTGGGGGAGAGAGAGAGAAAGAGATAGAGAGAGAGAGAGAGAAAGATAGAGAGAGAGAGAGAACTCTCCTCAGGGGGTTTTTCTCTGTTTATCCAGCAGATACTCTCTTAGTAGTAACCTGGCCAAGTGCTTAGCAGTTGCTGGCTGGACCTGAGCTCTACTTCCCCAGGGGTGAGGAAGGCCTGGAAATCCATTGCCTGATACTTTCACTGTTTGCACTCAGGGACAGTCAAGAGGAAAGGAACTGACAATGGCTGGTCTCCAGAACAAAGTCACTTATATGAGTGTTCATCGAGAGCTTGTAGAAACTCCATTGTACTCTGAAGTTTATGAATGTGTTTATGCACAGGTGTGCATGCCATTTGGGGTGTCTGAGAAGGATGCCTGAGCCATGTCAGAGTTGGCAGGAATGGTGGGCTTTGGGGCCCTAAGATATGGAGAGTATCTGACGGGTACTAAGTGGGAAGAGGCTTGCAGAGTTGGCAACCTCCTCACCCATGATAAAGGAGGGAATGATATGCTGAAACATAACATGTGAAGATGAACACATCACAAGGAAAATGCTCAAATGTGGCAGATAAACCACAAAGCTACAGGGCAATTCTTGTGCCCACAGCCACCTGCTCTGTAAATCCTTCTCAGTTCATGAGTTTGCAGAGAACCTCTGGTTCTGCATGTTCCACTTCACCACGGTGCCCACCAGAGGGAAGCATTCACCCATGGATGACCAGCCCTTTGTGTGCCTGTACTCCAGCCTCACCCTGGGAAGCAGGCTCTGAAGGTAATCCTGGGGTTGTCATAGCATGTGCCTTGGAGAAAGGGGTTTTGTAAACTAAGCACTCCCTGAGTGCCGTACGAGTTCTGCAGAGGCCCATCTGCTTGGCTCTGTCCTCGCTGCCCTGGGCTACCTGGGCATGTGTGGTTTTATTGATCAGAGCGATGGCCAGTAGATGGCACAGCCTCCTGTTTCTGCAGCTTTCCGCATGGCCCTTGCTGGATATTTCCAGGAAGGAGAGACAGGCCCAGAACTGACTCTCTTGGAAGACAGGGTCCTTCTGAAGGCAGGTGACAATGAACATGTGGACACCCCTGTGGACAAGTCTGGTTTCTATCCTCTCTTCCAGTCTCTGCCTCCTCACACATTTCCTGGTGCTCCCTCTCTTGCTTCCTGCCCCTTTCTCAAACTACCCGTCTCCTTCTTTTTCATGGTCAACTTAATTCAGTCGGTGGCATGAATACCATGGAAAAACCACCTTTGCTGCTGTGGTTAGGAAGAACACATGATCTATTACTGAAAAACAGTTTCCCATCCAAGGCAAGGTGTCTGAAGACAAGATTCACCTGAGTCCAGATCTGATGAGCCTGCAAACAGAGGAAAACTCTTAATCATAGCTGCTCTGCCTTCCTGATTTTATTCTGCACCAAAGAGCTTTATCTTTTCACACAAATATCATATCACCACCATCGCCACTATATCATCAATATCACCATAATCTTCACAACTATTGCCACTTCCATAACGACTATCACCAGCATCACCACCACCATCCCCACAATCATCACTACCACTATCACCCTTATCTTTACCACTCTCAACATAGATACCACCCCCATGATCACCATCATCATCAGCAGCATCATCACCATCACCACCATGTTTACCATCACCATAACCTCAACATCATGGTCATCACCATCATCATCACCATCACCATAATCATCACTACCATCACCATCACTATTATGATCACTGTCACCATTACTGCCACCACCAAGACCATCACCATCAACACCAGTACCACCGTAATCCCCACCATCACTACCATCATTACCACCAACACCATTATCACCGTCATCATCACTATCATCACCACCACCATCATTAACAATACCACCATCTCTGTGCATCATCATCACCACCACCACTATTACTACTATCACTATCACCAACTTCACCACTATTACCATCACCACTATTATTACTACAAGAGCTACCATCATCACCACCATTATAACCACCACCACCACCACCATCATCACTATTATCACAATCACCATCACCATTAACAATATCAACATTACTGCTGTCATCAACGTCACCATCACCACTACTGCTATCACCATCAGTATACTCACCATCATTATACTCATCATGAGAACCGCTATCATCATCAACACCATCACCATCATTACTAGTACCAGCATTACCATCATACCATCATCATCACCTTCAAAACCATCATCACCATCTCCAGTTTCATCTCCAGCATACCATTCTCATCACCATCATCATCTTCAGCACCACTGCCAGGTGTCTGTCAGTAGCCATTCTGCATAGGACATTGTGCCACACCCTTTATAAACCTCATGTGATTACATAGTCATGCTGATTCTGTATTTTATGGAAAAAAAGAAGGTGGTAATTGGCTTCGTAACATGATAGAAGAGTGTGAGAACCTGCTTTCTCCTCTCAGAACTATCTGCAATCAATGGAAAAGAAGACTCACTTTATTTCTCAGCTCCCACGTTGCTGGATCTTCGCTAGAGGGGTCTGATGTGGACATCCACAGTGAAGTCTTCACTGGTTTTCTGGTCTCCACCCTCAGATTTTGTTTCTCTGGTTCTAAAATGTTTAGAAACTCATATCCCCTCCCACATGAAGCATTGGTATCTTGCTCTCTGTGGCTGCACTCTTGCTTTTGCCCATGACATAGCCTGGCCCCTAGAGAAACTGGACTCTGATGTTCTCCAGACACAGAACTGTCCAGGCTCACATAATTCTTTCTCAAATGTTTACCTGTAGATACCCACTCCACCGTAGATCTTTGCCTCCACAACTGCTACCTGCTTTTCAGGTTTAGGTCTACACAAACCCTGTCTATGAATCCCTCTCTGGTCCATGTAGCCAGCCAGGTGTGACCCTTTTGATTTTGGGGTCTGATAGCACTTTTTTGTGCACAAGAGGAATTTTCTCTCCTCCTCTTAGGGTCGTTCTTACTTGTGTGTCTAATTCTGTCACCCACCAGGCCATGAGGTCCTAGAAGATAAAGACTGAGTCCCCTTCCCCATGTAATTTGCCTCTCAGAGATCACTGAGATAATCACAAATAAAAACTAGCTAACACTAATAATGAACATATTGCTCAGTAATGTGCTATAACATCATAATAACTACTTAGTAGGTGCTATTACTGTCTTCATTTTATAGATGAAATAACTGAGCCACAGAGAGTTTAGGGAAATATGTCAAATTTACACAGCTTGTAAATGGAAGAATCAGGATTTTTACCCATGTAGTCTGACTCCATGTCATTGCCATGATGTGAGATGCCTCAGCAGTCTGCTGTCCTTGAAACTTTGTACATTTGAGAAATTTCATGTCGAGCCACAGTTATGCTGCTTTTGAACTGGAGCTCAGAGGATGGGGTTATTTAATATGCCAAGGTCATCACCATCTCATATGGAACTTGAGAACAGTTCCCACCCATGTGTCTTGGTCCAGACTCTCCTTTTTGGAATTCCCATCTCCTACGTCACCTCATTGATTTCTCTTCATCATTTGTGATTCTGTAGATATTACATATTCCATAAAGGTGACTGTCTAGATTGACAGAAGAAAACCCTGACAAGATTATGCAAGTGAAAGTGATTTATTTGGATGGTAGTCCCAGGACACACTCCTGGGGCATTGAGGAAATGATACAGGGAAGAGAAGGTGCTCAATACAGTGAGTGTGAACTTTCAGGCTACTGCTATGGTCACCTAGGGCTCAATTCTGCTGGAAACTTCTGGGAGATTTCATAGAACATGTCTGCTGGTGTCATTCCTTGGATGAAGAATGTACAGGACTATTAGTTCTCTCATACTTTCTTGTGCCATGTGCACAGGTAAATTGGTGGGGATGGTGGCAATTGGAATGTGGACTGGTAAGTGCAGTGAGGTAAGGCAGTGAGGACCAATCAAGGGATGTGGGCAGCTTCTCCCCCTCCCCCAGCTCTTTCTGTGCATTTTGAGCCCTTCTCTGTACTCTCCATTGCCATATTTTTTTCCTCTGATTTCCACTTGCCTGTCTACAACCCAGAATTCTATACTGAACATTCATTGAGGATGGAGGACTTGGCTCTTTCACTTTCTTTTCTCCAGCACCAGATTTTGTTTCTAGCATAAAATGTATACTCAACAAAGACAGTAGGGGTGTTGAAATTAAACCCATTTTTTGAAAAGTACGAAAAACTTCAAAGATATTTATTTAGAAACATTAATTTATGGAGAAATTCTCTTGAATAATTAAAAGAAAAATATTTTATATAAGTTTCCAAGAACAAAAAGAAAATTTCTTTGTGTAATTTGAAAAATCATCCCCAAATGTAAAATGCATAAAAAGGAAGTGAGAGAGAGAAAATGTAATCATCAGCCTAGAGTCCCAAAAGTAAAATAAGGTAGAAATGAAAATGAATCACAGGTGCTACAAAGCTCATTCTCTTCCACTGAACAAGATATGGGGTAAGAAATGCTACCAGAAGCCATGTGCTGGCACCCGAGCAGTTCCAAGTGGGTTCGAGGCAAAATGATCCTCTTGGTACTTCGGTGAATTTGATAAGTGAAAGGATGAAAAGTGTGAGTGATCACTCAGGTACCCTGTCCAGGAATACTTGACTGTCCAAAGATGGATAAAATATTTCTCTGTGTAGTTTAAGGAATTGTTAAGATCCTGCATTTCATTATACTTCTTTATGTGGTTTTAGGACCCCTATGTCCAAGATATCCAGAAAAGAGGAAGAGGTGAGCAGATACAAAGTGGGGTCTGAGTTCTGCTTGTGCCTGTCTGGTAGCCTAGTGCTGCCTGAAGAAGCACAAACATCTACCTGGTGCTGTTAGATGGGCATTTGTGGTCATTATTAGGGCTATCTTCTGAGTATTTCAGTTTCTTTTCATAAGTGCAAGGCAGGATTGTCCTTCTTCTTCCTTTCAGTTTGGTGTGGTCATGACTTGCTGTGATCATGAAGAAGAAGTGAGATGTCTAGTCATCATGCTAGTTCTCTCCTGAATATCATGTGCTTTGTTTTTCATTGTAGTATTCTTTTATAGGTCCTGGAGATTTATGCTTTCAGGAGATTCTATTTTGTGTATTTAGAGGATTTGTTTCAAGATGTAGTGCTCCTTTTAGCAGTGTTCCTAGTGTTGGCCTGGTAGTGGCAAATTCTCTCAACATTTGTCTAAAAAAGACTGTATCTTTCATTCATTTATAAACTTAGTTTCACTGATACAAAATTCTTGGCTGATATTTTGTTGTTATTTAAAGAGGCTAAAGATAAGACCGTAATCCCTTCTAGCTTGTAAGGTTTCTGCTGAGAAATCTGCTGTTAATCTGATAGGTTTTCCTTTATCGGTGACCTGATGATTTGCCTCACAGCTCTTAAGATTCTTCTCTTCATCTCGACTTTAGTTAACCTGATAACTATTTGCCTAGGTGATGATCTTTTTGCAATGAATTTCTCAAGTTTTCTATCAGCTTCTTGTATTTGTGTGTCTAGTTCTCCAGCAAGGCCAAAGAAGATTTCCTCAAACATTCCCCCAAATAATATTTTTCAAACTTTTAGATTTCTCTTCTTCCTTGGGAAAACAAATTATTCTTAAGTTTGGTCATTTAACGCAATCCCAAACCTGTTGGAGGATTTGTTTATTTTTAAATTATATTTTCTTTATCTTTGTTGGTCTGATTTAGTTTGAAAACTTTGTCTTTGGGTTCTGAAATTCTTTCTTCTTGTTTGATTCTATTGCTGAGATTTTCCAGTGGATTTTGCATTTCTCTAAGTGTGTCTTTGATTTCCAAAAGTTGTGATTGTATTTTGTTTATTCCATCTATTTTCACTAGAGATTTTTCCATTCATGTGCCGCAACTTTTTTTTTTTTTTAATTTCTTTAAGTTGGACTTCACCTTTCTCAGGTGCCTCCTTGGTTGGTTTAATAATTGACCTTCTGAATTCCTTTTCTGGCAATTCAAAGATTTCATCTTGGTTTGGATCCGTGGCTGGTGAGCTGATGTAATATTTTACGGGTGTTATATAACCTTATTTTGTCATATTACCAGAATTTTTTTTTGTTTCTTTCTCATTTGGGTGAGCTGTGTCACAGGGAAGATGTGGGACTCAAGGGATGCTCAGGGACTGACAGCAACAAGCTATTCCTGTCTTGCTCTGCAACCTGCACATGGGCTGGTGGTCAGTGGGTCTGGGGCTGGCTTGGCTTGTGTCTTCATGCTGGGGCCCATGCTGAAGGGGTGGTGCCTGTCTGGGTCAGGTTCTTCTCACGGAGGCTCAGAGGAGAGCAGGAGGACCAGCCTCTCACGCATGCAGGTTTAAGGGCTCTGTGCTTGTCCCATGTGTTAACATCCTATGGGCCAAGCAAGACCCATGACCATGCACAATGGCAATGGGTGTCTACTCTGCATTTTCTGGAGAGAGGCGCTGCTAACCGCATGGCAGAGGGCATGCATGTATACTTTAGTTCCAGCGAGGGAGCCAGCTGTCCATCCATCCTGCCACACATCCCTGAATCTTGGAAAAACCCTGCTGTGACATGGCACATATGTGCCCAGGAAGCTGGTGGATTTCATGCTGGCAGTGGTTGGCTGAACTCCTGCTATAGAGGCTGACTTTTCTCTGTCTCCTCTCTTCCATCCTAGGATTTCTGGGAATTATTGGCTTCTAAGGAGTCCTCCAAGTGGAGACAGCTCCCTTTTCAAGACCTCTCTTTCTTCTCTATAAAAGTGAGCAGGTCAAAGGCCATGGCTTCAGAGAGTCCTTTTTTGGCCTATAGTCTGTGATCCGTTGATTACTGTGTTACTCCGGATGAAGAATTCACCCTCTTTACCTCCATTCCCACCTCTACTCACTGCTGGCAATGTTATACCAGGCTCATAAACCCATCCTGGTGGGGCTGTGCATGTTGGAGAGGGGGCTAATGGTGACAACCTAGTAGGAAACAGAAGAAGGGGCCTGGCAAACAGTAGTGACCCCTCTGCACTGCAGAAGAAGTTGCAGGTAGAGTGAGGATTGGGGAACGTGGCTGTCCCTTGTGAAACAACACATCTGGTGGAAGCAGAGGGAGCTTCTTCCTCAGCCTCTGCCCATGCATTCTCTCCATTGCCCCAGTCCCTGCCATCTCACACCCCATTTCTCTGCTCCAGGGAACAGTACAGGGTGTGGACACTGGTGAAGCACATCCTTAGTAACCAGCTGGCCTGTAGCTTCATGGTTCTGTGGCTTAGCTGGGAAGTCTGTGCTAGGCTTGGAAGCATGAGCTGGGATCTTCCAGCAAGCTGAGCCCACAGGCATGTGCATGTTGGGTGGGGCTGGGGTCTCAGTGCTGAGGCAGCACTTTGCTGTAATTTAATTTTTAATTTTTTGTAAAAGATAAAAGATGATGAAAATATGTCAGGAGGACACAGGAAGCAGCTTAAAGGAGCTCTCTCTAGCCAACTGTGAGATAATTTAAACATTCAAATGAACGATAGTAACAAATTACAACTCATTGAATAAAATAAGAAACCAAGAATCATCTAGATCTATGGATAAATAGATGATTAACAAATAGAGAGATGGAAAGACAGATACAGATAAAGGAGAAAAGTTCTTCCTTGGAGTAAAAATAATGCCATTAATAAATATAGAAAAAATGGAGCAATTTTATTTTTCTACATTTATTAGAAAAGTAATGATAAACTTCTTAGTTGTAGTTTTGAAGTGACTTCAAACTTACAAAAAGCAGCAAGAGTAATATAAAGAGCTACTGTACACACCCAGACTCTCCCACTCCTCACATTCTGTCTCGTGCGCTTTTCCTTATTTCTGTATGTGTACGCACTGTTACAGCGTTTCCTGAGCCATTTCAGAGGAAGTTGCAGGCATGACTCCTTTTGTCCTTAGACATTCTCATGTGTGTCCCCTAAGGCCAAGGACATTCTCCAGCACAGCCTCAGTGCAGTGAGAGGAATCACAGCACTAGCATGGGCCAACACTGTCTTCTAATCTGTCGTCCATGCAATTCATCAACCGTGTGTCGTTGTCAGGTTGCCTCAGTCTCCTCTCATCTGAAACCGTTTCCCAGTCTTTCTTATCTTTTGTGATCTTGTCATTTTTGAAGATAACTGGCTAACTATTTCATAGAATGTCCTCAGCTAGTCTTTGTCAATAGATGAGATTCAGGCTATGCAGATTTTCAGAGGAGAACTGTAGATGTGATCTTGTGTCCCTCAGTACCTCGTACCAGGAGGCTATAACAATGCTGTCCCATGGCTGATAGACACTAACTTTGATCTCTAGGTTCAGATGATATGTGAGAGGTCTCTCCACAGTACAGTTTACTTTTCTCTCCTTTATAGTTAGTAAGTGTTTCATGGAGTAATACTTTGAAATATATATTTATGTCTCACTTATCAAGTTTTCACTTTTGCTTTCTAGCTTTAGCATATGATAATAATTCCTGTTTGTATCAATTGTTATTATGATTGCGTTCAAATTGTATTCCTAACTTCATTTTTAAAAAATACTTATAAATGGCATTCATTCTACTGCAAGGAAACACTTTTCTCTTTTACCTACCTAACCAAATATCTGTTAGTCATCTAACCTTTATAGGTCTATCCAACTCATAGTTTCTTATTTTACTCAGTGAGTTAGAATCTATTGCTCTTGTTTATTAGAATGTGAAAATTATCTCAGAGTAGGCTAGTGGGAGCCCCTTTAAGCTGCTTCCTGTGTCCTCTTGACATATTTCCATCATTATTTGAGCCTGTCCTTACTTTCTGATATAACAAGAAGTTCCAGATTTGTGTTTTACTTACTTGATCCAAGCTGAAAATCAGTGGTTGGAATCCGCAGTGAATGTGGAAAGCAATTCCCGCGTGCTGCCTGTACTCACCGCTCCTGGAATGCCGTGAGGCCTCAGTCAGTGGTTCTCAACCTGGGGCAGTTTTGCTTCCCAGGGCACATTTTGTAATGTCTAGGGATGTTTTTGATTCTTCCAATTTGTAAGGCAGGTGCTACTGGCATTTAGGGAGAGAGGGCACGGATGCTGATCAACATTCTGCAATGCACAGGACATTTCCAGAAAAAGAATTCCTAGGTCTCAAATGGCCACAGCGCAGAAGATGAGGAACCTGGTTCTTGGCCTTGCCTGTTAGTCAGTGCTAAGAAAAAACTCACAAAAACATACCCACGTGTAGATAGCTATTGTTCTATTACCTGTTTAGGTATTAAAAACTCTGAGTTATTATTGATACCAAACCGAAAGCAATGAGATTCTTTCCAGTCCCCACCTTTCTATAGTTGTGACTCCTTTCTTGGACAATTATAAACCTTAATTCCATTATCATCAATATATTTACTTGTTTTCTGTGTGTTAGAATTCACAGAAAGTGAAACATACTTCTAGATCAGTGTTTCCCAATTTATCTTCACAGGACACTCTTTCTCATGGTTGCTGATACGTATTAGCCCTTCCCCACAAAATACAAAGGGTATGAGGAACAGAATCGACTAGGAAGTTTGGAAGAGAATTAATCAGATTCTTATTGCAAGTATTTTATGTTTTAGTGAATATTCTAATGTGCATTGGTATCTCTGAATGGAGGCTTTAGTATACAGAATAATTTCAACATATTTTTCAGGGAATCTTTGAAAATGTAATTAGTAGCATGTATTAACTCATAGCCACATTTGTGCTGTGTGCAACACTTTGCAAACACTGTTTTAGATTTTTTGCACCCTGCAAGGAGTTTTTCTAGATTTTTGCATGAACATAAAGAGTTTCGTGTTTGTGAGGAAATTCATTACTGAGAAATATTTATACAGTAGGCTTTCTATATACTAGTACACTCTTGCATGAGACTGTGTATGTGTGTTTGAGACTGTGTGTGTGTGCATGTCCCTGAAAAAGGCACCAATCCCTCAAGAGCCTCAGAGCTGCCCACTATGGGTCCGCTGATGACTCACTCCATTCAGCAGCTCTTGTGTTCCCCCAGAACCCCTCATTGCTGTTTTCTGAGGTCTCTGGGGTCACACTGCACCAATTGTTATGACTGTCAGAGTTCAGCAGAAGCCTGGCATTTTCCTAGGCTAGCATCACATTGGAGATGCACTCACTTTTCCTCCTGTGCTTCCTACCAGTGGGCACACCCTACTCCAAGGCATGCTGTTCTCTTGAGACTCACAAGCCAAGAAGGAAAGAAGGGGGTGTCTATCAGCTGCCATGCCTGTTCCTCTCTGCCTCCTTTGTTCTATGCACATGGCACACTGTCTACTTGCTCAATGCTGTGGTCTCAGCCCTAGCACTGGACTCAGTAAGGAATTAGTTGAGTGAATGAATGCATTCTCCAACAATCTTTATAAAATGTGTTTTCCACATTTTTCAGACCAGGAAACTGCAACAAAAACTGTCAGACCCCACACTGTGATCTCATCACTGCTGAGCTCTGCCTGGAATCTTGGAACTCTCCAGCCATCTCCTCTCCTTAAGAGTGGATGTGGGATGCCTCCATGCATTCCATCAAAATAAGGTTATGGTGTGCCTATTTTATGCTAGGAACTATCTTCTCATCAGAAAAAGAATCTCTCTTTATTTTGGGAATACATGAAGAAAAAATGATGATGTGTAAGAGGTGTTTGACAATCTGCACGGCACAGAGAAGCCCTGGAGAAAGGGTGACAGTGTTGTTGGTGGGGGCTTTTCTTGCTGGGTTCCAGGACTCTTCTTCTGGGACACCCTGTGCTTCCTGCCACCCTCTGCAGATTCATTTCTTATCCTTCCCCAGTTGCATTTTGATATTTCCTTCTTGGATTTCACTATTTTTCAAAAGATCCAAAAGTAATTAAAACACTAGCCATTGAAACAACGTTCTAACAAGTAGTCATCATCACCACATGGGGGATGCCAGCAAGCTATCCACATGGAATCATCTTATCCATACTAGGAAAGTCTCTGACACACACATAAAGGCATGTTCATCCACTATGCACACTGAGTGTCCTCCACATTCCAAGAATTCTGAGAAGTGCAGACACATTACAGAGAATGAGATGGATACAACATTGCCTTAAACGAACTGGTGGCCAAGTCCAATTCTAACTGCAGAGCATGATCAGGAAGAACGGGTTTGAGGAAATAACATGTGAGCCAGACTTTTAAGGAAGAGAAAGAGCCAGCTGCAGAAGGCCAACAAGAGGGGTGTTTAAAGCAAAAAAAAAAAAAAAATCATAAACTGACCCCTAGCTGGAAATGATCCTAACCTGTGGAATCTCCTAAATTGAGTGAGGGACCGTCCGGCAGGAGAGGTGAGAAGACTGGGTTTGGTGGATGAGCGGACATAAATTCTGCCAGACCTTGCACACCCTGCTGAAGAATTTCTATTTTACTCCAAATGAAATGAGAAGTCTTTCAAATGTTAGGACATGACCAGACACCATTTATACCATTAGAAAGCTGGCATAGCCACAGGGAAGAAACAGGCTTCTAGTCAGTGAGAATGGGAGGGCAGAGAACAGTCAGGAGGACATTGCAGTTGCTCAGGAAAGAGAAGTCAGTGACCTGGGCCTGTGCAGTGGTCGGGAGGTGGAGCACAGGAGACTCAGGATGCCTGTGAGAGTTGGCAGTGCAGGACTTGATGAGGGCTGGGTTGAGGGTGCAGTGGGGAGGAAAAAACAGAACTCCAACCCAGGCCTGAGTAAGTCACAGGATGGTTACTGAGTCAAGGCAGAGGTGAGGATGAGCAGATTGTCAGAGCTGGGGCTTTGGGGAGGAATCCAGAGCTGTTTCCACAGAGTGTTGGGACGTCATGCATGTAGGACTGTGGATCTCAAATGCTACTCCTTGGATCCAGCCTAGAGGTTCAGGTTTTATGAGAGTGCAGGGGAGAGCACCTCTCAATTTTGATCATGGCCTTCATTTGGGGCAGTACCACATGGTTTTCCATTGTGAAATAGTGATAGTTTTAATCTTTGCCAACCATATTTGGAAAATCAACATTAGCAATTCTTAATCTAGAAAAACATGGATTACAGGAACCCAGAGTCTTTAACCCACGGCATGGAAGGTGTTTGAGAGGGATCCTGGGCTGTGTCAGTGTTGGCAGGCAGGGTGGCTGGCTGATTTCTGAGAGACAGAGGGCATCTGACAGGAACTAAGGTGGGAAGACGTTCGCAGAGTGACAATCATCCAACCCCACGAAAAAGAAGACAATATATTGAAATGTGACAAGTGAAAATGAAGACATCATGAAGAGACTCCTCCAAGGTGGCAGATAAACCAAAAGCTACAAGGTAATTCCTGTGCCCACAGCCACCTGCCCTGTATATCCTGCTGGGTTCATGAGTTTGCAGAGAACCTCTGTAAGGTGGAGCCTGCATCC
Organism: Pongo abelii; assembly: GCF_028885655.2. Lineage (NCBI taxonomy): Eukaryota > Metazoa > Chordata > Mammalia > Primates > Hominidae > Pongo > Pongo abelii. The sequence continues at coordinate 18,886,763 of NC_072006.2, forward strand.
TCCACTTCACCACATTGAACACCAGAGGGCAACATTCACCCACGGATGACCAGCCCCTCAGGCGCCTTCTACTCCAGCTTCACCCTGGGGAGCAGGCTCTGAAGGTGGCCCTGAGTCTGACATAGGCCCTGGGTTAGACATAGGGTCTGCCTTGAAGGAAGAAACTCTACAGACTAAATAATCCCTAGCGCTGTACGGGTTCTGCAGAGTCCCCTCTGCTTGGCTCTGTCCTTGCTGCTCTTGGCTACGTGGGTGTGCAGGATTTTATCCATCAGAGCAATGGCCAGTAGATGGCACAGCCTCCTGTTTCTGCAGCTGTCCCCACGGCCCCTGCTGGACAAGCCCAGAATGTACCCTCTCAGAAGACAGAGACTCTCTCAGGGTGGGTGACGGACACGTTGACACCGCTGTGGACAAGTCTGGTTTCTTTCCTCTCTTTGAATCTTCCCCCTTCCGCTGATCTCCCTGTTCACTCTCTTCCTCACCTCCCCCTTTACTATAGCTACCAATCTCCCATCTCCTTCTTGTTCATGGTCCATTCTGGAGGTCAGAGGCATGAATGCCAGGAAAAATCTACTTTTGTTCCTGTGGTTATCAGGAACACATGATCCATTTGTGACAGACAGTTTTCCATCCACGATGAGGAGTCTAAGGAGAAGATTCACCTGAGTCCCGACCTGATAAATCTCTAGAGAGTAGAACTCTCTTACGGGTACCTGCTCAGGCCTGGTGCTTACATTCTGCTCCAAACAGCTTCATCCTCTCCCATAAAACATAATATCACCACCATCTCCATCCAAGACATCACCATTATCATCACCACAATCACCACTGTCCCATTACCATCACCGTTATCACCACTGCTCTAACCATCATCATTAGTATCACCATCACTATCTCCATCAATATCACCAACATCACCATCAGTACCATCAGCACCATTATCCCCATTGTCATCAACACCCCCATCACCACTATTACCATAACTATCAGCCCCTATCACCATTACCACCATCATCATCGTTATCAACACCATTGCCACTGCCATCACTATTACTACTAACATCACCATCACCTCTATCACCACAAACACCACCATTATCATCATCGCTACCATCACCACCACCATTGCCATCACCATCACCACAACAATCACCATGGGAATACTCATCAGTAACACCATCATCATCATGACTACCATTACCAGTAACAACATGACCACCATAAGCACCATCATCACCACATCACTATCTACATTACCATCATCATCACCATAATCCCTGCCAATGTCACCACCATCATCACTACCATCAGCACCACCTTCTCCATTATCATCATCACCATCACCATTACTGCCATCACCGTCACCATTCTCACTTTTGCCACGTCATAACCACTACCACCACCATCACCAACATTATCACCACCATCATCACGACCATCACCACGCTATGACCATTATCACCTACATGACCACTACAATCCCCATCATCACTGTCACTATCACCACCACTACTATCATCATCATCACAATCACCACTGCTGGTATAGCATCATCATTAACATCTTCACCACCATCACCATCTCCATCTCCACAATACTATCATCATCACCATCATCGTTATCACTGTCACTGCCAGGTGTCAGCAGTTACTCTGCATTGGACATTGTGTTCTGCCTTTTATCAACCTCGTGTGATTTTACAGTCACTCTGATTCTATATTTTATACAGCAAAAGAAGGTGGTAATTGGCTTTGTAAAATTATAACTGCCTTCTATTCTTAGAACTGTTTTGAAATCAATAAAAGAGAAGACATTTTATTTCCCATTTCCCACATTGCTGGATCCTGTCTAGATAGGTCTGGTCTGGACGTCCACAGTGAAGCCCTCACTGGTCCACTGGTCTCCACCCTTAGATTCTGTTTCTTTGGTTCTCAAATGTTCTGAAAGCCACATCCCCTGCCCCATGAGGCCTTGGAAACTTGCCCTCTGTGGCTGCTCTCCAACTTTTGCCCATCATGTAGCTTGGCATCTAGAGAAGCTGGACTTCCTTGATGTTCTCAGACACATCCTGTCGAAGCTTACATGAATTTGCCCTTCTGGGAAGTGCACCTGTAGCTCCCCATCCACCCTAGATCTTTGCCTCTTCAAATATAACATGCTTCTCAAGTTCTACACAAACCTTTTCTATAAATCCTTCTCTGATCCATGTAATCAGGTGTGAACCTTTTGATTTTGGTCTCCTACAGCACTTTTATGTTCACTATAGGCATTTATCATCCTCCTTGCATGGTCTTTCTTACTTGTGTGTCTATTTCTGTCCCCCACCAGTCCAAGAAGTCCTGGAGAGCAAGGACTGAGTTTCTTCTCCATGTGGTTTACCTTTCAGGGATCACTGAGATAATCACAAACAAAAACTAGCTAATAATCATAATATCACCTTACAATGAACTTAACATTCAATAATTTATTATAGCATCACATAACTACTTAGTAGTTACTATTACTGTCTCCATTTTACAGATGAAGAAATGGAACCACAGAGAGTTAGGTATTACAAAGCTGCGCAGCTTAGAAATGGAAGAAGCAGGCTTTTTAACCCATGTAGTCTGGTTTCATGCTTTCAGCATGAGGTTAGATGTCCCAGCAATCCTCACTCCTCAATACCTTTGGATACTTGGCAAATTCTATCGTGGGCCCAGTTTGACAGCTTTTGAGCTGGAGCTCAGTGTTTGAAACTCCAGGGTCATCTCTCCTCATATGGTACTTGACATTTATACATACCAATGTGTTTTGGCCCAGACCCTTTGTTTTGGAATTCCCTTCCCCTATGTCACATTATTGATTCCTTTTCAACTTTTGTGATTCCACAGAAATTACATTCTCCATAAAGATGACTGTCTAGATTGAGCTACTGAGAGGGAGACCTTGTAATCGGATTTCAATTGCAAGTGGCTTATTTGGAAGGCAGTCCCAGGGTACACTCCTAGGACAGTGAGGAAATGAAGCAGGGATGAGAAGGTGGTCAATAGTATGAGTGTGAGTTGTCAGGCTACTGCTATGTGGCTCATTTCTGCTGGGAACTTCTGGGAGGTAGTGCTTAACATGTCAGCTGGTGTCAGTCCTTGTTGGAGAATGTGCCAGGGAATTAGTTATCTTGCACTTACTTGGCCTATTTGTACAGGTAAATGGGTACAGATGCTGGCAATTGGCAGGTGGGCTGATAGGTGCTCAAGTAGAGAGGACCCAGGAATGTGGGCAGCTTGTCGTCCTCCCCAGCCGCTCTTTGGGTTTGGTGCCCTTTTCTGTGCTCTCCAGTGCCCTATTCTCTCCTCTGATTTCCACTTCCCTGTCTCACCGACCTGACACCCATTGAGGGTGGAAGAATCAGATCTTCCTCCTTGATTTCTCCAGCACATAATTGAGCATCTACCATACAACACATGCTCAAGAATACAGGAGGAGGGCAAAATTAGGCCCATTTTAGGACAAGCCTGAAAATTTTCCATAAATCATTATTTAACAACTTTAATTTATGGAGTAATTAAGAGAGAAACATTTTATAAAGGTTGCAGGAACAACAAGTAAATAGCTTTATGTCATTTAAAAAAAATCGCACAGAAAAGTTAAAATGTCTATAAAGGAAATGTGAGACAAGGAAAATTGTAATCACTAGCTTGGAGGCCCAAAAGTAAAATAAGGTAAAGGTGAAAATGAATCACAGGTGCTATGAAGCTCATTCCCTTCCATGAAACAAGGAATTGGGTAAGAGAGGCAACCCAAAGCCATGTGCCAGCACCCAGACAATTCCAAGTGGGTTCAGGGCAAAATAATCTTGGCATCTTGGTGAACTTAGTGGGTGGAAAGAACAAATGATCATCAAGGTACTCTGCTTAGGTGATGATATATATATTTTATATATATATAAAATATATATATAAAAGATATATATAATATTTATATATATAAAATATATATATAATATACATATATATATATATTTTTTTTTTTTTGAGATGGAGTCTCAACTCTGTTACCCAGGCTGCAGTACAGTCGTGCGATCTCAGCTAACTACAATCTCCGCCTCCTAGATTCAGGTGATTCTCCTGCCTCTGCCTCCCAAGTAGCTGGGACCGCAGGTATGTGCTACCATGCCGGGCTAATTTTTGTATTTTTGGTAGAGAGAGGGTTTCTCTATGTTGGCCAGGCTGATCTCGAACTCCTGACATCAAGTGATCCCCCTGCCTTGGCCTCCCAAAGTGCTGGGATTGTAGGCGTGAGCCATCCCCCTTGTGAGGTTACTATATTTTATTATACTTCTGTTATTTGGTTTCAGGGTCACTATGTCCAAAATGTCTGGGGAAGCGGAGGTGGTGAGCAGGGACAAAGCGGGATGTGAGCTGTGCTATTGCTTGCCTGGTACCCAGGTGCTGCGGGCAGAAGCACAGACATCTGCCTGGTGTGATTGGGTGGGTATTTGTGGTAGTCATTAGGGCTGTCCCTTGAGTGCTTCTGTTTCTTATAGGTACAAGATGGGATTGTCCTTCCCCTTCCTTTGAGTTTGTTGTAGTCATGACCTGCTTTGGTCAACATAATAGAAGAATAAGTGGCATCTGTTACTTCCAGTTGCAGTTGGGGAAAGCTGGTGCTCATTGCTTGGCCCCTGATACTATTGTGAGGGTGTCTCCTCCATCATCTTGGGGTCCAGAGTGAGTACAACATAGTTCAGCACCCCCAACACACATGCAGTGCATCTATACAAATAACAGTCAAAATAATGGAATGGTATACTGCTTTCTTAAGTCCCTGATACTTTTTTTGTTACCACAGCATAACCCAGCTCATCCTGACTGATGCCACCATTTCAAGATAAAAGAAATGAATGAGACTGAGAAAGATTAAGATATTTTCCCAAGATTGGACATTGTGTTCCTACCCATGGTGCTTGCCTTATAGGTATGTGTTCTAGTTTTGACAATTAAGATACAGACAAAATGAGGGCAGAAACATTTGATTATTTACTAAGAGCAAGAGAAGGAGAAAGAATTGAACAGAGAGGAAGAAGATATGTAAGGAGGAATAGAAATAAACTAGGAACCAAGCACATGTAATCTTTATAATTTCTTGGAATTTTCTTCCCTTTTAAAACTTTGTTTTATTTTAAAAAATGCAGGAGGATCTTCTATTAATTTTGCAGGATATCTCATGCTTTTTGTAAAACAGAGTTTTATTCATTTTCCACTAAATACAAATATATTGCCCATCTACTATAGACTATACATTGACTTTTGTTCTGCATAATTATCCTTATTTAAAAAGGTATAATTTGTCAACATTCATTTTATAGATTTATAGCCAAGTATTGTCTGAATACCTATTGGTTTCAGTTTGATCTCCTATATTCTGAAAAAGAAAACAACCAAGAAGAGACTTTAATAACTAATAATAAGATAAGCATTGAGTCTTGCTTTAGGCTTCTGTGTACACTGTACAGTTTGTTTTGAAATTATTTTTTTATTCATTCATTCATTCATTTCTCTTAATTTTTTTCCAGTTGAACAAGTGTTTATTTAAATGAAGAGATCAAGCAGAGTGGAGTACAGGACACACTTTCAAGTTGCCTTGGAGACTGCTCTGTAGAAAAAAAAGAAACTCAAGTTTTTAAGGAAAAACTGTAGAAATGAAGAGAAGGCATGATTACAAAATTGTTAGTCAGTAATTCTCATTGGTTTGCAGAAATAACAGTGGCTAATGATCGGCTATACATTGTTGAATTATAGGATGCATAGCATTTAAAAATATATTTATTTAAAACTAATTTTTTTTTTAGATTTTTGATGGATTTAGGGGTACAGGTGCAGTTGTGTTACATGGATATATTGTGTAGAGTGATATCTGGGCTTTTAGCATAACATTACCCCAATAATATACATTGTACACAACAGGTGGCATTTCACTTTCACACTCATTCTATCCTCCCACTGTTTGGAGCCTCCAATGTCTATCATTCCACTCAGTAAGTCCATGTCCATGGTTTAGCGCCCATGTATAAATGGGAACCTGCAGTTCTTGATTTTCTGTTTCTGAGTCATTTCACTAAGGGTAATGGCCTCCAGTTCCATACACATTACTGCAAAAGTCATAATTTCATTCACTTTTATGGCTGAATAGTATTCCGTGGTATATATCTACCAGATTGTTTTATTCGATGATGCGTTGATGGACACTTAAGTCGATTTCACATCTTTGCTATTCTGAATTGTGCTACAAAACATACAAATGCAGAAGGCTTTTTAAGATAATGATTTCTTTCTTTTTGGGGCATTCATATGCATTAATGGAATTGCTGGATTGAAGGGTAGTTTTATTTTTAGTTTTCTAGAAATTATGATACTGTTTTCCATAGAGGTCATACTAATTACACACCAACCAATACATCTTTTCCAACATCTTGCTTTTTGACCTTTATTGAGACAGGGTCTTCCTCTGTTGCCCAGGCTGAAGTGCAGTGGCATGATCATAGATCACTGCAGCCCCAACCTCTTGGGCTCAAGGCATCCTCCCGGCTCTGCCTCCTGAGTAGCAAGGACTACAGGCCCACACCACCACACCTGGATTTTTTTTTCTTGTTTGTTGACACGAGGTCTCACTATGTTGCCCAGGCTTATCTTGAATGCCTGGGCTCAAGTGATCCACCCACCTCAGCCTCTCAAAATACTGTGATGACAAGCATGAACCTGCACTTGGCCATTTTTTGACTCTTTAATAATAGCCATTCTGACTAGTATAAGATGGTATGGCATTGCGGCTTTAATTTTCATTTCTCTGATATTTAATTATGTTGAGCATTTTCATATGTTTGCCATTTGTATGTCTTTTATTTAAAAATGTCTGTTCATACCCTATGCCCACTTTTTAATGGGTTCATTCTTGTTTTACTTGTTGAGTTGTTTGAGTTCCTTGTAGAGTCTGGATATTAGCTCTTTGTCAGATACACTGTTGGCAAAACTTTTCTCCCATTCTGTAGATTGTTTGTTTACTGAGAATTATTTCTTTTGCTATGCAGTAGCTTTTCAGTTTTATTAAGTCCCATTTCTCTGTTTTGGTTTTTGTTGTATTTTATTTTGAGGACTTCATCATAAATTCTTTGCTTAGACAAATATTTAGAAGAGTTTTTCCTATGTTGTCTTCTAAGATTTTTAAGTTTCAGTTCTTACAATTCAGTCTTTAATCCACCTCGAGTTCATTTTTGTATGTGATGGAAGGTAAGAGGCTAGTTTCATGAATCTACATATGGCTCAGCAATTATCCCAGCACCATTTGTCGAGTAGAATGTGATTTCCCTTTATATAATTTTGTCAGCTTTGTCAAGATCAGTTGATTGTAGCTTTGTGGCTTTATTTTTCTGTGTGTGTCTATTTCTATAACATGACCATGCTGTTTTGGTTACTACAGCCTTGCAATATAATGTGATCTCTCCAATTTTATTCTCTGTGCTTAGCCTTACTTTGTGTATTCAGGATCTTTTTTTGGTTCCATGTAAATTTTAGGATTTTTTTTCTAATTCTATGAAGAATGACATTGGTAGTTTGATAGTAATTCAATTGAATCTGTAGATAGCTTGGGTGGTATGGTTATTTTAATGATATTGATTCTCCCAATCTATAAGCATGGGATTTTAAAAATTTCTTTTTGCCATCTATTACTTCTTCAGTGTTTTGTAGTTCTCTTTGTGGAGATCTTTCACCACCTTGGTTAAATGTATTTCAGGTATTTTATTACTTTTTGTAGCTATTATGAATTGGATTGAGTTCCTGATTTGGTTCTCAGCTTACTCCTTATTGTTATGTAGAAGTGCTACTGATTTGTACATAATTTTGTATCCTGAAACTTTCATGAAGAAATTTATCAAATCGAAGAGTCTTTTGGGCAAATCTGTTGGATTTTCTAGGTATAAGATCGTATCATAAATAAACCAGAAAATTTGACTTCCTCTTTTACAATTTGGATGTAATTTATTCCTTTCTTCTGCCTCATTGCTTTAGCTAGAACTTCCAGTAGTATGTTGAATAGGAGCAGTCATAGTGGCTATCCTTGCTTTGTTCCTATTCATAGGGAAAATGTTTCAACTTTTCTTCATTCAGAATGATGTTGGCTTTGGGTTTGTCATATAAGGCATTTATTGTTTTGAGGTATGTTCCTTCTATGCCATAGTTTGGTAAGGGTCTTTACTATGAAGAGATGCTCGATTTTGTTGAATGCCTTTTTCTGAATCTTTTGATATGATCACATGATTTTTGTTTTTAATTCTGTTTATTTGGGAATCCTATTTTTTGTTTTTTATGTGATGAATCAATCTTGCATCTCTGGAATAAAACCCATTCAATCTTGGTGTATTATGTCTTTTCTACGCTGTTGGATTTTGAGTGGCAGTATTTTCTTTAGGCTTTTCGCTTCTATGTTTATTAGTGATATTGGTTTGTAGTTTTTTGTTGCTGTTGTTTTTGGTTGTGTCTTTCTATATCTTTGGTATCATTGCAATGCTGGCTGCATAGAATAAATTAGAGAAGATTCCCTTTTTGGAATAATTCCAGTAAGACTGGCATCAGTTCTGTCTTGTACGTCTGATAGAATTTGGCTATGAACTCATCTGGTCCTAGGCTTTTATGTTGTTTTTGGGAGGTTTTATTATCTTATTAATTCAATTTTATTACTCATTATTATTCAAAATTTCTATTTCTTCCGGGTTCAACCTTAGGGGGTTGTATATTTCCAAAAATCCATCTATTTCTTCTAGATTTTCTCATTTAATCACATAGAGATGCTCAGAGTAATCTTTGATAATCTTCTGTATTCCTGTTGTATCAGTTGTAATGACACCTTTATCTGTTCTGCTTACACTTGTTTGAATCTTCTTTTTTTGTTGGTTAATCTAGCTAGTGGTTTATTGATTTTGTTGATCTTTTCAAACAACCAACTTCATTTCATTGATTCTTTTTTTTAATCTCAATTTCTTTTTTTAAATTTATTATTATTATACTTTAGGGATATCTCCCAATGCTATCGCTCCCCTCCCCCCACCCCACAACAGTCCCCAGAGTGTGATGTTCCCCTTCCTGTGTCCATGTGTTCTCATTGTTCACTTCCCACCTATGAGTGAGAATATGTGGTGTTTGGTTTTTTGTTCTTGCGATAGTTTACTGAGAATGATGATTTCCAATTTCATCCATATCCCTACAAAGGACATGAACTCATCATTTTTGATGAATACTATGGCTGCATAATATTCCATGGTGTATATGTGCCATATTTTCTTAATCCAGTCTATCATTGTTGGACATTTGGGTTGGTTCCAAGTCTTTGCTATTGTGAATAATGCCTCAATAAACATATGTGTGCATGTGTCTTTATAGCAGCATGATTTATTGTCCTTTGGGTATATACTCAGTAATGGCATGGATGGGACAAATGGTATTTCTAGTTCTAGATCCCTGAGGAATTGCCACATTGACTTCCACAATGGTTGAACTAGTTTAGAGTCCCACCAACAGTGTAAAAGTGTTCCTAGTTCCCCACATCCTCTCCAGCACCTGTTGTTTCCTGATTTTTTAATGATTGCCATTCTAACTGTTGTGAGATGGTATCTCATTGTGGTTTTGATTTGCATTTCTCTGATGGCCAGTGACGGTGAGCATTGTTTCATGAGTTTTTTGGCTGCATAAATGTCTTCTTTTGAGAAGTGTCTGTTCATGTCCTTCGCCCACTTTTTGATGGGGTTGTTTGTTTTTTTCTTGTAAATTTGTTTGAGGTCATTGTAGATTCTGAATAGTAGCCCTTTGTCAGATGAGTAGGTTGTGAAAATTTTCTCCCATTTTGTAGGTTGCCTGTTCACTCTGATGGTAGCTTCTTTTGCTGTGCAGAAGCTCTTTAGTTTAATTAGATCCCATTTGTCAATTTTGGCTTTTGTTGCCATTGCTTTTGGTGTTTTAGACATGAAGTACTTGCCCATGCCTATGTCCTGAATGGTAATGCCTAGGTTTTCTTCTAGGGTTTTTATGGTTTTAAGTCTAACGTTTAAGTCTTTAATCCATCTTGAATTGATTTTTGTATAAGGTGTAAGGAAGGCATCCAGTTTCAGCTTTCTACATATGGCTAGCCAGTTTTCCCAACACCATTTAATAAATAGGGGGTCCTTTCCCCATTGCTTGTTTTTCTCAGGTTTGTCAAAGATCAGATAGTTGTAGATATGCAGAGTTATTTCTGAGGGCTCTGTTCTGTTCCATTGATCTATATCTCTGTTTCGGTACCAGTACCATGCTGTTTTGGTTACTGTAGCCTTTTAGTATAGTTTGAAGTCAGGTAGTGTGATGCCTCCAGCTTTGTTCTTTTGGCTTAGGATTGACTTGGCGATGCGGGCTGTTTTTTGGTTCCATATGAACTTTGAAGTAGTTTTTTCCAATTCTGTGAAGAAAGTCATTGGTAACTTGATGGGGATGGCATTGAATCTATAAATTACCTTGAGCAGTATGGCCATTTCACGATATTGATTCTTCCTACCCATGAGCATGGAATGTTCTCCCATTTGTTTGTATCCTCTTTTATTTCCTTGAGCAGTGGTTTGTAGTTCTCCTTGAAGAGGTCCTTCACATCCCTTGTAAGTTGGATTCCTAGGTATTTTATTCTCTTTGAAGCAATTGTGAATGGGAGTTGACTCATGATTTGGCTCTCTGTTTGTCTGTTTTTGGTGTATAAGAATGCTTGTGATTTTTCTACATTGATTTTGTATCCTGAGACTTTGCTGAAGTTGCTTATCAGCTAAGGAGATTTTGGGCTGAGACAATGGGGTTTTCTAGATATACTATCATGTCATCTGCAAACAGGGACAATTTGACTTCCTCTTTTCCTAATTGAATACCCTTTATTTCCTTCTCCTGCCTAATTGCCCTGGCCAGATCTTCCAACACTATGTTGAGTAGGAGTGGTGAGAGAGGGCATCCCTGTCTTGTGCCAATTTTCAAAGGGAATGCTTCTAGTTTTTGTCCATTTGGTATGATATTGGCTGTGGGTTTGTCATAGATAGCTCTTATTATTTTGAGATACGTCCCATCAATACCTAATTTATTGAGAGTTTTTAGCATGAAGCATTGTTGAATTTTGTCAAAGGCCTTTTCTGCATCTATTGACATAATCATGGGGTTTTCGTCTTTGGTTCTATTTCTATGCTGGATTACATTTATTGATTTGCGTATATTGAACCAGCCTTGCATCCCAGGGATGAAGCCCACTTGATCATGGTGGATAAGCTTTTTGATGTGCTGCTGGATTCTGTTTGCCAGTATTTTATTGAGGATTTTTGCATCAATGTTCATCAAGGATATTGGTCTAAAATTCTCTTTTTTTGTTGTGTCTCTGCCAGACTTTGGTATCAGGATGATGCTGGCCTCATAAAATGAGTTAGGGAGGATTCCCTCTTTTCCTATTGATTGGAATAGTTTCAGAAGGAATGGTACTAGTTCCTCCTTGTACCTCTGGTAGAATTCGGCTGTGAATCCATCTGGTCCTGGACTCTTTTTGGTTGGTAAGCTATTGATTATTGCCACAATTTCAGCTCCTGTTATTGGTCTATTCAGAGATTCAACTTCTTCCTGATTTAGTCTTGGGAGAGTGTATGTGTCAAGGAATTTATCCTTTTCTTCTAGATTTTCTAATTTATTTGCATAGAGGTGTTTGTAATATTCTCTGATGGTAGTTTGTATTTCTGTGGGATCGGTGGTGATATCCCCTTTATCATTTTTTATTGCATCTATTTGATTCTTCTCTCTTTTTTTGTTTATTAATCTTGCTAGCGGTCTATCAATTTTGTTGATCCTTCCAAAAAACCAGCCCCTGGATTCATTAATTTTTTGAAGGGTTTTTTGTGTCTCTATTTCCTTCAGTTCTGCTCTGATTTTAGTTATTTCTTGCCTTCTGCTAGCTTTTGAATGTGTTTGCTCTTGCTTTTCTAGTTCTTTTAATTGTGATGTTAGGGTGTCAATTTTGGATCTTTCCTGCTTTCTCTTGTGGGTATTTAGTGCTATAAATTTCCCTCTACACACTGCTTTGAATGCATCCCAGAGATTCTGGTATGTCATGTCTTGGTTCTCATTGGTTTCAAAGAACATCTTTATTTCTGCCTTCATTTCTTTTTGTACCCAGTAGTTCACTCAGGAGCAGGTTGTTCAGTTTCCAGGTAGTTGAGTGGTTTTGAGTGAGATTCTTAATCCTGAGTTCTAGCTTGATTGCACTGTGGCCTGAGACAGTTTGTTATAATTTCTGTTCTTTTACATTTGCTGAGGAATGCTTTACTTCCAACTATATGGTCAATTTTGGAGTAAGTTCAGTGTGATGCTGAGAAGAATGTATATTCTGTTGATTTGGGGTGGAGAGTTCTGTAGATGTCTATTAGGTCCGCTTGGTGCAGAGCTGCGTTCCATTCCTGGGTATCCTTGTTGACGTTCTGTCTCATTGATCTGTCTAATGTTGACCGTGGGGTGTTAAAATCTCCCATTATTAATGTGTGGGACTCTAAGTCTCTTTGTAGGTCACTCAGGACTTGCTTTATGAATCTGGGTGCTCCTGTATTGGGTGCATATATATTTAGGATAGTTAGCTCTTCTTGTTGAATTGATCCCTTTACCATTATGTAATGGCCTTCTTTGTCTCTTTTGATCTTTGTTGGTTTAAATTCTATTTTATCAGAGACTAGGATTGCAACCCCTGCCTTTTTTTGCTTTCCATTTTCTTGGAGATCTTCCTCCATCCTTTTATTTTGAGCCTATGTGTGTCTCTGCACATGAGATGGGTTTCCTGAATACAGCACATTGATGGGTCTTGAGTCTTTATCCAATTTGCCAGTCTGTGTCTTTTAATTGGAGCATTTAGTCCATTTACATTTAAAGATAATATTGTTATGTGTGAATTTGATCCTGTCATTATGATGTTAGCTGGTTATCTTGCTCGTTAGTTGATGCAGTCTCTTCCTAGTCTCGATGGTCTTTATATTTTGGCATGATTTTGCAGTGGCTGGTACGGGTTGTGCCTTTCCATGTTTAGTGCTTCCTTCAGGAGCTCTTTTAGGGCAGGCCTGCTGGTGACAAAATCTCTCAGCATTTGCTTGTCTGTAAAGGATTTTATTTCTCCTTCACTTATGAAGTTTAGTTTGGCTGGATATGAAATTTTGGGTTGAAAATTCTTTTCTTTAAGAATGTTGAATATTGGCCCCCACTCTCTTCTGGCTTCTAGAGTTTCTGCCAAGAGATCCACTGTCATTCTGATGGGCTTCCCTTTGAGGGTAACCCGATCTTCCTCTCTGGCTGCCCTTAACATTTTTTCCTTCATTTCAACTTTGGTGAATCTGACAATTATGTGTCTTGGAGTTGCTCTTCTCGAGGAGTATCTTTGTGGCGTTCTCTGTATTTCCTGAATCTGAATGTTGGCCTGCCTTGCTAGATTGGGGAAGTTCTCCTGGATAATATCCTGCAGAGTGTTTTCCAACTTGGTTCCATTCTCCCCGTTACTTTCAGGTACACCAATCAGACGTAGATTTGGTCTTTTCACATAGTCCCATATTTCTTGGAGGCTTTGCTCATTTCTTTTCATTCTTTTTTCTCTAAACTTCCCTTCTTGATTCATTTCATTCAATTCATCTTTCATCATTGATACCCTTTCTTCCATTTGATCGCATCAGCTCCTGAGGCTTCTGCATTCTTCACATAGTTCTCGAGCCTTGGTTTTCAGCTCCATCAGCTCTTTTAAGCACTTTTTTCTCAAGTTTCTTCACCTATAACCTTAAGTTGGTTATTTGAGATCTTTCTATCTTTTTCATATAGGCAGTTAATGTTATAAACTTCCCACTTAGCACTGATCTGGTTGTTTTTCAGATATTTTTGAAAGCCATATCTTTGCTTTTATTCATTTACAATTTTTTTGATGTGGGTCTTAATTTCATCATTGACCGAACAGTCATTCAGAAGCAGATCATTTACTTTTCATGTATTTGTATAGTTTTGAGTATTCTGTTTAGTGTTGATCTGTATTTTTATCTCACTGTGGTTCAAGAAGGTACTTGATGTTATTTCAATTTTTTATATATATTGAGATTTTACTTGTGGCCTAGCATATGGTATACTTTTGAGAATGTTTTATGTATATGTGATAAGACTGTTTATTCTGAGTTTGTAGGGTAGAATATTCTGTAAACATCTGTTAGGTCCATTTGCTTTAGAGTTCAACTTAATTCCACAATTTTTTTTGTGGATTTTCTGCCTCAATGAACTGTCTAGTTCTGTCAGTGGGATATTGAAGTCCCCTACTAATACTGTATTGGTATCTATCTCTTTTTTAGGTGAAGTAGTATCTGTTTTATGAATCTAGGTGTTCCAATGTTTGGTGCAAATGTATTTGGAATTGTTAGATCTTCTCAAATAAATTTCTTTATCATTATATAATTACCTTCTTTGTCTCATTTATAGATTTTTCTATATTTTTTACCTTTCCTTCTGTCTCTGGAATACCTATGTCTCCTAGTTTTACATGCTTTTTATGTGGTTCCATATTTCTTGAAAGCTTTAATCATTAAAATTTGTTTTCCTTTATTTTTTTCTGACTGGGTTAATTTGAAAGACCTACTTTCCATCTCTGAAATAATTTCTTCTGCTTTGATTAAGCCTGCTACTGATGCTTTTAACTGAATTTTTTTAATTTTACCAATACATTTTTTATTTCTAGTAGTTGTATGGGTTTTAAAAAATCTGTCTCCTCTTTCATATCTTGAATTGTATTTCTGATTTATGTTGGTTTTCAACTTTCTCTTGGATTATTTTGTGCTTTTTAAAAATCAGTATTTTAAATTCTTTATCAGGCATTTCAAAAAAATTATTTTCATGAAGAACAATTGCTGGAGAGTTAGTGTGGTCCTTTTGAGGTATTGCTACACTCTGCTTTTCCATACTTTTGGAATTTTTTCACTGGTTCCTTCTCATCTGCAAAGGCTATCTCTGTTTCTAATTTTTAAATTTACTTTCATTTGGAAGGGATGTTTTGGTTTTTTCCTTTTCTCCCTTGAGGATGTGTATAATGTGTGCTGTGTAGGGTTCAACTTTGGTTCTGGGTGCTTTCATTGTCAAAGATTCTGTGTATGTTCCTTGATTATAGATAGTCTTTGTATGCTGGCTTTCTTAGGTGTTGGTTGTAGTAGTGGTGTAGGGATGAATGAGTGGGTTCACTGCCTCCTACAAGTCCAGTATGGCCGAGGTCTCAGGATGCTTATCTCATTCTCCAGTGCAATGCATTTCTGTCTGTAGATTTTCTATTAGATTGTGCCATTTATTTTGCAAGCCAGTGGGTGGTGCTTATGGATAAGAACCAGCTAAGGTTGATTCAGATGGGGCATAATATTTTATCTTTGTTTATGGTAAGATGCTTTCTGTTGACTCAGGCAATGGGCTATGTTGTGGAATGCACAGTGGTGTGAGCTCCCTGTACACTCCTGGACTGAGGGACCAAGCTGGCTTGGGCCAGAGAATGCAGACTTGTCTACATGTACACCAGTGGTAGGTGAAAGCACTAGCTCTGAGGGCAGATAAAAAGACAGCTGCAAAACGTCCAGAGATGTGCCTGGTTATGGGGGGGATAATCCTCTGCTGCCCAGTGTTCTTTATCTGGAAAGGAAGTGGTAACCTACCCTCATAATCTAGAAAAGCCAATACTCCACATGCCTGAAGATATGTCCAGGCATGGGGCACAGTGGGTGCTGCTGATTCAAGACCTATGCACCTGAAGGGAGGGGTGGCTGAGGCTCCTTATCCAGGTGAGAAGGTTCTCCAAATGCCTGGGAATGTGTACAGCATGGAATGGAGAGGCTGCTGCTGCACCAAGATCTCTTCATATAAAGGGAGGGGCAGCTCAGGTTCCTTTTCCAGCTAAGTGGGTAGTCAGCATGCCTGGAAATATCCCTGATCATGACAGAGAGGGCACTGCTGTTCCAAGATTTCTGCACAGGACAAGAGAAGTGACTCAGGGTTCCAGTTCAGTAGAGCAGGTGTGCTGAATGCTTGAAACTCTGTCCTGGAGAGGAGTAGAAAAGTACAGATGCACCAAGATCTCTGCATTAGAAGCAAAAGGCAATTTATGCTCCTAATCCATGTGAGGGTGTGCACTGAATTCTGAAGGGGGCCTGCCCCTCCACACCTGTGGTTATTTCTTGTCAGGTGGGATGAGAGACTGAGAAAAGAAATAAGACACAGAGACAAAGTATAGAGAAACAAAAGTGGGCCCAGGAGACCAGCGCTCAGCATACAGAGGACCTGCACCAGCACCGGTCTCTTGAGTTCCCTCAGGTTTTAATGATCACTGTTTTCACTCTGTCAGCAAGAGGAATGCAGTAGGAGAGCAGGGTGATATTAGGGAGAAGGTCAGCAAGAAAATATGTAAGCAAAGAAATCTGTGTCACAAATAAGTTCAAGTGGAGGTACTATGCCTGGATGTGCACATAGACCAGATTAATGTTTCTCTCCACCTAAACATCTCAGTGGAGTAAAGAGTAACAGAGCAGCATTTCTGCCAACATGTCTCACCTCCCGCCATAGGGCGGTTTTTCTCCTATCTCAGAATTCAACAAATGTACAACTGGGTTTTATACCAAGACATTCAGTTCCCAGGGGCAGGCAGGAGACAGTGGCCCTCCTCTATCTCAACTGCAAGAGGCATTCCTCTTTTACTAATCCTCCTCAGCACAGACCCTTCACAGGTGTCAGGCTGGGGCACTGTCAGGTCTTTCCCATTCCACGAGGCCATATTTCAGACTATCACATGGGGAGAAACCTTGGACAATACCCAGCTTTCCAGGGCAGAGGTCCTTGTGGCTTTCTGCAGTGCATTGTGCCCCTGGTATATTGAGACTGCAGAATGGCGATGACTTTTACCAAGCATACTTCTTGTGAATACTTTGTTAACAAGGCACATACTGCACAGCCCTAGATCCCTTAAATCTTGATTCCATACAACACTTGCTTTTGTGAGCTCAAGGTTGGGGCAAAGAGGTTGGGGCAAAGTTACAGATTAACAGCATCTGAGGGCAAAGCAATTGTTCACAGTAGAGGTCAACATGGAGTTTCTTATGTCTTCCCTTTCCACATAGACACAGTAACAGTCTGATCGCTCTTTCTTTTCCCTACAAATTCTTGAAATTATGCCTGGTTGTGGAGTGAAGAGGGTGCTTCTGCAGCAAGATGTCTTCACAGCAATGGAGGTGTGACCCAGGATCTTAATCTAGGTGAGCAGATAGGCCAAATGCCTGGAAATATGTCCCTCAGTGAGGAACAAAAAAATTTGCTGCAGAGTGGAGAAATGGCTGTTGCAACAAGGTCTTTGCATGGGAGGGGTGCCAGGCCCTTATTTCAGGCAAGTGGAAGTGTTGAATGCTGGGAAATATGCCGAGGCTTGGACTTGAGGGGGGTTGTTGCTTTGCCAATTATTTGCAAGATAAGGGAGCTATGGCCCACACTCCCCATTCAGACCAGCAGCTCAAAACTGCTGGGACACACCTCCCAACTGACAAAGGGGGTAGGCTGGGGCACCCAGAAATGACACCCACACAGAAGTCCAAGTCTGCAAAGCAGTTCCTGGCCATAGTTCCTATCACTCAGGAAATATTGTGGCTTCAGCAACTCTCTTCGATATGGATTTCTATTTTTATTTCATTTTGTCTTATTGGTATTGATTTCTATTTTTATTCCACTGTGGTCTGAGAGTGCAGTTAGTATGATTTTCTTATTTTAGTTTATTGAGACTTGTTTTATGGCTGAGCATGTGGTCTGTCTTAGAGTATGCTCTGTGGTCCCATGAGGAGAATGTATGTTCTGTGTTTGATGGGTGGAGTATTCTGTACATGTCTATTAGGTCTAATTGATCAAGTATCAAATTTAAATCCAGAATTTCTTTGTTAGTTTTCTACATCGATGATCTATCTAACACTGCCAGTGGGATGTTGAAGTATCCCATTATTATTCTGTGGCTAATTATCTTTGTAGGCCTGGGCATACTTGCTTATGAATCTGGGGGCTGCAATGTTGGGTGCATGTATGTTTAAGAATAATTAAGTCTTCTCAATTAATTGAACCCTTTCTCATCATGTAATGCCCTCCTTTGTACTGTTTAAATTGCTGTTTTGGGTTTAAAGTCTGTTTCATCTGATGTAAAAATAACAAACCTCTCCCTTTTTTGTTTTCCATTTGTGTGATAGATCTACCTCCAACCCTTTATATTGAGACTATGGGTGTCATTATGAGTGAGATGGATGTTTTTGAAGACAGCAGATGGATGGGTCAGGATTTTTAAATACAACTTGTAATCTGTGCCTTTTAAGTGGGGCATTTAGGCTGTTTATAGTCAAAGTTAATATATTTCTTTGTTTGTTTGTTTGTTTGAGACAGAGTCTTGCTCTATCATCTAGGCTGGAGTACAATGGCACGATCTCGGCTTACTGCAACCTCTGCCTCCTGGGTTCAAGTGATTCTCCTGCCTCAGCCTCCCAAGTAGCTGGTATTACAGGCGTGCACCACCATGCCCAGCCATTTTTTTTTTGTATTTTTAGTAGGGACTGGGTTTCAACATGCTGGCCAGGCTGGTCTCAAACACTTGACCTTGTGATCTGCCTGCCTCGGCCACTCAAAGTGCTGAGATTACAGGTGCGAGCCACTGTGCCCAGCCAAGGTTAATATTTATATGTGAGTTTTTGATCCTACCATGAAGGTGACAGCTGGTTTCCTTGTAGTATCTATTGTGTTGTTGCTATATACTGTCTCTGAGCTATGTATTTAACTGTATTTTTGCAACAGTAGGTATTATTCTCTTATTTTCATGTTTAGAAATTCCTTAAGCATCTCTTGTAAAGCTAGTCTAGTGGTAACATATTTTCTCATTACTGCTTGTCTGGAAAAGATTTTTTTTTCTACTTTCTTATGAAGCTCAGTTTGATGGGATAGTAAATTTGGTTTGGAATGTATTGTCTTTAAGAAGGCTGAAAATCGGCCGCAAAAGATTGGGTTCTTTTTGACACCTAGTCAAAAATGAAAGTGTCATCCTCCTGAAAATGTACTCACTAAAATGGTAGGTACAATAGTTAGTGTACCATGCAATTTGTTTTTATTTTATGTTATTTTGTTTTTCATTTTACCCAAGTGAGACCCAAATTGTTTTATTTTTTATGGGAATTTAATGAGATAGAATTTCTTGATTTTCACATTTGTAGGGTACAGACCTGTGTAGTGAACTACTCACAGCAAGGATGTATGCCTGTGAGGTGGCACAAACCCAGTGGATCAGACTTGGCCTCCATCCTCCTCTTATCCTGATGAAATCTCACATCTCCAGACAACGACAACACAGGTGTAAAACCTTGACCAACACTAAATGGATTGAAGAAATAATTCTTTCAGGACAAACTCTTTCTGCACATTCATAAGGTAATTGATATAGTATATAATTATACATTTGCCCAATTTTGAAGCCCCCTGCAAAAGTGAGAGTTTTAAAATTGCTGTGTTTAGTGAGCACTGTCAATAGAGTCTTTAAGATCATCAATCTTAAGTCAAGAAAATTTAGAAAATACTAAAATCTTAGTGCTCACATAAAATAAAACTGGAAGCTTTTCCAAATTAGACAAGAATCACACAAATTTGCATAATATTACCAATGTGAGTTTTGAAGCAGAAAGACAATGTTATAAACCATGATTTCCACAAGTAGGATTAACTGTAGTATTTCATAATTTTGGATGATTGTAGTGTTTATCAGAACTTTAAAGTGATTAAACTTAGTGGAATGTGATTAGTGGTTTATCTTTCTGCTATATTTAAATTAAATTCTATTATAAAATCAATGTCGTGATGAAGCAAATAGTGACTCAATAGTTGAGTATGAAGACATAGAAATAACTTGTTACACTGTTGTGTCAAGTAGTTAATTAATACAAATGTTATGTTAGCAAGTAAAAAGAACACAAATTTAGGAAGAGCAAATCTGCCCTTTCATCTGCAGTATGAATGGATTGACTGATGGGGTCAAAGTCGATGGCATCATGAACTGGAAACAAAGATTTTCTCAAGCTGCAGGTTTGAAATGTCAAGCAGCCTCTTCCTTGGCTGATGACTGCTTTCTGACTCAATGGAAGACCTTGTTCTCTAGTATCATGGGCTGTCAGGAACTTTGCTTATCAGTAAGAAGAATATCCCACTGCCTGGAGGATCTCTATCCAGCTTTACACAGAAGCACAGAGCTACAGAGAAGGGGTTTCTGGATGGAATATTCCACATCTGGCTGGACTTTATAGGTTCTAGAGACACAGGACCTAGGTCCACTTTGCAGACCAGATTTGACACTGGCTGCTTTACACTAACGACTGCTATGCTGTGAGTCCATCACTACAGCCTTAAAAATCCCTCCCTATAGTCTTATAATAACCTCTTTGCTTTGTTTTTTGAGTCATCCCAGGTTTCTTGATGTGAATTTATTCCCTTTTTGCTACAAGCCCATAATCCTGAGTCTGTTGACTGCAAAATCTGTTTTAGTGACTGAACGCACTAAGATGTATATTATTTTCCAGAATTTGGGATGATTGTAGTATTTTTCAGGATTTTAAAGTGACTAATTTGTTGTGACTTATTTCCTCTTCCTAAATAAACACTAACTTTTGTGCTTAGTTTCTGTTTGGTTATATTGTGCTATTTTTCATGCAGATAACCGTCTGTATTATGTAAGCCTTAGACCTCTTGGAACCTGGGTTGCTTGTGGTCATAGTGTTGAGAATCCACCTGCCCAAGGAATGACCGCACTGATTCCTACTTCCCAGGCCTCCAATGGACTTATCTCTCCTTCCAGAGTGATTTGTCTAGGCTGAAGGTGGAGTTTCTAACCTCTGTGGTTTTTACTCTTTTAGCAAGAATGTGTGACATTATTTTTGCTAAAGAAACTCTTAGAAGGGGTGCAATATTTCCAAAACATGACCCCTAGGAGGCTTTTTTACTCCCAAAACCTGGTAGCTTCCAGAGAGAGCCCAGACTCTCAGCTTGGTCCAGAAGACGAAGACCCATATGCTCACCTTTAAGCTTCCCTGTCCCCTGCTCCCCTCCTAGGGTACAGACACACAGGGAGATGGTGGAAGGAGCCCTCTACAGGGCCAGACTTCCCCCTCCACTTCCCCGGGAAGAGAGTTGTCAGAAAAGTTACTGGTTTACACAAAATCACCTGTTCCTTCTGTCCTTGGATGGTGGTTGCTTATGTGAAGACAGACCCTACACCAGGTAGAGAACCATGAGGATCTCCATGCAGGGAAGACTGCGCTCCTGACCACGATTCCTGGGCACATGCTGCTCTGCTCTCAGCCCCTCTCTTCCAACAGAAGCCTAAATCAGTGTGTGCACCCCCCGAACCCCCGACACCGGGTAAGGCCCAAACTCAAATCTCCTCAGGTGATGGCCTCCTGGGCGCTGCTTCACTTTTTTCAACCCAAAACCTTGGTTAAATCCCGTGGGGGTGGAGGGGAAATGAAGCAGGTGCTCCCCACTCTCCCTAACAAACCATGCTCCTCCTGGCTTTCTATGTGCGGCACATGGGGTGCTGGCCTCAGGGCTGTTTGGGCAGTTTCCCCTTTGTCATTTCCCCCTCGGTGTTCATGGCAGCCACTCTTGGTCAACACAGCTCTAGGCATGGAAGACAGTTGAGAACCCTTCCCAGTGGTACTGCCCTGAGGGCTGCACCCCTCTGCCCTGAAATGGCAATGGGAAAGGCGGTGCAATGGGCGGGGTCTTAGGACTGTAGCCTCTTGTTTGCAGCGCAACTACCCACTATTCTACAGAATGGTTTTGACACTAAGGTGATGTTATTTATTAACTAAAATATCCTTTGTGAAAAAATCGAGTGTCCAGTGCATGTCACATCCATTTGTGTTTTAGCTTCTCCATCCCTGTCAAGAAGCCTAACCTGAGTGCTCGTTTTAAACCCAAGTCCAGCGAAAGGGCGTCTGGATGAAAAAGTGTAAAACTCTTCTAGGGCACAGCTTCCTAGCGTAGGAGACAACCTCCCAGCCTGGGGCGCAACCTCCCAGGATGGATGCCAGCAGGCGCTGCTTCCTCTGGGTAATCTTGCCCGTCTTTGGTTTGGGTGGCATTTTTCCCAGTTACACACACACACACACACACACACACACACACACACACACACACACACTTTTGGACTTTCTTTCCATGTAGGGGCCTAAAGTCTCCTGTGGAAAGAACTACACTTCGATCGCTATCTATTTAGTGTCTAGGGGATTTCATGAGAGCAGCTCAGTCCCTGGACTTTGCTCCACTCTGCAAGCACAGATGGAATCTACAGCCTGGCGAGCTCCACCGAGGCCTGGCCCCTGCCTGTGGACACAGCCAGCCCCCTCCTCCTGGTCGGACCAGGACCTCAGACCAAAGCAGCAATCCAGCTTCTGGGGCAGCTGCCTGGGCCACCCTCCTCGCCCTGACCCCCTCACTAGGGGCTGCTGCAGCTGAAGGCCTGGGTTCCCAGCCCCTGGCTGCTGTCTCCCTGTTCTGAAGCTCAGGTCTCCGAAAGTGGCAGCAGCTCCCCTGGTGACCTTGCTGTGGCGTCAGCACCCAGATACTCCTCTGATCTCCACACCAGCAGAATAAGGAGGCTTCATAAAGGAACTGCAGAAACCCTGCCTGTGTGCACATCCGCAGACAGCCAAGAACTCAGAGAGAGGCGATGCTACTGTTTAATTGCAGGAGGTGGGGGTGTGTGTACCATGTACCAGGGCTATGAGAAGCAAGAAGGAAGGCGGGAGGGCAGAACCCCCTGCTGAGCAACAAAGGCCTCCTGCGGCCTTCTCTGTCTGTCTCCTGGCACAGGTGCATGGGGAGGCCTCCCGCAGGGTGGGGGCCACCAGTGCAGGGGTGGAAGCACTACAGGGGGTAGGAGTTGGAGGTGGCCAGTGCAAATGGCCTGGCACAGATCCCTAGGCTTCTTGACACCTGGATTTCACAAGGGACCTTCTTTTATTCCAGGGAACTTCATAGATCGTGAAAGAACACAACTGTTTCTGTGAAAGGGAAGAGAGAACACCAATCACTGTGGGTTACAGTTAAAGGGGAAGATGCCCAGGCATGAAATGTCAGAGCCTGGGTGAGGAGGATGGAGGTGAGACACTGGGCCCTCACCCACCCCTGCTGAGTCCCAGAGCACTGAACTAGAATGAATAGTGACTGTTCCATTGCCCCTCCCAAGGCTCCAAGCCACCAGGTGGAATTGGGCCCCCACCCCAGCCTGCAGGGTCCTGTCCCAGCACAACCCTGTGAGGAGCAGCCTGTGCAAGGCCTTGGGAGCCGCAAGGGTGCAGGACATGGGGAGGTGGCTCACTTCCCCCAGCTCCTTCCACCTCCAGCACTCAGGCCAGCACTAAGAGGGGCCAGAGGGAAGAACCCAGGGCAGGGCAGCTCCCCCTCAAAGAGCTGGGGCATGTGGAAAGGGCAACAAGGAGAGTGCGGCTCTCCCCTGAGTGGAGACTTCACAAGAACCAGCAGGTCCTTGGAGAGGCTGGTGTTGGGTGAGGGGCGCAGGTCCAGGGCTTCCCAGCTAACAGGCCTCTAGATCCCACTAATGTGATCATCAAGGTTGTGGCTGCATGCAGGTGCCTCTGCCTGGGATTAGACAGAGCCCCTTCTCCCTGCCTAGGACACAGCCCCACAGCTGCTTCTTCCCGTCCAACAGGCAACACCCCAAAGCAGGCAGAGTTGACCTTCTAGTAACCATTCCCAAGCTAAAGCCTTCCTAGTAAATCAAACACATTGCTCCCCTCCCTCACCATGGAAGGACATACATAGAGAACTACGTAAACTCACTTGGACCCCTCATCACCATGAATCTATGTACAAAGCCCCATACTCCCCCCACACACCCACACACAGGCACACATTCTCCCATAGATCTCCCCGCATACAATGGCACATGTGTGTATACATGTTCACCTTTCCACACGCCCACCTACGTGTACACCCCCTCACAAGTACATGAACACGTACACATCCATGCATACATGGCTCCCCACATACCCACCTGCACACACACACACCCTCCAAACTTGTGTAGGGCAGAGGCTGACACATATGCACCCCTCTGCAGTGCATGAGTGGCCCAGGACCCACATCAGGAATGTACCTTCTGCAGTTCTGGCTGTTCATGGAAGGCACAAGTGTCCAAGTTGGGCTGGGACTTGGTACACATGGTTCGGCCCACCTCTATGTCGAAGAAGTAATTCGTCCTGGCCACGATCTACACACATGAGAAAACAGGACACACGGACAGCGCTCTCCATCAGTTTCATGCACTCAGAAGCACTTCACTGTGGCTGAGTCACTGGACTTGCTTAGGGGCTTCCTGAGCTGTCCACATGTCACTACAAGGCACACAAGCCCCGTCTTCCTGTGAGCTGGCAGGGTGCTGAGCCTCATGCCCGCCCTTAAACATTGTTTTCTGTGTGCTGGGTAAAATAATTCATTGAATTCTGCTACCTGTGGCTCAGGGGTGAGGGAACACTGAATCTTTACTAGGAAGTCTGTCTGATGACAAAATTTCAGCTAACTTCCAAAAATCTCATTCCCTCCATTTAACCTAGATTTATTACTTCACTTAGAGTAGGAAATCAGATGCTTCACACACACAGATATTTTGGGTCAATGGGGCCTCCCAGATGCCACCATTTCAAGTGTGAGATTCAAGATACATTTCTCAAGTCAGCAGCACACCTGCGTGTCTTACAATTGCAGACTAGAATTGAACCCTTTCCCTGCACAGGGCCTCTCCCAGACACAACATGGCAGAGCTGTGGAGAAACCTGGGATGAGGGATTCTTTGGAACAAGGAGGAACTGCTGAGATCCCTCAAGTATCAGTTTACCCATGTATAAAATAGGCTTCCAGGCCTGATGGTCTGCAATGCCCTGTGCTTCACTCCAAGTTACTGTCCTGCTTGAGTGGGAGATGCAGGCCAGCGGGGACCACGGCACCAGGGAGTGTGCCTCGTATGCAGGGAGAGAGCCCCAGCTGACAGCTACAGGAGGAGAAATGGGGCTGATGGAGATTCCTTTGAATTTCCAGGAGAAGGTGGAGGAGCTCTAAAGGCTGTGTCACTATTTGCTGCTCTGCCATGGGATGCAGGTGAAGCTGGGCCCAGTAGCCCTGCTGAAGCTCCCTCCTGACCTGACACCCTCCTCAGCTCTGCTGGGGGACTGCTGTCCTCATCTTGCTGAGGTCTAACTCTGCATCAGCTGTTAGAGGAAGGGTCAGGTGTGTTCCACCCAAGCAGGGACTCAGCCGCCCTGGGCTGTAGGGGGTGGTCAGCCCGCCTGAGTGTGAAGGCCACTAGCCTTAAGGGGCTGTGCCCAAGGGCATGACTTGGGGAGGGAAGCAGGGCTCTACAGAACAGGGAGCCAGGTTCCTGTGTGGCCCCTGTGGATGGGACTCAGGGATGAGGATGAGCCTCAGGGCCTGGATCTCATCCTGAGCAGCATCAAGCCCACCCAGAGTCAGCACAGTCTCCATCCACACCTGCTGGACCGTGGGAAATGCCACGGTCATGGTACAGACACAGTGGCTGCTGCAGGTTAAAGGAAGCTGAGAGGACAGACAGTGGCTGCAGTATATGGCCCGGGAGCATGCTTAGGCATGAAGGCCATCAGCGGAGAGTCAGGGAAATCTGAATGAATTTGAGCACTACATCATGAATGTGTCAGTGTTGATTTGCTGGGAATGATCTTGGGGGTCGGGCAACAAACAGACTCAGGACCCCTCGGGTGGAGGCAGCACCCACCTGCTGCCTGGCTCTCAGTACCCGCAGCGGGCGTCTGTAGTACTCATCTTCGGTCGCCTTGTTGTACTCACTGATGGCAAAGTGAAGGGCACGCTGTACCCACTCATCATTGATGTCTGGGTCATAGACGCGACCCAGGATTATCCTATCCTCCTCCTTGGGGCTCCAGGCCAGGGCCCCAGCCAGGGCAGCCAGCAGGAGCAGCAGGGTACACAGGGGCCAGGCCATGGTCTCCTCAGAGGCAGAGCACAGAGCTGGAGCTGCAGGAGATGAGGGTGAGAGCCTGAGGCGGAGAGCCCAGACCAGCAAGCAGCTGTGCATTTATCCTGCTTTGGCAGCCCAGCCTCACCCACCTCCATGCCCCGCCCCTGACTCCTCCTCCTCTTTCTGCCCATCCCCTCTTTCTCCATCTCTCCTTTCACTCCTATGCCAACACAAGCTCCCTCCCTGCCTCAGTTGCCCCTGCCCCTCCCAGTCCTCCTCCTCCATCTCCCCCTCCTTCCCACTCCTGTCCTCACTGCAGCCTCCCCGAGCCATGCCTCTCTTCCCCAGTGCTTCCAAGCTTCAGTCACCGGGTCTCCACAGAGGTGACACTGGTCCTTTGAATGTGAAAGCAATGTGACTTCCTGTTTGCTCAGAAAAGGGAAAAATACAGGGTTTGGCCTCCCGGGGTCTTCAGATATCAGAGGCATCCAGGAGCACTTGGTCACGGTCTCCAAATCTCTGGAGCAGAGAGGTTATTTCAGAAGGTTCCAGAAGACCCTATCCACACCCTAATATGGAGAATTTCTTTGCCAAATTTAAGGGAATTAACCTTTTTGGGAAAGGTCATTGGATTCTGTTTTCATAACAAACAGGCTGGGACTCAGGACCCCTCGGGTTTCATAACTCATTATTCAATAAACAAACTTATCACCAGCTACTCCCCATGCCAGAAGGTCTAGGGCTTGAAGGCAGAACCTGGTTGATGAGTCATAGAGGTGACATTGCAGAGCTGCTGCCCACAGAGATGTGACATGAACCCATGAGCAACATTTTAAATGAAGAGAATAAATGGGTAAAAGTAATGTTTAAAGTATTTATTTAACCTAATACAACCACAATATTATTTCAGCTAATGGGAACAATTATTAATAAGATCATTTATGTTTGTGGTTTTTTTTTTTTTTTTTTTGGTTTTGTAAATCTTTGAAATTCCCTGTGTATTTTTTACACTTAGCCCAGGAATCATTTCGGACTGGCCCCATTTCAAGTGTCCCTTGACACATGTGGCTGGTAGTTATGGCTGCACAGTAAATTCCTACACAGTGTGTGTAGGGGATGGTAGGTTATGATCAACAATTAGGATCAGGGAGTTACACTCACTCTGTTGGAAGTGAAATAGAACAGGGGCTAGAGAGAGACCACTGGACCCTGGTCAGGGAGGTCTTTATGAGACTGGAGAGGTTAAGAAGCTCCAGGCAGAGGGGAACAGCCAGTGCAAAAGCCCTGAGTTGGTGTTGAGCGTGCCTGTTCCAGGAAGAGGAAGCTCCTGGAGGGGATGTGAGCAGGGAAGGAAAGGACCTGGAGTCTCCTGGTAACTGTGTGTGGGGCCCAGTGGAAGGTGCACGGAGACCCCTGGCAGGCAGTGGGGGTGTCAGGAGAGGCAGCAGCAGCCGCGGGATGAATGCAGGAACACACAGGCCTCTCTTGCTTCTCTCCTAGGCAGCCATGCTTCGGGCTCCTTTCCTCTGTGCATTGCTTGGAAGACTCACCTGGCATTTTAAAAATTGCCTTAAATGAGGCAGAATTTACATACAATAAAATACCTAATAGTATGTGCCCAATCTGGGGGATTTCATAAGTGCATACACTTGTGTTACCACTTTGTCCAGACCTGTGACATCTGCCTTGACCCAGACGGTATCCTCCTGTCTCTCCAGCCCACCCTCGTGCCCGCCCCACCCTGGCAGCCCACATCCAGCCCTGTAGACTCCTTTGTTGCCTGTCCTTGAGCTTCCCAGGAATGGAGTCATGCAGAGCTAGCCCGGGTATGTCTTCGTCCTTTGCTCAGTGTGGCTTTCCAGTGGCACCCGAGTTGCTTCATTGCCAAGATTGTGAGTTCTTCTCCAGAGACTGAGAGGATGTGGTTAATTGGGTGCCCTGTGGGCTGACAAAGCCCCCAGCTCAGGATGCTGAAAGCCTGGGCTGGAAAGTGACTCCAGGAGTGAGGAGGGTGGAAGGAGGCTCTGAACAGATAGCTGCTCCCTTTGTTCTCTCAACCCCACCCTCCATGCCTGAAGGTGACCCTGTGGCAAATGCCCTTATGGCCAGGTGGCAGGCTTGGCCAGAAACACCAGGAAACCCTGGACCTTAGCAAGACACCCAGACGACTCTTCTGGGAGTGGTGGAAGTGAGGGTTGGCCAGTGTCAGCCCAAACCTGTTTAGAACACTAAACAGTACTATAATAAACAAATGACCAAGCGCAGAAAGCACCACGCAAATGTGCCAGCGATGAGGACAAGCTGGCCAAGAGTCATCCTGGGCTCAGACATGGATGGGACTGGATCAGCAGCAACCTGGCAGCCAGAACCATATTACTCATGGGTGCTCATGTTCAGTATTAGGACAGGGGACCTTGTTACCTGAGGCCTGGTGACCATCTCACCCCTCTGTGAATCCAGCATCCCTAGAATAGCTGCGCAGCCTGGCAGATACAGCAGGTGTCCCAATGGTGTTTACTGCTGGGTGAGGGAGGGAAGATCTTCAAACAGAGATGCATGTATGCCTCCTAATTAGACAGTAAATGGGGAGAGATTCCCAGAGTAGGGAAACAGAGGGAAGTCCCTTACCAGGTGTTTGTGAGCAGAATGGTCATCTCCAAAGGGTAAGAGTTAGTTCTCCTCTGTGGCTCCCACCTTCCTGAGACAGCTGGGAGTCCAGACTCAGGAAGACATGCTGTACAGAGGGTAAACTGAAGGTCAAGGAATCCTCTTGTTTTTTTTTGTTTGTTTGTTTTTTGTTTTTGTTTTTGTTTTTGTTTTATCATTGGAAAGGAGATGTAGGCAACCCAAATAGCGAGAAAGTGCTGGTGGGTGGAGTGTGACGGAGGGAGGCCAGAGTGCTGACCTGTGCCCCATATGTGATGACACCACCAGTGGTCATCTTCTGTCAGGACGCTGGCATGCACTGCAGGGAGGGTCAGCTGTCCTGATGCAGCAACCTCTCTAATCCCAGTAGGAAAGATACCAGTGTAGGTTGCCCTTAGGAGGAGGTACAAGTGTGATATCCAGTATGGAGTGATAGCAAGTGGCAGGTTGAGGTAGCTGGCCAGCTCCTCCAGATGTTTGATGATCTTAGGCAAATGTTGTGTCTGTCATGCATCTGGGGAAAGAGGCTACTTTCTAAAGCATAGTGTCTGGGAGTTCAGACCAGCAGAGATGAGAAGATTTCAGCAGTGATGTATCAACATGGTTAAAAATGATGGAGTAGCCAGATGTGGTGCTGCACCTGTAATCCTAGCTAATTAGGAGAGTGAGTCAGGAAGATTCCTTGAGTCTAGAAGTTCAATTTCAGCCTGTGCAACACAGTGAAACTCCCATCTAAAAATATGACAGAACACTTTGTTCCCTGATTTCTATAGTCCACAGTTTTAAGGACACACTAGGAGGGGGCCAGATAGCAACCATGGACCGAGGAACAAGGTTGGGGCCTCCAGCACCCATGTAACCTGGAGGAGTCCACCTGCCCAGGAGGGGCATGTTTACCTTCTGCCAGATGACAAAAGAGAAAGCTGTGTTCCCCTAGGCTGCATGGATGACTACTGATCCGATTATCTGAATTAGTAGGATGAGAAATTAGGTGAGTGGCAGAAGTTCTCTGCAATAAATGACCAATAATAAGTGAACACTAAACAATACCATAGTAAATGACCAAGTACAGAAAGCATCACGTAAAAGTGCAAGTGGTGAGGACAAGCTGGCCAAGAGTTGAGATTCTGCACAACTGGGTTTTGAGCAACTGACACTTTGGTCTATGGTAGGAGCTGGGACTGAGCAGCCACAGGATTTGGTGGCTTCTCAAATGAGAAGCCCAGGAACCTCCTTTATGGAGTGCCTGGAAATCTCTGGATTCAAGCTCATCTCTTTCACACTCTATGCCTCCTTCTTTTCTCCCTCTCTTCACACATGGTGGACACGTGGATGCTTCTAAACTATGGGTCAATGTTGGTAACACATTTGGCTGTGCTACGACATGTGGATGCTTCTAAACTATGGGCCAATGTTGGTAACACATTTGGCTGTGCTAGGACATGTGGATGCTTCTAATGTTGAGAACACATTTGGCTTTTCCACATAATTAAGAAACTGATACTCATGGGGAAGCCTGCTGGTAGCCCCAGCTAGGAAAGGCAAGAGAGGGCAGAGCCCAGTGTCTGAAGTCTGATTGTTTTGCACTCCATGGGGAGAAAGAGAATCCTTTCTCTTGGGGACCAGCACGTGAACAGTATTCATGATTTTGGAGTGCAAGTTAACATTTATTTTTCAAAAAGAGCATTTGTCAGTGCCGATTCACTGACTGAAGAACCACATATGAATGGAGAGGAGTAGGGGTGGCCTCCAGGAACTCCGGCTGCTGACTGCTGTAGCCAGGGATCCATCTGACTCGCTGGGCTGCAGCCTGCAGAGGCCTGGCCATGAGGAAAACAGGTGACTCTGAGGAGGTGAGTCATTTCCTTGACATCTCTGGGTGGTCAGATTTTCTTATCCTGTTTGGGTCACTGCTGGGACTTCCCTGTCACTGTTTGTGTAACTTTAAATATCAATTCCTTTAGCAAAGTGCAGTGACTCTGGAGAGTGGTTCCTCTTC
This sequence comes from Pongo abelii, assembly GCF_028885655.2. Classification (NCBI taxonomy): domain Eukaryota; kingdom Metazoa; phylum Chordata; class Mammalia; order Primates; family Hominidae; genus Pongo; species Pongo abelii. Next base: position 18,917,502 of record NC_072006.2, read on the forward strand.
CTGCTTGGAATCCTGTTCAACTCAATCACTGAGTGCTGGAGCTGGAGCCAGGGGTCATCAGGACAGCCCTGCCCACTCCTGTGGCCCTGCCTGCCCTCTCCTCCTGTCAGAGGAGCTGGATACAGTGACAAGACTCACCTTGACCAAACCTTAGTTACATTCCTCTGAGCCTTCTTCTCCCCAGTCCTCATCCCTAGTCCCCAGCCCTGGAGCTCCTTTTCTTGCAAGGGCTGCAGTGCCCAGATTTGGAAAGAATCCTGCTAAGTCAGTTTAAAAAGAATCCCCCCACCCTTCATATCTGATCACCTTCAGCACCTGATCGAGTTCTTCTTTCCTTGCCTTTGATGACTAAGGCTTTCTCCTGCCTTTAGCAACAATATTTTTAGGTCAGTTTATCTAGAAACTCCTACCTTTGCTGTCTCTGCTTAGTGATTCTGTTTGAAACGGTTCTAAAGCTACTTTAATAATGGCCCAATCATTCCATATTGTAAGTGGAATGATTTTACCCTCCCTACTTGCTTGTTTTAAATCTTTGCTAATTTTTTCCCAGTCTTTTAGATCTAAAGTACCTTGTTCTAGAAACCATGGCAGAATTGTTCTATTGTTCGAAATAGCGTGATGAGATTTTTTGTAGAGACTCTAACTCCCCCTCTTTTTACAAGAATTTTAATAGAGCTGAGATAAGAGGCATATTTACTTTTAGTTTGCCCCATTGTTACCCTGGCTTCTTCAGAATGTACAAGCTTACTGCAAGGCTGACTGTAGACGTACATGGGAATCTCTGGTCTACTTGTCCTCAATGACCACACTCGAGCATATATTCACCCTAGAGAATAGCACCCACGTTGGCCACCAGATGAGGGGGTGGCCATCCACTCCACACCTGTGGGCATTTCTCATCAGGTGTTATGAGAGACTGAGAAAAGAAAGAGACATGGAGACAAAATATAGAGAAAGAAAAGTGGGCCCAGGGGACTGGTGCTCAGCATAGGGAGGACCTGAGCTGGCACTTTTCTCTCCGTTCCCTCAGTATTTATTGATCATTATCTCTCCCATCTCGGAGAGGGGGATGCGGCAGGACAATAGGGTAATAGTCAGGAGAGGGTCAACAGGAAAGCATGTGAACAAATGTCTCTGTGTCATAAACAAGTTTAGAAAATGTGCTGTGCTTTGATATGCACATACGTAAACATATCTGGTGCATTAAAGAGCAGTATTGCCGCCAGCATGTCTCACCTCCAGCCTTAAGGTGGTTTTCTCCTATATCAGTAGATGGAACATCCAATTGGGTTTTACAGGGAGACATTCCATTGCCTAGGGACCAGCAGGAGACAGATGCCATCCTCTTATCTCAACTGCAAAGAGGCCTTCCTCTTTTACTAATCCTCCTCAGCACAGACCCTTTACAGGTGTGGGGCTGGGGGATGACCAAGTCTTTCCCTTCCCAGGAGGCCATATTTCAGACTTTCACATGGGGAGAACCTTGGACAATACCTGGCTTTCCTAGGAAGATGTTCCTGTAGCCTCCTGCAGTGATTTGTGTCCCTGGGTATTTGAGATTACAGAGTGGTGATGACTACTATTCAGTGATATTTATAGCACTGAATACTCACAAAAGAAATCAGGAAAGATCTAAAATCCACACACTAACATCACAATTAAAAGAACTAGAGAAGCAAGAGCAAACAAATTCAAAAGCTGGAATTTGTTCTAGAGAAGGAAGAGCAAACAAATTCAAAAGCTAGAATTCAAAAGCTAGAAGGCAAGAAGTAACTAAGGTCAGAGCACAACTGAAGGAGACAGAGACACAAAAAACCCTCCAAAAAATCAATGAATCCAGAAGCTGGTTCTTTTTTTGATAAGGTCAACAAAACTGATATACCACTAGCAAGACTAATAAAGAAGGAAAGAGAGAAGAATCAATAGATGCAATAAAAAATGATAAAGGGGATATCACCACCGCTCCCATAGAAATGCAAACTACACTCAGAGAATACTATAAACAGCTCTATGCAAATAAACTAGAAAATCTAGAAGAAATGGATAAATTCCTGGACACATACACCCTCCCAAGACTAAACCAGGAAGAAGTCAAATTGCTGAATAGACCAATAACAGGCTCTGAAATTGAGGCAATAATCGATAGCCTACTAACCAAAAAATGTCCAGGACCAGACGCATTCACAGCCGAATTCTACCAGTGGTACAAAGAGTAGCTGGTATCATTCCTTCTGAAATTATTCCAAACAACAGAAAAAGAGGGAATCCTCCCTAACTCATTTTATGAAGTCAGGATCATACTGATACCAAAGCCTGGTAGAGACACACACACAAAAAGAGAATTTTAGACCAGTATCCCTGATGAACACCAATGCAAAACTCCTCAATAAAATACTGGCAAACAGAATCCAGTAGCAAATCAAAAAGCTTATCCACCAAGATCAAGTTGGCTTCATCCCTGGGATGCAAGGCTGGTTCAACATACACAAATCAATAAACGTAATCCATCACATAATCAGAACAAAAGACAAAAACCACATGATTATCTCAATAGATGCAGAAAAGGCCTTTGACAAAATTCAACAGCTCTTCATGCTAAAAAGTCTCAATAAAGTAGGTACTGATGGAACGTATCTCAAAATAATAAGAGCAATTTATGACAAACCCACAGCCAATATCATACTCAATGGGCAAAAATTGGAAGCATTTCCTTTGAAAAGGGGCACAAGACAAGGATGCCCTCTCTCACCACTCCTATTCAACATAGTGTTGGAAGTTCTGGCTAGGGCAATCAGGCAAGAGAAACAAAGAAAGGGTATTCAATTAGGAAAAGAGGAAGTCAAATTGTCCCTGTTTGCAGATGGCATGATTGCATATTTAGAAAACCCCATCGACTCAGCCCAAAATTTCCTTAAGGTGAGAAGCAACTTCAGCAAAGTCTCAGGATACAAAATCCATGTGCAAAAATCACAAGAATTTCTATGCACCAATAACAGACCAACAGAGAGCCAATTGAACAATGAGAACACTAGGACACAGGTGGAGAACAACACACACTGGGGCCTGTCCTGGGGTGGGGGTATGGGGGAGAGATAGCATTAGGAGAAATACCTAATGTAAACAATGAGTTAATGGGTGCAGCAAAGCTGCATAGCACATGTATACATATGTAACAAACCTGCGCGTTGTGTACATGTACCCTACAACTTAAAGTATAAAAAAAGAGAGAGAAAGTTCTAAATATCTGAGAAATAATCAAACAGAAATAGGGCAGCCAACCTGGGAGTCCCCAGTCCTACTTGTGTTGTTTGTCTTGTGCATCAGATTATGAATGCTAAAAGTGGATTCCAGCCTCTGTGATTATTCTGTTTTGCTCTCTAAAGGAACAGCCATTCAGTGGTGGTTTGTATTCTCCTTTGACTCTCTTCAGCATGTCACTTTAGGGTTAGGGTGCTGTTTGACAGGGTGAACTGGGATCCTCCCCTTTTCTCACTGAGGTGCTGTCTTGACTTACAGTCAGGAGCCAGGACCTGGACAGTGTGGAGGACTACCATGCTGTGCCCCACAGTCCTCCTGCATTGCTTCTTCATATGTGGGAAGAGTTCAGTGCTGTCCTGGATCTCTGATATATGGGCTGCTTTTAGGATTTGCCAAAAGGAAACTTTTAAAGCTTCTGTTTCTTTACAACCAGCAGCTTCATTACTTATGGGATGTAGGTTGTCATGGGGGCAGTAAAGAGTTCATTTGGGAAGAGAGTGGAGAAGGAGTACAGCGGAAAATGGAATAAACCATGTATGAGTCAGTTTCTGTTCCATAGGAAAAACCCTTAACATCTTAGGGACTAAAAGCAAGAAACTGTTCCTGTCACACTCTGGAGTGTGCAGATGAGCTGGGGCTTAGCAGATCTGGTCTGGCTTGCCTTGTGTCTTCATCCTGGGGCCCATGCTGAAGGGGCAGTGTCTGCTTGGATCAGGTTTTCTTCATGATGGTAAAGAGGGAAGCGGGAGGACCCATCTCTCACATCTTCAGGGTTAAGGTCTCTGTCCTTTTCACATCTGTTAAGGCCCACGCAAGACCCATAACCATGCACAAAAGCAAGGGGGGTTTATGCTGCATTTTCTGGAGAGAGTTGCTACTAGCCACATGGCAGAGGGGGCATGCATGTATAGTTTTGTTCCAGTAAAGGAGACAGCTGTCCATCAATCCTGGCTCACCCCTTGAATCTAAGAAAACCCCTCTTCTCTGTGCTGTGACATAGCACACGCTTCCAGGAAGCCTGTGACTTTCATGCTGGCAGTGGCTGTCTAAACTTTTGCTAACAATGATGATTTTTTCAGTCTCCTGGGTTCCACCTGGGGTATCTTGGAAGTTCTTACTCCCTAGAAGGGATCCTCCATATGAGGAAAGCTCCTTTCCAAAGGCCTGTGTTTATTCTCTATAAAAACAGGCTGCTCAAAAGGTAAGGCCTGGTAGAGACTTTTTTGGCCTACATTTTGTTATACATTAATTGTTGAGTCCTTCCTAATAGAGAATTCACTTCTACTCCCACCCTGTGTGGTTCACGTGGTTTCAGAATCATAGCCAAATAATTGTGAAGGTGTGCATGTGCAGAATAGGGTTTTATGATGAAAACTCAAGATGAAATAGAAGAAGGGGGCTGGGAAACAACAGTGACCCCCTGCACTGCAAAGGGAGGTACAGGTAGAATGAGATGGGGAAAGTGGCCATCTCTCGTGAGGTGACACCATCTGGGGGAAGTGGAGGGCACTTCCTCCTCAGCCTCCGTCCCTGCATCCTCTCCAGTGCCCCAGTCCCTTCCACCTCACACTCTCTCTCTGCTCAAAGAACAGTACAGAGTGTGAAACGTGTTCTTAGTAACCAGCCAGCCTGAAGCTTCATCACGCGATGGCTTGGCCATTTCCCCTACACATGTATGCTAGGATGAGAAGTTAGGAGGTGTTTCCATGACTTCCCAACTAGTTGACAACACAGGCCTTTGTATCTCAGGTGATCCTGATGCAGAACTTTGCTGTATTTTGAATTTTTATTTTTTGAACTTTTTTTTTGTAGTGATTTCAAACTTACGAAAAGTGGGAAGAGTAATATAAAGAGCTCCTGTATACACTCAGATTCTCCCACTCTTAACATTTTGTCTCGTGCTTTTTCCTCTTTCTATATGTACAAGCTATTATAGGTTTTTCTGAGTCATTTGAGTGCAAATTGCAGACATGACCTCTTTTGTCCTCAGATACTTTCATGTGTGTGTCCTAAGGACGAGGACATTCTGTAACACAACCTCAGTGCAATAAGCAAAATCATGATGCTTGTGTGGATACATCCTTTTATCTAGTTTATTGTTCAGTTTATCAGTGGTGTTTATTTGCCAAGCTTCTTTGGTCTCCTTTAATCTCATAAAGCTCTTCATTCTGTCTTGTCTTTGTTATCCTGTCATTTTTGAAGATAACTGGCTATGTTGAACAATGTTTTCTGTTGGGGTCGTCAATGGATTAGATTCAGGTGATGCATTTTTTTCAGATGAAAATTATACAAGTGATATTGTGTCCCTCAGTACATCATCATTCCAGGAAGCCGGGATACCATTGTCCAGTTGCTGATACATGTTAACATTAATCTCTAGATTTAGATAGTATCTTCCAGGTTTCTCCACTCTTAAGTTACTTTTTTTTGTTTGTATAATTATCGAGTATTTCACAGAGCAATACTTAGAAAATAGGTTTATGTTCTACTTCTTATTAAACTTTTACTTTCTACCATTGACATATAATGATAATTCTTTCCGGAATCAATTGTTATTATGATTATTGTGACAATTTTTTTCTAACTTCATCATTTCTTCTGTATTTATTAATGGCATTCATTCCACTGTAAGGAAAACTTTCTTTTCTCATCTGTCTATTTATCTATATACCTACCTATCTAGCTTCTGTCTCTCAACAGATCTAACTCATGGTTTCTTATTTTATGGAAGAAGTTATAATCTGTTACCACTATTATTCCAATGTGTAGATTATCTCAAAGTTGGCTACCAAGAGATCCTTTAAGCAGCTTCCTCTGTTCTCTTGACACGTTTCCATTATTATTGGAGCCTATATTTACCTTCTCATGTATTAATAAAAAGAAGTTCTAGATCTATTTTATACTTTCCTTCATCCAACTCTAGAAGTACTGGCTGAAATCTCTGGTGAGTTCAGAAAGCAATCCTGAGTGGTGCCTGTGCTCATTCATTGCTAGAGGGAGGCCATGGTGCCTCTGTTTGTAGTTATTCACCTGGGGCAATTTTGCTTCCCAGGGCACACTGGTAATGTCTAGGACATTTTTAGTTGTCCCTACTTGGGAGGATGTACTACTGGCATTTAGTGGGCAGATGTCAGGGATTCTGATAAACATTGTGCATTTTTTCCCCCAGTGGTAGATTAGAAGCTTTCAGTGTGCCTCAAGCACTTGGAAATAGCAAAATAGTACATAGTGGTCAGCTCTGTGAGTTTTAACTCAAGAAGGAGAATGGCAATCCACTGGAATCCTGAAGGACACCTCAGATTCTGGGGAGGAGAATGCAGGCAAATAGCCCCTAAGACAATGTGTTCCTCATAAAAGTGAGTGCTGTCCCAGAATGTGAGGGGCAGAAAGTCTCCCTCTGTGTTGTACCTTTCCACTGGGAATTCCATGGGACCAAGCCAAGGGAGAGCACTTTGTTTCTCCCTAGCCCTGGAGCTAACTTGGGGAGACGCTTGGACACTCTGAGAAGAAAACACACTGGAAAAAGCTGCTGCCATTGTCTTACACCTAGGACTAAGAGCAGCAAGCTATTTTTAATCTGGGTTCATAAGTCCATCATTCTTAGGTGACCCAGCAGCTTGCCCACAAACTCATTTTAGTCTTGGGCCATATGGGAGTGCTTGTGCTAGAATGGAGTAGGGGCCTCCACATTAGAACTAAGCAGTGACTGCGAAAAATGCCCCAGGAGTAGGTGTTGGAATTGTGCTCACCCTTGCTGCAAGTCTAGAGCCAGAGGAGGTCTGCTACAGCCATGGTTTCTCCTGGTTGATGAGACTTGCAGTCAAGGTCATCTTGGTACCTGGAAGTGGTCTCTGTGTATGAGTGCTGGATGCACCAGACTTCTTCCCTGAGATCGTGGAGTGGCTGGATACTCTCTGCCCCACACTTGGGTTGATCTTTTGGCATTCAGAGCAACTGCTCCCTCGGATCAGCAGCCTAAGCAGCCCACCCTTCCTATGTATGGACTGTGGTGAAGCAGGGCCCTCTGTACTCCATACCCAGGTAGATCTCCAGGCATTCAGAGCACCTGTGTGCCCAAATCAGCAGCTTTTGCTGCCTTACCCTTCCTGTGCAGACAGAGAAGCAGGGCTCACTCTGCTCCATGCCCAGGCAGACCTCCAGATATTTAGGGCACCTGCTCCCTTGGAACAATAGCCTGAGCTTCCCTGACATTCCTGTGTAGAGATTGTGGTGTAGCAGCACCCGCTGCACTCCATGCCAAGGCAGATATCTGGGCATCTGGAGCACGCACTCCCCTGGATTAGAAATTGAGGCATTTTACCTCCTGCAGTGAAGCTGAGTGCAAGGAGATTTCTCACATCCATGCCTAGGCACATCTCTGGGTGATCAATTGATGCCCACTGGACTCCCACTCAATGCTGGTGCTTGTACCTGATATTGGAGCACCTGTAGTTACGCCTGCCCTTCTTGGTCCCCTTGCCCAGGGATAAGCAGGGAGCTCACACCATGGTGCACTTCAGGATCAGCCCAATGCCAGAGGCAACAGAAAACTTCTCTCAGTAAGCAAGAATCAAGTATATACCCATCTGCATTAGTCACAACTGGCTGTTACACACAAACACCGTCCATTGGCCTGTAGACAAACCGCATAGCCCAATATAGAACATGCTGACAAAAGTGCATAGCGTTATAGAAGCAAATCCAAAAACCCTATAATCACACCCCCTAGAGATGGTTTGAAATGGAAAGAAAAACAATGATGCAGGGAAAGAAAGAAAAAGAATTCTATCTGTACGAAAATAATTACAAAAATTGGAAGTGCCAATGTGTCTAGAGAAGAAAAAAACAGCACAAGATTCCTGGAACCATGAAACATCTGAATGTTGTGACACCATCAAAGGATCACACTATCTCTCCAGAATGGTTCCTAACCAAAATGAAAACTCAAAAATGACAGATAAAGAATGCAAAGTATACATTGCAAGAAAGCTCAATGAGATCCAAGACAAGGTTGAAAATCAACAAAAACAAATTTCTTAAGCAATCCAGGAGATGAAGAAAGAGATACACATTTTAAAAGAAATCAGTCAGAGCTTGTGGAATTCATAAACTCCACTTAAGAAATTTCAAAATACAATAGAAAGCTTTATCACTAGACTAGACCAAAACAAAAAACAAAAAAAGAAATCACTTCAGAGCTTGAAGAGTAGTACTTTGAACTAACCCAGTCAGACAAAAAAAATGAACAGTCTTTGAGAAATATGACATTATATAAAATGACAAAATCTCTGAATTGTTAGCATTCCTGAGTGAGAAGGAGAAAACATAAACAACGTGGAAAGCATATTTGAGGTAATCCAAGAAAATTTCCCTAATCTTGCTAGTGTCATAGACATCCAGACGCAAAAAATTCTTAGAACACCTGCCAGATACTATACAAAATAAACATCAATGCGTCTAGTCACCAGGCTTTTCAAGGTCAATGAAATAAAAAATCTTAAAAGCATCTAGAGAAAAATGTCAGATAATGTACAAAGGAAGCCCCGTCAGGTTAACTGCAAAGTTCTCAGTGGAAACTGTACAAGTCAGAAGTGATGGGAGCCTGTTTTCAGCATTTTTAAAGACAAGAAAATTCAACCAAGAATTTCATATCCTGTTAAACTAAGCTTTATAAGCAAAGAGAAATAAAATCTTTCTCAGGCAAACAATCAGTAAGGAAATTTGTTACCACTAGACCATGCTTACAAGAGATTCTTAAGGAAGTACTACACATGAAAACAAAGAAAGATCCTGCTAACATAAAAACAAACAAGTACATAGTTCATAGACATTGTAAAGCAACTATGCAATAGAAACTACTAAGCAACCAACTAATAAATTCATGAGAGGATCGAAATTCATTTAGTTCTTAAATGACCATATGTAGTCATAGTTATATTTCTTCCCATTGTACAGATGATTTAACTGGGTCTCCTAGAGATGACATCCCAGGCCCTCTCATTAGGGGTTCTATCTATCAGTTTCCCACTTCACCAGTGAGACTTCATTCTCTCAGCTACTGGGAGTGTGGCCACTGACGGCTCACAGCTGAGTCCTTCTGTGGGCATTTATCTGAGTCAAAGGAAGCTGCTTTGTCCAAGTTCATGTCCCTCTTGGAATTGCCTATTTTAAATTATAGGTCTATAAGGGGGTACAAAATGTTGACTCTTTTGCCCTCATACGCTATCACTCTGAGGACATCCCCATTGCAGAAGTCTCCATGGGCCTGACTTTGGCCTCTGCTGAGCTGCACCCCTGCCTGACATTTCCCTCTGCCCCACCCCATGCCCCTCTGCTTAGCTTCACCCCTGTCTGACCTCCTTCTGCCCCACCCCATGCCCCTGCCTCCCCAGCACATGCCTCAGTGAACCTCTTGCCCATGAATCTCCGTCTGAGTCTGTTTTCAGGAACCCTAACCAAGAGATGGTGGAGTCAAGACACACACCACAAATATCCTGCCTTTTAAACTAAAGTGAGTGTTAGGTCTGTGAATGTTTGGAGGATGGGGCAATACTTGTTTAGGAGACTGGATGTCTCTCTTCTCAGGATTCGAGGGGTAGGATGCTCCAAATGTTTTCAGACCTGAGACTTATTTGGAAAAATGGTTTTTATCTGGAAAGTTACCTGTTCTTGAAAATCTCTTACTCAGCTAGGACTACTTTTCCCTCTTTACTCCTTAGTAAAATGAAAACAAAAGCTTCCATTTGTATTGGACTTGGTGAAATATTTCACTTACCAAATTTCTTTGGATCCACCAGATGGGGAAGGCTAGGCAGGTAACATAAATCCCTTGTAATTTTGTGGAAATATGTAGAAGGGAATTTGGGGACAATAAGGCAGGTCATGTAATTTTCAGATAAATTTTGTTCGCATTGCACAATAAGCTTCATTTGCCACCTGGCTCTGGGACTGGCACTCAGTGGTGTGTCAGCTCCATCATTCCTGGAAGTTATCCTGGCTGCAGATAGCAGGAGTCTTGAGAAACACTGGCAACATCTCCCTTGATGACACTGGTCATTTCCCAAAGGCCATGGGGGTGGTGTTCACAGAGTTGGTGCAGCATCTTTAGCAGGGGCCCGGGTGGTTTCCTTCCATCTTCTCCATCATTCATTGGGCTCTTGTTGTTGGGCACACAGCTCATAAGTGAAAGGCAGACAGCATAGTTGGAGACATTCTGTCCCACACTACTACCCTAATCCGTGAGGATTAGGGGCAGGAGGAGGTCACAGGGGATGAGAAGAGGGTGTGGAGAGTGAGTGTGAGAGTGTGTGTGTGTACGTGTGTGTGTGTGTGTGAGAGAGAGAGAGAGAGGATTCTTTCCGAGGACTCTGCATTTTCTCTTCAGTACAGGCTTTTCTTCTCTTTTCTTTTTCTTTTTTCTTTTTTTGTAATGACCTGGCTGCCTTCTTAGATGTTATTGCCTGTACTTGGGTCCTGCGCCCCCTGGGGTGAGGAAGGCCAGGAAGTTTATTTCCTGGTGCTTTCAGACTTTCCACTGAGGGAAAGGGAAAGGTAGTAGGGAATGGCTGGTGAGGTTTTCAGAACAAAGTTTCTTAATATGAAAGTCCACAAAGAGATTGTAGAAACTCCATTGTACTCCAAGGATTACAAGCATGTTTGTGCAGGAGTGTGCATATGCATACATACACACCATTTCTACAATAATCTTCTGATTCCTAATGCGATCAATGACTATTACAATATTCTAGTGTTGAATTATGGATGCTGAGTTGTAAATGCAATGCCATGAGTTTGCACTGAAATTAAATGCAGACTCACTTGTTGAGATTTACATGTCCATTACTTTCAACTGAACTGGGCATCAGGCTATCTCCTCTCTACATTCAATGAAAGTAGAATACAGGAGAATGAAAGAGGATGAAATGGAGCACTCTAAAGCCAAGCCAAAGCCCACCTGCTAATCGCAGTCACTGAGTCCACAGCAGTGATGATTTCTCTGGTGGTGAAGGCTTTGTAGGGAATGTGACCTAAGATATCCTCTCTTCCCCAGGAGCTCAGAGTATAGCTGACAGAGCATATATCTGAAGACATTCAGTGCCATGAAAAACAAGAAAATGTTTATTAAATACTAAGTGGCTTTCAGAACTCAGGGAGCATGTGAGAACAATTTTTTTCCCACTTTGGAAGGAGTTTCACTCTTTTTGCCCAGGCTACAGTGCGATGGTGTGATCATGGCTTACTGCAATCTCTGCCTTCCAGGTTCAAGCGATTCTACTGCCTCAGCCTCCCAAGTAGCTGGGATTACAGGCGTACACCACTATACCCAGCTAATTTTGTATTTTTAGTAGAGATGGAGTTTTACCATGTTGGCCAGGCTGGTCTTGAACTCTCGACCTCAAATCATCCACACGCCTTGGCCTCCCAAAGTTCTGGGATTATAGGCCTGAGCCACTGCACCCAGCTGTGAGAACACCTTATGCTGAAAATAAACTGCCGATTAACTCATAGTTGATAAGCTGTGAGGCATATATGGGCATATCAACCACACCAATAGGTCATTCAGCCATAGTATTTGTTAGTTTCAGTTTTAAAAATAGAGACATAGGGAGGATCCAAGGGGAAATAACCTATAATTTAATCACTCAAACACTCCTAGCTGACACTAAAAGAGGTAGAAAGAACACACACACATTTTTGTAATATTCAAATGGAAAGAAAGATTCAAAATATAAAAAAAAGCAAAAGCAAATTATTCATCGCCCTACCCACACTACCACCTCTCTTCAGTGATATCCACTGTTAATAAATACAAATGACAGACTGCCTGTCTCCTTTTCTATATTTTAGACTTTTATGTGTATATCCATATGTGTAAATATGTGTCTCAATGTCTATATAGCCACTCATACACATGCATGTTTACTTTTGTTTTTACAAGCTTTATATTAGCACACCACATATACCTTGCTTTCAATAAAATAATATATTCAAGATATATTAAAATTACTGCCAGTTTAACACATATGTTGCTATCTAATTCTTAACCACTCTTCCATCATGTGTGTACTCTATAATTTATTTGAGCAGTCTCTAGTGATGACACCATTTTGATCATGTTAAAGTTTGTGCTATTACCAGGACATTGCCATGGTCATCCACAAGTTTCACAGAGTGTTGGTGATATTATAAATGATATATTAATAGATTCTTAACATATTTTAAGTGTAGGTATATTAACATCTATTAAGTGTATGATTGGTGTAGGGGATGGGCCTGTGATCCAGACCTGGCCTATGAGGCATGAGAAGGAGTGAGCTAAGGAGTGAACAGGAGGAGGTTACTCACATTCAGGAAGGATGGGTGGAACAGAGGCTTTTCCCTAGGATCTTTCTGCCTCTGGATGTTGGTGTTGATGATGTGATGTCTGGAGCTGTAGCAACCACCTTGCTACCAGCTTGAGGCTGAAGCATCATGAACACAAAGGTAAGGATGAGAGAATCCCAGGGAAGCAGAACAAGATGCTGGGAGTTCTGTTTTTAAAGCCTGTCTCACCCAGGGCCTTCTTATTATGAAAAGTGGAGCACTCCCTTTGCATTCAAGCCATTTTTAATTGGGGCCTTTCTTTACATGCAGTGGAAAGCCTCTTGCCAGTTCCCAATGCCCATGCAGGTTTCTTCTGCATGATTTTCTCCTTCCCTCACTTCTTTTCCGTGTCTCCTACTTTTGTGGCTGGTGGATTTGCCTCCTGCCCATTTCCTCTTGGCCCATCCACTCTTACTAAAATATTAATGTCTACTCATAAAAATCCAGATCTTTAAAGATGCTAATGACTTTTAAGTACAGAGCATTTCAAAAACCCTACAAAAGGCTTCAAGTGGGCCTGAGCAACAGGTTTACTTGGGTGGAGGTTTTGTACAATAAAAAGTGTGTGGTATTTTCACTGTATTCAGTTCAGAACATTGGCTTTTTCTACTTTGGCTTTCTTCTTCCCATTCACCACCCTCTGGATGGTGTAGGGTGGACACAGGCATTTCAGTATCTGGCTAACAGGAAGTTGAGTTGGGATGCATTTAACCTGGGGTGAGGGGAACACATTCCCATGGTTCTCAGTCACTCCTGTGCATAGTCATGTTGCCTCAAACTGCCCTGGTGTAGGAGTGGCCCCAGACAAGGCCCTACCGACCCCCTCAGTTTTTACCTAAAGCAGCGAGGAGAGGTAGAAGCTTGATCAGAAAATGTCCCCAGCACCTCACATTGGAAGCCTGTGATTAGCAGAGAGGAAAGAAGGTTTGCAATGTGTGGGGCCAGAAGCCCATCTGTGGATAATGATTCCCAGTGGAAACAAGGAAAATTCCAAGTGAGTGTTTGGTTCTTTTTGACCCTAGTCAAAAAAGGAAGTTTTATTCTATTGGAAATGTAGTCAGTAATATGGCATATAACATAATCAGTGCATCATGCCGTTGTTTTTATTTTTGATGGGAGTTGAATGAGATAAAACTTCTCAATTTTTGACATTCATATGGCACAGATCTGTGTGGTGAAAATACCCAGAGTAAGGACATATGTATGTGAAGTGACACAGAACCGATGGATGGGGCTGATCTCCCACCTCTTCTTATCCTGACCAAGTCTGGGAGCTCCACATAACACAGATATAAAATTGTGACCAGCAGTAAGACAGCTCAAAGAAATACTTGCTTCAGGACAAACTCCTCCTTCACAGTCAATGAGCTAATAGATATAGCACATAAGGACATTTTTAGACAATTCTGAAGCTCAGTACAACAGTGACAGTTTAAAAATGCTGCGTTTGTGTCCATTGTCAATAGAAAGATTTGATAAGGTCCTCAATTTTAAAACAAGAAAATTTAGAGTTATTAAAATCTTAGAGCTTGCATATGAAAGGAAAATGAAAGAGGCTTTTCCAAATTGGACGACAATCAGAAAAATGTGCATGATATGGCCAATTATGAGTTTTGAATCAAGATGTTATGCACCATCAATTTTACAAGTGATCAAACCTTTTAGTGGAAAGAATGATTTATTCTTCTGCTATACTTAGTCAAAATCCTATGATAAATTAAATGTCTTATAATGAGACAGTGATTCATTAGTTGAGTATAAAAACATCAAATGAAATTATGAGTTGTGTCAGTAGCTAATTAATAAAAATATCATGTGAAGAAGTAAAAATCATGTGGATTGAGAAGGGCAAATCTGCCCTTTCATCTGCAGAGTGGAGAGATGGACTGATGTTAACAAAGCCAGTGGCATCATGAGCAGGACACAATGTTTCTCTCAAGATGCAGCTTTGAAATGTCAAACAGCCTCTTGCTGGCTGACCACTGCTTTCTGACTCTGGGCGGGTGCCTGAGGCTGGAGTTAGACAGAGCCCCTTCTCCCTGCCCAGCACCCAGCCCTGCAGCTGCTTCCTCCAGTCCAGCAGGTATCATCCCAAAAGATGCATGATGGAGCTCCGAGTACCTCCATTGCCAAGTTAAATACCTCTTAGCAAATCAAATTCGTCACATTTTTCCCCCACCACCCTATCTAAATGCTCATGTCAGAGGCGTTTGAACCAGAGCAACTCCATCTTGAGTAGGGGCTGAGTAAAATGAGGCTTAGACCTACTGTGCTGCATTCCCAGATGGTTAAGGCATTCTAAGTCATAGGATGAGATAGGAGGTCAACACAAGACTGCTTTCTGACTCAATGGAAGACCTCATTCTCTAGAGTCAGGGGCTGTCAGAAACTACCCTTATCAGTAAGAAGAACATCCCACTGCCTGAAGGATCTATTTCCACCTTTCCACAGAAGCACAGAGCTACAGAGAAGGGGTTTATGGACAGAACATTCCACACCTGGCTGTACTTTATGGGTTCTAAGGACACAGGACCTAGGTCCACTTTACACGCCAGGCTTGACACTGGTTTCTTTACACAGAGGCCTGCCATGCCCTGAGTGCATTGATATCAACTCAAAATCCTTTCCCCTGGTCCTAGAAAAACCTCTTTTCTTTTTTGTGTCATCCCAGATTTCTTGGCATGAATGTATTCCCTTATTGCAACAAGCCAATATATGTGAATCTGTTCACTGCAGAATCGGTGTTAGTGACTGATTGTAAGAGGATATGTATTATTTTTCTGGACTTTGTGATGTTCACAGTATTTTTCAGCATTTTCATACATATAATCTCCATGATTTATTTTCTCTTCCTAAATAAACTTTAATTTTTGTGTTTAGTTTTGTATTGCTAACATAGTGCTTTTTTATTTTTATTTTTATTTTTTTCCACAGAGAGCCCATATGTATGCTTCTCAGACCCTGCAGCTCCTTGTTTCTCCTGTCTTTGTTATGACAACTGTCTGCCTGCCCATGGAAAGACTGTGCTGTGTTGTGCTTCTCTGGCCTCAGATGCAGTCAACCTTCCTTCCAGAGTGAGTTCTCTATGCGGGATTAGGGATTTCTAACTTCTTCATTTTCAGTCTTTTACCACTGATTTGTGACATTATTTTTGGGAAAGAAAGTCTTGGAAAAGTTTCCAAAATGGGAATTGAATGATATGGAATTTTATAATTTCGATATCTGTAGGCACAGATAGGTGTATTGAAACCCTGTCTTACTCTCCTACAAAGACCTAGTGGCTTCAGGACACAGTTCAGACAATTCATTGGCTCAGAAGATATTCCTGCTCACCCTCAGCATCCCTATCCACTTCTTCCCTCCTAGAGAGCAGACACACAGGGAGTAGGTGGGGGAAGCCCAGTATACATTCCCACTTTACTCCCAACTTTCTCAAGGGAGAGACAATTGTGTCTGAGAAGTGGCTGGTTTACACCAAATCATCTCTTCATTGTGTGTCTTGAGGATTGTTGCTTGTGTCAAAGGAGAACTTCCATTCAGGTAAAAAATAATGAGCAACTCCCTGAAGGGATGTCTTCACCCCTAATCACCACTCTGAGCACCTCCTACTCTTCATGCAACCCCTCTCTCCCACCAGAAGCCTGAGTGACTACATCTGCCCACCCCCAAGAGGATGAGGCTCAGACTCAAGTCCCTCAGGTCATGGCCTCCTGGGTGGTGCTTCACTTCCCAGATCCCAAAGATCTCTGTAAAATCAAGTCCAAGTGGAGATGAAATGGATGTAGATGCTCTCCACACTCCCTGTGCACGTGTTTCCCACTCTGGATTTCTAGGTGTGGCACATGGGTGCCGGCCTCTGGACAATTTGGGCAGATTTCCTCTTATCATTTTGCACCCCTGCCCTCTGCCATGTTCACGGCAGCAGCCCTTGCTCAATGTGACTCTGAGCATGGAAGGTATTGGAGAGCCCTGCCCGAGTGACCTACCATGAGGCTGCCCCGCTGTACCCTGAAACGGCAAAGGGGACTGTGCATGGTGGGCTGTGTGACTTAGGACTGTAGTTTCCTGTTCAGGTCAGAAATATCCACTGTTGTCTGGAGTGCTAGTGACAATGAAGTGATGTTTTTTATTAATGAGAACATCCTTCTTGAAAACTGAAGAGCGTCCACTGCATTACAGTCGTGAATGTTTTAATTTCTACATTCTTTATGTTAAGCTTGACATAACGACTTGGTTTAAATCCAAGTCCAGAGAAAGGACCAGCGGGTGTGAACGTGAACAATGCTCCTAAGGTACAACCTCCCAGCACAGGGCACTGCCTCCCAACATAGGGCATAACCTCCAAGCATAGGGCACAATCTCCCAGGATAGGACACCACCTCTTAGCATAGGACACAGCCTCCCAGCATAGGACACCACCTCTCATCATAGCACATAGGTCCCAGCACAGGGCACTACCTTCCAGTGTAGGGCACAGCCTCCCTGTCCAGTATAGGGCATTACCTCCCTGCGTAGGGTGCACCCTCATGAGACTGATCAAAGTAGGCACTGCTTTCATACTAGAACCTGGGCTGCTCCCTTTGGAAGAAGTCAGACTTGGAGGAGGGGGCTGGTGGACAAGGAGAGCTTCATAAAGGGAGTGCTAAAACCCTTCCTGTGTGCAAAGCCCCAGACAGCCAAGAACTCAGAGGGAGCTGATGCTACTGTTTAGTTGCAGGAGAAGGGGGCGTGTGCACCATGCACCCGGGATGTAAGAAATAAGGGGCGAGGGCAGAAACCTCTGCTGTGCAAAAAAGCCTCCTGATGCCTTCTCTGCCTGTGTCCTGGTGAAGACCTGCAGAGGAGACCTCCCTCAAGGTAGGAACCACCAATCCAAGGGTCAGAGCACTACAGTGGCATGGGGGTAGGAAGGGGTTGATGCAGCTAGCCTACTACAAACCTCTACATATTCTGACACATGGATTTCACCAAGGACATTCTGTCCTCCCATGGAACTTCATAGATCTGGAACGAGCAAAACTGTTTCTGTGAAAGGAAAGAGAATGGGACAATCAGTGTGGGTTGCAGTTAAAGCTGGAGATGCTTAGGCATAAGACACCATCACCAAAACCTCAACACCATGATCATCACCATCATCACCACCATCACCATAAGCATCACTACCATCACCATCACTATTATCTTCACTGTCACCATTACTGTCACCACCAGGACCATTTCCAACACCAGTACCTCCATAATCCCCACCATCACTATCATCATTACCACCATAACCACTATCACCATCATCAATATCGTCACCACCACCATCATCATTATCAATACCACCATCTCTGTCATCACCATCACCACCACCACTATTACTACCATTACCAGCTTCACCACTATTACCATCACCACTATTATTACTACAAGAGCTATCATCATCACCACCATTATAACCACCACCACCATCACCATCATCACTATTATCACAATCACATCACCATTATCAATACCAACATTACTGCTGTCATCACCATCACCATCTCCACTACCACCATCACCATCAGTATACTCACCATCATTATACTCATCATGAGCACCATTACCATTATAATCATCAACACCATCACCATCATTACCATTACCAGCATTACCAGCATACCATCATCATCACCTTCAAAACTGTCATCACCATCACCATTTTCATCTCCAGCATACCATTCTCATCACCATCATCATCTTCAGCACCACTGCCAGGTGTCTGTCAGTAGCTGTTCTACATGGGACATTGTGCGACATCCTTTATAAACCTCATATGATTACATTGTCATGTTAATTCTATATTTTATAGAAAAAAAAGAAGGTGGTAATTGGCTTTGTAACATTATAGAAGAGTGTGAGAATCTGGTTTTTCTTCTCAGAACTATCTGCAATCCATGAAAGAGAAGAATCACTGTATTTCTCAGCTCCCACATTGCTGGATCTTCCCTAGAGAGGTCTGATGTGGACATCCACAGTGAAGTCTTCACTGATTTGCTGGTCTCCACCCTCAGATTTTGTTTCTCTGGTTCTAAAATGTTTAGAAACCCATATCCCCTGCCACATGAAGCATTGGCATCTTGCTCTCTGTGGCTGCACTCTTGCTTTTGCCCATGACATAACCCGGCCTCTAGAGAAACTGGACTTTTTGATGTTCTCCAGAAACAGAACTGTCCAGGCTCACATAATTCTTTCTCAAATATTTGCCCATAGATGCCCACTCCACCATAGATCTTTGCCTCCACAAATGCTACTTGCTTCTCAGGTTTAGGTCTGAACAAACCCTGTCTATGAATCCCTCTCTCACCCATGTAGCCAGCCAGGTGTGACCCTTTTAATTTGGGGGTCTGATAGCACTTTTGTGTTCACAAGAGGAATTTTCTCTCCTCCTCTTAGGATCGTTCTTACTTGTGTGTCTATTTCTGTCACCCACCAGGCTATGAGGTCTTAGAAGATAAAGATTGAATCTCCTTCCCCTGTGATTTGCCTCTCAGAGATCACTGAGGTAATCACAAACAAAAACTAGCTAACTAATAATGAACATAACACTCAATAATATATTATAACCTTATAATTACTTATTAGGTATTATTACTTTCTTCATTTTAGAGATGAAATAACTGAGCCATAGAGAGGTTAGGGAAATATGTCGAATTTACACAGCTTGTAAATGGAAGAATCAGGGTTTTAACCTGTGTAGTCAGACTCCATGTCATTGTCATGATGTGAGATGCCTCAGCACTCTGCTATCCTCAAAACTTTGTGCATTTGAAAAATTTCATATCAAGCCACAGTTATGCTGCTTTTGAACTGGAGCTCAGAGGATGGGGTCATTTAAAATGCCAAGATCATCACCACCTCATACAGAACTTGACAATGATTCACACAAATGTGTCTTGGCCCAAATATAAAATGCGTAAAAAGGAAGTGTGAAAGAGGGAAAATGTAATCATCAGCCTAGAGCCCCAAAAGTAAAATAAGGTAGAATTGAAAATTAATCACAGGTGCTAAAAATCTCATTCTCTTCCACTGAATAAGGAATTGGGCAAGAAATGCAACTGGAAGGCATGTGCTGGCACTCGAGCAGTTCCAAGTGGATTCAGGGCAAAATGATCCTCTTGGTACTTTGGTGAACTTGATAAGTGAGTGGATGAGAAGTGTGAGTGGTCACCCAGTTATGCTGTCCAGGAATACTTGACTGCCCAAAGATGGATAAAATGTTTTTCTGCGTACTCTAATGAACTGTTAAGATCCTGAATTTCATTATACTTCTTTATGTGGTTTTTCGGACCCCTATGTCCAAGATGTCCAGAAAAGAGGAAGAGGTGAGCAGGTACGAAGTGGGGTATGAGTTCTGCTTGTGCCTGTCTGGTAGCCTAGTGATGCCTGAAGAAGCACAAACATCTACCTGGTGCTATTAGGTGGGTATTTGTGGTCATTTTTAGGGCTGTCTTCTAAGTATTTCAGTTTCTTCTCTTAAGTGCAAGACAGGATTGTCCTTCTTCTTCCTTTGAGTTTGGTGTGGTCATGACTTGCTATGGCGATGAAGAAGAAGTGAGATGTCTAGTCATCATGCTGGTTCTTGACTGAATACCATGTGCTTTCTTTTTTTTTTTTTTTTTTTTTCATTGTGGTATTCTTTTATAGGTCCTGTGAGATTTACGCTTTAAGGAGATTCTATTTTGTGTATTTAGAAGATTTGTTTCAAGATGTAGAGCTCCTTTTAGCAGTTCTCATCGTGCTGGCCTGGTAGTGGCAAATTCTCTCAACATTTGTCTGAAAAAGACTGTATCTTTCCTTCATTTATAAAGCTTAGTTTCACGAGATACAAAATTCATGGCTGATTTTTGTTGTTGCTGTTTAAAGAGGCTAAAGATAAGAACCTAATCCCATCTAGCTTGTAAGGTTTCTGCTGAGAAATCTGCTGTTAATCTGATAGGTTTTCCTTTATAGGTGTCCTGATGATTTGCCTCACAGTTCTTAAGATTCTTTTCTTCATCTTGACTTATTTAACCTGATAACTATGTGCCTAGGTGATTATCTTTTTGCAATGAATTTCCCAAGTGTTCTATCAGCTTCTTGTATTTGTTTGCCTAGATCTCCAACAAGGTCAAAGAAATTTTCCTCGATCATTCCCTCAAACATGTTTTTCAAACTTTTAGATTTCTCTTCTTCCTCAGGAACACCAATTATTCTTAGGTTTGGCCATTTAACAAAATCCCAAACTTGTTGGAGGTTTTGTTTATTTTTTAATCCTATCTTCTTCGTCATTGTTGGACTGAGTTAATTTGAAAGTTTGTCTTCGAGCTCAGAAGTTCTTTCTTCTACTCATTTGAATCTATTGCTGAGACTTTCCTGGGGATTTTGCATTTCTCTATGTGTGTCCTTGATTTCCAACAGTTGTGATTGTATTTTGTTTATTCCATCTGTTTTCACTGGAGATCTTTCTATTCATATGCTGCATCTTTTTTTTTAATTTAAGTTGGACTTCACCTTTCTCAGGTGCCTCCATGGTTGATTTAATAAGTGACCTTCTGAATTCCTTTCCTGGCAATTCAGAGATTTCATCTTGGTTTGGATCCCTGGCTGGTGAGCTGATGCAGCTTTTTGGGGTGTTAAATAACCTTAATTTGTCATACTACCAGAATTGTTTTTCGGTTTCCTTCACAAATGGGTAAGCTATGTCAGAGGGAATATCTGGGACTCAACGGCGACTCGAGGGCTGAGAGCAACAAGCTATTCCTGTCACGCTCTGCCTCCTGAACATGGGCTGGGGGTCAGCAGGTCTGCTGCTGGCTTGGTTTGTGTCTTCATGCTGGGTCCCATTCTGAAGGGGTGGTGCCTGTCTGGGCCAGGTTCTTGTCATGGAGACTCAGAGGAGAGCAGGAGGACCAGCCTCTCACAAATGCAGGGTTAAGGTCTCTGTGCTTGTCCCATGTGTTAACATCCTATGGGCCAAGCAAGTCCCATGACCATGCACAACAGCAATGGGGGTCTACTCTGCATTTTCTGGAGAGAGGCGCTGCTGACTGCGTGGCACAGGGCATGGATGTATACTTTAGTTCCAGCAAGGGAACCATCCACCTGTCCATCCATCTTGCCATACCCCCGTGAGTCTTGGAAAAACACTGCTGTGACATGGCACATATGTGCCGAGGAAGCTGGTGGATTTTGTGCTGGCAGTGGTTGGCTGAACTGCTATCAAGGCTGACTTCTACCTGTCTCCTCTGTTCCATCCTGGGATGTCTGGGAAGTATTGGCTTCTAAGAAGTCCTCCAAGTGTGGACAGCTCCCTTTTCAGGCCCTCTCTTTCTTCCCTATAAAAATGAGCAGGTCAAAGGCCATGGCTACAGAGAGTACTTTTTAGGCCTATAGTTTGTGATCCATTGATTACTGTGTTGCTCCAGATGAAGAATTTACCCCCGTCTACCTCCATTCCCACTGCTACCCATTGGTGGCATTGTGGTACCAGACTCACAGGCCCATCTTGGTGGGGGTGTGCTTGTAGGAGAGGGGGCGTATGGTGAACACCCAAGAGGAAACAGAAGAAGGGGGCTGGGAAATAGTAGTGATCTCCCTGAGCTGCAGAGAGAGGTGCAGGTAGAGTGAGTGGTGGGGAATGTGGCTGTCCCTTGTGAGGCAACACATCTGGTGGAAGCCGAGGGCACTTATTCCTCAGCCTCTGCCCATGCATTCTCTCCAGAGCCCCAGTCTCTGACATCTCACACCCTGTTTCTCTGCTCCAAGGAACAGTACAGGGTGTGGAAGCTGGTGAAACTCAACCTTAGTAACCAGCTGGTCTGTAACCAGGGGGCCTTAGTAACCAGCTGGCCTGTAGCTTCAGGGTGCTGTGGCTTAGCTGGGAAATCCATGCTAGGCTGGGAAGCATGAGCCAGGACCTTCCAACAAGCTGAGCCCACAGGCCTGTTCTTGCTTGGTGAGGCTGGGCTCTCAGTGCTGAGCCAGCACTTTGCTGTATTTTTAATTTTTAATTTTTTGTAAAAGATAAAAAGATGCTGGAAATATGTCAGGAGAACACAGGAAGCAGCTTAAACGGGCTCTCAATAGTCAATTCTGAGATAATTTAAACATTCAAATAAGTGATAGTAACAGATTACATCTCATTGAATAAAATAAGAAACCATGAGTCTTCTCGATCTATCGATAAATAGATGATTAACAAGTAGAGAGATGGAAAGATAGATACAGATAAAGGAGAAAAGTTCTTCCTTGGTGTAAAAAGAATGCCGTTAATGAATATAGAAAAAAATAAGCAATTTTATTTTTCTATATTTATTAGAAAAGAAGTAATAAACTTTTTTATTGTAGTTTTGAAGAGACTTCAAATTTACAAAACACAGCAAGAGTAATATAAAGAGCTCCTGTACACACCCAGACCCTCCCACTCCTCACATACTGTCTCGTGTGCTTTTCCCTCTTTCTATATATGTAGGCACTGTAACAGCGTTTCCTGAGCCATTTCAGAGCAAGTTACAGGCATGACTCCTTTTGTCCTTAGAGATTCTCATGTGTGTCCCCTAAGGCCAAGGACATTCTCCAGCACAGCCTCAGTGCAGTGAGAGGAATCACAGCACTAGCATGGGTCCACACTGTCATCTAATCTGTCATCCATGTAATTCATCAACCGTGTATTGTTGTCAGGCCACCTCAGTCTCCTCTCATCTGAAACAGTTTCTCAGTCTTTCTTATCTTTGTGATCTTGTCATTTTTGAAGATAACTGGCTAACTATTTCATAGAATGTCCTCAGCTGGGCTTTGTCAATGGATGAGATTCCGGCTATGCAGATTTTCAGAGGAGAACTGTTGATGTGACCTTGTGTACCACAGTACCTCCTATCAGGAGGCCATAACATTGCTGTCCCCTGGCTGATAGACACTAACTTTGATCTCTAGGTTCAGATGGTATCTGACAAGTCTCTCCACAGTACAGTTTACTTTTCTCTCCTTTATAGTTAGTAAGTGTTTCATGGAGCAATACTTTGAAATATGTATTTATGTCTCACTTACCAAGTTTTCACTTTTGCTTTCTAGATTTAGCATAGAATAATAATTCCTGTTTGAATCAATTGTTATTATGATTGCTTTCAAATTGTATTCCTAACTTCATTTTTTAAAATTACGTATAAATGGCCATCATTCTACTGCAAGGAAAAACTTTTCTCCTTTACCTATCTATGCATCTAACTGTTAGTCATCGATTTTTCCATAGATGTATCTGACTCATTTTTTCTGATTTTACTCAAGGAGTTAGAATCTATTGCTCTTGTTTATTAGAATGTGAAAATTACCTCAGAGTAGGTTAGTGGGAGCCCCTTTAAGTTGCTTCCTGTGTCCTCTTGATATATTTCCATCATTATTTGAGCCTATCCTTACTTTCTGATATCACAAGAAGTTCCAGATTTATGTTTTAGTTTCTCTGATCCAAGCTGAAAGTCAGTGGTTGGAATCTGCAGTGAATGTGGAAAGAAATTCCGCGTGCTGCCTGTACACACCGCTCCTGGAATGCCGTAAGGCCTCAGTCAGTGGTTCTCAACGTGGGGCAATTTTGCTTCCCAGGGCACATTTGGTAATGTCTAGGGATGTTTTTGGTTGTTGCAATTTGTAAGGCAGGTGCTACTGGCATTTAAGGAGAGAGGGCAGGGATGCTGATCAACATTTTGCAATGCACAGGACATTTCCAGAAAAAGAATTCCTAGGTCTCAAATGGCCACAGTGCGGAGGGTGAGGAAACTTGTTCCAGGCCTTGTATGTAGGTCAGTGCTGCAAAATACACACAAAAACATACCCACGTGTAGATAGCTATCGTTCTATTTCTTATTTATGTATTAAAAACTCTGAGTTAATGTTGACATCAAACCCAATGCAAGGAGATTCTTTCCAGTCTCCTCTTTCTAGAGTTGTGTCTCCTTTCTGGGACAATTATAAACCTTCATTCCTTGATCATCAATATATTTACTTGCTCTCTGTGTACCAGAACTCACAGAAAGTGAAACATACTTCTACATCAGTGTTTCCCAATTTATCTTCACAGGACACTCT
This sequence comes from Pongo abelii, assembly GCF_028885655.2. Classification (NCBI taxonomy): domain Eukaryota; kingdom Metazoa; phylum Chordata; class Mammalia; order Primates; family Hominidae; genus Pongo; species Pongo abelii. The sequence continues at coordinate 18,942,207 of NC_072006.2, forward strand.
TTCTCATGGTTGTTGATACCTATTAGTCCTTCCCCACAAAACACAAAAGGTATGAGGAACAGAATCATCTAGGAAAGTTGGAAGAGAATTAATCAGATTGTTATTGCAAGCATTTAATGTTTGAATGAATATTCTAATGTGCATTGGTATCTCTGAATGGAGGCTTTTGTATACAGAATAATTTCAATGTATTTTTCAGGGAATCTTTGAAAATGTAATTAGGAGCATACATTAACTCATAGCCACATTTGTGCTGTGTGCAACAGTTTGCAAACACTGTTTTAGATCTTTTGCACCCTGCAAGGAGTTTTTCTAGATTTTCCCATGAACATAAAGAGTTTAGTGTTTTGAGGAAATTCATTACTGGGAAATATTTATACAGCAGGCTTTCTCTGTACTAGTGCACTATTGCATGAGACTGTGTATGTGTGTTGGAGACCCTGTGTGCATGCACCTGAACAAGGCGCCAATCCCTTAGGAGCCTCAGAGCAGCCCACTATGGGTCCCCTGATGGCTCACTCCATTCAGCAGCTCTTGTGTATCCCTGGAACCCCTCATTGCTGCTCTCTGAGGTCTCTGGGGTCCCACTGCCACATTTGTTATGACTGTCGGAGTTCAGCAGAACCGTGGCATTTTCCTAGTATAGCATCACATTGGAGATGTACTCACTTTACCTCCTATGCTTCCTGCCAGTGGGCACACCGTACTCCAAGGCACGCACTTCTTGTAATACTCACAGGCCTAGAAGGAAAGAAGGAGGTGTCTATCAGCTGCTGTGCCTGTACATCTCTGCTTCCTTTGTCCCATGCACATGGCACACTGTCTACTTGCTCACTACTGTGGTCTCAGCCCTAGCATTGTACTCAGTAAGGAATTAGTTGAGTGAATGATGGATTCTCCAACAATCTTTATAAAACATGTTTTCCACATTTTTCGGACAAGGAACCTGCAACAAAAAGTGTCAGACCCCACACTGTGATCTCATCACTGCTGAGCTCTGCCTGGAATCTTGGAACTCTCCAGTGATCTCCTCTCCTTAAGAGGGGACATGTGCAGGGGGCGGGTGGAGCCAAGATAGTCTAATAGGAACAGCTCTGGTCTACAGCTCCCAGCATGAGCGACGCAGAAGATGGGTGATTTCTGCATTTCCATCTGAGGTACTGGGTTCATCTCACTAGGGAGTGCCAGACGGTGGGTGCCGGACAGTGGGTGCAGCACACCATGCATGAGCGGAAGCAGGACGAGGCATTGCCTGACTCAGGAATTGCAAGATGTCAGGGAGTTCCCTTTCCTAGTCAAAGAAAGGGGTGACAGATTGCACCTGGAAAATAGGGTCACTCCTACCCTAATATGGTGCTTTTCCAACGGGCTTAAAAATGGCACACCAGGAGATTATATCCCACACCTGACTCAGAGGGTCCTACACCCACGGAGTCTTGCTGATTGCTAGCACAGCAGTCTGAGATCAAAACTGCAAGCTGGCAGCGAGGCTGGGGGAGGGGCACCTGCCATTTCCCTAGCTTCATTAGGTAAACAAAGTAGCCAGGAAGCTCCAACTGGGTGGAGCCCACCACAACTCAAGGAGGCCTTCCTGCCTCTGTAGGCTCCACCTCTGTGGGCAGGGCACAGACAAACAAAAAGACAGCAGTAACCTCTGCAGACTTAAATGTCCCTATCTGACAGCTTTGAAGACAGTAGTGGTTCTCCCAGCAGGCAGCTGGAGATCTGAGAACGTGCAGACTGCCTCCTCAAGTGGGTCCCTGAACCCTGAGCAGCCTAACTGGGAGGCATCCCCCAGTAGGGGCAGACTGACACCTCACATGGCCAGGTACTCCTCTGAGACAAAACTTCTAGAGGAATGATCAGGCAGCAGCATTTGCAGTTCACCAATATCCGCTGTTCTACAGCCACCACTGTTCTGCAGCCACTGCTGCTGATAACCAGGCAAACAGGGTCTGGAGTGGACCTCTAGCAAACTGCAACAGACCTGCAGCTGAGGGTCCTGTCTGTTAGAAGGAAAACTAACAAACACAAAGGACATCCACACCAAAAACCCATCTGTACATCACCATCATCAAAGACCAAAAGCAGATAAAACCACAAAGATGGGGAAAAAAACAGAGCAGAAAAACTGGAAAGCCTAAAAAGCAGAGTGCCTCTCCTCCTCCAAAGGAACACAGCTCCACACCAGCAATGGAACAAAGCTGGACGGAGAATGACTTTGATAAGATGAGAGAAGAAGGCTTCAGAAGATCAATCTACTCTGAGCTACAGGAGGAAATTCAAACCAATGGCAAAGAAGTTAAAAACTTTACAAAAAAAAATTAGATGAATGAATACCTAGAATAACCAATGCAGAGAAGTCCTTAAAGAGCTGATGGAGCTGAAAGCCAAGGCTCGAGAATTGTGTGAAGAATGCAGAAGCCTCAGGAGCTGATGCGATCAACTGGAAGAAAGGGTATCAGTGATGGAAGATTAAATGAATGAAATGAAGCGAGAAGGGAAGTTTAGGGAAAAAAGAATAAAAAGAAACGAACAAAGCCTCTAGATAATATGGGACTATGTGAAAAGACCCAATCTACATCTGATTGGTGTACCTGAAAGTGACAGGGAGAATGGAACCAAGCTGGAAAACACACTGCAGGATTTTTTCCAGGAGAATCTAGCAAGGAAGGCCAACATTCAGATTCAGGAAATACAGAGAACACCACAAAGATACTCCTTGAGAAGAGCAACTCCAAGACACCTAATTGTCAGTTCACCAAAGTTGAAATGAAGGAAAAAATGTTAAGGGCAGCCAGAGAGAAAGGTCAGGTTACCCACAAAGGGAAGCCCATCAGACTAACTGCAGATCTCTCAGCAGAAACTCTACAAGCCAGAAGAGGGTGGGGGCCGATATTCAACATTCTTAAAGAAAAGAATTTTCAAGCCAGAATTTCATATCCAGCCAAACTAAGCTTCATAAGTGAAGGAGAAATAAAATACTATACAGACAAGCAAATGCTGAGAGATTTTGTCACCACCAGCCTGCCCTAAAAGAGCTCCTGAAGGAAGCAATAAACATGGAAAGGAACAACTGGTACCAGCCACTGCAAAAACATACCAAAATGTAAAGACCATCAAGGCTAGGAAGAAACCGCATCAACTAACAAGCAAAATAACCAGCTAACATCATAATGACAGGGCCAAATTCACACATAATAATATTAACTTTAAATGTAAATGGGCTGAGTGGTCCAATTAAAAGACACAGACTGGCACAATGGATAAAGAGTCAAGAACCGTCATTGTGCTGTATTCAGGAAACCCATCTCACTTGCAGAGACACACATAGACTTAAAATAAAGGGATGGAGGAAGATCTACCAAGCAAATGGAAAACTAAAAAAGGCAGGGGTTGCAATCCAAGTCTCTGATAAAACAGACTTTAAACCAACAAAGATCAAAAGAGATGAAGAAGGCCATTAGATAATGGTAAAGGGATCAATTCAACAAGAAGAGCTAAGTATCCTAAATATATATGCACCCAATACAGGAGCACCCAGATTCATAAAGCAAGTCCTTAGTGACATACAGAGAGACTTAGACTCCCACACAATAATAATGGGAGATTTTAACACCTCACTGTCAATATTAGACAGATCAATGAGACAGAAAGTTAACAAGGATACCCAGGAATTGAACTCAGCTCTGCACCAAGCAGACCTAATAGACATCTACAGAACTCTCCACCACAAATCAACAGAATATACATTTTTTTCAGCACCACACCACACCTATTCCATAATTGACCACATAATTGGAAGTGAAGCACTCCTCAGCAAATGTAAAAGCACATAAATTATAACAAGCAGTCTCTCAGACCACAGTGCAATCAAACTAGAATTCAAGATTAAGAAACTCCCTCAAAACTGCTCAACTACATGGAAACTGAACAACCCACTCCTGAATGACTACTGGGTACATAATGAAGTGAAGTCAGAGATGAAGATTTTCTTCAAAACCAATGAGAACAAAGACACAACATACCAGAATCTCTGGGACACATTCAAAGCAGTGTGTAGAGGGAAATTTATAGCACTAAATGCCCACAAGAGAAAGCAGGAAAGATCAAAAATTGACACCCTAACATCACAATTAAAAGAACTAGAAAAGCAAGAGCAAACACATTCAAAAGCTAGCAGAAGGCAAGAAATAACTAAAATCAGAGCAGAACTGAAGGAAATAGAGACACATAAAACCCTTCAAAAAATTAATGATTCCAGGAGCTGGTTTTTTTGAAAAGATCAACAAAATAGATAGACCGCTGGCAAGACTAATAAGGAAGAAAAGAGAGAAGAATCAAATAGACACAATAAAAAATGATAAAGGGGATATCACCACGAATCCCACAGAAATGGAGACTACCATCAGAGAATACTACAAAAACCTCTACACAAATAAACTAGAAAATCTAGAAGAAATGGATAAATTCCTCAACACATACACCATCCCAAGACTAAACCAGGAAGACGTTGAATCTCTGAAAAAACCAATACCAGGCTCTGAAATTGTGGCAATAATCAATAGGTCACAAACCAGAAAAAGTCCAAGACCAGATGGATTCACAGCAGAATTCTACCAGAGGTAGAAGGAGGAGCTGGTACCATTCCTTCTGAAACTATTCCAAACAATAGAAAAAGAGAGAATCCTCACTAACACATTTAATAAGGCCAGCATCATCCTGATACCAAAACCTGGCACAGACACAACCAAAAAAGAGAATTTTAGACCAATATCATTGATGAACATTGATGCAAAAATCCTCAATAAAATTCTGGCAAACAGAATCCAGCAGCACATCTAAAATCTTAGCCACTGTGATCAAGTGGGCTTCATCCTGGGATGCAAGGCTGGTTCTACATATGTGAATCAATACATGTAATCCAGGATATAAAAAGAGCCAAAGACAAAAACCACATGATTATCTCAATAAATGCAGAAAAGATCTTTGAAAAAATTCAACAACGCTTCATGATAAAAACTCTCAATAAATTAGGTATTGATGAGATGTATCTCAAAATAATAAGAGCTATTTATGACAAACCCAAAGCCAATATCATACTGAATGGGCAAAAACCGGATGCATTCCCTTTGAAAAGTGGCACAAGACAGGGATGCCCTTTCTCACCACTCCTACTCAACATAGTGTTGGAAGTTCTGGCCAGGGCAATTAGGCAGGAGATGGAAATAAATTGTATTCAATTAGGAAAAGAGGAAGTCAAATTGTCCCTGTTTGCAGATGACATGATTGTATATCTAGAAAACCCCATTGTCTCAGCCCAAAATCTCCTTAAGCTGATAAGCAATTTCAACAAAGTCTCAGGATACAGAATCAATATGCAAAAATCACAAGCATTCTTATACACCAATAACAGACAAACAGAGAGACAAGTCATGAGTGAACTCCAACTCACAATTGCTTCAAAGAGAATAAAATACCTTGGAATCCAACTTACAAGGGACATGAAGGACATCTTAAAGGAGAACTACAAACCACTGCTCAATGAAATAAAAGAGGATACAAACAGATGGAAGAACATCCCATGCTCATGGGTAGGAAGAATCAATATCATGAAAATGCCATACTGCCCAAGGTAATTTATAGATTTAATGCCATCCCCATCAAGCTACCAATGACTTTCTTCACAGAATTGGGAAAAACTACTTTAAAGTTCTTATGAAACCAAAAAAGAGCCTGCATCACCCAGTAAATCCTAAGCCAAAAGAACAAAGCTGGGGGCATCACGTTACCTGACTTCAAACAATACTACAAGTCTACAGTAACCAAAACAGCATGGTACTGCTACAAAACAAAGATATAGATCAATGGAACAGAACAGAGCCCTCAGAAATAATGCTGCATATCTACAACCATCTGATCTTTGACAAACCTGACAAAAAGAAGCAATGGGGAAATTATTCCCTATTTAATAAATGGTGCTGGGAAAACTGGCTAGCCATATGTAGAAAGCTGAAACTGGATCCCTTCCTTACACTTTATACAAAAATTAATTCAAGATGGATTAAAGACTTAAACGTTAGACCTAAAATCATAAAAGTCCTAGAAGAAACCCTAGGCAATACCATTCAGGACATAGGCATGGGCAAGGACTTCATTTCTAAAACACCAAAAGCAATGGCAACAAAAGCCAAAATTGACAAATAGGATCTAATTAAACTAAAGAGCTTCTGCACAGCAAAAGAAACTACCATCAGAGTGAACAGGCATCCTACAGAATGGGAGAAAATTTTCACAACCTACTCATCTGACAAAGGGCTAATATCCAGAATCTACAATGAAGATAAACAAATTTACAAGAAAAAAAAAAACAGCCTCATCAAAAATTGGGCAAAGGATATGAACAGACACTTCTCAAAAGAAGACATTTATGCAGCCAAAAAACACATGAAAAAATGCTCACCATCACTGGCCTTCAGAGAAATGCAAATCAAAACCACAGTGAAATACCATCTCACACCAGTTAGAATGGCAATCATTAAAAAGTCAGGAAACAACAGGTGCTGGAAAGGATGTGGAGAAATAGGAACACTTTTACACTGTTGGTGGGACTGTAAACTAGTTCAACCATTGTGGAAGTCAGTGTGGTGATTCCTCAGGGATCTAGAACTAGAAATACCATTTGACCCAGCCATCCCATTACTGGGTATACACCCAAAGGATTATAAATCATGCTGCTATAAAGACACACGCACATGTATGTTTATTGCAACACTACTCACAATAGCAAAGACTTGGAACCAACACAAATGTCCAACAACGATAGACTGGATTAAGAAAATGTGGCATATATACACCATGGAATACCATGCAGCCATAAAAAATGATGAGTTCATGTCTTTGTAGGGACATGGATGAAGCTGGAAACCATCATTCTCAGCAAACTATTGCAAGGATAAAAAACCAAACACCGCATGTTCTCACTGATAGGTGGGAATTGAACAATGAGAACACATGGTCACAGGAAGGGGAACATCACACTCCAGGGACTGTTGTGGTGTTGGGGGAGAGGGGAGGGATAGCATTTGGAGATATACCTAATGGTAAATGACGAGTTAATGGGTGCAGCACACCAACATGGCACATGTATACATATATAACAAACCTGCACATTGTGCACACGTACCCTAAAACTTAAAGTATAATAATAATAAAATTAAAAAAACCAAAAAACAAAAAAAAAGGACCCACCATACTATTAGACATTGATACCTATCTATAGTCAGTGCAGTTCACCAGCTCTGTGATTCATTCAAGAGTGGCATGGATATATGTGATGTTTCAAGGTCTTCAATTTTTCCCTTTAAAATAAAAAATCAATTCTAATTTTCAAATATAAAAACAAAGAGTGGACGTGGGATGCCTCCATGCGTTCCATCAAAATAAGGTTATGTTGTGACTGTTGTATGACAGGAATTATCTTCTCATCAGAAAAAGAATCGCTCTATATTTTCGGACTATGTGAAGAACAAAATCATGATGTGTAAGAGGTTCTTGCCAAATTGCTTGGCACAGAGAAGACCTAGAGAAAGGGTGACAGTGTTGCTGGTGGGGGCTCTGCTGGCTGGGTTCCAGGACTCTACTTCTGGGACACTCTGTGCTTCCTGCCAGCCTCCCCAGGGTCATTTCTTATCCTTCCCCAGTTGCATTTTGATATTTCCTTCCAAGATTTTACAATTTTTCAAAAGATCCAAAAGTAATTACAACTCTAGCCATTGAAATGGCAGTTCTAGCAAGTCATCTTAGAGTCATCATCACCTCACTGGGGCTGCCAGCAAGCTACTCACATGGAATCATCTTATCCACACTGGGAAAGTCTCTGACACACCCATAAAGGCATGTTCATCCAGTATGCACACTGAGTTTCCTCCACATTCCAAGGATTATGAGAAGCACAGACACATTACAGAGAATGAGATGGATACAATATTGCCTTCAACGAATGGGTGGCCAAGTCAAATTCTAACTGCAGGGAATAATCAGGAAGGATTGATTTGAGGAAATAACATGTGAGCTATACTTTTAAGGAGGAGAAAGAGCCAGCTGCAGAAAGCCAACAAGAGTGATGTTTAATGCAAAGAAAATCATAAACCCACCCCTAGGTGGAAATGATCCTAACCTGTGGAAGCTCCTGAATTGAGTGAGGGACCGGCAGGCAAGAGGGGTAAGCAGACTGGGTTTGGTGGATGAGCAGATATCAATTCTTGCCAGACCTTGCACACCTTGCGGAAGAATTTCTATTTTACTCCAAATGAAATGAGAAGCCTTTGAAAGGTTTTACCAGGACATGACCAGACACATTTTGTATTATTAGAAGGCTGGCATGGCCACAGGGAAGGAACGGGCTTTTCTTCAGTGAGAATGGGAGGGCGGAGAAGAGTCAGGAGGACAGTTGCTCAGGAAAGAGAGGACAGTGACCTGGCCCTGTGCAGTGGCCGAGAGGTGGAGCATAGGAGACTCAGGATGCCTGTGAGAGGCAGTGGGGCAGGACTTGCTGAGGGCTGGGGTGAGGGTGCAGTGGGGAGGAAAGAATGGAACTCCAGCCCGGGCCTGAGTAAGTCACAGGATGGTTAGTCAGCCAAGGCAGAGGTGAGGATGAGCAGATTGTCAGGGCTGGGGCTTTGGGGGAGGAATCCAGAGCTGTCCTCACAGATTGTTGGGACGTCATGCATGTAGGACTGTGGATCTCAAATGCTACTCCCTGGATCCAGCCTAGATGTTCAGGTTTTATGAGAGTGCAGGGGAGGGTACCTCTCAATTTTCATCATGGCCTTCATGTGGGGCAGTACCACCTGGTTTTCCATTATGAAATAGTGATAGTCAATTTTAATCTTTGCCAACCATATTTGGAAAATTAACGCTAGCAATTCTTAATCTAAAAAAGCACGGATTACAGGAACACAGAGTCTATAATCCACGGCTTGCAAGGTGTCTGAGAAGGATCCTGGGCTGTGTCAGATTTGGTAGAGTGGGTGGGTGGCTGACCTCTGAGAGACGGAGGGTGTCTGACTAAGGTGAGAACTAAGGTGGGAAGAGTCTCACAGAGCGGCAATCTTCCTACCCCACGACAAAGAAGAGGACAATATGTTGAAATATGACATGTGAAGATGACATCATGAAGAGAATCCTCCAAGGTGGCAGATAAAACACAAAGCTACAGGGCAATTCCTGTGCCCACAGCCACCTGCCCTGTAAATCCTGCTCAGTTCATGAGTTTGCAGAGAACCTCTGCAAGGTAGGGCCGGCATCCTCCACTTCACTATAGTGACCACCAGAGGGGAGCATTCACCCACGGATGACCAGTCCCTCAGGCACCTTCTACTCCAGCTTCACCCTGGGGAGCAGGCTCTGAAGGTGGCCCTGGGGTCGACATAGGGTCTGTCTTGAAGGAAGAAGCTCTACAGACTAAACATTCCCTGAGTGCTGTACGGGTTCTGCAGAGGCCCCTCTGCTTGGCTCTGTCTTTGCTGCTCTGGGCTACCTGGGTGTGCAAGGTTTTATTGATCAGAGGAATGGCCAGTAGATGGCACAGCCTCCTATTCCTACAGCTCTTCCCTGGGTCCTGCTGGACAGGCCCAGAACGGACCTTCTCAGAAGACAGGAACTCCCTTAAGGTGGGTGATGAACATGTGGACACCTCTGGGGCAAGTCTGGTTTCTTTCTTCCCTTTCACTCTTCCCCCTCTCCACTGATCTCACAGTTCACTCTCCTCCTCTCCCCCTTTACTAAAGCTACCCATCTCCCATCTCCTTCTTGTTCATGGTCCCTTCTGGAGGTCAGAGGCATGAATGCCAGGGAAAAATCTACTTTTGTTCCTGTGGTAACAGGAACACATGATCCATTTGTGACAGACACAGTTTTCCATCCACAATGAGGAGTCTACAGAGAAAATTCACCTGAGTCCTGACCTGATAAATCTCTAGACAGTAGAACTCTCTTACTGGTACCTGCTCCAGCCTGGTGCTTAGGTTCTGCTCCAAATAGCTTCATCCTCTCCCATAAACCATAATATCATCACCATCTCCATTCAAGCAATCACCATTATCATCACCACAATCACCACTGTCCCATCAGCATCACCGTTATCACCATGGCTGTAACCATCATCATTAGTGTCACCATCACTATCTCCACCAACATCACCATTATCATCCTCAGTACCATCAGCACCATTATCCCCATTATCATCAACACCCGCATCACCACTATTACCATCACTATCAACCACCATCACCATCACCACCAACACCATCATTATCAACATTATTGCCACTGCCATCACTATTACTACTAACATCACCATCACCTCTACCACCACAACCATCATCATTACCATCACCACAATCACCACCACCATTGCCATCACCATCACCCCACAATCACCATGGTAATCCTCATCAGTAACACCATCATCATCATGACTACCATTACCAGTATCAACATGACCACCATAACCACCATCATCACCACATCACTATCTTCATTACCATAATCACCATAAACACTGCCACTGTCACCACCATCATCACTACCATCAGCACTACCTTCTCCATTATCATCACCACCTCCATTAACATCACCACCACCATTATGGCCACCACCATCACCATCCCCACTTTTGCCATATCATAACCACTACCACCACCATCACCAACATTATTGCCACCATCATCACTACCATTACCACACTATGACCATTATCACCAACTTGACCACTACCATTCCCATCATCACCGTCACTATCACCACCGTTACTATCATCATCGCCACAATCACCACCGCTGCTATAGCATCATCATTAGCATCTTCACCACCATCACCATCTCCATCTCCACAATACCATCATCATCACCATCACCATTATCACTGTCACTGCCAGATGTCAGCAGTTACTCTGCATTGGACATTGTGTTCTGGCCTTTATCTACCTCGTGTGATTATACAGTCACTCTGATTCTATATTTTATACAGAAAAAGAAGGTGGTATTTGGCTTAGTAACATGATAGAAGAGTATGATAACCTGCCTTCTAGTCTCAGAACTCTTTTGAAATCAATAAAATAGAAGACTTATTTTATTTCTCATCTCCCACATTGCTGGATCCTGTCTAGATAGGTCTGGTCTGGACATCCACAGTGAAGTCCTCACTGGTCCACTGGTCTGCACCCTTAGATTCTGTTTTTCTGGTTCTCAAATTTTCTGAAAGCCATATCCCTTCCCAAATGAAGCCCTGGAAACTTGCCCTCTGTGGCTGCCCTCCAACTTTTGCCCATCACCTAGCTTGGCTTCTAGAGAAGCTGGACTTCCTTGATGTTCTCAGACACATCCTGTCCAAGCTTATATGAATTTGCCCTTCTGGAAAGTGCACCTGTAGCTCCCCATCCACCCTAAATCTTTGCCTCTTCAAATATAACATGCTTCTCAAGTTCAGGTCTATACGAACCTTTTCTATAAATCCTTCTCTGGTCCATGTGAGCCTTTTGATTTTGGTCTCCTACAGCACTTTTATGTTCACTATAGGCATTTATCATCCTCCTCTCGTGGTCTTTCTTACTTGTGTGTATATTTCTGTCCTCCACTAGTCCATGAGTTCCTGTAGAGCAAGGACTGAGTCTCCTTCCCTATGTGGTGTTCCTTTCAGAGATCACTGAGAGAATCACAAACAAAAACTAGCTAATAATAATAACGTCACCTTACAATGAACATAACATTCAATAATTTATTATAGCATCACATAACTACTTAGTAGTTACTATTACGGTCTCCATTTTAGAGATGAAGAAATTGAACCACAGAGAGGCAAGTACTACAAAGTCGCACAGCTTATAAATGGAAGAACCAGGCTTTTAACCCATGCAGACTGGTTTCATGATTTTGGCATGAGGTTAGATGTCCCAGCAGTCCCCAGTCCTCAATGCCTTTGGATTCTTGGCAAATTCTATGGTGGGGCCAGTTTGATAGCTTTTGAGATGGAGCTCAGTGTTTGAAACCCCTGAAAGTCCAGGATCCTCCCTCCTCATATGGAACTTGACACTTATTCACACCTATGTGTCTTGGCCCAGGCTCTGTTTTGGATTTCCATTCCCCTATGTCTCCTCATTGATTCCTCTTCAACTTTTGTGATTCCACAGAAATTACATTCTCCATAAATATGACTGTCTAGATTGGGCTACCCAGAGGGAGACCTTGTAATCAGAATTCAATTGCAAGTGGCTTATTTGGAAGGCAATCCCAGGGTACACTCCTAGGACAGTGAGGAAATGAAACAGGGATGAGAAGGTGGTCAATACTATGAGCATGAGCTGTCAGGCTACTGCTATGTGGCTCATTTCTGCTAGGAACTTCTGGGAGATTGTGTTTGACATGTCAGTTGGTGTCAGTCATTGTTGGAGAATATACCAGGGAATTAGTTATTTTGCACTTACTTGGGCTATTTGCACAGGTAAATGGGTACAGATGATGGCAAATGGAAAGTGGGCTGATTGGTGCTGAGGTAGAAAGGACTCAGGAATGTGGGCAGCATGTCCTCCTCCCCCACTCTCTCTGTAGGTTTGGTGCCCTGCTCTGTGCTCTCCAGTACCCTATTCTCTCCTCTGATTTCCATTTCTCTGTCTAGCAGACCTGACACCCATTAATGGTGGAAGACTCAGATCTTCCTCCTTGATTTCTCGAGCATCCAATCGAGTGTCTACCACAGGGCACATGCTGAAGAATACAAGAGGAGGACAAAATTAGGCCCATTTTATGACAAGCCTGAAAATTTTCCATAAATCTTTATTAGCAACTTGAATTTATGGACAAATATTCTTGAATAATTAAAAGAGAAACATTTTATAGAAGTTGCAGGAACAAAATGCAAATAGCTTTATGTAATTTTAAAAAATCACACAGAAAAGTTAAAATGTCTATAAAGGAAATGAGAGACAAGGAAAATTGTAATCATTAGCTTGGAGGCCCAAAAGTAAAATAACGCAAAGGTGAAAATTAATCACAGGTGCTATGAAGCTCATTCCCTTCCATGAAACAAGGAATTGGGTAACAGAGGCAACCCGAAGCCACATGCCAGCACCCAGGCAGTTCCAAGTGGGTTCAGGGCAAAATATTCTTGGCATCTTGGTGGACTTGGTGGGTGAAAAGCACAAGTGATCATCAACGTATTCTGCCTAGGTGAAGCTTAACTGCCCAAAGCTGGGTAAAATGTTTTTCTGTGTACTTTAAGACATTTTTAGGATACTGTATATATACATATATATAATTTTTTTTTTCTTTGAGATGGAGTCTCACTGTGTCACCAAGGCTGCAGTACAGTGGCATAATCTCTCAGGGCAGTGGCATGATCTCCAACTCCTGGATTCAAGCGATTCTCCTGCCTCTGCCTCCCAAGTAGCTGGGACCACAGGTACACACTATCACGCCTGGGTTAATTGTTGTATTTTTAGTACAGACATGGTTTCATTATGTTGGCCAGGCTGGTCTCAAACTCCTGACATCAAATGATCCACCGGCTTTGGACTCCCAAAGTGCTGGGATTATAGGCATGAGCCATCCCCCTGTGAGGTTACTGTATTTTATTTTATTTCTATTATTTGGTTTCTGGTTCACTATGTCCAAAATATCTTGGGAAGTGGAGGTGGTGAGCAGGGACAAATTGGGATCTGAGCTGTGCTATTACTTGCCTGGTACCCTAGTGCTATGGGCAGATGCACAGACATCTGCCTGGTGTGATTGGGTGGCCATTTGTAGTAGTCATTAGGGCTGTCCCTTGAGTGCTTCTGTTTCTTATGTGTACAAGACGGGATTGTCCTTCCTCTTCCTTTGAGTTTGTTGTAGTCATGACCTGCTTTGGTCAATATAATAGAAGAATAAGTGACATCTGTTACTTCCAGTTGCACTTGTGGAAAGACGATGTTCATTGCTTTTGCCCCGATATTGTTGTGAGGGTGTCTTCTCCATCATCTTGGGGTCCAGAGTGAGCACAGCATAGTACAGTACCCCCGACACACATGCAGTGCATCTATACAAATAGCAGACACAATAATGGAATATTATGTTGCTGTCTTAAGTCTCTGATACTTTTTTTGTTACTACAGCATAACCCAGCTCATCCTGACTGATGCCACCATTTCAAGATAAGAGAAATGAGACTGAGAAAGATTAAGATATTTTCCCAAGATTGGACATTGTGTTCCTACCCATCGTGCTTGCCTTATAGGTATGTGTTCCGGTTTTGACAATCAAGATATAGATAAAATGAGGGCAGAAACATTTGATTATTTACTAAGAGCAAGAGAAGGAGAAAGAGAATTAAAAAGAGAGGAAGAAGATATGTAAGGAGGAAAAGCAATAAACTGGGAACAAAGCACATGAAATCTTTACAATTTCTTTAGAATTCTCTTCCCTTTTAAAACTTTGCTTTATTTTTAAATAGGAAGGAGGATCTTCCATTAATTTTATAGGACATCCTATGCTTTTTGTAAAACAAGAGTTTTATTCATTTTCCACTACATACCAACATTTATTGCCCGTCTACTATAGGCTATGCGTTGACTACTTTTCTGTATAATTCTCCTCATTTAAAAAGGTATAATTTGTCAACATTCATTTCACAGATTTATAGCCAAGTATTGTCCATATACCTGTTGGTTTCACTTTGATCTTCTATATTCAGAAAAAGAAAACAATCGAGACTTTTAATAACTAATTATAAGATAAACATTAAGAGTCTTGTGTTAGGCTTCTGTGTACACTGTACAGTTACTTTTGAAATTATTTTTGTATTCATTCATTCATTCATTTCTCTTAATTTTTTTTCCAGTCGAAAGAGAGTGTATTTAAGCACAGAGATCAAGCAAGAGTGGCACACAGGACACACTTTCAAGTTGCCTTGGGGACTGCTCTGTAGAACAAAAAAGAAACTCAAGATTTTAAGGAATAAAAAGTACAAATGAAGAGAAGGCATGATTACAAAAGTTGTTGATCAGTAATTCTCATTGGTAGACAAAAATAACAGTGGGTAATGATTGGCTACACATTGTTGAATTTTAGGATGTATGATATATAAAATATATTTATTTCAGACTATTTTTTAAAGAGTTTTGATGGGTTTAGGGGTACAGGTGCAGTTGTGTTACATAGATATATTGCGAAGAGGTGAAATCTGGGCTTTTAGTGTACCATTACCCAAAGAAGTTACATTGTACCCGATAGGCGGCATTTCACTTTCACCTTCATTCTACCCGCCCACCATTTGGAGCCTCCAATGTCTATCATTCCACTCAGTAAGTCCATGTCCGTGGTTTAGCACCCACGTATAAGTGGGAAGATGCAGTTCTTGATTTTCTGTTTCTGAGTCATTTTAGTAAGGGTAATGGCCTCCAGTTCCATACTCATTGCTGCAAAAGTCATAATTTCATTCAGTTTTATGGCTGAATAGTATTCCATGGTATATATCTACCAGATTGTTTTATTCAATGATGTGTTGATGGACACTTAGGTCGATTTCACAACTTTGCTCTTCTGAATTGTGCTACAATAAACATACATACAAATGCAGAAGCCTTTTTTACATAATGATTTCTTTCTTTTTGTGGGGTACATATGCAGTAATGGAATTGCTGGATTGAAGGGTTGTTCTATTTCTAGTTTTCTAGAAATTATCATACTTTTTTCCATAGAAGTCATACTAATTACACACATACATCTTGTTTTTAGACCTTTTTTAGACAGGGTCTCTCTCTGTTGCCCAGGCTGAAGTGCAGTGGCATGATCATAGGTCACTGCAGCCCCAAACTATTGGGCTCAAGGCATCCTCCTGGCTCTGCCTCCTGAGTAGCAAGGACTACAGGCCCACACCACCACACCTGGATTTTTTTTTCTTGTTTGTTGACACAAGGTCTCCCTATGTTGCCCAGGCTTTTCTTGAATGCCTGGGCTCAAGTGATCCACCCACCTCAGCCTCTCAAAATACTGTGATGACAAGCATGAACCTGCACTTGGCCATTTTTTGACTGTTTTATAATAGCCATTCTGACTAGTATAAGATGGTATGGCATTGCGGCTTTAATTTTCATTTCTCTGATATTTAATTATGTTGAGCATTTTCATATATTTGCCATTTGTATGTCTTTTATTCAAAAATGTCTGTTCATACCCTATGCCCACTTTTTAATGGGTTCATTCTAGTTTTTCTTGTTGAGTTCTTTGAGTTCCTTGTAGAGTCTGGATATTAGCTCTTTGTCAGACACACCATTGGCAAATCTTTTCTCCCATTCTGTAGGTTGTTTGTTTACTGAGAATTATTTGTTTTTCTCTGCAGAAGCTTTTTAGTTTTATTAAGTCTCATTTCTCTGTTTTGGTTTTTGTTGTATTTTATTTTGAGGACTTCATCATAAATTCCTTGCCTAGACCAATATTTAGAAGAGTTTTTCCTATGTTGTCTTCTAAGATTTTTTTAGTTTCAGTTCGTACATTTAAGTCTTTAATCCACCTTGAGTTAATTTTTGTATGTGATGGAAGGTAAGAGGCCAGTTTTGTGAATTTACATATGGCTCACCAATTATCCCAGTGCCATTTGTTGAATCGAATATGATTTCCCTTTATATAATTTTGTCAACTTTGTCAGAGATCAGTTGACTGTAGCTGTGTGGCGTTATTTTTCAGTGTGTGCCTATTTCTTCAATATGACCATGCTGTTTTGATTTCTACAGCCTTGCAATATAATGTGGTCTTTCCAATTTTATTCTCTTTGCTTAGCATTACCTTAGGTATTAAGAATCTTTTTTTGGTTTCATATGAATTTTAGGATTTTTTTCCTAATTCTATGAAGAATGACATTTGTAGTTTGATAGTAATTTAATTGAATCTGTAGATAGCTTGGGTAGTATGGACATTTTAATGACATTGATTCTCCCAATCTATAAGCATTGGATTTTAAAAATTTATTTTTGCCATCTATTATTCCCTTCTTTAGTGTTTTGTAGTTCTTTTTGTAGAGATCTTTCACCTCCTTGGTTAAATGTGTTTCTAAGTATTTTATTATTTTTTGTAGCTATTATGAATTGGATTGAATTCTTGATTTGGTTCTCAGCTTGGTCATTATTGTTATGTAGAAATGCTACTGATTTTTGTACATTAATTTTGCATCCTGAAACTTTCATGAGGAAATTTATCAAATTGAAGAGTCTTTGGGGGAATCTTTAGGGTTTTCTAGGTATAAGATCATGTCATAAAAGTAAACAGAAAATTTGACTTCCTCTTTTACAATTTGAATGTACTTATTTCTTTCTTCTGCCTGATTGCTTTAGCTAGAACTTCCTGTAGTATGTTGAATAGCAGTAGTCATAGTGGGTATCCTTACCTTAATCCTATTCTCAGGGAAAATGCTTTCAACTTTTCTTCATTCAGAATGATGTTGGCTTTCAGTTGGTCATATATGGCATTTATCATTTTGAGGTATGTTCTTTCTATGCCTAGTTTGGTAAGGGTTTTATTAGAAAGAGATGCTGGATTTTGTTAAATGCCTTTTCTGGAATCTTTTGATATGATACATGATTTTTATTTTTAATTCTGTGTACGTGGTGAATCCTCTTTTTTGATGTTTATGTTGAATCAATCTTGCATCTCTGGAATAAAACCCATTCAATCTTGATGTATTATGTCTTTGATATGCTGTTGGATTTAGTGTGGTAGCATTTTGTTGAGGATTTTTCTTCTATGTTTATTAGATATATTGGTTTGTAGTTTTTTTTTTGTTGTTGTTTTTGGTTATGTCCTTGTCTATTTTTGGTATCATTGCAATGCTGGCTGCATAGAATAAATTAGAGAAGATTCCCTTTTTGGAAAAGTTTCAGTAAGAATGGCAGTAGTTCTGTCTTGTACATCTGATAGAATTTGGCTGTGAACTCATCTGTTCCTAGATTTTTTGTTGTTCTTGGGAGTTTTTTTTTTTTTCTTACTAATTCAATTTTATTACTCATTATTGGTCTGTTCAAAATTTCTATTTCTTCCTGGTTGAAACTTAGGGCGTTGTATATTTCCAGAAATCCATCTATTTCTTCTAGATTTTCTCATTTGTTCACATGGAGATTCTCAGAGTAGTCTGTGATAATCTTCTGTACTTCTGTTGTATCAGTTGTAATGACACCTTTATCACTTCTGGTTGCACTTGTTTGAATCTTCTCTCTTTGTTTGTTGGTTAATCTAGCTAGTGGTCTATTGATTTTGTTTATCTTTTCAAAGAACTAACGTCATTTCTTTTCTTTTTTTTTGGTCCCAATTTCATTTAGAACTTTTGTGATCATTATTTTTTTTTTGTTTTACTAGTCTTTGATGTGGTTTGTTCTTTTTTCTCAAGTTTCTTGAGGTATAACCTTAAGTTGCTTATTTGTGATCTATCTTTTTCATGTAGGCAGTTAGTGTTATAAACTTCCCTCTTTGCACTGGTTTGGTTGTTTTTCAAACATTTTTGAAAGCTATATCTTTATTTTTATTCATTTACAATTTTTTGATGTGGATTTTAATTTTATGATTGACCCAACAGTCATTCAGAAGCAGATCATTTTATTTTCATGTATTTGCATAGTTTTGAGTATTCCTCTTAGTGTTGATCTCTATTTTTATTTCACTGTGGTTCAAGAAGTTATTTGATATGATTTCAATATTTTACATGTATTGAAATTTTCATTGTGGCCTAGCATATGGTAAATTTTTGAAAATGTTTTATGCATACAACAGAAGACTGTATATTCTGAAGTTTTAGAGTAGAATATTGTGTAAGTATGTTTTAGGTCCATTTGATCTAGAGTTCAACTTAATTCCAGAATTTTTTGGTTGCTCTTCTTCCTCAATAAACTGTCTAGTTCTGTCAGTGGGATACTGAAGTCCCCTCTTAATACTGTATTGGTATCTATCTCTTATTTTAGGTGTAGCAGTATTTGTTTTATGAATCTAGGTGTTCCAATGTTTGGTGCAAATGTATTTGAAATTGTTAGATCTTCTCAAATAAATTTCTTTATCATTATATAATTACCTTCTTGATCTCATTTATAGATTTTTCTATTTTTTTCCTTTTTCTTCTGTCTCTGAAATATGTATGACTCCTAGTTTTACATGCTTTCTATATGGTCCCACGTTTCTTGGAATCTTTAATCATTTTTTTTTCCTTTATTTTTGTCTGACTGGGTTAATTTCAAAGACCTACTTTCCATCTCTGAAATAATTTCTTCTGCTTTGGTCAAGCCTACTATTGAAGCTTTTAACTGGATTTTAAAATTTCACCAATACATTTTTTATTTCTAGTAGTTGTATGGGTATTTAAAAATCTATCTTTTTTGATACTTGAATAGTATTTCTGATTTATGTTGGTTTTCAACTTTCTCTTGGATTATATTGTGCTTTTTAAAAATCAGTATTTTAATTTCTTTGTCAGGCATTTCAAAAGCATTATTTTCATGAAGACCCATTGCTGGAGAGTTAGTATGGTCCTTTTGAGGTATTGTTATACTCTGCTTTTCCATGCTTTTGGAATTTTTTCTCTAGTTCCTTCTCATCCTCAAAGCTATCTCTATTTCTAATTTTTTAATTTACTTTCATTTGGAAGGGATGTTTTTATTTTTTCCTTTTCTCCCTCGAGAATGTGTATAATGTGTGCTGTGTACGGTTCAACTTTGGGTCTGGATGCTTTCATTGTCAAAGTTTCTGTGTATGTTCCTTGGTTATAGATAGTCTTTGTATGGTGGCTTTCTTAGATATTGGTTGTAGTAGTGGTGAAGGGACAAATGAGTGGGTTCACTTCCTCTTACATGTCCAGTGTAGCTGAGGTCTCAGGAAGCTTACCTTATTCTCCAGTGCTATGCATTTCTGCCAGCAGATTTTCTATTAGATTGTGCCATTTATTTTCCAAGCCAGTGAGTGGTGCTTATGGATAAGAACCAGCTAAGGCTGATGCAGATGGGGCATATGCTTGATCTTTTTGTATGATGAGATGCTTTCTGTTGCCTCAGGCAATGGTCTATGCTGTGGAATGCACAGTGGTGTGAGCTCCCTGTACAGTCCTGGACTGAGGGACCAAGCTGGCTTGGGCCAGAGAATGCAGACATGCCTACATGTCCACCCGTGGTAGGTGCAAGCACCAGCTCTGGGGGTAGATAAAGAGGCAGCTGCAAAACATCCAGAGATGTGCCTGGGTATGGAGGGGATAATCCTCTGCTGCCCAGTGTTCTCTGCCTGGAAACGGAGTGGTAATCTAGAAAAGCGATTACCCCACATGAATTAAGATATGTCGAGTCATGCAGCACAGTGGGTGCTGCTGATTCAAGACCTATGGACCTGAAGGGAGGGGTGGCTGAGGCTCCTAATCCAGGTGAGAAGATTCTCCAAATGCCTAGGAATGTGCCCAGCATGGAGTGGAGAAGGTGCTGTTGCACCAAGATCTCTGCATGAGAACGGAGCGGCAGCTCAGGTTCCTATTCCAGGTAAATGGGTAATCAGCATGCCTGGAAATATCCCTGAGCATGACAGAGAGGGCACTCCTGAACAAAGATTTCCACACAGGACAAGAGAAGTGAGTCAGGGTTCCAGTCCTGTAGAGCAGGTGCACTGAGTGCTTGGAAGTATGCCCTGGAGAGGAGTAGAAAAGTACAGATGTACCAAGATCTCTGCATTAGAAGGGAAATGCAACTTATATTCCTAATCCAGGTGAGGGGGGTGTACTGAATTCTTGAAATTATGCCTGGTTGTGGAGTGAAGAGGGTGCTTCTGCACCAAGATGTCTGCACAGCAATGGAGGGGTGACCCAGGATCTTGATCTATGTGAGCAGATGGGCAAAATGCCTGTAAGTATGTCCCTCAGTAAGCAAAAAAAGTTTGCTGCAGAGTGGAGAAATGGCTGTTGCAATAAGGTCTTTTCATGGGAGAGGTGCCAAGCCTCTATTTCAGGCAAGTTGAAGTGTTGAATGCTGTGAAATATCCCCAGGCTTGGACTTGAGGGGGGTTGTTGCTTTGCCAAATTATTTGCAGTATAAGGGAGCTCTGACCCACACTCCCCATTCAGACCAGCAGCTCAATACTGGTGGGACACACTTCCCAACTGACAAAGGGAGCAGGCTGGGGCACCCAGAAATGACACCCACACAGAAGTCTAAGAATGCATAGCTGTTCCTGGCCATAGTTCCTATCACTCAGGAAAAATTGTGTCTTCAGCAACTCTCTTTGGTATGTATTTCTATTTTTAGTTCATTTTGTCTTATTGGTATTGATTTCTATTTTTATTCCACTGTGGTCTGAGAGTACAGTTAGTATGATTCTCTTTTCTTAATTTATTGAGACTTGCTTCATGGCTGAGCATGTGGTCTGTCTTAGAGTATGCTCTGTGGTCCCATGAGAAGAAAGTGTGTTCTGTGTTTGGTCGGTGGTGTATTCTGTAGATGTCTATTAGGTCCAATTGGTGAAGAATCAAATTTAAATCCAGAATTTCTTTGTTAGTTTTCTATGTCAATGATCTGTCTAACACTGCCATTGGGATGTTGAAGTACCCCATTATTATTCTGTGACTAATTCTTTTTGTGGGCCTGGGCATTCTTGTTTATCAGTCTGGGGGCTGCAATGTTGGGTGCATATATGTTTAAGGATAACTAAGTCTTCTTGTTTAATTGAACCCTTTGTCATCATGTAATGCCCTTCTTTGTCCTTTTTAAGTTCCTGTTTTGGTATTAAAGTCTGTTTCATCTGATGTGAAAATAGCAAGCCTCTCCCCTTTTTGTTTTCCATTTGTGTGATAGATCTCTCTCCAATTCTTTTTGTTGAGACTATGGGTGTCATTATGTGTGAGATAGATCTTTTCAAAGACAGCAGATGGATGGGTCTGGGTTTTTAAATGCAACTTGTAATCTGTGCCTTTTAAGTAGGTTATTTAGGCAGTTTATAGTCAAGGTTAATATTTTTTCTTTGTTAGTTTGTTTGTTTGAGACAGAGACTTGCTCTATTGCCCAGGCTGGAGTGAAATGGCACGATCTCAGTTTACTGAAACCTCTGTCTCCTGGGTTCAAGTGATTCTCCTGACTCAGCCTCCCAAGTAGCTGGTATTATAGGGATGCATCACCATGCCCAGCTTATTTTTTGTAGTTTTAGAAGACATTGGGTTTCACCATGCTGGCCAGGCTGGTCTCGAACACTTGACCTTACGATCCACCCACCTATGCCTCCCAAAGTGCTGGGATTACAGGCAGAGCCACTGTGCCTGGCCCAAGGTTAATATTTATATGTGAGTTTTTGATCCTATCGTGAAGGTGACAGCTGGTTTCCTTGTAGTATGTATTGTGTTGTTGCTGTATACTGTCTCTGAGCTATGTATTTAACTGTATTCTTGCAACAGTAGGTATTGTTCTCTTATTTCCATGTTCAGAACTCCTTTAAGCATCTCTTGTAAAGCTAGTCTAGTGGCAACACATTTTCTCAGTGACTGCTTTTCTGGAAAAGATTTTATTTTCTTCTTTGTTTATGAAGCTTAGTTTGATGGGATAGGAAATTTTGTTCAGAATTTATTGTCTTTAGGAAGGCTGACAATAGGCCCCAAAAGATTGGGTTCTTTTTGACACTTAGTGAAAAATGAAAGTGTTATCCTCATGAAAATGTACTCAGTAATATGGTGTGAACGATAGTTTGTGTACCATGCAGTTTGTTTTTATTATATGTTATTTTGTTTTTCATTTTACCCAAGTGAGACCCAAGTTGTTTTATTTTTTTATGGGAATTTTTTGAGATAGAATTTCTTGATTTTCACACTTGTAGGTTGCAGACCAGTGTTGTGAACTACTCACAGCAAGGATGTATGCCTTTGAGGTGGCACAGACCCGATGGATCAGACTTGGCCTCCATCCTCCTCTTATCCTGATGAAATCTCACAGCTCCAGACAACACAGATGTAAAACTTTGACCAACAGTAAGATGGCTTGAAGAAATACTTCTTTCAGGACAAACTCTTTCTGCGCATTCCATAAGGTAATCAATATAGTATATAATTATACATTTGCAAAATTTTGAAGCCCACTGCAACAGTGAGAGTTTTAAAATGCTGTGTTTAGTGAGCATTGTCAATAGAGTCTTTAAGATCATCAATCTTAAGTCAAGAAAATTTAGAAAATACAAAAGTCTTAGAGCTCACATGAAAGAAAACTGGAAGCTTTTCCATATTAGACAACAATCAGACAAATTTGCATAATATTACCCATGTGAGTTTTGAAGCAGAAAGAAAATGTTACAAACCATGATTTTCACAAGTAGGACTGATTGTATTGTTTCATAATTTTGGATGACTGTAGTATTTATCAGAATTTTAAAGTGATCAAACTGAGTGGAAAGACTGGTTTACCTTTCTGTTATATTTATAGAAAGTTCTATTATAAAATCAATGTTATGTGATGAAGCAAATAGTGACTCAATAGTTGAGTATGAAAACATAGAAATAACTTATTACACTGTTGTGTCAAGTAGCTAATTTATAAAAATGTTATGTTAGCAAGTAAACAGAACACAAATTAAAGAAGAGTAAATCTGCCCTTTCTTCTCCAAGGTGGATGGATGGACTGATGAGGACAAAGCCAGTGACATCATGAACAGGAAACAATGTTTCTCTCAAGCTGCAGGTTTGAAAAGTCAAGCAGCCTCTTCCTTGGCTGACGACTCCTTTCTGACTCAGTGGAAGACATTGTTCTCTAGTGCCAGGGGCTGTTAGAAACTTTGCTTATGAGTAAGAAGAACATCCCACTGCCTGGATGATCTATATCCACCTTTAAACAGAAGCACAGAGCTACAGAGGAGGGGTTTCTGGATGGAACGTTCCACATATGGCCGGACTTTATGGATTCTAAGGACACAGGACCTAGGTCCACTTTGCAGACCAGAGTTGACACTGGCTGCCAACATTGAGGCCTGCTATGCTCTGAGTCCATCACTACAGCCTCAAAAATCCCTCCCCATAGTCTTATAATAACCTCTTTGCTTTGTTTTTTGAATCATCCCAGGTTTGCTATTGTGAATTTATTCCCTTTTTGCTACAAGCCAATAATTTTAAGTCTGTTGACTTGCAAAATCAGCTTTGATGACTGATCACTCTAGGATGTGTATTATTTTTCTGGAATTTTGGATGATTGTAGTATTTATCAGGACTTTAAAATGAGTAATTTGTTGTGACTTATTTCCTCTTCTTAAATAAACACTCACTTCTGTGCTTAGTTTCTAATTGGTTATATTATGCTATTTTTCATGCAGATAACCCTCTGAATTATGTAAGCCTCAGACCTCATGGCACCTGGATTGCCTCTGATCATAGTGCTGAAAATCCACCTGCCCAAGGAATGACCACACTGGTTTCTGCTTCCCAGGCCTCCAATGGACTTACCTCTCCTTCCAGAGTGATTTGTCTATGCTGAAGGTGGAGTTTCTAACCTCTGTGGTTTTACTCTTTTAGCAAGAATGTGTGACATTATTTTTGCTAAAGGAACTCTTATAATGGGCGCAATATTTCCAAAACATGACCCTCAGGAGGCTTGTTTACTCCCAAAACCTGGTAGCTTCCAGAAGAGCGCAGACCTTCAGCTTGGTCCAGAAGATGAAGACCCACATGCTCACCTTCAAGCTTCCCTGTCCCCTGCTCCCCTCCTAGGAAACAGACACACTGGGAGATGGTGGAGTGTTGCAGGAAGTCAGGGACCCCAAACAGAGGGACCGGCTGAAGCGATAGCAGAAGAATTTGGATTGTGAAAGTTTTATGGACATTTATTTGTTCCCCAAAGTAATACTTTTGTAATTTCTTATGCCTATGTTTACTGCAATCTCCAAACATAAATTGGAAAGACTCCATGGACGCTTATCACTTCCCCGATCAATACCCTTGAGCTTTCCTATGCCTGTCTTTAATTTAATCTCTTAATCCTGTCAGTTGAGGAGGATGTATATCATCTCAGAACCCTGTAATAATTGCATCAACTACACAAATTGTACAGCATGTGTGTTTTAGCAATATGAAATGTGGGCACCCTGAAAAAAGAACAGGATAACAGCAATTGTTCAGGGAATAAGAGAGACAACCTTAAACTCTGACTCCCGTGAGCCAGGCAGAACAGAGATATATTTCTCTTCTTTCAAAAGCAAATGGGAGAAATATCACTGAATTCTTTTTCTCAGCATGGGATATCCCTGAGAAAGAGAATGCGCACCTAGGGGTAGGTCTCTGAACTGGTCCCCCCAGGGCGTACCTGTCTCTTATGGTTGAGACTGCAGGGGTGAAATAAACTCCAGTCTCCCATAGCACTCCCAGGTTTATTAGGAAGAGGAAATTCCCGCCTAATAAATTTTGGTCAGACTGGTTGATCTCAAAACTCTGTCTCCTTATAAGATATTATCAGTGACAATGGTGCCCAAAACTTCATTAGCAATTTTAATTTCGCCTCGGTCCTGTGGTCATGTGATCTCACCCTGCCTCCACTGGCCTTGTGATATTCTATTACCTTGTAAAGTACTTGATGTCTGTCACCCACATCTATTCGCACACTCTCTCCCTTTTTGAAAGTCCGTAATAAAAACTTGCTGGTTTTTGCTGCTTATGGAGCATCATGGATCCTACCAATGTGTCATGTCTCCCCCGGACACCCAGCTTTAAAATTTCTCTCTTTTGTACTCTGTCCCTTTATTTCTCAAGCTAGCCAATGCTTAGGAAAATAGAAAAGAACGTACATGATTTTCTGGGCAGGTACCCAGATAGTGGAGGAAGCCCTCTACAGAGTCAGACTTCCCCCTCCACTTCCCCAGGAAGAGAGATGTCAGAAAAGTTACTGGTTTACACAAAATCACCTGTTCCTTGTGTCGTTGCATGGTGGTGGCTTATGTCAAGACAGACCCTTCCCCAGGCAGAGAACCATAAGGATCTCCATGCAGGGAAGACTTCGCCCCTGACCACCATTCCCAGGCACCTGCTGTTCTGCTCTAAGCCCCTCTCTTCCAACAGAAGCCTGAATCAGTGTGTGCAACACCCGACCCCCTGACACCAGGTGAGGCCCAAACTCAAATCTCCTCAGCTCATGGCCTCCTCGACACTGCTTCATTTTCCTAAACCTAAAACCTTGGTTAAATCCCGTGGTGGTAGAGAGGAAATGAAGCAGATGCTCCCCACTCTCCCCACCATAACATTCTCCTCCTGGCTTTCTATGTGTGGCACACGGGGTGCTGGCCTCAGGGCTGTTTGGGAAGTTTCCCCTTTGTCATTTCCCCCTCGGTGTTCATGGCAGCCACCCTTGGTCAATGCAGCTCTAGGCATGGGAGATAATTAAGAGCCCTTCCCAGAGGCACCTGCCCTGAGGGCTGCAACCCTCTGCCCTGACATGGCAAAGGGAAGGGCCGTGCAGGGTTGGCGAGGACTTAGGACTGTAGTTTCTTCTTTGAAGCACAACTACCCAATATTCTACAGAATGGTTTTGACACTAAGATGATGCTATTTATTAATTAAAACATCCTTTTTGAAAGAAATGAGTGTCCACTGCATGTCACTTCCATTTGTGTTTTAGCTTCTCCATCCCTGCCAAGAAGCCTGACCTGAGTGCTCGTTTTAAATCCAAGTCCAGAGAAAGAGCGACTGGATGTGGATGTGTAAAACTCTTCTAGGGCAAAGCTTCCTAGCGTAGGAGATAACCTCCCAGCCTGGGGCACACCCTCCCAGGATGGATGACAGCAGGTGCTGCTTTCTCTGTTGATGTTGCCTGTCTTTGGTCTCGGTGGCATTTTTCCCGATCAGTTACACACACACACACACACACAAACACACACACACACTTCTGGACTTTGTTTCCATGTAGGGGCCTAAAGTCTCCTGTGGAGAGAGCCACACGTCGATCACTATCTATTTCATGTCTAGGGGGTTTGATGAGAGAAGGTCAGTCCCTGGAGTTTGCTCAAATCTGCAAGCACAGATGGAATCTATGGCCTGGTGAGCTCCACCGAGGCCTGGCCCCTGGCTGTGGACACAGCCAGCCCCCGCCTCCTGGTCAGATCAGGAGCTCAGACCAAAGCACCAGCCCAGTTTCCCAGGCAGCAGCCTGGGCCCCCTCCTCTCCCTGACCCCGTCACCAGGGGCTACTGCAGCTGAAGGCCTGGGTTCCTAGCCCCTGGCTGCTCTCTCCCTGTTCTGAAGCTCAGGTCTCTGAAAGTGCCAGCAACTCCCCTGACGGCCTTGCTGTGGCCACGTCAGCCCCCAGGTACTCCTCTGATCTCCACTCCAGCAGAACAAGGAGGCTTCATAAAGGAACTGCAGAAACCCTGCCTGTGTGCACATCCCCAGACAGCCAAGAGCTCAGAGGGAGGCGATGCTACTGTTTTATTGCAGGAGGTGGGGGTGTGTGTACCATGTACCAGGGCTATGAGAAGCAAGAAGGAAGGTGGGAGGGCAGAGCCCCTGCTGAGTAACAAAGGCCTCCTGCTGTCTTCTCTGTCTGTCTCCTGGTGCAGCCACATGGGGAGACTTCCCCCAGCATGGGGGCCACCAGTCCAGGAGAGGGAGGACTACAGGGGGGGTGGGAGTAGGAGGTGGACAGTGTGACTGGTCTGGCATAGACCCCTAGGCTTCTTGACACCTGGAATTCACCAGGGATATTCTGTCCTCCCAGGCAACTTCATGGATCTTGAAAGAGCACAACTGTTTCTGTGAAGGGAAGAGAGAGGGCCAATCAGTGTGGGTTACAGTTAAAGGGGAAGATGCCCAGCCATGAGATGTCAGAGCCTGGGTGAGTAGGATGGAGGTGAGACACTGGGCCCTCACCCAACCCTGCTGAGTCCCAGAGCACTGAACTAGAATGAATGGTGACAGTTCCTTTACCCCTCCCAAGGCTCCAAGTCACCAGGTGGCATTGGGCCCCCACCCCAGCCTGCAGGGTCCTGTCCCAGCACAGCCCTGTGAGGAGCAGCCTGTGCAAGGCCTTGGGAGCCACAAGGGTGCAGGACATGGGAAGGTGGCTCACTTCCCCCAGCTCCTTCCACCTCCAGCACCCAGGCCAGCACTAAGAGGGGCCAGAGGGAAGAACCCAGGGCAGGGCAACTCCCCCTCAAAGAACTTGGGCAGGGGGGAATGGTAACAAGGGGAGTGTGGCTCTTCCCTGAGTGGAGACCTCACAAGAACCAGCAGGTCCTTGGAGAGGCTGGTGTTGGGTGATCTGGGCAGGTCCAGGGCTTCCCAGCTAACAGGGCTCTAGGTCCCACTAATCTGATCACTGTGGCTGTGGCTGCATGCAGGTGCCTGAGACTGGGATTAGACAGAGCCCCTTCTCCCTGCCCAGCACACAGCCCTGCAGCTGCTTCTTCCCATCCAACAGGCAACACCCCAAAGCAGGCAGAGTTGACCTTCTAGTAACCATTCCCAAGATAAAGCCTTCCTAGCAAATCAAACACATCATCTCCCTCCCTCACCACCCCATCTACACATACATGGACAACTACGTAAACTCACTTGGACCCCTCATCCCCATGGATCTATGTACAAAGCCCCATACACCCCCACACATCCATGCACAGGCACACATGCTCCCATACACCTCCCCACACACACTGGCACATGTGTGTACACGTTTCCCTTTCCACATGCACACCTACATTCACACACCCCCACAAGTACATGAACATGTATTCATCCGTGCATACATGGCTCCTCACATACCCACCTGCGCACACACACAGCCTCCAAACATGTGTAAGGCAGAGGGTGACACATATGCACCACTCTGCAGTGCATGACTGGCCTGGGACCCATATCAGGAACGTACCTTCTGCAGTTCTGGCTGTTCATGGAAGGCACAAGTGTCTAAATTGGGCTGGGACTTGGTACATATGGTTCGGCCCACCTCTACGTCGAAGAAGTAATTCACCCCGCCCACGATCTACACACATGAGAAAACAGGACACACGGACAGCGCCCCCATCAGTTTCATGTACTCACAGGCACTTCACTGTGCCTGAGTCACTGGACTTGCTTTGGGGCTTCATGAGCTACCCACATGTCACCACAAGGCACACAAGCCCCCTTTTCCTGTCAGCTGCCACGTTCTGGGCCTCATGCCTGCTCTTAAACATTGTTTTCTCTGTGCTGGGTAAAAGGATTCATTGAATTCTGCTACCTGTGGCTCAGGGGTGAGGGAACACTGAATCTTTTCTAGGAAGGCTGTCTGATGACAAAATTTCAGCTAACTTCCGAAAATCTCATTCCCTCCATTTAACCTAGATTTATTACTTCATTTAGAGTAGGAAATGAGATGCTTCACACACACAGATATTTTGGGTCAATGGGGCCGCCCAGATGCCACCATTTCAAGCGTGAGAATCAAGCTACATTTCTAAAGTCAGCAGCTCACCTATGTGTCTTACAATTACAGACTAGAATTGAACCCTTTCCCTGCACAAGGCCTCTCCCAGACACAACGTGGCAGAGCTGTGGAGAAACCTAGGTTGAGGGATTCATTGGAACCAGGAGGAACTGCTGAGGTCACTCAAGTATCAGTTTACCCATGTCTAAAATAGGCTTCCAGGCCTGACGGTCTGCTATGTCCTGTGCTTCACTCCAAGTTACTGTCATGTTTAAGAGGGAGATGCAGGCCAGTGGGGACCATGGCACCAGGGAGTGTACCTCCTGTGCAGGGAGAGGGCCCCAGCTGACAGCTGCAGGAGAAACAGGGCTGGTGGGGATTCCTTTGAATTTCCAGGAGAAGGTGGAGGAGCTCTAAAGGCTGTGTCACTATTTGCTGCTCTGCCATGGGATGCAGGTCAAGCTGGGCCCAGTTGCCCTGCTGAAGCTCCCTCCCAACCTGAACCCTCCACCGCTCTGCAGGGTGACCACTGTCCTCATCTGGTGGAGGTCTAACTCTGCATCAGCTGGTAGAGGCAGTGTCAGGCGTGTTCCACCCCAGCAGGGACTCAGCCGCCCTAGGCTGTAGGGGTTGATCAGCCTGCCTGAGTGTGAAGGCCGCTAGCCCTAAGGGTCTGTGCTCAGGGGTGTGACTTGGGGAAGCAGGGCTCTGTAGAACAGGGAGCCAGGTTCCTGTGTGGCCCCTGTGGAGAGGACTCAGGGAGGAGGATGAGCCTCATGGCCTGGATCTCATCCTGAGCAGCATCAAGCCCACCCAGAGTCAGCACAGTCTCCATCCACACCTGCTGGACCCTGGGAAATGCCATGGTCATGGTACAGACACAGGGGCTGCTGCAGGTTAAAGGAAGCTGAGAGGACAGACAGTGGCTGCAGTGTATGGCCCAGGAGCATGCTTAGGCATGAAGGCCATCAGCAGAGAATCAGGGAAATCTGAATGAATCTGAGCACTAGATCATGAATGTGTCAGTGTTGATTTGCTGGGAATGCTCTTGAGGGTTGGGAAACAAATAGGCTGGGACTCAGGACCCCTCGGGTGGAGGCAGCACCCACCTGTTGCCTGGCTCTCAGTACCCGCAGCGGGCGTCTGTAGTAGTCATCTTCAGTGGCCTTGTTATACTCGCTGATGGCGAAGTGAAGGGCACGCTGTACCCCCTCATCATTGAGGTCTGCTTTATAGATGCCACCCGTGATTATCCTGTCCTCCTCAGGGCTCCAGGCCAGGGCCACAGCCAGGGTAGCCAGCAGGAGCAGCAGGGTACACAGGGGCCGGGCCATGGTCTCCTCAGAGGCAGAGCACAGAGCTGGAGCTGCAGGAGAGGAGGGTGAGGGCCTGAGGCAGGTAGCCCACACCTGCAGGCAGCTGTGCATTTATCCTGCTTAGGCAGCCCAGCCCCACCACGCTCCATGCTCGCCACTCCCTGACTCCTCCTCCTCTTTCTACACTTCTCATCTTTCAACATCTCTTTTTTCACTCCCCTGCCACTACAAGCTCCCTCCCTGCCTCAGTTCTCCCTGCCCCTCCCAGGCCTCTTCCTCCATCTCCCCCTCCTCCCCACTCCTGTCCTCACTGCAGCCTCCCCCAGCCATGCCTCTCTTCCCCAGTGCTCCCAAGCTTGAGTCACCGGGTCTCCACAGAGGTGACACTGCTCCTTTGACTGTGAAAGCAATGTGACTTCCTGTTTGCTCAGGAAAGGGAAAAATACAGTGTTTGACCTCCCGGGGTCTTCAGATATCAGGGGCATCCAGGAGGACTTGATCACAGATTCTGAATATCTGTAGCAGAGAGGTTATTTCAGAAGGTTCCAGAAGAACCTGTCCACACCCTACTATGGAGAATTTCTTTGCCAAAATTAAGGGAATTAACCTTTTTGGAAAAGGTCACTGACTTCTCTTTTCATAATTCATTGTTCAATAAGCAAACCTATCACCAGCTACTCCCTGTGCCAGGAGGTCTAGGGCTTGAAGATGGAACCTGGATGATGAGCCATGAAGGTGACATTGCAGAGCTGCTGCCCAACAGAGATGTGACACCAACCCGTGAGCAATTGAAAATTTCTAGTAGATGCATTTTAAAAGATGTGAATAAATGGGTGAAGGTAATGTTTAAAAGATTTATTTAACCTAATATACCCACAATATTATTTCAGCTAATGGGAACAATTATTAACGAGATCGTTTATGCGTTTGTTTGTTTTTTTTTTTTTTGATTTTGTAATTCTTTGAAGTTCCCTGTGTATTTTTTAAACTTGGACCAGAAGTCATTTTGGACTGGCCCCATTTCAAGTGTCCTGTGGCACACATGTGGCAGGCGGCTATGGAAATGCACAGTAAATTCCTACACAGTGTGTGTAGTGGATGGTAGGTTATGATCAACAATTAGGATCAGGGAGTTATACTCACTCTGTTGGAAGTGAAATAGAACAGGGGCTAGAGAGAGACCACTGGATCCTGGTCAGGGAGTTCTCTATGAGACTGGAGAGGATGAGAAGCCCCAGGTAGAGGGGAACAGCCAGTGCAAAGGCCCTGAGTTGGGGTTCAGCATGCCTGCTCCAGGAACAGGAAGCTCCTGGAGGGGATGTGAGCAGGGAAAGGAATGACCTGGAGTCTCACGGTAACTGTGTGTGGGGCCCGGTGGAAGGTGCACGGAGACCCCTGGGAGGCAGTGGGAATGTCAGGAGAAGGAGCAGCAGCTGCGGTAGGAATGTGGGAACCCACAGGCCTCTCTTGCTTCTCTCCTAGGCAGTCATGCTTCGGGCTCCTTTGCTCCGTGCACTGCTTGGAAGACTCACCTGATACTTTAAAAATTGCCTTAAATGAGGTCGAATTTACATACAATAAAATGCCTAATAGTATGTGCCCAATCTGAGGGATTTCATAAATGCATACACTTGTGTTACCATTTTGTCCAGACCTGTGACATCTGCCTTGTCCCAGACGGTATCCTCCTGCCTCTCCAGCCACCCTCGTGGCCGCCCCACCCTGGCAGCCCACAGATTCCTTTGTTGCCTGTCCTTGAGCTTCCCAGGAATGGAGTCCTGCAGATCGAGCCCTGGTGTGTCTTCGTCCTTTGCTCAGTGTGGCTTTCCAGTGGCCCCTGAGTTGCTTAACTGCCAGGATTGTGAGTTCTCCTTCTCCACAGACTGAGAGGATGTGGTCCGTTGGGTGCCCTGTGGGCTGACAAAGCCCCCAGCTCGGGATGCTGTGGGCCTGGGCTGGAATGTGATTCCAGGAGTGGGGAGGGTGAAAGGAGGCTCTGAACAGACAGCTGCTCCCTTTGTTCTCTCAACCCCACCCTCCATGCCTGAGGGTGACCCTGTGGCAAATGCCCTTATGGTGAGGTGGCAGGCTTGGCCAGAAGCACCAGGAAACCCTGGGTCTTAGCAGGATACCCAGAAGACCCTCCTGGGAGTGGTGGAGGTGAGGGTAGGTCAGTGTCAGCCCAGACTTGTTTAGAACACTAAACAATACTATAATAAACAAATGATCAAGTGCAGAAAGCATCACATAATGGTGCAAGTGATGAGGACAACCTGGCCGAGAGTCATCCTGGGCTTGGACATGGCTAGGGCTGGATCAGCAGGAACCTGGCAATGGGAACCATATTATTCATGGGTGCTCATGTTCAGTATTAGGACAGGGGACCTTGTTACCTGAGGCCTGGTGACCATCTCACCCCACTGTGAATCTGGCACCCCTAGAATAGCTGTGTAGCCCAGCAGATACAGCAGGTGTCCCAATGGTGTTTACTGCTGGGTGACAGAG
Source organism: Pongo abelii (assembly GCF_028885655.2). Classification (NCBI taxonomy): domain Eukaryota; kingdom Metazoa; phylum Chordata; class Mammalia; order Primates; family Hominidae; genus Pongo; species Pongo abelii. Next base: position 18,975,423 of record NC_072006.2, read on the forward strand.
GAAAGGTCTTCAAACAGAGCTACATATATGCCTCCTAGTTAGACAGGAAATGGTGGGAGATTCCCAGAGAAGGGAAAGAGAGGGAGGTCCCTTACCAGGTGTTTGTGAGCAGAATGGTCATTTCAAAGGGTAGGAGTTAGTTCTCCTCTGTGGCTTCCACCTTCCTGGGATAGCTGGGAGTCCAGACTCAGGAAGACATGCTGTGCAGAGGGTAAGCTGAAGGTCAAGCAATCCTCTTGTTTCTTTTTGTTTGTTTGTTTGTTTTGTTTTGTATTGTTTTGTTTTGAATCATCAGAAACGAGATGCAGGTAACCCAAATAGCAAGAATGCGCTGGTGGGTGGAGTGTGAGGGAGGGATGCCAGAGTGCTGACCTGTGCCCTGTATGTGATGACACGACCAGTGGTCATCTTCTGTCAGGACACTGGCATGCACTGCAGGGAGGGTCAGCTGTTCTGATGCAGCAAGCTCTCTAATCCCAGTAGGAAAGATACCAGTGTAGGTTGCTCTTAGGAGGAGGTACAAGTGTGATGTCCAGTATGGAGTGATAGGAAGTGGCAGGTTGAGGTAGCTGGCCAGCTCCTCCAGATGTTTAATGACCTTAGGCAAATGTTGTGTCTGTCACGCATCTGGAGAAAGAGGCTACTTTCTAAAGCATAGTATCTAGGAGTTTAGACCAGCAGAGATGAACAGACGTCTGGAGTGATGTATCAACATGGTTAAAAATGATGGAGTAGCCAGATGTGGTGGTGCACATGTAATCATAGCTAATTAGGAGAGTGAGTCAGGAAGATTCCTTCAGTCCAGAAGTTCAATTTCAGCCTGTGCAACACAGTGAAACCCTCATCTAAAAAAAAAATGACAGATCACTTTGTTCCCTGATTTCTATAGTCCACAGTTTTAAGGACACACTAGGAAGGGGCCAGATAGCAACCATGGACTGAGGAACAAGCTTGGGGCTTCCAGCGCCCATGTAACCTGGAGGAATCTAGCTGCCCAGGAGGGGGAATGTTTTCCTTCTGCCAGGTGACAAAAGAGAAAGCTGTGTTCCCCTAGGCTGCATGGGTGACTACTGATCCGATTATCTGAATTAGTAGGATGAGAAATTATGTGAGTAGCAGAAGTTCTCTGCAATAAATGACCAATAATAAGTGAACACTAAACAATACCATAATAAATGACCAAGCACAGAAAACATCACATAAAAGTGCAAGTGGTGAGGACAAGCTGGCCAAGAGTTGAGATTCTGCACAACTGGGTTTTGAGCAACTAACACTTTGGTCTATGGTAGGAGCTGGGACTGAGCAGCCACAGGATTTGGTGGCTTCTCAAATGGGAAGCCCATGAGCCTCCTTTATGGAGCGCCTGGAATTCTCTGGGGACAAGCTCATCTCTTTCACACTCTATCCCTCCTTCTTTTCTCCCTTTCCTCAAACATGGTGGACACGTGGATGCTTCTAAACTGTGGGCCAATGTTGGTAACACATTTGGCCCTGCTAGAACATGTGGATGCTTCTAAACTATGGGCCCATGTTGGTAAAACATTTGGCTCTTCCACATCATTAGGAAGCTGTGATACTCATGGGGAATCCTGCTGGTAACCCCAACTAGGAAAGGCGAGAGATGGCAGAGCCCAGTGTCTGAGGTCTGATTGTTTTGCACTCCATGGGGAGAAAGAGAATCCTTTCTATCAGGGACCAGAATGTGAACGGTATTCATGGTTTTGGAGTGCAAGTTAACATTTATTTTTCAAAAAGAGCATTTGTCAGTGCAGATTCACTGACTGAAGAACCACGTATGAATGGAGGGGAGTAGGGGCGGCCTCCGGAACTCAGGCTGCTGGCTGCTGCAGCCAGAGATCCATCTGATTCCCTGGGCTTCAGTTTGCAGAGGCCTGGTAATGAGGAAAACAGATGACTCTGAGGAGGTGAGTCATCTCCTTGACATCTCTGGGTGGTCAGACTTTCTTATCCTGTTTGGGTCACTGCTGGGACTTCCCTGTCACTGTTTGTGTAATCTTAAATATCAATTCCTTTAGCAAAGTGCAGTGACTCTGGAGAGTGGTTCCTCTTCCTGGTTGGAATCCTGTTCAACTCAATCACTGAGTGCTGGAACTGGAGCCAGAGGCCATCAGGACAGCCCTGCTCCCTCCTGTGGTCCTGCCTGCCCTCTCCTCCTGTCACAGAGGAGCTGGATCCAGTGACAAGGCTCACCTTGACCAAATCCTTGTTAGGCTCCTCTGAGCCTTCCTCTGCCCTAATCCTCCACTCTAGTCCCCAGCCCTGGACCTCCTGTTCTTGCGAGGGCTGCATTGCCCAGTTTTAGGAAAGAATCCTGCTAAGTCAGTTTAGAAAGACTCCCGCACCCTTGGTATCTGATCACCCTCAACATCTGACCAAGTTCTTCATTCCTTAACTTTAATGTCTAAGGCTTTGTCCTGCCTTTAGCAACAATATTTTTAGGTCAGTTTATCTAGAACTACCTACCTTTGATGTTTCTGCTTAGTATTTCTGTTTGAAATGGTTCCAAGGCTACTTTAATAATGACCCAATCATTCCATACTGTAAGTGAGATTATTTTACCCTCCCTAATTACTTGTTTTAATTGTGTGCCCATTTTTCTCCAGTCTTTTAGATCTAAAGATCCCTGTTCTAGAAACTATGGGCAGAATTGCTCTATTGTTTGAAATAGCGTGATTAGATTTTTGGTAGAGACTCTAACTCCCCCTCTTTTTACAAGAATTTTAATAGAGCTGCGATAAGAGGTATATTTACTTTTAGTTTGCCCCATTGTTACCGTGGCTTCTTCCGAGGGTACAAACTTACTGCAAGGCTGACTGTAGACATACTCAGGAATCTCTCTTCGACTTGTCCTCAGTGACAACACTCGAGCATACCTTCACCCTAGAGGAAAGCACCCATGATGGGCACCAGATGAAAGGGTGACCAGCCCCTCCACACCTGTGGGCATTTCTCATTGGGTGGGATGAGAGACTGAGAAAACAAAGAGACACAGAGACAAAGTATAGAGTAAGAAAAGTCGGCCCAGAGGACTGGTGCTTAGCATAGGGAGGACTTGCGCTGGCACAGGTCTCTGAGTTCCTTCAGTATTTATTGATCATTATCTCTGCCATCTCAGAGAGGGGGCTGTGGCACGACAATAGGGTAATAGTGGGGAGAGGGTCAGAAGGAAAACATGTGAACAAATGTCTCTGTGTCATAAACAAGGTTAGAAAATGTGCTGTGCTTTGATGTGCACATACATAAACATATCTGGTGCATTAAAGAGCAGTATTGCCACCAGCATGTCTCACCTCCAGCCTGAAGGTGGTTTTCTCCTATCTCAGTAGATGGAACATACAATGGGGTTTTACACCGAGACATTCCATTGCATAGGGAGGAGCAGGAGACAGATGCCTTCCTCTTATCTCAACTGCAAAGAGTCCGTCCTGTTTTACTAATCCTCCTGAGCACAGACCCTTTACAGATGTGGGGCTAGGGGACGGTCAGGTCTTTCCTTTCCCATGAGGCCATATTTCAGACTTTCACATGGAGAGAAACCTTGGACAATACCTGGCTTTTCTAGGAAGAGGTCCCTGTGGCCTCCTGCAGTGATTTGTGTCCCTGGGTACTTGAGATTAGGGAGTGGTGATGACTTTTAACAAGCATGCTGCCTTCAAGCATTTGTTTAGCAAAGCATGTCCTGCATAGCCCTAAATCCATTAAACCTTGAGTCAACACAGAACATGTTTCTGCCAGCACAGGTTTGGGGGTAGGGTTACAGATTAACAGTATCTCAAGGCAGAAGAATTTTTCTTAGTACAGAACAAAATGGAGTCTCTCATATCTACTTCTTTCTACATAGACACAGTAACAGTCTGAAGTCTCTTTCTTTTCCCCACACACAACTTCATGGAAACTGAACAACCTGCTCCTAAATGACTACTGGGTGAATCATAAAATGAAGGCAAAAATAAAGATGTTCCTTGAAGCCAATGAGAACAAAGACACAACATACCAGAATCTCTGGGACACATTTAAAGCAGTGTGTAGAGAGAAATTTATAGCACTAAATGCTCACAAGAGAAAGCAGGAAAGATCTAAAATTGACACCCTAACATCACAGTTAAAAGAAGTAGAAAAGCAAGAGCAAACAAGTTCAAAAGCTAGCAGAAGGCAACAAGTAACTACGATCAGAGCAGAACTGAAGGAGACAGAGACACAAAAGAACCCTTCAAAAAATCAATGAATCCAGGAGCTGTTTTTTTTTTTTAAAGATCAACAAAATTGATAGACCACTAGCAAGACTAATAAAGAAGAAAGGAGAGAAGAATCAATAGACCCAATAAAAAATGATAAAGGGGATATCACCACTGATCCCATGGAAATACAAACTACCATCAGAGAATACTATAAACAGCTCTACGCAAATAAACCAGAAAATCTAGAAGAAATGGATACGTTCCTGGACACATACACCCTCCCAAGACAAAACCCGGAAGAAATCAAATTGCTGAATAGACCAATAACAGGCTCTGAAATTGAGCCTACTAACCAAAAAAAGTCCAGGACCAGACAGATTCACAGCCGAATTCTACCAGGGGTACAAAGAGGAGCTGGTACCATTCCTTCTGAAACTATTACAATCTATAGAAAAAGAGGGAATCCTACCTAACTCATTTTATGAGGCCAGCATCATCCTGATACCAAAGCCTGGCAGACACACAACAAAAAAAGGAGAATTTTAGACCAATATCCCTGATGAACATCAACGCAAAACTCCTCAATAGAATACTGGCAAGCCGAATCCAGCAGCACATCAAAAAGCTTATCCACCAAGATCAAGTTGGCTTCATCCCTGGGATGCAAGGCTGGTTCAGCATACACAAATCAATGAGTGTAATTCAACACATAATCAGAACAAAAGACAAAAACCACATGATTATCTCAATAGATGCAGAAAAGGCCTTCAACAGAATTCGACAGTGCTGCATGCTAAAAAGTCTCAATAAACTAGGTATTGATGGAACATATCTCAAAATAATAAGAGCTATTTATGACAAACCCACAGCCAATATCATACTGAATGGGCAAAAACTGGAAGCATTCCCTTTGAAAACTGGCAAAAGACGGGGATGCCCTCTCTCACCACTCCTATTCAACATAGTGTTGGAAGTTCTGGCCAGGGCAATCAGGCAGCAGAAGGAAATCAAGGGTATTCAATTAGGAAAAGAGGAAGTCAAATTGACCCTGTTTGCAGACGGCATGATTATATATTTAGAAAACCCCATTATCTCAGCCCAAAATCTCCTTAAGCTGATAAGCAAGTTCAGCAAGGTCTCATGATACAAAATCCATGTGTAAAAATCACAAGAATTCCCATACACCGATAACAGACCAACAGAGAGACAATTGAACAATGAGAACACTTGGACACTGGGCGGGGATCATCACACACTGGGGCCTGTCATGGGGTGGTGGTATGGTGGAGGGATAGCATTAGGAGAAATACCTAATGTAAATGATGAGTTAATGGGTGCAGCAAACCAATAAGGCACATGTAAACATATGTAAGAATCCTGCTGCACATTGTGCACATGTACCCTAGAACTTAAAGTCTAAAAAAAGAAAGAGAAAGTTCTAAATATCTGAGAAATAATCAAACCGAAATAGGGTAGCCAACCTGGGAGCCCCCAGTCCTACCTGTGTACTTGTGTTGTTTGTCGTGTGCCTCAGATTATAAAAGCTAAAAGTGGATTCCAGCCTCTGTGATTATTCTGTTTTGCTCTAAAGGAAAGACCATTCAGTGGTCGTTTGCATTCTCCTTTGCCTCTCTTCAGCATGTCACTTGAGTGTTAGGGTGCTGTTTGACAGGGTGAACTGGGATCCTCCCCTTTTCTGTCCGAGGTGCTGTCTTGACTTACAGTAAAGAGCCAGGACCTGGGCAGTGTGGAGGACCAGCATTCTGTGCCCCACAGACCTCCTGGATCGCTTATTTGTATTTGGGAAGAGTTCAGTGCTGTCCTGGATCTCTGATATATGGGCTGCTTTTAGGATTTGCCACAAGGAAACTTTTAAAGCTTCTGTTTCTTTACAGCCAGCAGCTTCATTACTTATGGGATGTAGGTTGTCATGGGGACAGTAAAGAGTTCATTCGAGAAAAGAGTGGAGAAGGCGTACAGTGGAAAATGGAATAAATCATGTATGAGTCTGTTTCTGTTCCACAGGAAAAACCCTTAACATCTTAGGGACTAAAAGCAAGGAACTGTTCCTTTCATGCTCTGGAGCCTGCAGGTGGGCTGGGGCTTAGCAGATCTGGTCTGGCTTGCCTTGTGTCTTCATCCTGGGGCCCATGCTGAAGGGGCAGTGTCTGCTTGGATCAGGTTTTCTTCATGATGGTGAGGAGGAGAGCAGGAGGACCCACGTCTCACATCTGCGGGGTTAAGGTTTCTGTCTTTGTCACATCTGTTAAGGCTCAAGCAAGGCCCATGACCATACACAAAGGCAATGGGGGTTTATGCTACAATTTTTGGAGAGAGTTGTTGCTAGCCACATGGCAGAGGAGGCATGCATGTACAGTTTTGTTCCAGCAAAGGAGACAGCTCTCCATCAATCCTGGCATACCCCCTTGAATCTAGGAAAACCCCTCTTCTCTGTGCCATGACATGGCACATGCTTCCAGGAAGCCTGTGGCTTTCGTGCTGCCATTGGCTTTCTAAACTTTTGCTAACAAGGGTGATTTTTGCAGTCTCCTGAGTTCCTCTTGGGGTATCTGGGAAATGCTGGCTCCCCAGAAGGGATCCTCCATATGAGGAAAGCTCCACTCCAAAAGCCCGTGTTTATTCTCTATAAAAACAGGCTGCTCAAAAGGTATCGCCTGGTAGAGCCTTTTTTGGCCTACATTTTGTTATATACTAATTGCTGAGTTCTTACTAATAGAGAATTCATTTCTACTCCCACCCAGTGTGGTTCACATAGTATCAGAATCATAGCCAAATAATTGTGAAGGTGTGCAATGTGCAGGATAGTGTTTTATGAGAAAAACTCAAGATGAAATAGAAGAAGGGGTCTGGGAAACAACAGTGACCCCCTGAACTGCAAAGGGAGGTGCAGGTAGGATTAGGTGGGGAACGTGGCCATCTCTTGTGAGCTGACAACATATGGGGGAAGTGGAGGGAACTTCCTTCTCAGCCTCTGTCCCTGCATCCTCTCCAGTGCCCCAGTCCCTTCCATCTCACACTCTGTCTCTGCTCTAAGGAACAGTAGAGTATGGATGCTGGTGAAATGTGTTCTTAGTAACCAGCCAGCCTGCAGCTTCATCACGCGATGGCTTGGCCATTCCCCGGACACATTTATGCTAGGCTGAGAAGTTAGGTGTTTCCATGACTTCCCAACTAGCTGACAACACAGGGCTGTGCATGCCAGGTGATCCTTACATAGAAATTTGCTGTATTTTGAATTTTTATTTTTTGCACCTTTTATTTTGCAGTGATTTTTTATTATTTTTTTTTTTTTTGAGACAGAGTCTTGCTCTGTTGCCCAGGCTGGAGTGCAGTGGCAAGATCTCGGCTCACTGCAAGCTCCACCTCCCGGGTTCACGCCATTCTCCTTCTTCCTGAGTAGCTGGGACTACAGGTGCCCGCCAACACGTCCGGCTAATTTTTTGTATTTTTTTTAGTAGAGGTGGGGTTTCACCGTGTTAGCCAGGATGGTCTCGATCTCTGAACCTCATGATCCACCCACCTTGGCTTCCCAAAGTGCTGGGATTACAGGCGTGAGCCACCGCACCCTGCCTAGTGATTTCAAACTTACAAAAAGTGGGAAGAGTAATATAAAGAGCTCTTGTATACACTCAAATTCTCCCAATCATAACATTGTATCTCATGCTTTTTCCTTCTCTTTCTATGTGTGTACAAGGTATTATAGGTTTTTCCAAGTCATTTGAGTGCAAATTGCAGACATGACCTCTTTTGTCCTCAGATACTTTCGTGTGTGTGTCCTAAGGACAAGGACATTCTCTAACACAACCTCAGCGCAATGAGCAAAACCATGAAGCTTGTGTGGATACATGCTTTTGTGTAGTCTATTGTTCAGACAGTTTATCAATGGTGTTTATTTGCCAAGCTTCCTTAGTCTCCTTTAATCTCGTAAAGCTCTTCATTCTCTCTTGTCTTTGTTATCCTGTCATTTTTGACAATAACTGGCTGTTTTGTAGAATGAAATTTTTTCTGTTGGGGTCATCAATGGATTTGATTCAGGTTATGCATTTTTTAGATGAAAATTATAGAAGTGATATTGAGTCCCTCAGTACATCATTCCAGGAGGCCACGATACCATTGTCTAATTGCTGATAGATGTTAATATTAATCTCTAGATTTAGATAGCATCTTCCAGCTTTCTCCACTCTAAAGTTACTTTATTTGTTATATAATTAACAAGTATTTCAAGGAGCAATACTTAGAAAATAGCTTTATGTTCTACTTCTTATTAAATTTTTACTTTCTACCATTAGCATATAATGATAATTCTTTCCTGAATCAATTGTTATTATGATTATTGTGACTATTTTTTTTCCACTTCATCATTTCTTCTATACTTGTTAATGGCATTCATTCCACTGTAAGGAAAGCTTGCTTTTCTCATCTGTCTGTTTATCTACTTACCTACCTACCTAGATTCTGTCCTCGATAGATCTAACTCATGGTTTCTTATTTTATTGAAGAAGTTATAATCTGTTACCACTATTATTCCAATGTGTAGATTATCTCACAGTTGGCTACTGAGAGCTCCTTTAAGCAGCTTCCTCTGTTCCCTTGACATGTTTCCATTATTATTAGAGCCTATCCTTACCTTCTCATGTATTAATAACAAGAAGTTCTAGATCTATTTTGTACTTTCCTTCATCCAACTCTAGAAGTATTGGCTGAAATCTGTGGTCAGTTCAGAAAGCAATCCCGAGTGGTGCCTGTGCTTATTCATTGCCACAGGGAGGCCATATTGCCTCTGTTGGTAGTTATTCACCTGGGGCAATTTTGCTTCCCAGAGCACACTGGTAATTTCTAGGACATTTTGGTTGTTTCTACTTGGGAGGACATGCTACTGGCATTTAGTGGACAGAGGTCAGGGATTCTGATAAACATTGTGCATTTTTCCCCGCAGTGGTAGATTAGAAGCTTTTGGTGTGCCTCAAGCAATTGGAAATAGCAAAATAGTACACAGTGATCAGCTCTGTGAGTTTTAACTCAAGAAAGAGAATGGGAATCCACTGGAATCCTGAAGGACACCTCAGATTCTGGGGAGGAGAATGTAGGCAAATAGCCCCTATGACAATGTGTACCTGATAAAAGTGAGTGATGTCCCAGAATGTGAGGGGGCAGAGAGTCTTCCTCTGTGATGTACCCTTCCACTGGGGATTCCATGGAACCAGGCCAAGGGAGAGCACTTTGTTTCTCCCAAGCCCTGGAGCTAATTTGGGGAGATGCTTGGACACTCTGAGTGGGAAAGACACTGGAAAAAGCTGCTGCCATTTTCTTAGACCTAGGACTAAGAGCAGTATGCTATTTTTAATCTGGGCTCATAAGTCAGTCATTCTTAGGTGACCCTGCAGCTTGCCCACAGACTCATTTTAGTCTTGGGCCAGATTGGAGTGCTTGTGCTAGAATGGGGTAGGGTTCCCCATATTAGAACTGAACAGTGACTGTGAAAAATGCCCTAGTAATAGGTGTTGGAATTCTGTTCACCCTTGTTGCAAGTCTGGAGCCAGAGGAGGGCTGCCACAGCCATGATTTCTCCTGGGTGATGAGACTTACAGCCAAGGTCATCTTGGTACCTGGAACTGGTCTCTGTGTATCGGTGCTGGATGCACCAGACTTCTTCCTTGAGATCATGGAGCAGCTGGATCTTCTCTGCCCCATACACGGGCTGATCTCTAGGCATTCAGAGCACCTGCTCACTTAGATCAGCAGCCTAAACACCCCCACCCTTCCTATGTATAGACTGTGGTGTAGCAGGGCCCTCTGTACTCCATAACCAGGTAGATCTCCAGGCATTCAGAGCACACATGTGCCTAAATCAGCAGCCTTTTCTGCCTTATCCTTCCTGTGCAGAGACATTGGTGAAGCAGGGCCCTCTCTGCTCCATGCCCAGGCAGACCTCCAGACATGTATAGCACCTGCTCACCTGGAACAACATCCTGAGCTGCACCAACATTCCTGTGCAGAGATTGTGGTGTAGCAGCACCCGCTGCACTCCATGCTCAGGCAGTTATCCAGGCATCTGGAGCACTGACTCCCCTGGATGAGGAATTGAGGCATTCTACCCCCTGCAGAGAATTTGAATCTAAGGAGGTTTCTCACATCCAGGCCTAGGCATATGTCTGGCTGCTCAATTGATGCCCACTGGACTCCCACTCAATGCTGGTGCTTGTACCTGCTATTGGATCACCTGTAGTTATACCTGCCCATCTTGGTCCCCTCATCGAGGGATAAGCAGGGAGCTCACACCATGGTGCACTTCAGGATCAGCCCAATGCCAGAGGCAACAGAAAGCTTCTCCCAGTAAACAAGAATCAAGTATATACCCACCTGCATCAGCCACAGCTGACTCTTACAGACAAGCACCATCTATTGGCCTGTGGACAAACAGCATGGCCCAATATAAAACATGCTGACAAAAGTGCATAGGGTTATAGAAGCAAAGGGAAAAACCCTATAGTCACACACCCTAGGAGGGGTAGAAGTGGAAAGAAAAACAATGACATGGAGAAAGATAGAAAAAAATTCTGTCTGCATGAATATAATTTCAAAAATTATAAGTACCTATGTGTCCAGATGAGAAACAAGCAGCACAAGAATCCTGGCATCATGAAATATGTGAATGTTGTGACACCATCAAAGGATCTCATTATCTCTCCAGCAATGGTTCCTAACCAAAGTGAAAACTCAAAAATGACAGATAAATAATTCAAAGCATACATTGCCAGGAAGCTCAATGAGATCCAAGACAATACTGAAAATCAACAATAACAAATTTCTTAAGCAATCCAGGAGATGAAGAAAGAGATACACATTTTAAAAAGAAATCAATCAGAGCCTGTGTAATTGATAAACTCCACTTAAGGAATTTCAAGATACAATTGAAAGCTTTATTATTAGACTAGACCAAACAAAACACTCCATTTCAGAGCTTGAAGATTGGTACTTTGAACTAACCCAGTCAGACAAAAAAATGAACAGTCTTTGAGAAATATGAGATTATATAAAATGACCAAACCTCTGAATTGTTAGCATTCCTGAGAGACAAAGAGAAAACATAAACAATGTGGAAAACATATTTGAGGTAATCCAAGAAAATTTCCCTAATCTTGCTAGTGTCGTAGACATCCAGACACAAAAAATGCAGAGAACACCTGCAAGATACTATCAGAGCTCTGAGCCAAATCTAAGCCATCATATCCTCTGTGACCTGCAGGTACACATCCAGATGGCTGATTTCTGCCTTAACTGGTGATATTCCACCACAAAAGAAGTGAAAATGGCCTGTTCCTGCCTTAACTGATGACATTGTCTTGTGAAATTCCTTCTCCTGGCTCATTCTGGCTCAAAAGCTCCCCTACTGAGCACCGTGTGACCACCCCACTCCAGCCCACCAGAGAACAACCTCCCTTTGACTGTAATTTTCCTTTACCTACCCAAATCTTATAAAACGGCCCTGCCCCTATCTCTCTTTGCTGGCTCTGTTTTCAGACTCAGCCCGTCTGTCTGCACCCAGGGGATTAAAAGCTTTATCGCTCACACAAATCCTGTTTAGTGGTCTCTTCACACAGACGCGCATGAAAGATACTACATAAAATGATCATCAATGCCTATAGTCACCAGGCTTTTCAAAGTCAATTAAATAAAAAATCTTAAAAGCATGTAGAGAAAAATGTCAGATAATGTACAAAGGAAGCCCCATCAGGTTAACTGCAAAGTTCTCAGTGGAAACTGTACAAGTCAGAAGTGATGGGAGCCTATTTTCAACATTTTTAAAGACAAGAAAATTCAACCAAGAATTTCATATCCTGTCAAACTAAGCTTTATAAGCAAAGAGAAATAAAATCTTTTTCAGGCAAACAATCACTAAGGAAATTTGTTAACACTAGACCAGCCTTACATGAGATTCTTAAGGAAGTACTACACATGGAAACAAAAGATCCCTGCTACCATAAAAACAAACTTAAGTACATAGTCTACAGACCTTGTAAAGCAACTATGCCATAGAAACTACAAAGCAACCAGCTAATAACTTCATGAGAGGATAAAATTTCACTTATTTCTTAAATGACCATATGTAGTCCTAGTTATAATTCTTCCCATTGTACAGATGAGTTAACTGAGTCTCCTCGAGATGGCATCCCTCACTCTCTCAGTAGGGGCTCCATCCACCAGATTCCCCTTAACCAGTGAGACTTCATTCTCTCGGCTACTGGGAGTGTCACCACTGATGGCTCACAGCTGAGTCCTTCTGTGGGCATTGATCTGAGTCAAAGGAAGCTGCTTTGTCCAAGTTCATGCCCCTCCTGGAATTGCCTATTTTAAATAATAGGTCTATATGGGGGTACAAAATGTTGACTCTTTTGCCCTAATATGCTACCGCTCTCAGGCCATCCCCATTGCAGAGCTCTCCATGGGCCTGGCTGTGGTATCTGCTGAGCTGCACCCCTGCCTGACTTCTCCCTCTGCCCCACCCCATGCCCCTGCCTCCCCAGCACATGCCTCAGTGAACCTCTTGCACATGAATCTCCATCTGGGTCTGTTTCCAGGAACCCTAACCAAGAGATGGTGGAGTCAGGATACACACCACAAATATCCTGCCTTTTAAACTACAGTGGGTGTTAGATCTGTGAATGTTTGGAGGATGGGGCAATTCTTGTCTAGGAGACTGGATGTCTCACTTCTCAGGATTCGAGGGTAGGATGTTCCAAATGTATTCAAACCTGAGACTTGTTTGTAAAAATGGTGCTTTATCTGGAAAGTTACCTGTTCTTTGAAATCTCTTACTCAGCAGGACTATTTTTCCCTCCTTACTCCTTAGTAAAATGAAAACCAAAGCTTCCATTTGTATTGGTCTTGGTGAAATATTTCACTTACCAAATTTCTTTGGATCTACCTGATGGGGAAGGCTAGGCAAGTAACACAAACCGTTTGTAATTTTGAGGAAATATGTAGAAGTGAATTTGGGGACAATAAGCCAGGTCATGTAATTTTCAGATACATTTTGTTCACATTGCACAATAAGCTTCATTTGCTACACTGGCTCTGGGACTGGCACTTAGTGATGTGTCAGCTCCATCATTCCTGGAAGTATCCTGGCTGCAGACAGCAGGAGTCCTGAGAAATACTGGCTGCCTCTCCCGTGATGACACTTGTCCTTTACCAAAGGCCATGGGGATGGTGTTCACGGAGTTGCTGCAGCATCCGTAGCAGTGGCCCAGGTAGTTTTCTTCCATCTTCATCATTCATTGGGCTCTTGTTGTTGGACACACAGCTCATAAGAGAAAGGCAGACACCATAGTTGGGACATTCTGTCCCACACTACAGCCTGAAAGAAGAGGAGTAGGAGCAGGAGGAGGTCACAGGTGGTGAGAGGAGGGTGTGGAGAGTGAGTGAGAGAGAGAATGTGTGTGTGTGTGTGTGTGTGTGTGAGAGAGAGAGAGAGAGAGAGAAAGAGAGAGAGAAGTTTGTTTCCAAGGCCTCGGTCTTTTCTATTCAGTATAGGGTTTTTTTTTTTTTTTTTTTTTGTAATGACCTGGCTGCCTTCTTAGATCTTATTGCCTGGACTTGGGTACTATGCCTCCTGGGGTGAGGAAGACCTGGAAGTTTATTGGCTGATGCTTTCAGCCTTTGCACTCAGGGGCAGGCAGAAGAAAGGGAGTAGGGAACGGCTGGTGTGATTTTTGGAACAAAGTTTCTTAATATGATTCCACAAAGAGTTTGTAGAAACTCCATGGTACTAAAAGGTTACAAGTGCATTTGTGCAGGGGTGTGCCTATACATACATACACACCATTTCTACAATACTCATCTGATTCCTAATGGGATCAGTGACTGGTACACCATTCTAATGTTGAAGAATCGATGCTGAGATGTAAATGCAATGCCATGAGTTTGCACTGAAATTAAATGCAGACTCACCTCTTGAGCTTCAGACGTCCATTACTTTCAACTGAACTGGGCAGCAGGCTACCTCCTCTTTACATTCAATGAAAGTAGAATATAGGAGAATGAAAAAGGGTGAAATCGAGCACACTAAAGCCAAGCCAAAGCCGACTTGCTAATCACAGTCACTGAGTCCACAGCAGTGATGTATTCTCCGGTGGTGAAGGCTTTTTAGGGAATGTGACCTAAGACACCTTCTCTTCACCAGGAGCTCAGAGTATAGCTGGCAGAGGATATATCTGAAAACATTCAGTGCCATGAAAAACAAGGAAACACTTATTAAATACTAAGTGGCTTTCATAAATCAGGGAGCATGTGAGAACAATTTTTTTCCCCCTTGGGAAGCAGTTTCACTCTTTTGCCCAGGCTACAGTGCAATGGCATGATCTTGGCTCACTGAAACCTCCACCTCCAAGGTTCAAGTGATTCTCCTGCCTCAGCCTCCTGAGTAGCTGGGATTACAGGCACGTGCCAGATGGGATTTCACCATGTAGGCCAGACTGGTCTTGAACTCTCAACCTCAAATCATCCACCCGCCTCGACCTTCCAAAGTTCTGGGAATACAGGCATGAGCCACTGTACCCACCTGTGAGAACACCTTCTGCTGAATTTAAGCTGCCGATTAACTCATAGTTGATAAGCTGTTAGGCATATGTGGGCATATCAACCACACCAATAGGTCATTCAGCCATAGTATTTGTTAGTTTTAAAAATAGAGACATAAGGAGGATCCAAGGGGAAATAACCTGCAATCTCATCACACACACACTCCTAGCTGACACTAAAAGAGAGGGAGAAAGAACACACACATATTTTTGTAATATTCAAATGGAACAGAAAGATTCTAAATATAAAAAAGCAAAAGCCAAATTATCCATCTCCGTACCCATCCTACCACCTCTCTTTGGTGATATTCAATGTTAATAAATACAGATGACTGCTGGCCTCTCTCCTTTCCCATATTTTAGATGTTTATGTGTATAACCATATGTGTAAATGTGTGTCTAAATGTCTCTATAGCCACTCAAACACATGTGTGCTTACTTTGTTTTTACAAGCTTTATATTAACTCCCCATATATACCTTGCTTTCAATAAAATAATATATTCAAGATATATTAAAATTATTTCCAGTTGAATGCATATATTGCTATCTAATTCTTAACCACTCTTCCATCATGTGTGTGCTCTATAATTTATTTGAGCAGTCTCTAGTGATGACATCATTTTGATCATGTTAAAGTTTGTGCTATTACCGGGATATTGCCATGGTCATCCACAGGTTTCACTGAGTGTTAGTGACACTATCAATCATGTATTTATAGATTCTTAAAATCTTTTAATTGTAGATGCATTAACATCTATTAAGTGTATGATTGGTGTAGGAGATGGGCCTGTGATCCAGACCTGGCCTATGAGGCATGAGAAGGAGTGAGCTAAGGAGTGCATAGGAGGAGCTTACTCACATTCAGGAAGGACGGGTGGAACAGAGGCTTTTCCCTAGGATCTTTCTGTCTCTGAATGTTGGTGTTGATGATGTGATGTCTGGAGCTGTGGCAACCACCTTGCTACCAGCTTGAGGCTGAAGCATCATGAACAGAGAGGTAAGGATGAGAGAATCCCAGGGAAGCAGAGCTAGATGCTGGGAGTTCTGTTCCTAAAGCCCGTCTCACCCAGGGGCTTCTTACTATGAAAGGTAGAGCACTCCTTTTGCATTCAAGCCATTTTTAATTGGGGCCTTTCTTACATGCAGTGGAAAGCCTCTTGCCAGGTCCCGATGCACGTGCAGGTTTCCTTTGCATGAGTTTCTCCTTCCCTCACTTCTTCTCCATGTCTCTTCCTACTTTTGTGCCTGGCGGATTTGCCTCCTTCCCATTTCCTCTTGGCCCATCCACTCTTACAAAAATAGTAAAGTCTTCTCATAAAAATCCAGAAGATCTTCAATGATGCTAATGACGTCTAAATACAGAGCTTTTCAAAAACCCCACAAAAGGCTCCAAGTGGGCCTGAGCAACATGTTTACTTGGCTGGATGTTTCGTACAGTAAAAAATGTGTGGTATTTTCACTGTAGTCAGCTACGAACATTGGCTTTTTCTACTCTGGCTTTCTTCTTCCCATTCACCACCCTCTTGATGGTGTAGGGTGGACACTGGCATTTTGGGATCTGGCTAAGAGGAAGTTGAGTTGGGATGCATTTAACCTGGGGTGAGGAGAACACATTCCTATGGTTCCCAGTCACTCCTGTGCATAGTCATGTTGCCTCAAACTGCCCTGGTGTAGGAGAGGCCCCAGACAAGGCCCTACCACCATCTTGGTTTTTACCTAAAGCATTGAGGAGGGGTAGAAGCTTGATCAGAAAATGTCCCCAGCACCTCACATTGGAAGCCTGTGATTAGCAGAGAGGAAAGAAGGTTTGCAATGTGTGGAGCCAGAAGCCCATCTGTGAATAATGATTCCCAGCAGAAACATGGAAAATTTTGAGTGTTTTGGTTCTTTTTGACCCTAGTCAAAAAAGGAAGTTTTATTCTATTGAAAATGTATTTGGTAACATGGCATAAAGCATAATTAGTGCATCATGCAGTTGTTTTATTTTTTGTAGGAATTGAATGAGACAGAATTTCTCAGATTTTGATATTTGTAGGGCACAGATCTGTGTGGTGAAACCACCCACAGTAAGGACATATGTTTGTGAAGCAGCACAGAACTGATGAATGGGGCTGACCTCCCACCTCTTCTTATCCTGATCATGTCTGGGAGCTCCACATGACACAGATATAAAATTGTGACCAGCAGAAAGACAGCTGAAAGAAATACATGCTTCAGGAAACTCCTCCTGCACATGCAATGAGCTAATAAATATAGCACATAACGACATTTTTAGATAATTCTGAAGCTCAGTAAAACCATGAGAGTTTAAAAATGCTGTGTTTGTGTGTATTGTCAATAGAAAGATTTGTTAAGGTCCTCAATTTTAAGTCAAGAAAATTTAGAGGTATTAAAATCTTAGAGCTTGCAGATGAAAGGAAAATGAAAGAGGCTTTTCCAAATTAGAAAACAATCAGAAAAATGTGCACAATATGACCAAGCATGAGTTTTGAATCAAGATGCTATGTGCCATCAATTTTACAAGTGATCAAAACTTTTAGTGGAAAGAATGATTTATTCTTCTGTTATACATGACAAAATCCTATGATAAATTAATTGTCTTACAATGAGGCAAATAGTGATTCATTAGTTGAGTATAAAAACATTGAATGAAATTATGAGATGTGTCAGTAGCTAATTAATAAAAATATCATGTGAGGAAGTAAAAATCATGTGGATTAAGAAGGGCAAATCTGCCCTTTCATCTGCAGCATTGATAGATGGACTGATGTTAACAAAGCCAGTGGCATCATGAGCAGGACACAATGTTTCTCTCAAGATGTAGCTTTGAAATGTCAAACAGCCTCTTTTTGGCTGATGACTGATTTCTGACTCTGGGCAGGTGCCTGAGGCTGGGATTAGACAGAGCCCCTTCTCCCTGCCCAGCATGCAACCCTGCAGCTGCTTCCTCCAGTCCAGCAGGCAACATCTCAAAGGATGCAGGGTGGAGCTCCCAGTACCCCCATTGCCAAGTTAAATCCCACTTAGCAAATCAAATTCATCACATTTGTTCCCCACCACCCCATCTACATGCTCATGTCAGAGGCATTTGAACCAGAGCAACTCCATCTTGAGTAGGGGCTGGGTAAAATGAGGCTGAGACTTACTGTGCTGCATTCCCAGATGGTTAAGGCATTCTAAGTCACAGGATGAGATAGGAGGTCAACACAAGACTGCTTTCTGACTCAATGGAAGACCTCATCCTCTAGAGTCAGGGGCTGTCAGAAACTTCACTTATCAGTAAGAAGAACATCCCACTGCCTGGAGGATCTCTATCCAACTTTACACAGAAGCACTGAGCTACAGAGAAGGGGTTTATGGACAGAACATTCCACATCTGGCTGGACTTTATGGGTTCTAAGGACACAGGACCTAGGTCCACTTTGCAGACCAGGCTTGACACTGGCTGCTTTACACAAAGGCCTGCCATGCTCTGAGTGCATCAGTATCACCTCAAAATCCTTTCTAACCTCTTCATTTTCAATCTTTTACCACTGATTTATGAGATCATTTTTGGGAGAGAAAGTCTTAGAAAAGGCACAAAATTTCCAAAATGGAAATTCAGTGATATGGACTTTGAAATTTTTGATATTTGTAGGCAAATATCAGTCTACTGAATCCCTGTCTTACTCCCTTACAAAGATCTAGTGGCTTCAGGACACAGTTCAGGCAATTCATTTGGCTCAGAAGATATACCTGCTCACCCTCAGCATCCCTATCCACTTCCTCCCTCCTAGAGAGCAGACACACTGGGAGAAATTGGGGGGAGCCCAGTATACAGCACCCACTTTACTCCCAACTTTCTCAAGGGAGAGAGAATTGTGTCTGAGCAGTGGCTTAGTTTACACTAAATCTTCTCTTCATTGTGTGTCTTGATGGTGGTTGCTTGTGTCAAAGATCTTCCATTCAGGTAGAAAATTATGAGCAACTCCCTGCAGAGATGACTTTACCCCAGTCACCACTCTGAGCACCTCCTACTCTGCATGCAACCCCTCTCTCCCACCAGAAGCCTGAGTGACTACACCTGCCCACCACCAAGAGGATGAGGCTCAGACTCAAGTCCCCCCAAGTCATGGCCTCCTGGGTGGTGCTTCACTTTCCAGATCCCAAAGACCTCTGTAAAATCAAGTCCAAGTGGAAATGAAATTGATGTAGATGCTCTCCACTCTCCCTGTCCATCTGTTTCCCACTCTGGATTTCTAGGTGTGGTGCATGGGGGTTGGCCTCTGGAAAATTTGGGTGGATTTCCTCTTAATATTTTGCGCCCCTGCCCTCCATGGTGTTCATGGCAGCAGCCCTTGCTCAATGTGACTCTGAGCATGGAAGGTATTGGAGAGCCCTGCCCAGGGCACCGGCCATGAGGCTGCCCCCCTCTACCCTGAAATGGCAAAGGGGACTGTGCAGGGTGGGCTGTGTGACTTTGGACTGTAGTCTCCTGTTCAGGGCAGAAATACCCACTGTTCTTTGGAATGCTAGTGACAACGAAGTGATGTTCTTTATTAATGAAAATGTCCTTCTTGAAACCTGAAGAGCGTCCACTGTATTACAGTCCTGAATGTTTTAATTTCCACATACTTTATGTTAAGCTTGACATGACGAATTCCTTTAAATCCAAGTCCAGAGAAAGGGGTAGTGGGTGTGAATGTGAACAATGCTCCTAGGGTGCAACCTCCCAGCACAGGGCACTGCCTCCCAGCATAGGGCATAACCTCCAAGCATAGGCCGCAATCTCCCAGGATAGGACACCACCTGTTAGCATAGGACACAGCCTCCCAGCATAGGGTACCATCTCTCAGCGTAAGACACCACCTCTCATCATAGCACATAGCCTCCCAGCACAGGGCACTACCTCCCAGTGTAATGCACAACCTCCTTGTCCAGCATAGGATATGACCTCCCTGCATAGGGCACACCCACATAGAACTGATGAAAGGAGGCACTACTCTCACACTAGAACCTGGGCTGCTCCCTTTGGAAGAGGTCAGACTTGGAGGAGGGGGCTGGTGGACAAGGAGAGCTTCATAAAGGGTCTGCCAAAACCCTTCCTGTTTGCACAGCTCTGGACAGCCAAGAACTCAGAGGGAGACAATGCTACTGTTTAGTTGCAGGAGAAGAGGGAATGTGCACCATACACCGGGGCTGTAAGAAGCAAGGAGCCAGGGCAGAAACCCCTGCTGTGAAGAAAAGCCTCCTGATGTCTTCTCTGCCTGTCTCCTGGTGCAGACCCTCAGAGGAGACCTCCCCCACGGCAGAAACCACGAATTCAAGGGTGAGAGCACTACAGTGGCGTGGGAGTAGGAGGTGGTTTGTGCAGCTGGCCTGGTACAAACCCCTAGACATTCTGACATGTGGATTTCACCAAGGACATTCTGTCCTCCCAAGGAACTTCATAGATCTGGAAAGAGCAGAACTGTTTCTGTGAAAGGAAAGACAGACGGACTATCAGTGTGGGCTGCAGTTAAAGCGAGAGATGCCCAGGCATGAGGCATCAGATGGAGGCAAGGATGGATGGAGGTGAGACACTGTGCCCCCACCTGCTCCTGCTGAGACCCAGAACACTGAACCAAACTGTGCAGTGATGACTCCATTCACCCTCCCAGGTGGGGATGGAAGGCTCCAGTTCACCATGTGGCATTGCCCCCATTTCCAGCCTGCAGGGTTCCTGCCCCAGCACAGCCTGGGAGGAGCTGCCTGTGCAAGGTCTCGGGAGCCCTAAGGGTGCAGGACAGGGGGAGGCAGCACACTGCCCCCAGCTCCTTCCACCTCCTGTGCCTAGGCCAGTAATATGAGGGGCCAGAAGTAGGAAGCCAGGGCAGGGCAGTTCCCCTTCAAAGAGCTGGGGCATAGAGAGTGGGCGAGAAAGGGAGTGTGGGTCTTCTTTGCTTGGAGACCTCACAAGAACAAGCAGGTCTTTGGAGAGGCTGGTGTTGGGTGAGCGGGGCAGGTCCAGGGCTTTACAGCTAACAGGCCTTTAGGTCCCTCTAATGTGCTCAGAGTGGCTGTGGCTGTGGGCAGGTGCCTGAGGCTGGGATTAGACAGAGCCCCATCTCCATGCCCAGCACCCAGCCCTGCAGCTGCTTCCTAGGGTTCAGCAGGCAACAACCCTAAGCACACAAGGTGGAGCTCCCTGTAGCCCCATTCCCAAGCTAAAGCCCTCTTAGCAAATCAAATCCATCACTCCTCTCCACACCACCCCACCTACATGCACACACATATTCATCTACATGAACTCACCCCAACCCTCACCCACATGGTTCCATGCACAAACGTCCATACTTCCCCCACACAACCACACGCACACACACACTCCCATGCACCTCCCCCACACACTTGCACAAGTGTGTGTACACATGCCCCTTTCCATGAGCAACACAACACCTGCACACCTACTCACATGTACATGCAAAGACATATAACTTCATATGTACACACATTCATGTCTCTCCCAACACACATCTGCCCATGTGTGCATAAACACACATGCATCTCCTCATATAAATGTACCCATGCCTGCATGCCCTGCTCTAGGCATACCGATGCGTTTACACACATACCCTTCAAAACATATGAAGGAGCACACACAGACACACACACCCCTCTGCAGCGCACAACTGTCCCCTGACCCACATCAGGCACATACCTCCTGAAGTTTGGCTGGTCATGGAACAGACACTTTTCCAAGTTGGGCTGGGACATGGCACGTATGATTTGCCCCATCTCCACATCAAAGATTTAGTTCATCGCAGCCACGACCTACACACGGGAAAGAGCAGGATGCAGGGACAATGCTCTCCATCAGTTTCATGCACACACAGGCACTTCACTGTGACTGAGCCACTGGAGTTGCCTGGGGCTTCATTCCTGCCTTCATGAGCTGCCCACACTGCCACCTGCAAGGCACACAGTCACCTCCTGCCAGCTGACAGGGGTGATATGCCCCAGACCTCCCTGGTAACTTGTTTTCTCTGTGCCAGTGCAAAGGATTAACTGACTTCTGCTGACCCAAGGGACAGGGACACAGTATTTCTTCTAGGAAGGCTGTCATCTGGTGATGAAATTTCAGCTAACTTCCAGTTTCTAGCATTCAGCCCATTGAGCATCTTATTTCCTCCATTTAACTCAGATTTGTTTATTCCCTCATTTATCAGTAGGAGATGAGAAGCTTCACACAAATGGATGTTTTAGGCCAACAAGAGACTTCCTCTCTAGTGCCTCCATTCTGAGTGGATGTTTTAGGCCAATAAGAGACTTCCTCTCTAATGCCTCCATTCTGAGTGGTTGTTTTAGGCCAATAAGGGACTTCCTCTCTAATGCCTCCATTCTGAGTGGGTTTTTGGCTCCATTATTTCTAGAGTCACACACCTACTTGTGTTAAACTTGCTATTGCAGAAGAGAATTGAATACTTTCCCTGCACAGGGCATCATGGAGGCGCAAGTTGTCAGAACTGGGAAAAAGCACAGGAGAAGGAGCCCTGGGAACCAGGCTGCGGAAACAAGAGGAAGTTGTGTGTTCTCTAGGGCATCAGTCTCCCCATCTGTAAATTAGGATCCTGGGCCCAATAATTCACACCATCCACTGCTTCACTCTGAGTTACTGTCACACTTCAGAGAGACGTGCAGGCCAGGAGGAACTGTGACACAAGAGAATGCACCTCAGGTGCGGGCAGAGAGCACCAGCTGATGGCTGCAGGGGGAGAAACGGGGCTGGTCTGGACTCCTTTGAATTTCCAAGAGAAGGTGGAGGAGCTCTAAAGTCTATGTCACTGTTTGCTGCTCTGCCACGGGATGCACGTCAAGCTGGGCCTGGTAGCCCTGCTGAATCTCCCTCCTGACCTGACTCCCTCCTCCACTCTGCTGGGTGACTGCTGTCCTCACTGGCTGAGTCTAACTCTGTGTCAGCTGGCAGAGGGAGGGTCATCAGGTGTGTTCCACCCCAGCAGGAACTCAGCAGTCCTGGGCTGCAGGAGGTGGTCAGCCAGTCTGAGGGTCAAGGCTGGTAGCCCTAAGCGGTTGTACCCGGGGCGTGACTTGGGGAGGGAAGCAGGGCTTTGCAGGACAAGGAGCCAGGTTCCTTTGTGGCCCCTGCAGAGAGGAGTCAGAGAGGAGGACGAGCCACATGGCCTTTATCTCATCCTGAGCAGCACCAAGCCCACCCAGAGTCCGCACAGTCTCCATCCACACCTGCTGGTCCCTGGGAAATGCTAACATCATGGCACAGACCCAGTGGCTGCTGCAGGTTAAAGGTGGCCAAGTGGACATGACAAAGCTGAACTCAAGCACTCATGAACCAGGAGCGTCCTTGGGCTTGAAGGCCATCAGTGGACTGTCAGGGAAAGCTGAATGAGTCTGAGCCTTAGATCATGAATGTGTCAGTGCTGATTTGCTGGGAATGCTCTCAGAGGGGCAAAGCAGAGGCTATGGCATCCCTAGGTGTGGCGGCAGCACCCACCTGCTCTCTGGCTTGCAGCACCCACAGCGGGCGTCTGTAGTACTGATCTTTGGTGGCCTTGTTTTACTGGCTAATGGCGAAGTGAAGGGCACGCTGTACCCACTCATCATTGAGGTGTGTGTCATAGATGTCACCCCAATTGTCCTATTCTCCTCCTCAGGGCTCCAGGACAGGGCCACCACCAGGGCAGCCAGCAGGAGCAGCAGGGTGCACAGGGGCCAGGCCATGGGCTCCTCAGAGGCAGATCACAGAGCTGGAGCTGCAGGAGATGGGGGTGAGAGCCTAAGGTAGGGAGCCCAGACCAGCAGGCAGCTGTGCATTTATCCTGCTTCAGCAGCCCCAGCCCACCCCACTCCATGCCTGCCCTTGGCTCCTCCTCCTCTTTCTGCCCAGCCCCCTCGTTCTCCATCTCTCATTTCACTACTACCCGACCCCGTCCCCCCCACCCCCCATAACTTCCCTCCCTGCCTAAGTTCCCCCTGCCCCTGTGCCCCTGCCTCTCCATCCCCCAGTCTGCTCCTCCATCTCCTCCTCCTCCTCACTACTCTCCTCACTCCCACCCCTTTTCCAGCCCTGCCCCTTCTCCCCATTGCTCCCAAGCTGGCTCACAGTTGTCTCCAGAGAGGGGACACTGCTCCCTGGGCTGTGAAAGCAACATGACATCCTGTTTCCTCAGAAAAGGGAAAAGTGCAGGGCCCTCCTGGGATCTTCAGTTTTCAGAGGCATCAGTGAGAGCTTGGTCACTGTCTGGGAATCCATGAAACAGAGAGATGATTTCAGGAGCTCCTGGAAGGCTTATTCCACATCCTGCTCTGGGGAATTTCTTTGCCAGACATAAAAGAATTAATGTTTTGCAAAAGGTCATTAGGTTCTTTTTTCATGAGTCCTCATTATTCAATACACAAACCCTTCACCAGCTCCTCCTGGTACCAGGTGGTCTAGGACCTGGAGAGGGAGCCTGGGTGACAGAGCCACGGACAGAGATGCGACACAAACCCATGAGCACTTTTCAGCTTTATAGTAGACACGTTAAAAAAGGAAAAAGAAACAGAGGGAGTGATTTTAATAATATTTCTTGTTTAACCTAATATATCCAAAATATTATTTCAACACATGGGAACAGTTGTTAAAGAGATAGTTTACATTCTTTTGAATGTGTGTAAGTCTTTGAAATTCCCTGTGTTTTTTTTTACACTTAGACCAAATGTCATTTTGGACTGGCCTCATTTTAAGTGACCCATGGCCACATGTGGCTGGTGGCAGTGGTTCTGCTCCTTAGGGTAAGGAGGATGAGAAAGCGATAATCAATAATTAATAGCAGGAAATTAGTCTTTCTGTTGGAAGTGAAAGAGTATGAGATAGAGACAGATGGAGCCACTGGACCCTGGTCAGGGAGATTGGAAAGGTGAGAAGCCCTGTCTAGACAGGAAACAGAGCTCCAGGCAGCGGGAACAGCCATTGCAAAGGCCCTGAGGCAGGGCTGAGCATGCCTGCTCCAAGAAGAGGAAGCTCCTGGAGGGGGTGTGAGCAGGGAAGGGAATGACCTGGAGTCTCAGGGTAACTGTGGGTGGGGCCCAGTGGGAGGTGCAGGGAGACTCCTGGCAGGTGGTGGGGGTGTCAGGAAATGGAGCAGCAGCCGCGGGATGAATGTGGGAACCCACGGGGGTCTCTTGCTCCTCCCCTCAGGGAGCCGTGCTGCCGACGCTGGCCCTCTGTGCACTACGTTGAAAACTCACTTGATTTTCAAAAATTGCCTTGAATGAGGTAGAATTTACATACAATAAAATGCCTAATTATGTATGTCTAACCTGGGGGATTTGTTTATTTTTATGGATTTCAGGGTACAGATATAGTTGTGTTATGTGGATGTATGGCAGAGAGGTGAAATCTGGGTTTTTAGGGTACCCATTACCAGATAATGCACATTATATCCACTAGGTGCTATTTCACATTCACCACCATCCCACTCTCCCATCTTTGAGCCTCCACTCTCTATCATTCCACTCTGCATGTCTGTGAGTACCCATTGTTTAGCTCCCACTTACAAGTGAGAGCATGAAGTTTTTGATTTTCAGTTTGAATCACTTCAATAAGGATAATGGCCTCCAGTTCCATATATGTTGCTGCAAATAAACGTAATTTCATTCATTTTTGTTGCTGAATAGTACTCCATGGTGTGTGTGTGTGTGTGTATGTATGTATGTATGTATATATATATATGGAGTATTATTCATACACACACACACAAACCACCTTGTTTTATCCAACTGTCCATCTGTCCATTGATACCATGACTTTTCAATTGTGAAAAGTGCTGCAAGAAACATGCAAGTGCAGGTGTCATTTTTACATAATGATTTCTTTTTAGGGGGTACCTA
The DNA here is from genome assembly GCF_028885655.2 of Pongo abelii. NCBI lineage: Eukaryota > Metazoa > Chordata > Mammalia > Primates > Hominidae > Pongo > Pongo abelii. Next base: position 19,001,090 of record NC_072006.2, read on the forward strand.
TCCAGTAGTGGAATTGCTGGATCACAGGGCAGTTCTGCTTTTAGTTGTTGGAGAAATCATCAGTTTTCTATAGGGGTTGCACTAATGTATGCTTCCACTAACAGTGCATAATATTTTTCTTTTCCTCACATCTTCTCCAATGTCAGTTGTTTTTTGACTTTCTTTTGAGACAGGGTCTCACACTCTTACCCGGGCTGAAAGGCAGTGACACGATCATACCTAACTATAGCCTCAAACTTCGGAGGTCAAATGATCCACCTGCCTCAGCCTCCTGAGTAGCTAGTACTGCAGGCCCATAGCAAGACATTTTTATTTTTCGTAGAGACAGGGTTTCACTATTTTGTCCAGGCTGGTCTTGAAATCCTGTCCCCGAGCAATCCTCCCATTTTGGTCTCTCAAAGTGCTCTGATTATGGACATGAACCATTGCACTCTGCTGTCTTTTGACATTTAATAACACCCTTTCTCCCTGGTGTACAATGATATTTCATTGTGATTTCAATTTGCATTTTTCAGATATTTAGTGACGTTGAGCATTTTTTCACATGCTTGTTTGCCACTTTTATGTCTTCTTTTGAAAAATACCTGTTTATGTCCTATGCCCACTTTTAAAAATTTTACTTAAGTTCTTGAATACATGTGCAGAATGTGCAGGTTTGTTACATAGGTGTACATGTGCCATGGTGTTTTGCTGCACCTATCAACCTGTCATCTAGGTTTTAAGCCCCACATGCTTTAGGTGTTTGTCTTAATGCTTTCCCTCCACTTGTCCCCCAGTCTCTGACAGGCCCCAATGTGTGATTTTCCCCTCCCTGTGTCCATGTGTTCTCCCTGGTCAACTCCCACTTATGAGTGAGAACATGTGGTGTTTGTTTTTCTGTTCCTGTGTTAGTTTACTGAGTATGATGGTTTCCAGCTTCATCTGTGTCCCTGCAAAGGACATGAATGCATTCTCTTTTATGGCTGCATAGTGTATGTGCCACATTTTCTTTATCCAGTCTATCACTGATGGGCATTTGGGTTCCAAGTCTTTGCTATTGTAAATAGTGGTGCAATAAACATATGTGTGCATGTGTCTTCATAGTAGAATGGTTTATAATCCTTTCGATATGTACCCAGTAATGGGATTGCTGGGTCAAATGGCATTTCTGGTTTTAGATCCTTGAGGAATCACCACACTGTCTTCCCAATGGTTGAAGTAATTTACATTCCCACCAACAGTGTAAAAGCATTCCTATTTCTCCACAGCCTCGCCAGCATCTGTTGTTTCCTGACTTTTTAATGATTGCCATTCTAATTGGCATGAGATGGTATCTCATTGTGGTTTTGATTTACATTTCTCTAATGACCAATGCTGATGAGTTTTTTTCATGTGTTTATTGGTTGCATAAATGTCTTGAGATGTGTCTCATCATATCCTTTGCACACTTTTTGCTGGGGTTGTTTTATCTTGCAGTTCCTTGTAGATTCTGGATATTAGACCTTTGTCAGATGGATAGATTGCAAAAATTTTCTCCCTTTCTGTAGGTGGCCTGTTCACTCCAATGGTAGTTTCTTTTGGTGTGCAGAAGCTCTTTAGTTTAAATAGATCCCATTTGTCAATTTTGACTTTTGTTGCAATTGCTTTTGATGTTTTAGTCATGAAGTTTTTGCCCTTGCCTATGTCCTCAATGGTATTGCCTAGGTTTCCTTCTAGGGTTTTTATGGTTTTAGGTTTTACATTTAAGTCTTTAATCCATCTTGAGTTAATTTTTCTATAAGATATAAGGAAGGGGCCCAGTTTCTGTTTTCTGCATATGGCTAGCCAATTTTCCCAGCACCATTTATTAAATAGGGAATCCTTTCCCTTTGCTTTTTTTTTTTTTGTCAGATTTGTCAAAGATCAGATGGTTGTAGATGTTTGATGTTATTTCTGAGGCCTCTGTTCTGTTCCCTTGATGTATATCTCTGTTTTGGTACCAGTACCATGCTGTTTTGGTTACTGCAGCCTTGTGGTATAGTTTGAAGTCAGGTAGCATGATGTCTGCAGTTTTGTTCTTTTTGCTTGGTATTGGCTTGTCTATGTGGGATTTTTTTGATTTCATATGAAATTTAAAGTAGTTTTTTTTCTAATTCTGCAAAAAAAAATCAATGATAGCTTGATGGGAATAGCATTAAATCAATAAATTACTTTGGGCAGTATGGCCATTTTCGTGATATTATTCTTCCTATTCATGAGCATGAATTTTTTTCCATTTGTTTATGTCCTGCCTTATTTCCTTGAACAGCTGTTTGTAGTTTCTCCCTGAAGAGATCCTTTAGCTCCCTTGTAAGTTGTATTCCTAGGCATTCTATGCCCACTTTTTTTGAGATGGAGTCTCACTCTGTTGCACAGGCTGGAGTGCAACGGCATGATCTTGGCTCACTGCAACCTCCACCTCTCAGGTTCAAGTGATTCTCCTGCCTCAGCCTCCTGAGTAGCTGGGATTACAGGCATGTGCCACGAGGCCCAGCTAATTTTTGTATTTTTTTTTTTTAGTAGAGATGGAATTTCACCATTTTGGTCAGGCTGGTCTCAAACTTTTGACCTCATCATCTGCCCACCTCAGCCTCTCAAAGTTTTGGGAGGGCCCCTGGCTTCCCAGCACATGCCTCAGTGAGGCTCTTGCCTGTGAATCTCCATCTGAGTTGGTTCACAGGAACCCTAACCAAGAGATCGTGGAGTCAGGACCCACACCACAAATATCCTGACTTTTAAACCACAGTGGGTGTTAGGTCTGTGAAAGTTTGGTACATTTTTGTCTAGGAGATTGGATATCTCCCTTCAACAGATGATCCCAATGTTTTCACACCCATGAGACCTGCTGAAGAAAACCAATGCTTCATCTGGAAAGTTACTTGTTCCCAAAAATCTCTTACTCAGCTGCGTCTTTTTTTCCCCTCTTCATCCCTAGTGAAATGCAAACCAAAGTGTCCATCTGTATTGGACTTGGTGAAATATTTTCACTCATGTAATTTCATTTGATCCACCTGATGACGAAGGTTGGGCAGGCACCAGAAACCCTTTGTACTCTTAAGAAAATAAGTAGGAGGTAGTTTGAGGATAAAGTGTCAGGTCATGTAATTTTCAGCTTAATTATGTTCTTGTCACACAGTAAGCTTCATTTGCCACCCTGGCTCTGGGACTGACACTAAGTAATGTGTCAGCTCCATCGCTCCTAGGAACGTCCTGGCCGCAGGTAGCAGGAGTCCTGAGAATCACTTGCCGCCTCTCCCACGATGACACTGGTTATTTAACAAAGGCTGTGGGGGTGGTGTTCAGAGAGTTGCAGCATCCTCAGCAGGGGCCCAGGTGGTTTCCTTCCATCTTCTCCATCATTCCTTGGGCTTTTTTTCTTGGGCACACGGCTCATGAGTGAAAGGTGGACACCATACCCCTACACATCCTGTCCCACACTACACCTGAAAGGTGAGGAGTCGGAGCAGGAGGAGGTCACAGGGCATGAGAGGAGGGTTGGGGGAGAGAGAGAGAAAGAGACAGAGAGATAGAGAGAGAGAGAGAGAAAGATAGAGAGAGAGAGAGAAAGATAGAGAGAGAGAGAGAACTCTCCTCAGGGGGCTTTTCTTTGTTTATCCAGCAGATACTCTCTTAGTAGTAACCTGGCCGAGTGCTTAGCAGTTGCTGGCTGGACGTGAGCTCTACTTCCCCAGGGGTGAGGAAGGCTTGGAAGTCCATTGCCTGATACATTCACTGTTTGCACTCAGGGGCAGTCAAGAGGAAAGGAACTGACAATTGCTGGTCTCCAGAACAAAGTCACTTATATGAGTGTTCATCGAGAGCTTGTAGAAACTCCATTGTACTCTGAAGTTTATGAATGTGTTTATGCACAGGTGTGCATGCCATTTGGGGTGTCTGAAAAGGATGCCTGAGCCATGTCAGAGTTGGCAGGAATGGTGGGCTTTGGGGCCCTAAGATATGGAGAGTATGTGACAGGAACTAAGTGGGAAGAGGCTTGCAGAGTTGGCAACCTCCTCACCCATGATAAAGGAGGGAATGATATGCTGAAACATCACATGTGAAGATGAACACATCACAAGGAAAATGCTCAAATGTGGCAGATAAGCCACAAAGCTACAAGGCAATTCCTGTGCCCACAGCCACCTGCCCTGTAAATCCTTCTCAGTTCATGAGTTTGCAGAGAACCTCTAGGTTCTGCATGTTCCACTTCACTACAGTGCCCACCAGAGGGAAGCATTCACCCATGGATGACCAGCCCTTTGGGTGCCTCTACTCCAGCCTCACCCTGGGAAGCAGGCTCTGAAGGTAATCCTGGGGTTGTCATAGCATCTGCCTTGGAGAAAGGGGTTTTGTAAACTAAGCACTCCCTGAGGGCCATACGAGTTCTGCAGAGGCCCATCTGCTTGGCTCTGTCCTCACTGCCCTGGGCTACCTGGGCATGTGGGGTTTTATTGATCAGAGCGATGGCCAGTAGATGGCACAGCCTCCTGTTTCTGCAGCTTTCCCCATGGCCCTTGCTGGATATTTCCAGGAAGGAGAGACAGGCCCAGAACTGACTCTCTCAGAAGACACGGACCTTCTGAAGGCAGGTGACAATGAACATGTGGACCCCCCTGTGGACAAGTCTGGTATCTATCCTCTCTTCCAGTCTCTGCCTCCTCACACATTTCCTGGTGCTCCCTCTCTTGCTTCCTGCCCCTTTCTCAAACTACTCATCTCCTTCTTTTTCATGGTCAACTTAGTCAGTCGGCGGCATGAATACCATGGAAAAACCACCTTTGCTGCTGTGGTTAGGAAGAACACATGATCTATTACTGAAAAACAGTTTCCCATCCAAAGCAAGGTGTCTGAAGACAAGATTCACCTGAGTCCAGATCTGATGAGCCTACAAACAGAGGAAAACTGTTAATGATAGCTCCTCTGCCTTCCTGATTTTATTCTGCACCAAAGAGCTTTATCTTTTCACACAAATATCATATCACCACCATCGCCACTATATCATCAATATCACCATAATCTTCACAACTATTGCCACTTCCATAACGACTATCACCAGCATCACCACCACCATCCCCACAATCATCACTACCACTATCACCCTTATCTTTACCACTCTCAACATTGATACCACCCCCATGATCACCATCATCATCACCAGCATCATCACCATCACCATCACCACCATGTTTACCATCACCATAACCTCAACATCATGGTCATCACCATCATCATCACCATCACCATAATCATCACTACCATCACCATCACTATTATGATCACTGTCACCATTACTGCCACCACCAAGATCATCACCATCAACACCAGTACCACCGTAATCCCCACCATCACTACCATCATTACCACCAACACCACTATAACCGTCTTCATCACTATCATCACCACCACCATCATTATCAATACCACCATCTCTGTGCATCATCATCACCACCACCACTATTACTACTATCACTATCACCAACTTCACCACTATTGCCATCACCACTATTATTACTACAAGAGCTACCATCATCACCACCATTATAACCACATCACCACCACCATCATCACTATTATCACAATCACCATCACCATTAACAATATCAACATTACTGCTGTCATCAACGTCACCATCACCACTACTGCCATCACCATCAGTATACTCACCATCATTATACTCATCATGAGCACCGCTATCATCATCAACACCATCACCATCATTACCATTACCAGCATTACCATCATACCATCATCATCACCTTCAAAACCATCATCACCATCTCCAGTTTCATCTCCAGCATACCATTCTCATCACCATCATCATCTTCAGCACCACTGCCAGGTGTCTGTCAGTAGCCATTCTGCATAGGACATTGTGCCACACCCTTTACAAACCTCATGTGATTACATAGTCATGCTGATTCTGTATTTTATGGAAAAAAAAAAGGTGGTAATTGGCTTTGTAACATGATAGAAGAGTGTGAGAACCTGCTTTCTCCTCTCAGAACTATCTGCAATCAATGGGAAAGAAGACTCACTTTATTTCTCAGCTCCCACGTTGCTGGATCTTCGCTAGAGGGGTCTGATGTGGATATCCACAGTGAAGTCTTCACTGGTTTTCTGGTCTCCACCCTCAGATTTTGTTTCTCTGGTTCTAAAATGTTTAGAAACTCATATCCCCTCCCACATGAAGCATTGGTATCTTGCTCTCTGTGGCTGCACTCTTGCTTTTGCCCATGACATAGCCTGGCCCCTAGAGAAACTGGACTCTGATGTTCTCCAGACACAGAACTGTCCAGGCTCACATAATTCTTTCTCAAATGCTTACCTGTAGATACCCACTCCACTGTAGATCTTTGCCTCCACAACTGCTACCTGCTTTTCAGGTTTAGGTCTACACAAACCCTGTCTATGAATCCCTCTCTGGTCCATGTAGCCAGCCAGGTGTGACCCTTTTGATTTTGGAGTCTGATAGCACTTTTTTGTGCACAAGAGGAATTTTCTCTCCTCCTCTAAGGGTCGTTCTTACTTGTGTATCTATTTCTGTCACCCACCAGGCCATGAGGTCCTGGAGGATAAAGACTGAGTCCCCTTCCCCATGTAATTTTCCTCTCAGAGATCACTGAGATAATCACAAATAAAAACTAGCTAACACTAATAATGAACATAATGCTCAGTAATATGCTATAACATCATAATAACTACTTAGTAGGTGCTATTACTGTCTTCATTTTATAGATGAAATAACTGAGCCACAGAGAGTTTAGGGAAATATGTCAAATTTACACAGCTTGTAAATGGAAGAATCAGGATTTTTACCCATGTAGTCTGACTCCATGTCATTGCCATGATGTGAGATGCCTCAGCAGTCTGCTGTCCTTGAAACTTTGTACATTTGAGAAATTTCATGTCGAGCCACAGTTATGCTGCTTTTGAACTGGAGCTCAGAGGATGGGGTTATTTAAAATGCCAAGGTCATCACCATCTCATATGGAACTTGAGAATGGTTCCCACCCACGTGTCTTGGTCCAGACTCTCCTGTTTGGAATTCCCATCTCCTACGTCACCTCATTGATTTCTCTTCATCATTTGTGATTCTGTAGATATTACATATTCCATAAAGGTGACTGTCTAGATTGACAGAAGAAAACCCTGACAAGATTATGCAAGTGAAAGTGATTTATTTGGATGGTAGTCCCAGGACACACTCCTGGGGCATTGAGGAAATGATACAGGGAAGAGAAGGTACTCAATACAGTGAGTGTGAAATTTCAGGCTACTACTATGGGCACCTAGGGCTCAATTCTGCTGGAAACCTCTGGGAGATTTCATAGAACATGTCTGCTGGTGTCATTCCTTGGATGAAGAATGTACAGGACTATTAGTTCTCTCATACTTTCTTGTGCCATGTGCACAGGTAAATTGGTGGGGATGGTGGCAATTGGAATGTGGACTGGTAAGTGCAGTGAGGTAAGGCAGTGAGGACCAATCAAGGGATGTGGGCAGCTTCTCCTCCTCCCCCAGCTCTTTCTGTGCATTTTGTGCCCTTCTCTGTACTCTCCATTGCCATATTTTTTCCTCTGATTTCCACTTCCTGTCTACAACCCAGAATTCTATACTGAACATTCATTGAGGATGGAGGACTTGGCTTTTTCACTTTCTTTTCTCCAGCACCAGATTTTGTTGCTAGCATAAAATGTATACTCAACAAAGACAGTAGGAGTGATGAAATTAAGCCCATTTTTTTGAAAAGTATGAAAAACTTCAAAGATATTTATTTAGAAACATTAATTTATGGAGAAATTCTCTTGAATAATTAAAAGAAAAATATTTTATAGAAGTTTCCAGGAACAAAAAGAAAATTTCTTTGTGTAATTTGAAAAATCATCCCCAAATGTAAAATGCATAAAAAGGAAGTGAGAGAGAGAAAATGTAATCATCAGCCTAGAGTCCCAAAAGTAAAATAAAGTAGAAATGAAAATGAATCACAGGTGCTACAAAGCTCATTCTCTTCCACTGAACAAGATATGGGGTAAGAAATGCTACCAGAAGCCATGTGCTGGCACCCGAGCAGTTCCAAGTGGGTTCGGGGCAAAATGATCCTCTTAGTACTTTGGTGAATTTGATAAGTGAATGGATGAAAAGTGTGAGTGATCACTCAGGTACCCTGTCCAGGAATACTTGACTGTCCAAAGATGGATAAAATATTTCTCTGTGTAGTTTAAGGAATTGTTAAGATCCTGCATTTCATTATACTTCTTTATGTGGTTTCAGGACCCCTATGTCCAAGATGTCCAGAAAAGAGGAAGAGGTGAGCAGATACAAAGTGGGGTCTGAGTTCTGCTTGTGCCTGTCTGGTAGCCTAGTGCTGCCTGAAGAAGCACAAACATCTACCTGGTGCTGTTAGATGGGCATTTGTGGTCATTATTAGGGCTGTCTTCTGAGTATTTCAGTTTCTTTTCATAAGTGCAAGACAGGATGGTCCTTCTTCTTCCTTTGAGTTTGGTGTGGTCATGACTTGCTGTGATCACGAAGAAGAAGTGAGATGTCTAGTCATCATGCTAGTTCTGTCCTGAATATCATGTGCTTTGTTTTTCATTGTAGTATTCTTTTATAGGTCCTGGAGATTTACGCTTTCAGGAGATTCTATTTTGTGTATTTTGAGGATTTCTTTCAAGATGTAGAGCTCCTTTTAGCAATGTTCATAGTGTTGGCCTGGTAGTGGCAAATTCTGTCAACATTTGTCTAAAAAAGACTGTATCTTTCCTTCATTTATAAAGCTTAGTTTCACTGATACAAAATTCTTGGCTGATATTTTGTTGTTATTTAAAGAGGCTAAAGATAAAACCGTAATCCCTTCTAGCTTGTAAGGTTTCTGCAGAGAAATCTGCTGTTAATCTGATAGGTTTTCCTTTATCGGTGACCTGATGATTTGCCTCACAGCTCTTAAGATTCTTCTCTTCATCTCGACTTTAGTTAACCTGATAACTGTTTGCCTAGGTGATGATCTTTTTGCAATGAATTTCTCAAGTTTTCTATCAGCTTCTTGTATTTGTGTGTCTAGTTCTCCAGCAAGGCCAAAGAAGATTTCCTCAAACATTCCCCCAAATAATATTTTTCAAACTTTTAGATTTCTCTTCTTCCTTGGGAAAACAAATTATTCTTAAGTTTGGTCATTTAATGCAATCCCAAACTTGTTGGAGGCTTTGTTTATTTTTAAATTATATTTTCTTTATCTTTGTTGGTCTGATTTAGTTTGAAAACTTTGTCTTTGGGTTCTGAAATTCTTTCTTCTCGTTTGATTCTATTGCTGAGATTTTCCAGTGGATTTTGCATTTTTCTAAGTATGTCTTTGATTTCCAAAAGTTGTGATTGTATTTTGTTTATTCCCTCTATTTTCACTAGAGATTTTTCCATGCATATGCCGCATCTTTTTTTTTTTTTTTTAATTTCTTTAAGTTGGACTTCACCTTTCTCAGGTGCCTCCTTGGTTGGTTTAATAATTGACCTTCTGAATTCCTTTTCTGGCAATTCAAAGATTTCATCTTGGTTTGGATCCGTGGCTGGTGAGCTGATGTAATATTTTACGGGTGTTATATAACCTTATTTTGTCATATTACCGGAATTGTTTTTTTCTTTCCTTCTTATTTGGGGGAGCTGTGTCACAGGGAAGATGTGGGACTCAAGGGATGCTCAGGGACTGACAGCAACAAGCTATTCCTGTCTTGCTCTGCAATCTGCACATGGGCTGGTGGTCAGTGGGTCTGGGGCTGGCTTGGCTTGTGTCTTCATGCTGGGGCCCATGCTGAAGGGGTGGTGCCTGTCTGGGTCAGGTTCTTCTCACGGAGGCTCAGAGGAGAGCAGGAGGACCAGCCTCTCACGCATGCAGGTTTAAGGGCTCTGTGCTTGTCCCATGTGTTAACATCCTATGGGCCAAGCAAGACCCATGACCATGCACAATGGCAATGGGTTTCTACTCTGCATTTTCTGGAGAGAGGCGCTGCTAACCGCATGGCAGAGGGCATGGATGTATACTTTCGTTCCAGCGAGGGAGCCAGCTGTCCATCCATCCTGCCACACACCCCTGAATCTTGGAAAAACACTGCTGTGACATGGCACATATGTGCCCAAGAAGCTGGTGGATTTCGTGCTGGCAGTGGTTGGCTGAACTCCTGCTATAGAGGCTGACTTTTCTCTGTCTCCTCTCTTCCATCCTAGGATTTCTGGGAATTATTGGCTTCTAAGGAGTCCTCCAAGTAGAGACAGCTCCCTTTTCAAGACCTCTCTTTCTTCTCTATAAAAGTGAGCAGGTCAAAGGCCATGGCTTCAGAGAGTCCTTTTTTGGCCTATAGTCTGTGATCCATTGATTACTGTGTTACTCCAGATGAAGAATTCACCCTCTTTACCTCCATTCCCACCTCTACTCATTGCTGGCAATGTTATACCAGGCTCATAAGCCCATCCTGGTGGGGCTGTGCATGTTGGAGAGGGGGCTAATGGTGAAAACCTAGTAGGAAACAGAAGAAGGGGCCTGGCAAACAGTAGTGACCCCTCTGCACTGCAGAAGAAGTTGCAGGTAGAGTGAGGATTGGAGAACGCGGCTGTCCCTTGTGAAACAACACCTCTGGTGGAAGCAGAGGGTGCTTCTTCCTCAGCCTCTGCCCATGCATTCTCTCCATTGCCCCAGTCCCTGCCATCTCACACCCCATTTCTCTGCTCCAGGGAACAGTACAGGGTGTGGACACTGGTGAAGCACATCCTTAGTAACCAGCTGGCCTGTAGCTTCATGGTGCTGTGGCTTAGCTGGGAAGTCTGTGCTAGGCTGGAAAGCATGAGCTGGGATCTTCCAGCAAGCTGAGCCCACAGGCATGTGCATGCTGGGTGGGGCTGGGGTCTCAGTGCTGAGGCAGCACTTTGCTGTAATTTAATTTTTAATTTTTGTAAAAGATAAAAGATGATGAAAATATGTCAGGAGGACACAGGTAGCAGCTTAAAGGAGCTCTCTCTAGCCAACTCTGAGATAATTTAAACATTCAAATGAACGATAGTAACAGATTACAACTCATTGAATAAAATAAGAAACCAAGAGTCATCTAGATCTATGGATAAATAGATGATTAACAAATAGAGAGATGGAAAGACAGATACAGATAAAGGAGAAAAGTTCTTCCTTGGAGTGAAAATAATGCCATTAATAAATATAGACAAAATGGAGCAATTTTATTTTTCTACATTTATTAGAAAAGTAATGATAAACTTCTTAGTTGTAGTTTTGAAGTGACTTCAAACTTACAAAAAGCAGCAAGAGTAATATAAAGAGCTACTGTACACACCCAGACTCTCCCACTCCTCACATTCTGTCTCGTGCGCTTTTCCCTCTTTCTGTATGTGTACGCACTGTTACAGCGTTTCCTGAGCCATTTCAGAGGAAGTTGCAGGCATGACTCCTTTTGTCCTTAGACATTCTCATGTGTGTCCCCTAATGCCAAGGACATTCTCCAGCACAGCCTCAGTGCAGTGAGAGGAATCACAGCACTAGCATGGGCCAACACTGTCATCTAATCTGTCGTCCATGCAATTCATCAACCGTGTGTCGTTGTCAGGTCGCCTCAGTCTCCTCTCATCTGAAACCGTTTCCCAGTCTTTCTTATCTTTTGTGATCTTGTCATTTTTGAAGATAACTGGCTAACTATTTCATAGAATGTCCTCAGCCAGTCTTTGTCAATGGATGAGATTCAGGCTATGCAGATTTTCAGAGGAGAACTGTAGATGTGATCTTGTGTCCCTCAGTACCTCGTACCAGGAGGCTATAACAACGCTGTCCCATGGCTGATGGACACTAACTTTGATCTCTAGGTTCAGATGATATATGAGAGGTCTCTCCACAGTACAGTTTACTTTTCTCTCCTTTATAGTTAGTAAGTGTTTCATGGAGCAATACTTTGAAATATATATTTGTGTCTCACTTATCAAGTTTTCACTTTTGCTTTCTAGCTTTAGCATATGATAATAATTCCTGTTTGAATCAATTGTTATTATGATTGCTTTCAAATTGTATTCCTAACTTCATTTTTAAAAAATACTTATAAATGGCATTCATTCTACTGCAAGCAAACACTTTTCTCTTTTACCTACCTATCCAACTATCTGTTAGTCATCTGTCTTTTATAGATCTATCCAACCCATAGTTTCTTATTTTACTCAGTGAGTTAGAATCTATTGCTCTTGTTTATTAGAATGTGAAAATTATCTCAGAGTAGGCTAGTGGGAGCCCCTTTAAGCTGCTTCCTGTGTCCTCTTGACATATTTCCATCATTATTTGAGCCTGTCCTTACTTTCTGATATAACAAGAAGTTCCAGATTTGTGTTTTACTTTCTCCGATCCAAGCTGAAAATCAGTGGTTGGAATCCGCAGTGAATGTGGAAAGGAATTCCCGCTTGCTGCCTGTACTCACCGCTCCTGGAATGCCGTGAGGCCTCAGTCAGTGGTTCTCAACCTGGGGCAGTTTTGCTTCCCAGGGCACATTTGGTAATGTCTAGGGATGTTTTTGGTTGTTCCAATTTGTAAGGCAGGTGCTACTGGCATTTAGGGAGAGAGGGCAGGGATGCTGACCAACATTCTGCAATGCACAGGACATTTCCAGAAAAAGAATTCCTAGGTCTCAAATGGCCACAGCGCAGAAGATGAGGAACCTGGTTCTTGGCCTTGCCTGTTAGTTAGTGCTAAGAAAAATCTCACAAAAACATACCCACGTGTAGATAGCTATTGTTCTATTACCTATTTAGGTATTAAAAACTCTGAGTTATTATTGACGCCAAACCGAAAGCAATGAGATTCTTTCCAGTCCCCACCTTTCTATAGTTGTGACTCCTTTCTTGGACAATTATAAACCTTAATTCCATTATCATCAATATATTTACTTGTTTTCTGTGTGTTAGAATTCACAGAAAGTGAAACATTCTTCTAGATCAGTGTTTCCCAATTTATCTTCACAGGACAATCTTTCTCATGGTTGCTAATACGTATTAGTCTTTCCCCGCAAAATACAAAGGGTATGAGGAACAGAATCAACTAAGAAGTTTGGAAGAGAATTAATCAGATTCTTATTGCAAGTATTTTATGTTTTAATGAATATTCTTATGTGCATTGGTATCTCTGAATGGAGGCTTTTGTATACAGAATAATTTCAACATATTTTTCAGGGAATCTTTGAAAATGTAATTAGTAGCATGTATTAACTCACAGCCACATTTGTGCTGTGTGCAACACTTTGCAAACACTGTTTTAGATTTTTTGCACCCTGCAAGAGGTTTTTCTAGATTTTTGCATGAACATAAAGAGTTTCATGTTTTTGAGGAAATTCATTACTGAGAAATATTTATACAGTAGGCTTTCTATATACTAGTACACTATTGCATGAGACTGTGTATGTGTGTTTGAGACTGTGTGTGTGTGCATGTCCCTGAAAAAGGCACCAATCCCTCAGGAGCCTCAGAGCTGCCCACTATGGGTCCACTGATGACTCACTCCATTCAGCAGCTCTTGTGTTCCCCCAGAACCCCTCATTGCTGTTCTCTGAGGTCTCTGGTGTCCCACTGCACCAATTGTTATGACTGTCAGAGTTCAGCAGAACCGTGGCATTTTCCTAGGCTAGCATCACATTGGAGATGCACTCACTTTACCTCCTGTGCTTCCTACCAGTGGGCACACCCTACTCCAAGGCATGCTGTTCTCTTGAGACTCATAAGCCAAGAAGGAAAGAAGGGGGTGTCTATCAGCTGCCATGCCTGTTCCTCTCTGCCTCCTTTGTTCTATGCACATGGCACACTGTCTACTTGCTCAATGCTGTGGTCTCAGCCCTAGCACAGGACTCAGTAAGGAATTAGTTGAGTGAATGAATGCATTCTCCAACAATCTTTATAAAATGTGTTTTCCACATTTTTCAGACCAGGAAACTGCAACAAAAACTGTCAGACCCCACACTGTGATCTCATCACTGCTGAGCTCTGCCTGGAATCTTGGAACTCTCCAGCCATCTCCTCTCCTTAAGAGTGGATGTGGGATGCCTCCATGCATTCCATCAAAATAAGGTTATGGTGTGCCTGTTTTATGCTAGGAACTATCTTCTCATCAGAAAAAGAATCTCTCTTTATTTTGGGAATACATGAAGAAAACATGATGATGTGTAAGAGCTGTTTGACAATCTGCTCGGCACAGAGAAGCCCTGGAGAAAGGGTGACAGTGTTGTTGGTGGGAGCTTTGCTGACTGGGTTCCAGGACTCTTCTTCTGGGACACCCTGTGCTTCCTGCCACCCTCTGCAGATTCATTTCTTATCCTTCCCCAGTTGTATTTTGATATTTCCTTCTTGGATTTCACTATTTTTCAAAAGATCCAAAAGTAATTAAAACACTAGCCATTGAAACAGCGTTCTAACAAGTAGTCATCATCACCACATGGGGGATGCCAGCAAGCTATCCACATGGAATCGTCTTATCCATACTAGGAAAGTCTCTGACACACACATAAAGGCATGTTCATCCACTATGCACACTGAGTGTCCTCCACATTCCAAGAATTCTGAGAAGTGCAGACACATTACAGAGAATGAGATGGATACAACATTGCCTTAAACGAACTGGTGGCCAAGTCCAATTCTAACTGCAGAGCATGATCAGGAAGAATGGGTTCGAGGAAATAACATGTGAGCCAGACTTTTAAGAAAGAGAAAGAGCCAGCTGCAGAAGGCCAACAAGAGGGGTGTTTAATGCAAAAAAAAAAAAATCATAAACTGACCCTTAGCTGGAAATGATCCTAACCTGTGGAATCTCCTAAATTGAGTGAGGGACCGGCCGGCAGGAGAGGTGAGAAGACTGGGTTTGGTGGATGAGCGAACATAAATTCTGCCAGACCTTGCACACCCTGCTGAAGAATTTCTATTTTACTTCTAAATGAAATGAGAAGTCTTTGAAATGTTAGGACATGACCAGACACCTTTTATATTATTAGAAAGCTGGCATAGCCACAGGGAAGAAACAGGCTTCTAGTCAGTGAGAATGGGAGGGCAGAGAACAGTCAGGAGGACATTGCAGTTGCTCAGGAAAGAGAAGTCAGTGACCTGGGCCTGTGCAGTGGTCGGGAGGTGGAGCACAGGAGACTCAGGATGCCTGTGAGAGTTGGCAGGGCAGGACTTGATGAGGGCTGGGTTGAGGGTGCAGTGGGGAGGAAAAACAGAACTCCAACCCAGGCCTGAGTAAGTCACAGGATGGTTACTCAGTCAAGGCAGAGGTGAGGATGAGCAGATTGTCAGAGCTGGGGCTTTGGGGAGGAATCCAGAGCTGTTTCCACAGAGTGTTGGGACATCATGCATGTAGGACTGTGGATCTCAAATGCTACTCCCAGGATCCAGCCTAGAGGTTCAGGTTTTATGAGAGTGCAGGGGACAGCACCTCTCAGTTTTGATCATGGCCTTCATTTGGGGCAGTACCACATGGTTTTCCATTGTGAAATAGTGATATTCAGTTTTAATGTTTGCCAACCATATTTGGAAAATCAACATTAGCAATTCTTTATCTAATAAAGCATGGATTACAGGAACCCAGAGTCTTTAACCCACGGCATGGAAGGTGTTTGAGAGGGATCCTGGGCTGTGTCAGAGTTGGCAGGCAGGGTGGCTGGCTGATTTCTGAGAGACAGAGGGCATCTGACAGGAACTAAGGTGGGAAGACGCTCGCAGAGTGGCAATCATCCAACCCCACGAAAAAGAAGACAATATATTGAAATGTGACATGTGAAAATGAAGACATCATGAAGAGACTCCTCCAAGGTGGCAGATAAACCAAAAGCTACAAGGTAATTCCTGTGCCCACAGCCACCTGCCCTGTATATCCTGCTGGGTTCATGAGTTTGCAGAGAACCTCTGTAAGGTGGAGCCTGCCTCCTCCACTTCACCACATTGAACACCAGAGGGCAACATTCACCCACGGATGACCAGCCCCTCAGGCGCCTTCTACTCCAGCTTCACCCTGGGGAGCAGGCTCTGAAGGTGGCCCTGAGTCTGACATAGGCCCTGGGTTAGACATAGGGTCTGCCTTGAAGGAAGAAACTCTACAGACTAAATACTCCCTAGCGCTGTATGGGTTCTGCAGAGGCCCCTCTGCTTGGCTCTGTCCTTGCTACTCTGGGCTACCTGGGTGTGCAGGATTTTATCCATCAGAGCAACGGCCAGTAGATGGCACAGCCTCCTGTTTCTGCAGCTGTCCCCACGGCCCCTGCTGGACAAGCCCAGAATGTACCCTCTCAGAAGACAGGGACTCTCTCAGGGTGGGTGACGGACACGTGGACACCGCTGTGGACAAGTCTGGTTTCTTTCTTCTCTTTGAATCTTCCCCCTTCCGCTGATCTCCCTGTTCACTCTCTTCCTCACCTCCCCATTTACTATAGCTACCCATCTCCCATCTCCTTCTTGTTCATGGTCCCTTCTGGAGGTCAGAGGCATGAATGCCAAGAAAAATCTACTTTTGTTCCTGTGGTTATCAGGAACACATGATCCATTTGTGACAGACAGTTTTCCATCCACGATGAGGAGTCTAAGGAGAAGATTCACCTGAGTCCCGACCTGATAAATCTCTAGAGAGTAGAACTCTCTTACTGGTACCTGCTCAGACCTGGTGCTTACATTCTGCTCCAAACAGCTTCATCCTCTCCCATAAAACATAATATCACCACCATCTCCATCCAAGACATCATCATTATCATCACCACAATCACCACTGTCCCATTACCATCACCGTTATCACCACTGCTCTAACCATCATCATTAGTATCACCATCACTATCTCCATCAATATCACCAACATCACCATCAGTACCATCAGCACCATTATCCCCATTATCATCAACACCCCCATCACCACTATTACCATAACTATCAGCCCCCATCACCATTACCATCATCACCATCATTATCAACACCATTGCCGCTGCCATCACTATTACTACTAACATCACCATCACCACTATCACCACAAACACAACCATTATCATCATCGCTACCATCACCACCACCATTGCCATCACCATCACCACAACTATCACCATGGGAATACTCATCAGAAACACCATCATCATCATGACTACCATTACCAGTAACAACATGACCACCATAACCACCATCATCACCACATCACTATCTACATTACCATCATCATCACCATAATCACTGCCGCTGTCACCATCACTACCATCAGCATCACCTTCTCCATTATCATCATCACCATCACCATTACTGCCACCACCATCACCATTCTCACTTTTGCCACATCATAACCACTACCACCACCATCACCAACATTATCACCACCATCATCACGACCATCACCACGCTATGACCATTATCACCTACATGACCACTACAATCCCCATCATCACCATCACTATCACCACCACTACTATCATCATCACCACAATCACCACTGCTGCTATAGCATCATCATTAGCATCTTCACCACCATCACCATCTCCATCTCCACAATACTATCATCATCACCATCATCGTTATCACTGTCACTGCCAGGTGTCAGCAGTTACTCTGCATTGGACATTGTGTTCTGCCCTTTATCAACCTCGTGTGATTTTACAGTCACTCTGATTCTATATTTTATACAGCAAAAGAAGGTGGTAATTGGCTTTGTATAATTATAACTGCCTTCTATTCCTAGAACTGTTTTGAAATCGATAAAAGAGAAGACATTTTATTTCTCATCTCCCACATTGCTGGATCCTGTCTAGATAGGTCTGGTCTGGACGTCCACAGTGAAGCCCTCACTGGCCCACTGGTCTCCACCCTTAGATTCTGTTTCTCTGGTTCTCAAATGTTCTGAAAGCCACATCCCCTGCCCCATGAGGCCTTGGAAACTTGCCCTCTGTGGCTGCTCTCCAGCATTTGCCCATCATGTAGCTTGGCATCTGGAGAAGCTGGACTTCCTTGATGTTCTCAGACACATCCTGTCGAAGCTTACATGAATTTGCCCTTCTGGGAAGTGCACCTGTAGCTCCCCATCCACCCTAGATCTTTGCCTCTTCAAATATAACATGCTTCTCAAGTTCTACACAAACCTTTTCTATAAATCCTTCTCTGATCCATGTAATCGGGTGTGAACCTTTTGATTTTGGTCTCCTACAGCACTTTTATGTTCACTATAGGCATTTATCATCCTCCTTGCATGGTCTTTCTTACTTGTGTGTCTATTTCTGTCCCCCACCAGTCCAAGAAGTCCTGGAGAGCAAGGACTGAGTTTCTTCTCCATGTGGTTTGCCTTCCAGGGATCACTGAGATAATCACAAACAAAAACTAGCTAATAATCATAATATCACCTTACAATGAACTTAACATTCAATAATTTATTATAGCATCACATAACTACTTAGTAGTTACTATTACTGTCTCCATTTTACAGATGAAGAAATTGAACCACAGAGAGTTAGGTATTACAAAGCTGCGCAGCTTAGAAATGGAAGAACCAGGCTTTTTAACCCATGTAGTCTGGTTTCATGCTTTCGGCATGAGGTTAGATGTCCCAGCAATCCTCAGTCTTCAAGACCTTTGGATACTTGGCAAATTCTATCGTGGGCCCAGTTTGACAGCTTTTGAGCTGGAGCTCAGTGTTTGAAACCCCTGAAACTCCAGGGTCATCTCTCCTCATATGGTACTTGACACTTATTCATACCAATGTGTTTTGGCCCAGACTCTCTGTTTTGGAATTCTCTTCCCCTATGTCACATTATTGATTCCTTTTCAACTTTTGTGATTCCACAGAAATTACATTCTCCATAAAGATGACTGTCTAGATTGAGCTACTGAGAGGGAGACCTTGTAATCAGATTTCAATTGCAAGTGGCTTATTTGGAAGGCAGTCCCAGGGTACACTCCTAGGACAGTGAGGAAATGAAACAGGGATGAGAAGGTGGTCAATAGTATGAGTATGAGTTGTCAGGCTACTGCTATGTGGCTCATTTCTGCTGGGAGATAGTGTTTAACATGTCAGCTGATGTCAGTCCTTGTTGGAGAATGTGCCAGGGAATTAGTTATCTTGCACTTGCTTGGCCCATTTGTACAGGTAAATGGGTACAGATGCTGGCAATTGGAAGGTGGGCTGATAGGTGCTCAAGTAGAGAGCACTCAGGAATGTGGGCAGCTTGTCCTCCTCCCCCAGCTGCTCTTTGGGTTTGGTGCCCTTTTCTGTGCTCTCCAGTGCCCTATTCTCTCCTCTGATTTCCACTTCCCTGTCTAGCCGACCTGACACCCATTGAGGGTGGAAGAATCAGATCTTCCTCTTGATTTCTCCAGCACATAATTGAGCATCTACCATACAACACATGCTCAAGAATACAGGAGGAGGGCAAAATTAGGCCCATTTTAGGACAAGCCTGAAAATTTTCCATAAATCATTATTTAGCAACTTTAATTTATGGACAACTATTCTTGAGTAATTAAAAGAGAAACATTTTATAAAAGTTGCAGGAACAAAAAGTAAATAGCTTTATGTCATTTAAAAAGAATCACACAGAAAAGTTAAAATGTCTATAAAGGAAATGAGAGACAAGGAAAATTGTAATCACTAGCTTGGAGGCCCAAAAGTAAAATAAGGTAAAGGTGAAAATGAATCACAGGTGCTATGAAGCTCATTCTCTTCCATGAAACAAGGAATTGGGTAAGAGAGGCAACCCAAAGCCATGTGCCAGCACCCAGATAATTCCAAGTGGGTTCAGGGCAAAATAATCTTGGCATCTTTGTGATCTTGGTGGGTGAAAAGAACAAATGATCATCAGGGTACTCTGCCTAGGTGATGATATATATATATATATATATATATATATATATATATATATATATAATTTTTTTTTTTTTGAGATGGAGTCTCAACTCTGTTACCCATGCTGCAGCGCAGTGGCTCGATCTCAGCTAACTACAATCTCCTCCTCCTAGATTCAAGTGACTCTCTTGCCTCGGCCTCCCAAGTAGCTGGGACCGCAGGTATGTGCTACCATGCCGGGCTAATTTTTGTGTTTTTGGTAGAGACAGGGTTTCTCTATGTTGGCCAGGCTGATCTCGAACTCCTGACATCAAGTGATCCCCCTGCCTTGGCCTCCCAAAGTGCTGGGATTGTAGGCGTGAGCCATCCCCCTTGTGAGGTTACTATATTTTATTATACTTCTCTTATTTGGTTTCAGGTTCACTATGTCCAAAATGTCTGGGGAAGCGGAGGTGGTGAGCAGGGACAAAGCGGGATCTGAGCTGTGCTATTTCTTGCCTGGTACCCTGGTGCTGCGGGCAGAAGCACAGACATCTGCCTGGTGTGATTGGGTGGGTATTTGTGGTAGTCATTAGGGCTGTCCCTTGAGTGCTTCTGTTTCTTATAGGTACAAGTCGGGATTGTCCTTCCCCTTCCTTTGAGTTTGTTGTAGTCATGACCTGCTTTGGTCAATATAATAGAAGAATAAGTGGCATCTGTTACTTCCAGTTGCACTTGGGGAAAGCTGGTGCTCATTGCCTTGGCCCCTGATACTGTTGTGAGGGTGTCTCCTCCATCATCTTGGGGTCCAGAGTGAGTACAACATAGTTCAGCACCCCCAACACACATGCAGTGCATCTATACAAATAACAGTCAAAATAATGGAATGGTATATTGCTTTCTTAAGTCCCTGATACTTTTTTTGTTGCCACAGCATAACCCAGCTCATCCTGACTGATGCCACCATTTCAAGATAAGAGAAATGAATGAGACTGAGAAAGATTAAGATATTTTCCCAAGATTGGACATTGTGTTCCTACCCATGGTGCTTGCCTTATAGGTATGTGTTCTAGTTTTGACAATTAAGATATAGACAAAATGAGGGCAGAAACGTTTGATTATTTACTATGAGCAAGAGAAGGAGAAAGAATTAAACAGAGAGGAAGAAGATATGTAAGGAGGAATAGAAATAAACTAGGAACCAAGCACATGTAATCTTTATAATTTCTTGGAATTTTCTTCCCTTTCAAACTCTGTATTATTTTAAAAAATGCAGGAGGGTCTTCTATTAATTTTGTAGGACATCTCATGCTTTTTGTAAAGCAGAGTTTTATTCATTTTCCACTAAATACAAATATTTATTGCCCATCTACCATAGACTAAACATTGACCTTTGTTCTGCATAATTATCCTCATTTAAAAAGGTATAATTTGTCAACATTCATTTTATAGATTTATAGCCAAGTATTGTCTGAATACCTATTGGTTTCATTTTGATCTCCTATATTCCAAAAAAGAAAACAACCAAGAAGAGACTTTAATAACTAATAATAAGATAAGCATTAAGAGTCTAGCTTTAGGCTTCTGTGTACACTGTACAGTTTGTTTTGAAGTTATTTTTGTATTCATTCATTCATTCATTTCTCTTAATTTTTTTCCAGTTGAGCGAGAGTTTATTTAAATGAAGAGATCAAGCAGAGTGGAGTACAGGACACACTTTTAAGTTGCCTTGGGGACTGCTCTGTAGAAAAAAAAAGAAACTCAAGATTTTAGGGAAAAGAGGTACAAATGAAGAGAAGGCATGATTACAAAATTGTTAGTCAGTAATTCTCACTGGTTTGCAGAAATAACAGTGGCTAGTGATCGGCTATACATTGTTGAATTATAGGATGCATGGCATTTAAAAATGTATTTATTTAAAACTAATTTTTTTTTAGATTTTTGATGGCTTTAGGGGCACAGGTGCAGTTGTGTTACATGGATATATTGTGTAGAGTGATATCTGGGCTTTTAGCATAACATTACCCCAATAATATACATTGTACCCGACAGGTGGCATTTCACTTTCACCCTCATTCTATCCTCCCACTGTTTGGAGCCTCCAATGTCTATCATTCCACTCAGTAAGTCCATGTCCATGGTTTAGCGCCCATGTATAAGTGGGAAATTGTAGTTCTTGATTTTCTGTTTCTGAGTCATTTCACTAAGGGTAATGGCCTCCAGTTCCATACACATTACTGCAAAAGTCATAATTTCATTCACTTTTATGGCTGAATAGTATTCCGTGGTATATATCTACCAGATTGTTTTATTCAATGATGTGTTGATGGACACTTAGGTCGATTTCACAACTTTGCTATTCTGAATTGTGCTACAAAACATACAAATGCAGAAGGCTTTTTAATATAATGATTTCTTTCTTTTGGGGGGTTCATATGCATTAATGGAATTGCTAGATTGAAGGGTAGTTTTATTTTTAGTTTTCTAGAAATTATGATACTGTTTTCCATAGAGGTCATACTAATTACACACCAACCAATACATCTTTTCTAACATCTTGCTTTTTGACCTTTTTTGCGACAGGGTCTCCCTCTGTTGCCCAGGCTGAAGTGCAGTGGCATGATCATAGATCACTGCAGCCCCAACCTCTTGGGCTCCAGGCATCCTCCCGGCTCTGCCTTCTGAGTAGCAAGGACTACAGGCCCACATCACCACACCTGGATAATTTTTTTCTTGTTTGTTGACACGAGGTCTCACTATGTTGCCCAGGCTTATCTTGAATGTCTGGGCTCAAGTGATCCACCCACCTCAGCCTCTCAAATTACTGTGATGACAAGCATGGACCTGCACTTGGCCATTTTTTGACTCTTTAATAATAGCCATTCTGACTAGTATAAGATGGTACGGAATTGCAACTTTAATTTTCATTTCTCTGATATTTAATTATGTTGAGCATTTTCATATGTTTGCCATTTGTACGTCTTTTATTTAAAAATGTCTGTTCATACCCTATGCCCACTTTTTAATGGGTTTATTCTTGTTTATCTTGTTGAGTTGTTTGAGTTCCTTGTAGATTCTGGATATTAGCTCTTTGTCAGATACACTGTTGGCAAAACTTTTCTCCCATTCTGTAGATTGTTTGTTTACTGAGAATTATTTCTTTTGCTATGCAGAAGCTTTTCAGTTTTATTAAGTCCCATTTCTCTGTTTTGGTTTTTGTTGTATTTTATTTTGAGGACTTCATCATAAATTCTTTGCCGAGACAAATATTTAGAAGAGTTTTTCCTATGTTGTCTTCTAAGATTTTTAAGTTTCAGTTCTTACAATTCAGTCTTTAATCCACCTTGAGTTCATTTTTGTATGTGATGGAAGGTAAGAGGCCAGTTTCACGAATCTACATATGGCTCAGCAATTATCCCAGCACCATTTGTTGAATAGAATATGATTTCCCTTTATATAATTTTGTCAGCTTTGTCAAGATCAGTTGATTGTAGCTTTCTGACTTTATTTTTCAATGTGTGTCTATTTCTATACCATGACCATGCTGTTTTGGTTACTACAGCCTTGCAATATAATGTGATCTCTCCAATTTTATTCTCTGTGCTTAGCCTTACTTTGTGTATTCAGGATCTTTTTTTGGTTCCATGTAAATTTTAGGATTTTTTTTCTAATTCTATGAAGAATGACATTGGTAGTTTGATAGTAATTCAATTGAATCTGTGGATAGATTGGGCAGTATGGTCATTTTAATGATATTTATTCTCCCAATCTATAAGCATGGGATTTTAAAAATTTCTTTTTGCCATCTATTGTTTCTTTCTTCAGTGTTTTGTAGTTCTCTTTGTGGAGATCTTTCACCACCTTGGTTAAATGTATTTCAGGTATTTTATCACTTTTTGTAGCTATTATGAATTGGATTGAGTTCTCGATTTGGTTCTCAGCTTGCTCCTTATTGTTATGTAGAAGTGCTACTGATTTGTACATTAATTCTGTATCCTGAAACTTTCATGAGGCAATTTATCAAATCGAAGAGTCTTTTGGGCAAATCTCTAGGATTTTCTAGGTATAAGATCATATCAAACATAAACCAGAAAATTTGACTCCCTCTTTTACAATTTGGATGTACTTTATTTCCTTCTTCTGCCTCATTGCTTTAGCTAGAACTTCCAGTAGTATGTTGAATAGGAGTAGTCATAGTGGGTATCCTTGCTTTGTTTCTATTCATAGGGAAAATGCTTTCAACTTTTCTTCATTCAGAATGATGTTGGCTTTGGGTTTGTCATATAAGGCATTAATTGTTTTGAGGTTTGTTCCTTCTATGCCTAGTTTGGTAAGGGTCTTTACTATGAAGAGATGCTGGATTTTGTTGAATGTCTTTTTCTGAATCTTTTGATATGATCACATGATTTTTGTTTTTAATTATGTTTATGTGGGGAATCTTATTTTTTGTTTTGTATGTGTTGAATCAATCTTGCATCTGTGGAATATAACCCATTCAATCTTGGTATATTATGTCTTTTCTATGCTGTTGGATTTTGAGTGGCAGTATTTTGTTTAGGATTTTTGCTTCTATGTTTATTAGAGATATTGGTTTGTAGTTTTTTGTTGTTGTTTTTGGTTGTGTCTTTCTATATCTTTGGTATCATTGCAATGCTGGGTGCATAGAATAAATTAGAGAAGATTCCCTTTTTGGAATAATTTCAGTAAGACTGGCATCAGTTCTGTCTTGTACATCTGATAGAATTTGGCTATGAACTCATCTGGTCCTAGGCTTTTTTGTTGTTGTTGGGAGGTTTTTTTTCCTATTAATTCAATTTTATTACTCATTATTATTCAAATTTTCTATTTCTTCCGGGTTCAAGCTTAGGGGGTTGTATATTTCCAAAAATCCATCTATTTCTTCTAGATTTTCTCATTTGATCACATAGAGATGCTCAGAGTAATCTTTGATAATCTTCTGTATTCCTGTTGTATCAGTTGTAATGACACCTTTATCTGTTCTGCTTGCACTTGTTTGAATCTTCTCCTTTTTTTGTTGGTTAATCTAGCTAGTGGTCTACTGATTTTGTTGATCTTTTCAAAGAACCAACTTCATTTCATTGATTCTTTTTTTTAATCTCAATTTCTTTTTTTTAATTTATTATTATTATACTTTAGGTATATCTCCCAATGCTATCCCTCCCCCCATCCCCACCCCACAACAGTCCCCAGAGTGTGATGTTCCCCTTCCTGTTTCCATATGTTCTCATTGTTCACTTCCCACCTATGAGTGAGAATATGCGGTGTTTAGTTTTTTGTTCTTGCGATAGTTTACTGAGAATGATGATTTCCAATTTCATCCATATCCCTACAAAGGACATGAACTCATCATTTTTGATGAATACTATGGCTGCATAATATTCCATGGTGTATACGTTCCACATTTTCTTAATCCAGTCTATCATTGTTGGACATTTGGGTTGGTTCCAAGTCTTTGCTATTGTGAATAATGCCTCAATAAACATACGTGTGCATGTGTCTTTATAGCAGCATGATTTATTGTCCTTTGGGTATATACTCAGTAATGGCATGGCTGGGACAAATGGTATTTCTTGTTCTAGATCTCTGAGGAATCGCCACAGTGACTTCCACAATGGTTGAACTAGTTTACAGTCCCACCAAAAGTGTAAAAGTGTTCCTATTTCTCCACATCCTCTCCAGCACCTGTTGTTTCCTGATTTTTTAATGATTGCCATTCTAACTGTTGTGAGATGGTATCTCATTGTGGTTTTGATTTGCATTTCTCTGATGGCCAGTGATGGTGAGCTTTGTTTCATGTGTTTTTTGGCTGCATAAATGTCTTCTTTTGAGAAGCGTCTGTTCATGTCATTCGCCCACTTTTTGATGGGGTTGTTTGTTTTTTCTTGTAAATTTGTTTGAATTCATTGTAGATTCTGAATACTAGCCCTTTGTCAGATGAGTGGGTTGTGAAAATTTTCTCCCATTTTATAGGTTGCCTGTTCACTCTGATGGTAGCTTCTTCTGCTGTGCAGAAGCTCTTTAGTTTAATTAGATCCCATTTGTCAATTTTGGCTTTTGTTGCCTTTGCTTTTGGTGTTTTAGACATGAAGTCCTTGCCCATGCCTATGTCCTGAATGGTAATGCCTAGGTTTTCTTCTATGGTTTTTATGGTTTTAGGTCTAACATTTGAGTCTTTAATCCATCTTGAATTGATTTTTGTATAAGGTGTAAGGAAGGGATCCAGTTTCAGCTTTCTACATATGGCTAGCCAGTTTTCCCAACACCATTTATTAAATAGGGAATCCTTTCCCCATTGCTTGTTTTTCTCAGGTTTGTCAAAGATCAGATAGTTGTAGATATGCAGCACTATTTCTGAGGGCTCTGTTCTGTTCCGTTGATCTGTATCTCTGTTTTGGTACCAGTACCATGCTGTTTTTGTTACTGTAGCCTTGTAGTATAGTTTGAAGTCAGGTAGTGTGATGCCTCCAGCTTTGTTCTTTCGGCTTAGGATTGACTTGGTGATGCGGGCTATTTTTTGGTTCCATAATAACTTTGAAGTAGTTTTTTCCAATTCTTTGAAGAAAGTCATTGGTAGCTTGATGGGGATGGCATTGAATCTGTAAATCACCTTGGGCAGTATGGCCATTTTCACGATATTGATTCTTCCTACCCATGAGCATGGAATGTTCTCCCATTTGTTTCTATCCTCTTTTATTTCCTTGAGCAGTGGTTTGTAGTTCTCCTTGAAGAGGTCCTTCACATCCCTTGTAAGTTGGATTCCTAGGTATTTTATTCTCTTTGAAGCAATTGTGAATGGGAGATCACTCATGATTTGGCTCTCTGTTTGTCTGTTTTTGGTGTATAAGAATGCTTGTGATTTTTGTACATTGATTTTGTATCCTGAGACTTTGCTGAAGTTGCTTATCAGCTAAGGAGATTTTGGGCTGAGACAATGGGGTTTTCTAGATATACCATCATGTCATCTGCAAACAGGGACAATTTGACTTCCTCTTTTCCTAATTGAATACCTATTATTTCCTTCTCCTGCCTAATTGCCCTGGCCAGAACTTCCAACACTATGTTGAGTAGGAGTGGTGAGAGAGGGCATCCCTGTCTTGTGCCAGTTTTCAAAGGGAATGCTTCTAGTTTTTGTCCATTCAGTATAATATTGGCTGTGGGTTTGTCATAGATAGCTCTTATTATTTTGAGATTCATCCCATCAATTCCTAATTTATTGAGAGTTTTTAGCATGAAGCGTTGTTGAATTTTGTCAAAGGCCTTTTCTGCATCTATTGAGATAATCATGGGGTTTTCGTCTTTGGTTCTGTTTATATGCTGGATTACATTTATTGATTTGTGTATATTGAACCAGCCTTGCATCCCAGGGATGAAGCCCACTTGATCATGGTGGATAAGCTTTTTGATGTGCTGCTGGATTCTGTTTGCCAGTATTTTATTGAGGATTTTTGCATCAATATTCATCAAGGATATTGGTCTAAAATTCTCTTTTTTGGTTGTGTCTCTGCCAGGCTTTGGTATCAGGATGATGCTGGCCTCATAAAATGAGTTAGGGAGGATTCCCTCTTTTTCTATTGATTGGAATAGTTTCAGAAGGAATGGTACTAATTCCTCCTTGTACCTCTGGTAGAATTCGGCTGTGAATCCATCTGGTCCTGGACTCTTTTTAGTTGGTAAGCTATTGATTATTGCCACAATTTCAGCTCCTGTTATTGGTCTATTCAGAGATTCAACTTCTTCCTGATTTAGTCTTGGGAGAGTGTATGTGTTGAGGAATTTATCCATTTCTTCTAGATTTTCTTATTTATTTGCATAGAGGTGTTTGTAGTATTCTCTGATGGTAGTTTGTATTTCTGTGGGATCGGTGGTGATATCCCCTTTATCATTTTTTATTGCATCTATTTGATTCTTCTCTCTTTTTTTCTTTATTAGTCTTGCTAGCAGTCTATCAATTTTGTTGATCCTTT
Source organism: Pongo abelii (assembly GCF_028885655.2). Taxonomy (NCBI): domain Eukaryota; kingdom Metazoa; phylum Chordata; class Mammalia; order Primates; family Hominidae; genus Pongo; species Pongo abelii. The sequence continues at coordinate 19,028,861 of NC_072006.2, forward strand.
CAAAAAACCAGCTCCTGGATTCATTAATTTTTTGAAGGGTTTTTTGTGTCTCTATTTCCTTCTGTTCTGCTCTGATTTTAGTTATTTCTTGCCTTCTGCTAGCTTTTGAATGTGTTTGCTCTTGCTTTTCTAGTTCTTTTAATTGTGATGTTAGGGTGTCAATTTTGGATCTTTCCAGCTTTCTCTTGTGGGCATTTAGTGCTATAAATTTCTCTCTACACACTGCTTTGAATGCATCCTAGAGATTCTGGTATGTCGTGTCTTGGTTCTCGTTGGTTTCAAAGAAGATCTTTATTTCTGCCTTCATTTTGTTTTGTACCCAGTAGTTCACTCAGGAGCAGGTTGTTCAGTTTCCATGTAGTTGAGTGGTTTTGAGTGAGATTCTTTATCCTGTGTTCTAGCTTGATTGCACTGTGGTCTGAGAGACAGTTTGTTATAATTTCTGTTCTTTTACATTTGCTGAGTGCTTTACTTCCAACTATATGGTCAATTTTGGAGTAAGTTCGGTGTGGTGCTGAGAAGAATGTATATTCTGTTGATTTGGGTTAGAGAGTTCTGTAGATGTCTATTAGGTCTGCTTGGTGCAGAGCTGCATTCCATTCCTGGGTATCCTTGTTGATTTTCTGTCTCATTGATCTGTCTAATGTTGACAGTGGGGTGTTAAAGTCTCCAATTATTAATGTGTGGGAGTCTAAGTCTCTTTGTAGGTCCCTCAGGACTTGCTTTATGAATCTGGGTGCTCCTGTACTGAGTGCATATATAGTTAGGATAGTTAGCTCTTCTTGTTGAATTGATCCCTTTACCATTATGTAAAGGTCTCTTTGTCTCTTTTGATCTTTGTTGGTTTAAATTCTATTTTATCAGAGACTAGGATTGCAACCCCTGCATTTTGTTTTCTATTTGCTTGGTAGATCTTCCTCCATCCTTTTATTTTGAGCCTATATGTGTCTCTGCACATGAGATGGGTTTCCTGAATACAGCACACTGATGGGTCTTGACTCTTTATCCAATTTGCCAGTTTGTGTCTTTTAATTGGAGCATTTAGTCCATTTACATTTAAAGTTAATATTGTTATGTGTGAATTTGATCCTGTCATTATGATGTTAGCTGGTAATCTTGCTCGTTAGTTGATGCAGTCTCTTCCTAGTCTCGATGGTCTTTACATTTTGGCATGATTTTGCAGTGGCTGTTACCGGTTGTGGCTTTCCATGTTTAGTGCTTCCTTCAGGAGCTCTTTTAGGGCAGGCCTGGTGGTGGCAAAATCTCTCAGCATTTGCTTGTCTGTAAAGGATTTTATTTATCCTTCACTTATGAAGTTTAGTTTGGCTGGATATGAAATTTTGGGTTAAAAATTCTTTTCTTTAAGAATGTTGAATATTGGCCCCCACTCTCTTCTGGTTTCTAGAGTTTCTGCCGAGAGATCCACTGTTATTCTGATGGGCTTCCCTTTGAGGGTAACCCGATCTTCCTCTCTGGCTGCCCTTAACATTTTTTCCTTCATTTCAACTTTGGTGAATCTGACAATTATGTGTCTTGGAGTTGCTCTTCTCGAGGAGTATCTTTGTGGCATTCTCTGTATTTCCTGAATCTGAATGTTGGCCTGCCTTGCTAGATTGGGGAAGTTCTCCTGGATAATATCCTGCAGAGTGTTGTCCAACTTGGTTCCATTCTCCCCGTTACTTTCAGGTACACCAATCAGACATAGATTTGGTCTTTTCACATAGTCCCACATTTCTTGGAGGCTTTGCTCGTTTCTTTTTATTCTTTTTTCTCTAAACTTCCCTTCTTGCTTAATTTCATTCATTTCATCTTCCATCGCTGATACCCTTTCTTCCATTTGATCGCATCATCTCCTGAGGCTTCTGCATTCTTCACATAGTACTCGAGCCTTGGTTTTCCACTCCATCAGCTCCTTTAAGCACTTTTTTCTCAAGTTTCTTCACGTATAACCTTAAGTTGGTTATTTGAGACCTTTCTATCTTTTTCATATAGGCAGTTAATGTTATAAACTTCCCGCTTAGCACTGATCTGGTTGTTTTTCGATATTTTTAAAAGCCATATCTTTGTTTTTATTCATTTACAATTTTTTTCATGTGGGTCTTAATTTCATTGACCAAACAGTCATTCAGAAGCAGATCATTTACTTTTCATGTATTTGTGTAGTTTTGAGTATTCTGTTTAGTGTTGATCTGTATTTTTATCTCACTGTGGTTCAAGAAGATACTTGATATTATTTCAATTTTTTATATATATTGAGATTTTACTTGTGGCCTAGCATATGGTATACTTTTGAGAATGTTTTATGCATATGTGATAAGACTGTTTATTCTGAGTTTGCAGGGTAGAATATTCTGTAAACATTTGTTAGGTCCGTTTGCTTTAGAGTTCAACTTAATTCCAGAATTTTTTTTGTTGATTTTCTGCCTCAATGAACTGTCTACTTCTGTCAGTGGAATATTGAAGTCCCCTACTAATACTGTATTGGTATCTATCTCTTTTTTAGGTGTAGTAGTATCTGTTTTATGAATCTAAGTGTTCCAATGTTTGGTGCAAATGTATTTGGAATTGTTAGATCTTCTCAAATAAATTTCTTTATCATTATATAATTACCTTCTTTGTCTCATTTATAGATTTTTCTATATTTTTTACCTTTCCTTCTGTCTCTGGAATACCTATGTCTCCTAGTTTTACATGCTTTTTATGTGGTTCCATATTTCTTGAATTCTTTAGTCATTAAAATTTTTTTTTCCTTTATTTTTTCTGACTGGGTTAATTTGAAAGACATGCTTTCCATCTCTGAAATAATTTCTTCTGCTTTGATTAAGCCTGCTACTGATGTTTTTAACTGGATATTTTAATTTTACCAATACATTTTTTATTTCTAGTAGTTGTATGGGCTTTTAAAAATCTATCTCTTCTTTCATATCTTGAATTGTATTTCTGATTTATGTTGGTTTTCAACTTTCTCTTGGATTATTTTGTGCTTTTTAAAAATCAGTATTTTAAATTCTTTATCAGGCATTTCAAAAAAAATATTTTTGTGAAGAAACATTGCTGGAGAGTTAGTGTGGTCCTTTTGAGGCATTGTTACACTCTGCTTTTCCATACTTTTGGAATTTTTTCACTGGTTCCTTCTCATCTGAAAAGACTATCTCTGTTTCTAATTTTTAAATTTACTTTCATTTGGAAGGGATATTTTGGTTTTTTCCTTTTCTCCCTTGAGGATGTGTATAATGTGTGCTGTGTAGGGTTCAACTTTGGTTCTGGGTGCTTTCATTGTCAAAGGTTCTGTATATGTTCCTTGATTACAGATAGTCTTTGTATGCTGGCTTTCTTAGGTGTTGTTTGTAGTAGTGGTGTAGGGATGAATGAGTGGGTTCACTGCCTCCTACAAGTCCAGTATGGCTGAGGTCTCAGGACGCTTATCTCATTCTCCAGTGCAACGCATTACTGTCTGCATATTTTCTATTAGATTGTGCCATTTATTTTCCAAGCCAGTGGGAGGTGCTTATGGATAAGAACCAGCTAAAGTTGATTCAGATGGGGCATATACTTTTTTTTTGTTTATGGCGAGATGCTTTCTGTTGCCTCAGGCAATGGGCTATGTTGTGGAATGCACAGTGGTGTGAGCTCCCTGTACACTCCTGGACTGAGGGACCAAGTTGGCTTGAGCCAGAGAATGCAGACTTGTCTACATGTCCACCAGTGGTAGGTGCAAGCACTAGCTCTGAGGGCAGATAAAAAGACAGCTGCAAAACTTCCAGAGATATGCCTGGTTATGGAGGGGATAATCATCTGCTGCTCAGTGTTCTCTGTCTGGAAAGGGAGTGGTAACCTACCCTCGTAATCTAGAAAAGCCAGTACTCCACATGCCTGAAGTTATGTCCAGGCATAGTGCACAGTGGGTGCTGCTGATTCAAGACCTATGCACCTGAAGGGAGGGGTGACTGAGGCTCCTTATCCAGGTGAGAAGGTTCTCCAAATGCCTGGGAATGTGTACAGCATGGAATGGAGAGGCTGCTGCTGCACCAAGATCCCTGCATAAAAAGGGAGGGGCAGCTCAGTTTCCTTTTCCAGCTAAGTGGGTAGTCAGCATGCCTGGAAATATCCCTGATCATGACAGAGAGGGCACTGCTGTTCCAAGATTTGTGCACAGGACAAGAGAAGTGACTCAGGGTTCCAGTTCAGTAGAGCAGGTGTGCTGAATGCTTGAAACTCTGTACTGGAGAGGAGTAGAAAAGTACAGATGCACCAAGATCTCTGCATTAGAAGCAAAAGGCAATTTATGCTCCTAATCCATGTGAGGGTGTGCACTGAATTCTGAAGGGGGCCTGCCCCTCCACACCTGTGGTTATTTCTTGTCAGGTGGGATGAGAGACTGAGAAAAGAAATAAGACACAGAGACAAAGTATAGAGAAAGCAAAGTGGGCCCAGGAGACTGGCGCTCAGCATACAGCGGACCTGCACCAGCACCAGTCTCTTGAGTTCCCTCAGTTTTTAATGACCACTGTTTTCACTCTGTCAGCAAGAGGAATGCAGTAGGAGAGCAGGGTGATATTAGGGAGAAGGTCAGCAAGAAAACATGTAAGCAAAGAAATCTGTGTCACAAATAAGTTCAAGTGGAGTTACTATGCCTGGATGTGCACGTAGGCCAGATTTATGTTTCTCTCCACACAAACATCTCAGTGGAGTAAAGAGTAACAGAGCAGCATTGCTGCCAACATGTCTCACCTCCCGCCATAGGGTGGTTTTTCTCCTATCTCAGAATTCAACAAATGTACAACTGGGTTTTATACCAAGACATTCAGTTCCCAGGGGCAGGCAGGAGACAGTGGCCCTCCTCTATCTCAACTGCAAGAGGCATTCCTCTTTTACTAAACCTCCTCAGCACAGACCCTTCACAGGTGTCAGGCTGGGGCACTGTCAGGTCTTTCCCATCCCACGAGGCCACATTTCAGACTATCACATGGGGAGATACCTTGGACAATACCCGGCTTTCCAGGACAGAGGTCCCTGTGGCTTTCTGCAGTGCATTGTGCCCCTGGTTTATTGAGACTGCAGAATGGTGATGACTTTTACCAAGCATACTTCTTGTGAATATTTTGTTAACAAGGCACATACTGCACAGCCCTAGATCCCGTAAATCTTGATTCCATACAACACTTGCTTTTGTGAGCTCAAGGTTGGGGCAAAGAGGTTGGGGCAAAGTTACAGATTAACAGCATCTGAGGGCAAAGCAATTGTTCACAGTACAGGTCAACATGGAGTTTCTTATGTCTTCCCTTTCCACATAGACACAGTAACAGTCTGATCTCTCTTTCTTTTCCCTACAAATTCTTGAAATTATGCCTGGTTGTGGAGTGAAGAGGGTGCTTCTGCAACAAGATGTCTTCACAGCAATGGAGGTGTGACCCAGTATCTTATTCTAGGTGAGCAGATAGCCAAATGCCTGGAAATATGTTCCTCAGTGAGGAACAAAAAAATTTGCTGCAGAGTGGAGAAATGGCTGTTGCAACAAGGTCTTTGCATGGGAGGGGTGCCAGGCCCTTATTTCAGGCAAGTGGAAGTGTTGAAAGCTGGGAAATATGCTGAGGCTTGGACTTGAGGGGGGTTGTTGCTTTGCCAAGTTATTTGCAAGATAAGGGAGCTGTGGCCCACACTCCCCATTCAGACCAGCAGCTCAAAACTGCTGGGACACACCTCCCAACTGACAAAGGGGGTAGGCTGGGGCACCCAGAAATGACACCCACACACAAGTCCAAGTCTGCAAAGCAGTTCCTGGCCATAGCTCCTATTACTCAGGAAATATTGTGGCTTCAGCAACTCTCTTCGATATGGATTTCAATTTTTATTTCATTTTGTCTTATTGGTATTGATTTCTATTTTTATTCCACTGTGGTCTGAGAGTACAGTTAGTATGATTTTCTTATTTTAGTTTATTGAGACTTGTTTTATGGCTGAGCATATGCTCTTTCTTAGAGTATGCTGTGTGGTCCCATGAGGAGAATGTATGTTCTGTGTTTGATGGGTGGAGTATTCTGTACATGTCTATTAGGTCTAATTGATCAAGTATCAAATTTAAATCCAGAATTTCTTTGTTAGTTTTCTACATCGATGATCTATCTAACACTGCCAGTGGGATGTTGAAGTATCCCATTATTATTCTGTGGCTAATTATCTTTGTAGGCCTGGGCATACTTGCTTATGAATCTGGGGGCTGCAATGTTGAGTGCATATATGTTTAAGAATAATTAAGTCTTCTCATTTAATTGAACCCTTTCTCATCATGTATTGCCCTCCTTTGTACTCTTTAAATTGCTGTTTTGGGTTTAAAGTCTGTTTCATCTGATGTAAAAATAGCAAACCTCTCCTTTTTTTGTTTTCTATTTGTGTGATAGATCGCCATCCAACCCTTTATATTGAGACTATGGGTGTCATTATGCGTGAGATGGATGTTTTTGAAGACAGCAGATGGATGGGTCAGGATTTTTAAATACAACTTGTAATCTGTGCCTTTTAAGTGGGGCATTTAGGCTGTTTATAGTCAAAGTTAATATATTTCTCTTTTTGTTTGTTTGTTTGAGACAGTCTTGCTCTATCATCTAGTCTGGAGTACAATGGTATGAACTCGGCTTACTGCAACCTCTGCCTCCTGGGTTCAAGTGATTTTCCTGCCTCAGCCTCCCAAGTAGCTGGGATTACAGGCGTGCACCACCATGCCCAGCTAATTTTTTTGTATTTTTAGTAGAGACTGGGTTTCCACATGCTGGCCACGCTGGTCTCAAACACTTGACCTTGTGATCTGCCTGCCTCGGCCACTCAAAGTGCTGAGATTACAGGCGCGAGCCACTGTGCCCAGCCAAGGTTAATATTTATATGTGAGTTTTTGATCCTACCATGAAGGTGACAGCTGGTTTCCTTGTAGTATGTATTGTGTTGTTGCTATATACTGTCTCTGAGCTATGTATTTAACTGTATTTGTGCAACAGTAGGTATTATTCTCTTATTTTCATGTTTAGAACTTCCTTAAGCATCTCTTGTAAAGGTAGTCTAGTGGTAACACATTTTCTCAGTGACTGCTTGTCTGGAAAAGATTTTTTTTTCTACTTTCTTATGAAGCTCAGTTTGATGGGATAGGAAATTTGGTTTGGAATTTATTGTCTTTAAGAAGGCTGAAAATCAGCCCCAAAGGATTGGGTTCTTTTTGACACCTAGTCAAAAATGAAAGTGTTATCCTCCTGAAAATGTACTCACTAATATGGTATGTACAATAGTTAGTGTACCATGCAATTTGTTTTTATTTTATGTTATTTTGTTTTTCATTTTACCCAAGTGAGACCCAAATTGTTTTATTTTTTATGGGAATTTAATGAGATAGAGTTTCTTGATTTTCACATTTGTAGGGTACACACCTGTGTAGTGAACTACTCACAGCAAGGATGTATGCCTGTGAGGTGGCACAAACCCAGTGGATCAGACTTGGCCTCCATCCTCCTCTTATCCTGATGAAATCTCACAGCTCCAGACAACACAGGCGTAAAACTTTGACTAACACTAAATGGCTTGAAGAACTACTTCTTTCAGGACAAACTCTTTCTGCACATTCGTAAGGTAATTGATATAGTATATAATTATACATTTGCCCAATTTTGAAGCCCACTGCAACAGTGAGAGTTTTAAAATGGCTATGTTTAGTGAGCATTGTCAATAGAGTCTTTAAGATTATCAATCTTAAGTCAAGAAAATTTAGAAAATACTCAAATCTTAGCACTCACATAAAATAAAACTGGAAGCTTTTCCAAATTAGACGAGAATCAGACAAATTTGCATAATATTACCAATGTGAGTTTTGAAGCAGAAAGACAATGTTATAAACCATGATTTTCACAAGTAGGATTGACTGTACTATTTCATAATTTTAGATGATTGTAGTATTTATCAGAACTTTAAAGTGATTAAACTTAGTGGAATGTGATTAGTGGTTTATATTTCTGCTATATTTAAATTAAATTCTATTATAAAATCAATGTCATGTGATGAAGCAAATAGTGACTCAATAGTTGAGTATGAAGACATAGAAATAACTTGTTACACTGTTGTGTCAAGTAGTTAATTAATACAAATGTTATGTTAGCAAGTAAAAAGAACACAAATTTAAGAAGGGCAAATCTGCCCTTTCATCTGCAGTGTGAATGGATTGACTGATGGGGTCAAAGTCGGTGGCATCATGAACTGGAAACAATGTTTTTCTCAAGCTGCAGGTTTGAAATGTCAAACAGCCTCTTCCTTGGCTGATGACTGCTTTCTGACTCAATGGAAGACCTTGTTCTCTAGCATCATGGGCTGTCAGGAACTTTGCTTATCAGTAAAAGAATATCCCACTGCCTGGAGGATCTATATCCAGCTTTACACAGAAGCACAGAGCCACAGAGAAGGGGTTTCTGGATGGAATATTCCACATCTGGCTGGACTTTATGGGTTCTAGAGACACAGGACCTAGGTCCACTTTGCAGACCAGACTTGACACTGGCTGCTTTACACTAACGACTGCTATGCTGTGAGTCCATCACTACAGCCTTAAAAATCCCTCCCCATAGTCTTATAATAATCTCTTTGCTTTGTTTTTTGAGTCATCCCAGGTTTCTTGATGTGAATTTATTCCCTTTTGGCTACAGGCCCATAATTCTGAGTCTGTTGACTGCAAAATCTGCTTTAGTGACTGAACGCACTAAGATGTATATTATTTTCCAGAATTTGGGATGATTGTAGTATTTTTCAGGATTTTAAAGTGACTAATTTGTTGTGACTTATTTCCTCTTCCTAAATAAACACTAACTTTTGTGCTTAGTTTCTGTTTGGTTATATTGTGCTATTTTTCATGCAGATAACCGTCTGTATTATGTAAGCCTTAGACCTCATGGAACCTGGGTTGCTTGTGGTCATAGTGTTGAGAATCCACCTGCCCAAGGAATGACCGCACTGATTCCTACCTCCCAGGCCTCCAATGGTCTTATCTCTCCTTCCAGAGTGATTTCTCTAGGCTGAAGGTGGAGTTTCTAACCTCTGTGGTTTTTACTCTTTTAGCAAGAATGTGTGACATTATTTTTGCTAAAGGAACTCTTAGAAGGGGTGCAATATTTCCAAAACATGACCCCTAGGAGGCTTTTTTACTCCCAAAACCTGGTAGCTAGCTTCCAGAGAGAGCCCAGACTCTCAGCTTGGTCCAGAAGACGAAGACCCACATGCTCACCTTTAAGCTTCCCTGTCCCCTGCTCCCCTCCTAGGGAACAGACACACAGGGAGATGGTGGAGGGAGCCCTCTACAGAGCCAGAATTCCCCCTCCACTTCCCCAGGAAGAGAGTTGTCAGAAAAGTTACTGGTTTACACGAATTCACCTGTTCCTTGTGTCCTTGGATGGTGGTTGTTTATGTCAAGACAGACCCTGCACCAGGTAGAGAACCATGAGGATCTCCATGCAGGGAAGACTGCGCTCCTGACCACGATTCCTGGGCACATGCTGCTCTGCTCTCAGCCCCTCTCTTCCAACAGAAGGCTAAATCAGTGTGTGCATTCCCCTAACCCCCGACACCGGGTAAGGCCCAAACTCAAATCTCCTCAGCTGATGGCCTCCTGGGCGCTGCTTTAGTTTTTTCAACCCAAAACCTTGGTTAAATCCCGTCGGGGTGGAGGGGAAATGAAGCAGGTGCTCCCCACTCTCCCTAACAAACCATGCTCCTCCTGGCTTTCTATGTGCGGCACATGGGGTGCTGGCCTCAGGGCTGTTTGGGCAGTTTCCCCTTTGTCATTTCCCCCTCGGTGTTCATGGCAGCCACTCTTGGTCAACACAGCTCTAGGCTTGGAAAATAGTTGAGAACCCTTCCCAGTGGTACTGCCCTGAGGGCTGCACCCCTCTGCCCAGAAATGGCAATGGGAAAGGCGGTGCAATGGGCGGGGTCTTAGGACTGTAGCCTCTTGTTTGCAGCGCAACTACCCACTATTCTACAGAATGGTTTTGACACTAAGGTGATGTTATTTATTAACTAAAAGATCCTTTGTGAAAAAATCGAGTGTCCAGTGCATGTCACATCCATTTTTGTTTTAGCTTCTCCATCCCTGTCAAGAAGCCTGACCTGAGTGCTCATTTTAAATCCAAGTCCAGCGAAAGGGCGTCTGGATGAAAAAGTGTAAAACTCTTCTAGGGCACAGCTTCCTAGCGTAGGAGACAACCTCCCAGCCTGGGGCGCACCCTCCCAGTATGGATGACAGCAGGTGCTGCTTCCTGTGGGTGATCTTGCCCGTCTTTGGTTTGGGTGGCATTCCCAATCAGTTACACACACACACACACACACACACACTTTTGGACTTTGTTTCCATGTAGGGGCCTAAAGTCTCCTGTGGAAAGAACTACACGTCGATCGCTATCTACTTAGTGTCTAGGGTATTTCATGAGAGCAGCTCAGTCCCTGGACTCTGCTCGACTCTGCAAGCACAGATGGAATCTACAGCCTGGCGAGCTCCACCGAGGCCTGGCCCCTGCCTGTGGACACAGCCAGCTCCCTCCTCCTGGTCGGACCAGGACCTCAGACCAAAGTAGCAACCCAACTTCTGGGGCAGCTGCCTGGGCCCCTTCCTCTCCCTGACCACCTCACTAGCGGCTGCTGCAGCTGAAGACCTGGGTTCCCAGACCCTGGCTGCTGTCTCCCTGTTCTGAAGCTCAGGTCTCCGAAAGTGGCAGCAGCTCCCCTGGTGGCCTTGCTGTGGCGTCAGCTCCCAGATACTCCTCTGATCTCCACACCAGGAGAATAAGGAGGCTTCATAAAGGAACTGCAGAAACCCTGCCGGTGTGCACATCCCCAGACAGCCAAGAACTCAGAGAGAGGCGATGGTACTGTTTAATTGCAGGAGGTGGGGGTGTGTGTACCATGTACCAGGGCTATGAGAAGCCAGAAGGAAGGAGCAAGGGCAGAGCCCCCTGCTGAGCAACAAAGGCCTCCTGGGGCCTTCTCTGTCTGTCTCCTGGCACAGGTGGGGAGGACTCCTGCAGGGTGGGGGCCACCAGTGCATGGGTGGGAGCACTACAGGGGGTAGGAGTTGGAGGTGGCCGGTGCAAATGGCCTGGCACAGATCCCTAGGCTTCTTGACACCTGGATTTCACCAAGGACCTTCTTTTATTCCAGGGAACTTCATAGATCATGAAAGAACACAACTGTTTCTGTGAAAGGGAAGAGAGAACACCAATCACTGCGGGCTACAGTTAAAGGGGAAGATGCCCAGGCATGAAATGTCAGAGCCTGGATGAGGAGGATGGAGGTGAGACACTGGGACCTCACCCACCCCTGCTGAATCCCAGAGCACTGAACTAGAATAAATAGTGACAGTTCCATTGGTCCTCCCAAGGCTCCAAGCCACCAGGTGGCATTGGTCCCCCACCCCAGCCTGCAGGGTCCTGTCCCAGCACAACCCTGTGAGGAACAGCCTGTGCAAGGCCTTGGGAGCCGCAAGGGTGCAGAACATGGGGAGGTGGCTCACTTCCCCCAGCTCCTTCCACCTCCAGCACTCAGGCCAGCACTAAGAGGGGCCAGAGAGAAGAACCCAGGGCAGGGCAGCTCCCCCTCAAAGAGCTGGGGCATGGGGAAAGGGCAACAAGGAGAGTGCGGCTCTCCCCTGAATGGAGACTTCACAACAACCAGCAGGTCCTTGGAGAGGCTGGTGTTGGGTGAGCGGCGCAGGTCCAGGGCTTCCCAGCTAACAGGCCTCTAGGTCCCACTAATGTGATCCTCGAGGTTGTGGCTGCATGCAGGTGCCTGAGCCTTGGGTTTAGACAGAGCCCCTTCTCCCTGCCCAGCACATAGCCCCACAGCTGCTTCTTCCCGTCCAACAGGCAACACCCCAAAGCAGGCAGAGTTGACCTTCTAGTAACCATTCCCAAGCTAAAGCCTTCCTAGCAAATCAAACACATTGACCCCCTCCCTCACCATGGAAGGACATACATAGACAACTACGTAAACTCACTTGGACTCCTCATCCCCATGAATCTATGTACAAAGCTCCATACTCCCCCCACACACCCACACACAGGCACACATGCTCCCATAGATCTCCCTGCACACAATGGCACATGTGTGTATACATGTTCACCTTTCCACACGCCCACCTACATGGACAACCTCCCACATGTACATGAACACATACACATCCATGCATACATGGCTCCCCACATACCCACCTGCACACAAACACACCCTCCAAACATGTGTAGGGCAGAGGCTGACACATATGCACCCCTCTGCGGTGCATGAGTGGCCCAGGACCCACATCAGGAATGTACCTTCTGCAGTTCTGGCTGTTCATGGAAGGCACAAGTGTCCAAGTTGGGCTGGGACTTGGTACATATGGTTCGGCCCACCTCTATGTCGAAGAAGTAATTCGTCCCGGCCACGATCTACACACATGAGAAAACAGGACACACGGACAGCGCTCTCCATCAGTTTCATGCACTTAGAGGCACTTCACTGTGGCTGAGTCACTGGACTTGCTTAGGGGCTTCATGAGCTGTCCACATGTCACCACAAGGCACACAAGCCCCATCTTCCTGTGAGGTGGCAGGGTGCTGAGCCTCTTGCCTGCCCTTAAACATTGTTTTCTGTGCGCTGGGTAAAATAATTCACAGAATTCTGCTACCTGTGGCTCAGGGGTGAGGGAACACAATCTTTACTAGGAAGTCTGTCTGATGACAAAATTTCAGCTAACTTCCAAAAATCTCATTCCCTCCATTTAACCTAGATTTATTACTGCACTTAGAGTAGGAAATCAGATGCTTCACACACACAGATATTTTGGGTCAATGGGGCCTCTCAGATGCCACCATTTGAAGTGTGAGATTCAAGATACATTTCTCAAGTCAGCAGCACACCTGCCTGTCTTACAATTGCAGACTAGAATTGAAACCTTTCCCTGCAAAGGGCCTCTCCCAGACACAATGTGGCAGAGCTGTGGAGAAACCTGGGATGAGGGAATCTTTGGAAATGTGAGGAACTACTGAGATCCCTCAAGTATCAGTTTACCCATGTATAAAATAGGCTTCCAGTCCTGATGGTCTGCAATGCCCTGTGCTTCACTCCAAGTTACTGTCCTGCTTGAGTGGGAGATGCAGGCCAGCGGGGACCACAGCACCAGGGATTGTGCCTCGTATGCAGGGAGAAAGCCCCAGCTGACAGCTACAGGAGGAGAAATGGGGCTGATGGAGATTCCTTTGAATTTCCAGGAGAAGGTGGAGGAGCTCTAAAGGCTGTGTCACTATTTGCTGCTCTGCCATGGGATGCAGGTGAAGCTGGGCCCAGTAGCCCTGCTGAAGCTCCCTCCTGACCTGACACCCTCCTCACCTCTGCTGGGGGACTGCTGTCCTCATCTTGCTGAGGTCTAACTCTGCATCAGCTGTTAGAGGAAGGGTCAGGTGTGTTCCACCCCAGCAGGGACTCAGCCGCCCTGGGCTGTAGGGGGTGGTCAGCCCGCCTGAGTGTGAAGGCCACTAGCCCTAAGGGGCTGTGCCCAAGGGCATGACTTGGGGAGGGAAGCAGGGCTCTACAGAACAGGGAGCCAGGTTCCTGTGTGGCCCCTGTGGATGGGACTCAGGGAGGAGGATGAGCCTCAGGTCCTGGATCTCATCCTGAGCAGCATCAAGTCCACCCAGAGTCTGCACAGTCTCCATCCACACCTGCTGGACCCTGGGAAATGCCACGGTCATGGTACAGACACAGTGGCTGCTGCAGGTTAAAGGAAGCTGAGAGGACAGACAGTGGCTGAGTATATGGCCCGGGAACATGCTTAAGCATGAAGGCCATCAGCGGAGAGTCAGGGAAATCTGAATGAATCTGAGCACTAGATCATGAATATGTCAGTGTTTATTTGCTGGGAATGATCTTGGGGGTCGGGCAACAAACAGACTCAGGACCCCTCGGGTGGAGGCAACACCCACATGCTGCCTGGCTTTCAGTACCCGCAGCGGGCGTCTGTAGTACTCATCTTCGGTCGCCTTGTTGTACTCACTGATGGCAAAGTGAAGGGCACGCTGTACCCACTCATCATTGAGGTCTGCGTCATAGATGCGACCCAGGATTATCCTATCCTCCTCCTTGGGGCTCCAGGCCAGGGCCCCAGCCAGGGCAGCCAGCAGGAGCAGCAGGGTACACAGGGGCCAGGCCATGGTCTCCTCAGAAGCAGAGCACAGAGCTGGAGCTTCAGGAGAGTAGGGTGAGAGCCTGAGGCGGGGAGCCCAGACCAGCAGGCAGCTGTGCATTTATCCTGCCTTGGCAGCCCAGCCTCACCCACCTCCATGCCCCGCCCCTGACTCCTCCTCCTCTTTCTGCCCATCCCCTCTTTCTCCATCTCTCCTTTCACTCCTCTGCCAACACAAGCTCCCTCCCTGCCTCAGTTGCCCCTGCCCCTCCCAGGCCTCCTCCTCCATCTCCCCCTCCTCCCCACTCCTGTCCTCACTGCAGCCTCCCCGAGCCATGCCTCTCTTCCCCAGTGCTTCCAAGCTTCAGTCACCGGGTCTCCACAGAGGTGACACTGGTCCTTTGAATGTGAAAGCAATATGACTTCCTGTTTGCTCAGAAAAGGGAAAAATACAGGGTTTGGCCTCCCAGGGTCTTCAGATATCAGGGGCATCCAGGAGAACTTGGTCACGGTCTCCAAATCTCTGGAGCAGAGAGGTTATTTCAGAAGGTTCCAGAAGACCCTATCCACACCCTAATATGGAGAATTTCTTTGCCAAATTTAAGGGAATTAACCTTTTTGGAAAAGGTCATTGGATTCTGTTTTCATAACAAACAGGCTGGACTCAGGACCCCTCGGGTTTCATAACTCATTATTCAATAAACAAACATCACCAGCTACTCCCCATGCCAGAAGGTCTAGGGCTTGAAGACAGAACCTGGTTGATGAGTCATAGAGGTGACATTGCAGAACTGCTGCCCACAGAGATGTGACATGAACCCATGAGCAACTGAAAATTTCTAGTAGACACATTTTAAAAGAAGAGAATAAATGGGTAAAAGTAATGTTTAAAGTATTTATTTAACCTAATACAACCACAATATTATTTCAGCTAATGGGAACAATTATTAATGAGATCATTTATGTGTGGTTTTTTTTTTTTTTTTTGGTTTTGTAAATCTTTGAAATTCCCTGTGTATTTTTTACACTTATCCCAGGAATCATTTTGGACTGGCCCCATTTCAAGTGTCCCTTGACACATGTGGCTGGTGGTTATGGCTGCACAGTAAATTCCTACACAGTGTGTGTAGGGGATGGTAGGTTATGATCAACAATTGGGATCAGGGAGTTACACTCACTCTGTTGGAAGTGAAATAGAACAGGGGCTAGAGAGAGACCACTGGACCCTGGTCAGGGAGGTCTTTATGAGACTGGAGAGGTTAAGAAGCCCCAGGCAGAGGGGAACAGCCAGTGCAAAAGCCCTGAGGTGGTGTTGAGCGTGCCTGTTCCAGGAAGAGGAAGCTCCTGGAGGGGATGTGAGCAGGGAAGGAAAGGACCTGGAGTCTCCTGGTAACTGTGTGTGGGGCCCAGTGGAAGGTGCACGGAGACCCCTGGCAGGCAGTGGGGGTGTCAGGAGAGGGAGCAGCAGCCGCGGGATGAATGTAGGAACACACGGGCCTCTCTTGCTTCTCTCTTAGGCAGCCATGCTTCGGGCTCCTTTCCTCTGTGCATTGCTTGGAAGACTCACCTGGCATTTTAAAAATTGCCTTAAATGAGGCAGAATTTACATACAATAAAATGCCTAATAGTATGTGCCCAATCTGGGGGATTTCATAAGTGCATAAACTTGTGTTACCACTTTGTCCAGACCTGTGACATCTGCCTTGCCCCAGATGGTATCCTCCTGCCTCTCCAGCCCACCCTCGTGCCCGTATCACCCTGGCAGCCCACATCCAGCCCTGTAGACTCCTTTGTTGTCTGTTCTTGAGCTTCCCAGGAATGGAGTCCTGCAGAGCTAGCCTGGGTATGTCTTCGTCCTTTGCTCAGTGTGGCTTTCCAGTGGCACCCGAGCTGCTTCATTGCCAAGATTGTGAGTTCTTCTCCAGAGACTGAGAGGATGTCGTTAATTGGATGCCCTGTGGGCTGACAAAACCCCCAGCTCGGGATGCTGAGAGCCTGGGCTGGAAAGTGACTCCAGGAGTGGGGAGGGTGGAAGGAGGCTTTGAACAGATAGCTGCTCCCTTTGTTCTCTCAACCCCACCCTCCATGCCTGAAGGTGACCCTGTGGCAAATGCCCTTATGGCGAGGTGGCAGGCATGGCCAGAAACACCAGGAAACCCTGGACCTTAGCAAGACACCCAGAGGACTCTCTTGGGAGTGGTGGAAGTGAGGGTTGGCCAGTGTCAGCCCAAACCTGTTTAGAACACTAAACAGTACTATAATAAACAAACAACCAAGCGCAGAAAGCATCACGTAAATGTGCCAGCGATGAGGACAAGCTGGCCAAGAGTCATCCTGGGCTCAGACATGGCTGGGACTGGATCTGCAGTAACCTGGCAGCCGGATCCATATTACTCATGGGTGCTCATGTTCAGTATTAGGATAGGGGACCTTGTTACCTGAGGCCTGGTGACCATCTCACCCCGCTGTGAATCCAGCACCCCTAGAATAGCTGTGCAGCCTGGCAGATACAGCAGGTGTCCCAATGGTGTTTACTGCTGGGTGAGGGAGGGAAGATCTTCAAACAGAGATGCATGTATCCCTCCTAATTAGACAGTAAATGGGGAGAGATTCCCAGAGAAGGGAAAGAGAGGGAAGTCCCTTACCAGGTGTTTGTGAGCAGAATGATCATCTCCAAAGGGTAGGAGTTAGTTCTCCTTTGTGGCTCCCTCCTTCCTGGGACAGCTGGGAGTCCAGACTCAGGAAGACATGCTGTACAGAGGGTAAACTGAAGGTCAAGGAATCCTCTTTTTTTTGTTTGTTTGTTTGTTTTTTGTTTTTGTTTTTGTTTTTGTTTTATCGTTGGAAAGGAGATGTAGGTAACCCAAATAGCGAGAATGTGCTGGTGGGTGGAGTGTGACGGAGGGAGGCCAGAGTGCTGACCTTTGCCCCATATGTGATGACACCACCAGTGGTCATCTTCTGTCAGGAAGCTGGCATGCACTGCAGGGAGGGTCAGCTGTCCTGATGCAGCAACCTCTCTAATCCCAGTAGGAAAGATACCAGTGTAGGTTCCTCTTAGGAGGAGGTACAAGTGTGATATCCAGTATGGAGTGATAGCAAGTGGCAGGTTGAGATAGCTGGCCAGCTCCTCCAGATGTTTGATGATCTTAGGCAAATGTTGTGTCTGTCATGCATCTGGGGAAAGAGGCTACTTTCTAAAGCATAGTGTCTGGGAGTTCAGACGAGCAGAGATGAGCAGATTTCAGCAGTGATGTATCAACATGGTTAAAAATGATGGAGTAGCCAGGTGTGGTGCTGCACCTGTAATCCTAGCTAATTAGGAGAGTGAGTCAGGAAGATTTCTTGAGTCTAGAAGTTCAATTTCAGCCTGTGCAACACAGTGAAACTCCCATCTAAAAAAATGACAGAACACTTTGTTCCCTGATTTCTATAGTCCACAGTTTTAAGGACACACTAGGAGGGGGCCAGATAGCAACCATGGACTGAGGAACAAGCTTGGGGCCTCCAGCAACCATGTAACCTGGAGGAGTCCAGCTGCCCTGGAGGGGCAAGTTTACCTTCTGCCAGGTGACAAAAGAGAAAGCTGTGTTCCCCTATGCTGCATGGATGACTACTGATCTGATTATCTGAATTAGTCGCATGAGAAATTAGGTGAGTGGCAGAAGTTCTCTGCAATAAATGACCAATAATAATTGAACACTAAACAATACCATAATAAATGACCAAGCACAGAAAGCATCACGTAAAAGTGCAAGTGCTGAGGACAAGCTGGCCAAGAGTTGAGATTCTGCACAACTGGGTTTTGAGAAAGAGACACTTTGGTCTATGGTAGGAGCTGGGACTGAGCAGCCACAGGATTTGGTGGCTTCTCAAATGAGAAGCCCAGGAACCTCCTTTATGGAGTGCGTGAAATTCTCTGGATTCAAGCTCATCTCTTTCACACTGTATCCCTCCTTCTTTTCTCCCTCTCTTCACACATGGTGGACACGTGGATGCTTCTAAACTATGGGTCAATGTTGGTAACACATTTTGCTGTGCTACGACATGTGGATGTTTCTAAACTATGGGCCAATGTTGGTAACACATTTGGCTGTGCTAGGACATGTGGATGCTTCTAATTTTGAGAACACATTTGGCTTTTCCACATCATTAAGAAACTGATACTCATGGGGAAGCCTGCTGGTAGCCCCGGCTAGGAAAGGCGAGAGAGGGCAGAGCCCAGTGTCTGAAGTCTGATTGTTTTGCACTCCATGGGGAGAAAGAGAATCCTTTCTCTTGGGGACCAGCACGTGAACAGTATTCATGATTTTGGAGTGCAAGTTAACATTTATTTTTCAAAAACAGCATTTGTCAGTGCGATTCCCTGACTGAAGAACCACATATGAATGGAGAGGAGTAGGGGTGGCCTCCAGGAACTTGGGCTGCTGACTGCTGCAGCCAGGGATCCATCTGACTCGCTGGGCTGCAGCCTGCAGAGGCCTGGCCATGAGGAAAACAGGTGACTCTGAGGAGGTGAGTCATTTCCTTGACATCCCTGGGTGGTCAGATTTTCTTATCCTGTTTGGGTCACTGCTGGGACTTCCCTGTCACTGTTTGTGTAACTTTAAATATCAATTCCTTTAGCAAAGTGCAGTGACTCTGGAGAGTGGTTCCTCTTCCTGCTTGGAATCCTGTTCAACTCAATCCCTGAGTGCTGGAGCTGGAGCCAGGGGTCATCAGGACAGCCCTGCCCACTCCTGTGGCCCTGCCTGTCCTCTCCTCCTGTCAGAGGAGCTGGATCCAGTGACAAGACTCACCTTGAACAAACCTTAGTTACGTTCCTCTGAGCCTTCTTCTCCCCAGTCCTCATCCCTAGTCCCCAGCCCTGGAGCTCCTTTTCTTGCAAGGACTGCAGTGCCCAGTTTTAGGAAAGAATCCTGCTAAGTCAGTTTAAAAAGAATCTCCCCACCCTTGGTATCTGATCACCTTCAGCACCTGATCGAGTTCTTCTTTCCTTGTCTTTGATGTCTAAGGCTTTCTCCTGCCTTTAGCAACAATATTCTTAGGTCAGTTTATCTAGAAACTCCTACCATTGATGTCTCTGCTTAGTAATTCTGTTTGAAACGGTTCTAAAGCTACTTTAATAATGGCCCAATCATTCCATATTGTAAGTGGAATGATTTTGCCCTCCCTACTTGCTTCTTTTAAATCTTTGCTATTTTTTTCCTAGTCTTTTAGATCTAAAGTACCTTGTTCTAGAAACCATGGGCAGAATTGTTCTACTGTTCGAAATAGCGTGATGAGATTTTTGTAGAGACTCTAACTCCCCCTCTTTTTACAAGAATTTTAATAGAGCTGAGATAAGAGCCATATTTAAATTTAGTTTGCCCCATTGTTACCCTGGCTTCTTCCGAGCGTACAAGCTTACAGCAAGGCTGACTGTAGACGTACTCGGGAATCTCTGGTCTACTTGTCCTCAATGACCACACTCGAGCATATCTTCACCCTAGAGAATAGCACCCACGTTGGCCACCAGATGAAGGGGTGGCCATCCACTCCACATCTGTGGGCATTTCTCATCAGGTGTGATGAGAGACTGAGAAAAGAAAGAGACATGGAGACAAAGTATAGAGAAAGAAAAGTGGGCCCAGGGGACTGGCGCTCAGCATAGGGAGGACCTGAGCTGGCACTTGTCTCTCCATTCCCTCAGTATTTATTGATCATTATCTCTCCCATCTCAGAGAGGGGGATGTGGCAGGACAATAGGGTAATAGTCAGGAGAGGGTCAGCAGGAAAGCATGTGAACAAATGTCTCTGTGTCATAAACAAGTTGAGAAAATGTGCTGTGCTTTGATATGCACATACGTAAACATATCTGGTGCATTAAAGAGCAGTATTGCCGCCAGCATGTCTCACCTCCAGCCTTAAGGAGGTTTTCTCCTATCTCAGTAGATGGAACGTCCAATTGGGTTTTACAGGGAGACATTCCATTGCCTAGGGACCAGCAGGAGACAGATGCCTTCCTCTTATCTCAACTGCAAAGAGGCCTTCGTCTTTTACTAATCCTCCTCAGCACAGACCCTTTACAGGTGTGGGACTGGGGAATGGTCAAGTCTTTCCCTTCCCAGGAGGCCATATTTCAGACTTTCACATGGGGAGAAACCTTGGACAATACCTGGCTTTCCTAGGAAGATGTTCCTCTAACCTCCCGCAGTGATTTGTGTCCCTGGGTATTTGAGATTACACAGTGGTGATGACTACTATTCAGTGATATTTATAGCACTGAATGCTCACAAGAGAAAGCAGGAAAGATCTAAAATCCACACACTAACATCACAATTAAAAGAACTAGAGAAGCAAGAGCAAACAAATTCAAAAGCTGGAATTTGTTCTAGAGAAGGAAGAGCAAACAAATTCAAAAGCTAGAATTCAAAAGCTAGAAGGCAAGAAGTAACTAAGGTCAGAGCACAACTGAAGGAGACAGAGACACAAAAAACCCTCCAAAAAATCAATGAATCCAGAAGCTGGTTCTTTTTTTGAAAAGGTCAACAAAACTGATATACCACTAGCAAGACTAATAAAGAAGGAAAGAGAGAAGAATCAATAGATGCAATAAAAAATGATAAAGGGGATATCACCACCAATCCCATAGAAATACAAACTACCATCAGAGAATACTATAAACAGCTCTATGCAAATAAACTAGAAAATCTAGAAGAAATGGATAAATTCCTGGACACATACAACCTCCCAAAACTAAACCAGGAAGAAGTCAAATTGCTGAATAGACCAATAACAGGCTCTGAAATTGAGGCAATAATCGATAGCCTACTAACCAAAAAATGTCCAGGACCAGACGCATTCACAGCCGAATTCTACCAGCGGTACAAAGAGGAGCTGGTACCATTCCTTCTGAAATTATTCCAAACAACAGAAAAAGAGGGAATCCTCCCTAACTCATTTTATGAAGTCAGGATCATACTGATACCAAAGCCTGGTAGAGACACACACACAAAAAGAGAATTTTAGACCAATATCCCTGATGAACATCAATGCAAAACTCCTCAATAAAATACTGGCAAACTGAATCCAGCAGCAAATTAAAAAGCTTATCCACCAAGATCAAGTTGGCTTCATCCCTAGGATGCAAGGCTGGTTCAACACACACAAATCAATAAACATAATCCATCACATAATCAGAACAAAAGACAAAAACCACATGATTATCTCGATAGATGCAGAAAAGGCCTTTGACAAAATTCAACAGCTCTTCATGCTAAAAAGTCTCAATAAAGTAGGTACTGATGGAACGTATCTCAAAATAATAAGAGCAATTTATGACAAACCCACAGCCAATATCATACTCAATGGGCAAAAATTGGAAGCATTTCCTTTGAAAAGGGGCACAAGACAAGGATGCCCTCTCTCACCACTCCTATTCAACATAGTGTTGGAAGTTCTGGCTAGGGCAATCAGGCAAAAGAAACAAAGAAAGGGTATTCAATTAGGAAAAGAGGAAGTCAAATTGTCCCTGTTTGCAGATGGCATAATTGCATATTTAGAAAACCCCATCGACTCAGCCCAAAATTTCCTTAAAGTGAGAAGCAACTTCAGCAAAGTCTCAGGATTCAAAATCCATGTGCAAAAATCACAAGAATTTCTATGCACCAATAACAGACCAACAGAGAGCCAATTGAACAATGAGAACACTAGGACACAGGTGGAGAACAACACACACTGAGTCCTGTCCTGGGGTGGGGGTATGGAGGAGAGATAGCATTAGGAGAAATACCTAATGTAAACAATGAGTTAATGGGTGCAGCAAAGCTGCATAGCACATGTATACATATGTAACAAACCTGCGCGTTGTGTACATGTACCCTACAACTTAAAGTATAAAAAAAGAGAGAGAAAGTTCTAAATATCTGAGAAATAATCAAACAGAAATAGGGCAGCCAACCTGGGAGTCCCCAGTCCTACTTGTGTTATTTGTCTTGTGCATCAGATTGTGAATGCTAAAAGTGGATTCCAGCCTCTGTGATTATTCTGTTTTGCTCTCTAAAGGAACAGCCATTCAGTGGTGGTTTGTATTCTCCTTTGCCTCTATTCAGCATGTCATTTTAGGGTTAGGGTGCTGTTTGACAGGGTGAACTGGGATCCTCCCCTTTTCTCACTGAGGTGCTGTCTTGACTTACAGTCAGGAGCCAGGACCTGGACAGTGTGGAGGACTAGCATGCTGTGCCCCACAGACCTCCTGCATTGCTTCTTCATATGTGGGAAGAGTTCAGTGCTGTCCTGGATCTCTGATATATGGGCTGCTTTTAGGATTTGCCAAAAGGAAACTTTTAAAGCTTCTGTTTCTTTACAACCAGCAGCTTCATTACTTATGGGATGTAGGTTGTCATGGGGGCAGTAAAGAGTTCATTTGGGAAAAGAGTGGAGAAGGAGTACAGCGGAAAATGGAATAAACCATGTATAAGTCAGTTTCTGTTCCATAGGAAAAACCCTTAACATCTTAGGGACTAAAGGCAAGAAACTGTTCCTGTCCCACTCTGGAGTGTGCAGATGAGCTGGGGCTTAGCAGATCTGGTCAGGCTTGCCTTGTGTCTTCATCCTGGGGCCCATGCTGAAGGGGTAGTGTCTGCTTGGATCAGGTTTTCTTCATGATGGTAAAGAGGGAAGCAGGAGGACCCATCTCTCACATCTGCAGGGTTAAGGTCTCTGTCCTTGTCACAACTGTTAAGGCCCAAGCAAGACCCATAACCATGCACAAAGGCAAGGGGGGTTCATGCTGCATTTTCTAGAGAGAGTTGCTACTAGCCACATGGCAGAGGGGGCATGCATGTATAGTTTTGTTCCAGCAAAGGAGACAGCTGTCCATCAATCCTGGCACACCCCCTTGAATCTAGGAAAACCCCTCTTCTCTGTGCTGTGACATAACACACGCTTCCAGGAAGCCTGTGACTTTCATGCTGGCAGTGGCTGTCTAAACTTTTGCTAACAATGATGATTTTTTCAGTCTCCTGAGTTCCACCTGGGGTATCCTGGAAGTTCCTACACCCTAGAAGGGATCCTCCATATGAGCAAAGCTCCTTTCCAAAGGCCTGTCTTTATTCTCTATAAAAACAGGCTGCTCAAACGGTATGGCCTGGTAGAGACTTTTTTGGCCTACATTTTGTTATACATTAATTGTTGAGTCCTTCCTAATAGAGAATTCACTTCTACTCCCACCCCGTGTGGTTCACGTGGTTTCAGAATCATAGCCAAATAATTGTGAAGGTGTGCATGTGCAGTATGGGGATTTATGATGAAAACTCAAGATGAAATAGAAGAAGGGGGCTGGGAAACAACAGTGAACCCCTGCCCTGCAAAGGGAGGTACAGGTAGAATGAGATGGGGAAAGTGGCCATCTCTCGTGAGGTGACACCATCTGGGGGAAGTGGAGGGCACTTTCTCCTCAGCCTCTGTCCCTGCATCCTCTCCAGTGCCCCAGTCCCTTCCACCTCACACTCTCTCTCTGCTCAAAGAACAGTACAGAGTGTTAAACGTGTTCTTAGTAACCAGCCAGCCTGAAGCTTCATCACGCGATGGCTTGGCCATTTCCCCTACACATGTATGCTAGGATGAGAAGTTAGGATGTGTTTGCATGACTTCCCAACTAGCTGACAACACAGGCCTGTGTATCTCAGGTGATCCTGATGCAGAACTTTGCTGTATTTTGAATTTTTATTTTTTGAACTTTTTTTTTGTAGTGATTTCAAACTTACGAAAAGTGGGAAGAGTAATATAAAGAGCTCCTGTATACACTCAGATTCTCCCACTCTTAACATTTTGTCTCGTGCTTTTTCCTTCTCTTTCTATATGTACAAGCTATTATAGGTTTTTCTGAGTCATTTGAGTGCAAATTGCAGACATGACCTCTTTTGTCCTCAGATACTTTCATGTGTGTGTCCTAAGGACAAGGACATTCTGTAACACAACCTCAGTGCAATAAGCAAAATCATGGTGCTTGTGTGGATACATCCTTTTATCTAGTCTATTGTTCAGTTTATCAGTGGTGTTTATTTGCCAAGCTTCTTTTGTCTCCTTTAATCTCATAAAGCTCTTCATTCTGTCTTGCCTTTGTTATCCTGTCATTTTTGAAGATAACTGGCTATGTTGAAGAATGTTTTCTGTTGGGGTCGTCAATGGATTAGATTCAGGTGATGCATTTTTTTCAGATGAAAATTATACAAGTGATATTGTGTCCCTCATTACATCATCATTCCAGGAAGCCAGGATACCATTGTCCAGTTGCTGATACATGTTAACATTAATCTCTAGATTTAGATACTATCTTCCAGGTTTCTCCACTCTTAAGTTACTTTTTTTGTTTGTAGAATTATCGAGTATTTCACAGAGCAATACTTAGAAAATAGGTTTATGTTCTACTTCTTATTAAACTTTTACTTTCTACCATTGACATATAATGATAATTCTTTCCTGAATCAATTGTTATTATGATTATTGTGACTATTTTTTTCTATCTTCATCATTTCTTCTGTATTTATTAATGGCATTCATTCCACTGTAAGGAAAACTTTCTTTTCTCATCTGTCTATTTATCTATATACCTACCTATCTAGCTTCTGTCTCTCAACAGATCTAACTCGTGGTTTCTTATTTTATTGAAGAAGTTATAATCTGTTACCACTATTATTCCAATGTGTAGATTATCTCACAGTTGGCTACCAAGAGATCCTTTAAGCAGCTTCCTCTGTCCTCTTGACACATTTCCATTATTATTGGAGCCTATACATACCTTCCCATGTATTAATAAAATGAAGTTCTAGATCTATTTTATACTTTCCCTCATCCAACTCTAGAAGTACTGGCTGAAATCTGTGGTGAGTTCAGAAAGCAATCCCGAGTGGTGCCTGTGCTCATTCATTGCTACAGGGAGGCCATGGTGCCTCTGTTGGTAGTTATTCACCTGGGGCAATTTTGCTTCCCAGCGCACACTGGTAATATCTAGGACATTTTTAGTTGTCCCTGCTTGGGAGGATGTACTACTGGCATTAAGTGGACAGAGGTCAGGGATTCTGATAAACATTGTGCATTTTTTCCCCCAGTGGTAGATTAGAAGCTATCAGTGTGCCTCAAGCACTTGGAAATAGCAAAATACTACATAATGGTCAGCTCTGTGAGTTTTAACTCAAGAAGGAGAGTGGGAATCCACTGGAATCCTGAAGGACACCTCAGATTCTGGGGAGGAGAATGCAGGCAAATAGCCCCTAAGACAATGTGTTCCTCATAAAAGTGAGTGATGTCCCAGAATGTGAGGGGCAGAAAGTCTCCCTCTATGTTGTACCTTTCCACTGGGAATTCCATGGGACCAAGCCAAGGGAGAGCAGTTTGTTTCTCCCAAGCCCTGGAGCTAATTTGGGGAGACGCTTGGACACTCTGAGAAGAAAACACACTGGAAAAAGCTACTGCCATTGTCTTACACCTAGGACTAAGAGCAGCAAGCTATTTTTAATCTGGGCTCATAAGTCAATCATTCTTAGGTGACCCAGCAGCTTGCCCACAAACTCATTTTAGTCTTGGGCCATATGGGAGTGCTTGTGCTAGAATGGAGTAGGGGCCTCCACATTAGAACTAAGCAGTGACTGTGAAAAATGCCCCAGGAGTAGGTGTTGGAATTGTGCTCACCCTTGCTGCAAGTCTAGAGCCAGAGGAGGTCTGCTGCAGCCATGGTTTCTCCTGGTTGATGAGACTTGCAGTCAAGGTCATCTTGGTACCTGGAACTGGTCTCTGTGTATGAGTGCTGGATGCACCAGACTTCTTCCCTGAGATCATGGAGTGGCTGGATCCTCTCTACCCCCCACTTGGTTTGATCTCTTGGCATTCAGAGAAACTGCTCCCTCTAATCAGCAGCCTAAGCAGCCCAACCTTCCTATGTATGGACTGTGGTGAAGCAGGTCCCTCTGTACTCCATACCCAGGTAGATCTCCAGGCATTCAGAGCACCTGTGTGCCCAAATAAGCAGCCTTTGCTGCGTTACCCTTCCTGTGCAGAGAGTGGTGAAGCAGGGCCCTCTCTGCTCCACACCCTGGCAGACCTCCAGATATTTAGGGCACCTCCTCCCTTGGAACAATAGCCTGAGCTTCCCTGACATTCCTGTGTAGAGATTGTGGTGTAGCAGCACCCACTGCACTCCATGCCAAGGCAGATATCTGGGCATCTGGAGCACGCACTCCCCTGGATTAGGAATTGAGGCGTTTTACCTCCTGCTGAGAAGCTGAGTGCAAGGAGATTTCTCACATCCATGCCTAGGCACGTCTCTGGGTGATCAATTGGTGCCCACTGGACTCCCACTCAATGCTGGTGCTTGTACCTGCTATTGGAGCACCTGTAGTTATGCCTGCCCTTCTTGGTCCCCTTGCCCAGGGATAAGCAGGGAGCTCACACCATGGTGCACTTCAGAATCAGCCCAATGCCAGAGGCAACAGAAAGCTTCTCTCAGTAAACAAGAATCAAGTATATACCCATCTGCATTAGTCACAACGGGCTGTTACACACATGCACCGTCCATTGGCCTGTAGACATACCGCATTGCCCAATATAGAACATGCTGACAAAAGTGCATAGTGTTATAGAAGCAAATCCAAAAACCCTATAATCACACCCCCTAGAGAGGGTTTGAAATGGAAAGAAAAACAATGATGTAGGGAAAGAAAGAAAAAGAATTCTGTCTGTATGAAAATAATTACAAAAATTGGAAGTGCCAATGTGTCCAGAGAAGAAAAAAACAGCACAAGATTCCTGGAACCATGAAACATTTGAATGTTGTGACACCATCAAAGGATCACACTATCTCTCCAGAATGGTTCCTAACCAAAATGAAAACTCAAAAATGACAGATAAAGAATTCAAAGTATACACTGCAAGAAAGCTCAATGAGATCCAAGACAAGGTTGAAAATCAACAAAAACAAATTTCTTAAGCAATCAAGGAGATGAAGAAAGAGATACACATTTTAAAAGAAATCAGTCAGAGCTTGTGGAATTCATAAACTCCACTTAAGAAATTTCAAAATACAATAGAAAGCTTTATCACTAGACTAGACCAAAAAAAAAAAAAAAAAAAAGAAATCACTTCAGAGCTTGAAGAGTAGTACTTTGAACTAACCCAGTCAGACAAAAAAAATGAACAGTCTTTGAGAAATATGACATTATATAAAATGACCAAATCTCTGAATTGTTAGCATTCCTGAGTGAGAAGGAGAAAACATAAACAATGTGGAAAGCATATTTGAGGTAATCCAAGAAAATTTCCCTAATCTTGCCAGTGTCATAGACATCCAGACGCAAAAAAATACTGAGAACACCTGCCAGATACTATACAAAATGAACATCAATGCGCATAGTCACCAGGCTTTTCAAGGTCAATGAAATAAAAAATCTTAAAAGCATCTAGAGAAAAATGTCAGATAATGTACAAAGGAAGACCCATCAGGTTAACTGCAAAGTTCTCAGTGGAAACTGTACAAGTCAGAAGTGATGGGAGCCTGTTTTCAGCATTTTTAAAGACAAGAAAATTCAACCAAGAATTTCATATCCTGTTAAACTAAGCTTTATAAGCAAAGAGAAATAAAATCTTTCTCAGGCAAACAATCAGTAAGGAAATTTGTTACCACTAGACCAGGCTTACAAGAGATTCTTAAGGAAGTACTACACATGAAAACAAAGAAACATCCTGGTAACATAAAAACAAACAAGTAGATATTTCACAGACTTTGTAAAGCAACTATGCAATAGAAACTACTAAGCAACCAACTAATAACTTCATGAGAGGATCGAAATTTCATTTAGTTCTTAAATGACCACATGTAGTCATAGTTATAATTCTTCCCATTGTACAGATGAGTTAACTGGGTCTCCTAGAGATGACATCAATAGCTCTCTCATTAGGGGTTCCATCTATCAGTTTCCCACTTTACCAGTGAGACTTCATTCTCTCAGCTACTGGGAGTGTGGCCACTGATGGCTCACAGCTGAGGCCTTCTGTGGGCATTTATCTGAGTCAAAGGAAGCTGCTTTGTCCAAGTTCATGTCCCTCTTGGAATTGCCTATTTTAAATTTTAGGTCTATAAGGGGGTACAAAATGTTGACTCTTTTGCCCTCATACGCTATCACTCTGAGGACATCCCCATTGCACAAGTCTCCATGGGCCTGACTTTGGCCTCTGCTGAGCTGCACCCCTGCCTGACATTTCCCTCTGCCCCACCCCATGCCCCTCTGCTGAGCTGCACCCCTGTCTGACCTCCTTCTGCCCCACCCCATGCCCCTGCCTCCCCAGCACATACCTCAGTGAACCTCTTGCCCATGAATCTCCATCTGGGTCTGTTTTCAGGAGCCTAACCAAGAGATGGTAGAGTCAGGACACACACCACAAATATCCTGCCTTTTAAACTACAGTGAGTGTTAGGTCTGTGAATGTTTGGAGGATGGGGCAATACTTGTTTAGGAGACTGGATGTCTCTCTTCTCAGGATTCGAGGGGTAGGATGCTCCAAATGTTTTCAGACCTGAGACTTATTTGGAAAAATGGTTTTTATCTGCAAAGTTACCTGTTCTTGAAAATCTCTTACTCAGCTAGGACTACTTTTCCCTCTTTACTCCTTAGTAAAATGAAAACCAAAGCTTCCATTTGTATTGGACTTGGTGAAATATTTCACTTACCAAATTTCTTTGGATCCACCTGATGGGGAAGGCTAGGCAGCTAACATAAACCCCTTGTAATTTTGTGGAAATATGTAGACGGGAATTTGGGGACAATAAGGCAGGTCATGGAATTTTCAGATAAATTTTGTTCGCATTGCACAATAAGCTTCATTTGCCACCTGGCTCTGGGACTGGCACTCAGTGGTGTGTCAGCTCCATCATTCCTAGAAGTTATCCTGGCTGCAGATAGCAGGAGTCTTGAGAAACACTGGCAACATCTCCCATGATGACTCTGGTCATTTCCCAAAGGCCATCGGGGTGGTGTTCACAGAGTTGGTGCAGCATCCTTAGCAGGGGCCCAGGTGGTTTCCTTCCGTCTTCTCCATCATTCATTGGGCTCTTGTTGTTTTGCACACGGCTCATAATTGAAAGGCAGACACCATAGTTGGAGACATTCTGTCCCACACTGCAGCCTGAAACTTGAGGAGTAGGGGCAGGAGGAGGTCACAGGGGATGAGAAGAGGGTGTGGAGAGTGAGTGTGAGAGTGTGTGTGTGTACGTGTGTGTGTGTGTGTGAGAGAGAGAGAGAGAGAGAGGATTCTTTCCAAGGACTCTGCACTTTCTCCTCAGTACAGGCTTTTCTTTTCTTTTCTTTTTCTTTTTTCTTTTTTTGTAATGACCTGGCTGCCTTCTTAGATGTTATTGCCTGGACTTGGGTCCTATACCCCCTGGGGTGAGGAAGGCCAGGAAGTTTATTTCCTGGTGCTTTCAGACTTTCCACTGAGGGTAAGGGAAAGGGAGTAGGGAATGGCTGGTGAGGTTTTCAGAACAAAGTTTCTTAATATGAAAGTCCACAAAGAGTTTGTAGAAACTCCATTGTACTCCAAATATTACAAACATGTTTGTGCAGAAGTGTGCATTCGCATACATACACACCATTTCTACAATAATCTTCTGATTCCTAATGCGATCAATGACAATTACACTATTCTAATGTTGAATTATGGATGCTGAGTTGTAAATGCAATGCCATGAGTTTGCACTGAAATTAAATGCAGACTCACCTCTTGAGATTTACATGTCCATTACTTTCAACTGAACTGGGCATCAGGCTATCTCCTCTCTACATTCAATGAAAGTAGAATACAGGAGAATGAAAGAGGATGAAATGGAGCACTCTAAAGCCAAGCCAAAGCCCACCTGCTAATCGCAGTCACTGAGTCCACAGCAGTGATGATTTCTCTGGTGGTGAAGGCTTTGTAGGGAATGTGACCTAAGATATCCTCTCTTCCCCAGGAGCTCAGAGTATAGCTGACAGAGCATATATCTGAAGACATTCAGTGCCATGAAAAACAAGAAAATACTTATTAAATACTAAGTGGCTTTCAGAACTCAGGGAGCTTGTGAGAACAATTTTTTTCCCACTTTGGAAGGAGTTTCACTCTTTTTGCCCAGGCTACAGTGCGATGGTGTGATCATGGCTTACTGCAATCTCTGCCTTCCAGGTTCAAGCGATTCTACTGCCTCAGCCTCCCAAGTAGCTGGGATTACAGGCGTACACCACTATACCCAGCTAATTTTGTATTTTTAGTAGAGATGGGGTTTTACCATGTTGGCCAGGCTGGTCTTGAACTCTCGAACTCAAATCATCCACCCGCCTTGGCCTCCCAAAGTTCTGGGGTTATAGGCATGAGCCACTGCATCCAGCTGTGAGAACACCTTATGCTGAGAATAAACTGCCGATTAACTCATAGTTGATAAGCTGTGAGGCATATATGGGCATATCAACCACACCAATAGGTCATTCAGCCATAGTATTTGTTAGTTTCAGTTTTAAAAATAGAGACATAGGGAGGACCCAAGGGGAAATAACCTATAATTTAATCACCCAAACACTCCTAGCTGACACTAAAAGAGGTAGAAAGAACACACACACATTTTTGTAATATTCAAATGGAAAAGAAAGATTCAAAATATAAAAAAAAGCAAAAGCCAAATTATCCATCTCCCTACCCACACTACCACCTCTCTTCCGTGATATCCACTGTTAATAAATACAAATGACAGACTGCCTGTCTCCTTTTCTATATTTTAGACTTTTATGTCTATATCCATATGTGTAAATATGTGTCTAAATGTCTATATAGCCACACATACACATGCATGTTTACTTTTGTTTTTACAAGCTTCATATTAACACACCACATATACCTTGCATTCAATAAAATAATATATTCAAGATATATTAAAATTACTGCCAGTTTAACACATATGTTGCTATCTAATTCTTAACCACTCTTCCATCATGTGTGTACTCTCTAATTTATTTGAGCAGTCTCTAGTGATGACACCATTTTGATCATGTTAAAGTTTGTGCTATTACCAGGACATTGCCATGGTCATCCACAAGTTTCACAGAGTGTTGGTGATATTATAAATGATATATTAATAGATTCTTAACATATTTTAAGTGTAGGTATATTAACATCTATTAAGTGTATGATTGGTGTAGGGGATGGGCCTGTGATCCAGACCTGGCCTATGAGGCATGAGAAGGAGTGAGCTAAGGAGTGAACAGGAGGAGGTTACTCACATTCAGGAAGGATGGGTGGAACAGAGGCTTTTCCCTAGGATCTTTCTGCCTCTGGATGTTGGTGTTGATGATGTGATGTCTGGAGCTGTAGCAACCACCTTGCTACCAGCTTGAGGCTGAAGCATCATGAACACAAAGGTAAGGATGAGAGAATCCCAGGGAAGCAGAACAAGATGCTGGGAGTTCTGTTTTTAAAGCCTGTCTCACCCAGGGCCTTCTTATTATGAAAGGTGGAGCACTCCCTTTGCATTCAAGCCATTTTTAATTGGGGCCTTTCTTTACATGCAGCGGAAAGCCTCTTGCCAGTTACCAACGCCCATGCAGGTTTCTTCTGCATGAGTTTTTCCTTCCCTCACTTCTTCTCCCTGTCTCCTACTTTTGTGGCTGGTGGATTTGCCTCCTTCCCATTTCCTCTGGGCCCATCCACTCTTACAAAAATATTAATGTCTACTCATAAAAATCCAGATCTTTAAAGATGCTAATGACTTTTAAGTACAGAGCATTTCAAAAACCCTACAAAAGGCTTCAAGTGGGCTTGAGCAACAGGTTTACTTGGGTGGAGGTTTTGTACAATAAAAAGTGTGTGGTATTTTCACTGTAGTCAGTTCAGAACATTGGCTTTTTCTACTTTGGCTTTCTTCTTCCCATTCACCGCCCTCTGGATGGTGTAGGGTGGACACAGGCATTTCGGTATCTGGCTAACAGGAAGTTGATTTGGGATGCATTTATCCTGGGGTGAGGGGAACACATTCCCATGGTTCTCAGTCACTCCTCTGCATAGTCATGTTGCCTCAAGCTGTCCTGGTGTAGGAGTGGCCCCAGACAAGGCCCTACCACCCCCCTCGGTTTTTACCTAAAGCAGCAAGGAGAGGTAGAAGCTTGAACAGAAAATGTCCCCAGCACCTCACATTGGAAGCCTGTGATTAGCAGAGAGGAAAGAAGGTTTGCAATGTGTGGAGCCAGAAGCCCATCTGTGGATAATGATTCCCAGTGGAAACATGGAAAATTTCAAGTGAGTGTTTGGTTCTTTTTGACCCTAGTCAAAAAAGGAAGTTTTATTCTATTGGAAATGTAGTCAGTAATATGGCATATAACATAATCAGTGCATCATGCAGTTGTTTTTATTTTTTATGGGAGTTGAATGAGATAAAACTTCTCAATTTTTGACATTCATAGGGCACGGATCTGTGTGGTGAAAATACCCATAGTAAGGACATATGTATGTGAAGTGACACAGAACCGATGGATGGGGCTGATCTCCCACCTCTTCTTATCCTGACCAAGTCTGGGAGCTCCACATAACACAGATATAAAATTGTGACCAGCAGTAAAACAGCTCAAAGAAATACTTTCTTCAGGACAAACTCCTCCTTCATAGTCGATGAGCTAATAGATATAGCACATAAGGACATTTTTAGACAATTCTGAAGCTCAGTACAACAGTGACAGTTTAAAAATGCTGTGTTTGCCTCCATTGTCAATAGAAAGATTTGATAAGGTCCTCAATTTTAAAACAAGACAATTTAGAGTTATTAAAATCTTAGAGCTTGCATATGAAAGGAAAATGAAAGAGGCTTTTCCAAATTGGACGACAATCAGAAAAATGTGCATGATATGGCCAATTATGAGTTTTGAATCAAGATGTTATGCACCATCAATTTTACAAGTGATCAAACCTCTTAGTGGAAAGACTGGTTTTTTCTTCTGCTATACTTAGTCAAAATCCTATGATAAATTAGATGTCTTATAATGAGACAAACAGTGACTCATTAGCTGAGTATAGAAACATCAAATGAAATTATGAGTTGTGTCACTAGCTAATTAATAAAAATATCATGTGAAGAAGTAAAAATCATGTGGATTGAGAAGGGCAAATCTGCCCTTTCATCTGCAGAGTGGAGAGATGGACTGATGTTAACAAAGCCAGTGGCATCATGATCAGGACACAATGTTTCTCTCAAGATGCAGCTTTGAAATGTCAAACAGCCTCTTGCTGGCTGACCACTGCTTTCTGACTCTGGGTGGGTGCCTGAGGCTGGGGTTAGACAGAGCCCCTTCTCCCTGCCCAGCACCCAGCCCTGCAGCTGCTTCCTCCAGTCCAGCAGGTAACATCCCAAAAGATGCATGGTGGAGCTCCCAGTACCTCCATTGCCAAGTTAAATACCTCTTAACAAATCAAATTCATCACATTTTTCCCCCACCACCCCATCTAAATGCTCATGTCAGAGGTGTTTGAACCAGAGCAACTCCATCTTGAGTAGGGGCTGAGTAAAATGAGGCTGAGACCTACTGTGCTGCATTCTGAGATGGTTAAGGCATTCTAAGTCATAGTATGAGATAGGAGGTCAACACAAGACTGCTTTCTGACACAATGGAAGACCTCATTCTCTAGAGTCAGGGGCTGTCAGAAACTTTGCTTATCCATAAGAAAAACATCCCACTGCCTGGTGGATCTATATCCACGTTTCCACAGAAGCACAGAGCTACAGAGAAGGGGTTTATGGACAGAACATTCCACATCTGGCTGGACTTTATGGGTTCTAAGGACACAGGACCTAGGTCCACTTTGCACGACAGGCTTGACACTGGTTTCTTTACATAGAGGCCTGCCATGCCCTGAGTGCATCGATATCAACTCAAAATCCTTTCCCCTGGTCCTAGAAAAACCTCTTTTCTTTTTTGTGTCCTCCCAGATTTCTTGGCATGAATTTATTACCTTATTGCAACAAGCCAATAGATGTGAATCTGTTCACTGCAGAATCGGCGTTAGTGACTGATTGTAAGAGGATATGTGTTATTTTTCTGGACTTTGTGATGTTCACAGTATTTTTCAGCATTTTCATACATATAATTTCCATGATTTATTTTCTCTTCCTAAATAAACTTTAATTTTTGTGCTTAGTTTTGTATTGCTAAGATAGTGCTTTTTTATTTTTATTTTTATTTTTTTCCACCGAGAGCCCCTATGTATGCTTCTCAGACCCAGCAGCTCCTTGGTTCTCCTGTCCTTGTTATGACAACTGTCTGCCTGCCCATGGAAAGACTGTGCTGTGTTGTGCTTCTCTGGCCTCAGATGCAGTCAATCTTCCTTCCAGAGTGAGTTCTCTATGCTGGATTAGGGATTTCTAACTTCTTCATTTTCAGTCTTTTACCACTGATTTGTGACATTATTTTTGGGAAAGAAAGTCTTAGAAAAGTTTCCAAAATGGGAATTGAATGATATGGAATTTTATAATTTCGATATCTGTAGGCACAGATAGGTGTATTGAAACCCTGTCTTACTCTCCTACAAAGACCTAGTGGCTTCAGGACACAGTTCAGACAATTCATTGGCTCAGAAGATATTCCTGCTCACCCTCAGCATCCCTATCCACTTCTTCCCTCCTAGAGAGCAGACACACAGGGAGTAGGTGGGTGAAGCCCAGTATACATTCCCACTTTACTCCCAACTTTCTCAAAGGAGAGACAATTGTGTCTGAGAAGTGGCTGGTTTACACAAAATCATCTCTTCATTGTGTGTCTTGAGGATGGTTGCTTGTGTCAAAGGAGATCTTCCATTCAGGTAGAAAATAATGAGCCACTCCCTGCAGGGATGTCTTCACCCCTAATCACCACTCTGAGCACTTCCTACTCTGCATGCAACCCCTCTCTCCCACCAGAAGCCTGAGTGACTACATCTGCCCACCACCAAGAGAATGAGGCTATGACTCAAGTCCCCCAGGTCATGGCCTCCTGGGTGGTGCTTCACTTCCCAGATCCCAAAGATCTCTGCAAAATCAACTCCAAGTGGAGATGAAATGGATGTAGATGCTGTCCACTCTCCCTTTGCACGTGTTTCCCACTCTGGATTTCTAGGTGTGGCACATGGGTGCCGGCCTCTGGACAATTTGGGCAGATTTCCTCTTATCATTTTGCACCCCTGCCCTCCGCCATGTTCACAGCAGCAGCACTTGCTCAATGTGACTCTGAGCATGAAAGGTATTGGAGAGCCCTGGCCGGGACACCTACCATGAGGCTGCCCCGCTGTACCCTGAAATGGCAAAGGGGACTGTGCATGGTGGGCTGTGTGACTTAGGACTATAGTTTCCTGTTCAGGTCAGAAATATCCACTGTTGTCTGGAATGTTAGTGACAATGAAGTTACGTTTTTTATTAATGAGAACATCCTTCTTGAAAACTGAAGAGCGTCCACTGCATTACAGTCGTGAATGTTTTAATTTCTACATTCTTTATGTTAAGCTTGACATAACGACTTGGTTTAAATCCAAGTCCAGAGAAAGGACCAGTGAGTGTGAACGTGAACAGTGCTCCTAGGGTACAACTTCCCAGCACAGGGTACTGCCTCCCAGCATAGGGCATAACCCCCAAGCATAGGGCACAATCTCCCAGGATAGGACACCACCTCTTAGCATAGGACACAGCCTCCCAGCATAGGACACCACCTCTCATCATAGCACATAGTCTCCCAGCACAGGGCACTACCTCCCAGTGTAGGGCACAGCCTCCCTGTCCAGTATAGGGCATTACCTCCCTGCGTAGGGTGCACCCTCATGGGACTGATCAAACGAGGCACTGCTTTCATACTAGAACCTGGGCTGCTCCCTTTGGAAGAAGTCAGACTTGGAGGAGGGGGCTGGTGGACAAGGAGAGCTTCATAAAGGGACTGCTAAAACCCTTCCTGTGTGCAAAGCCCCAGACAGCCAAGAACTCAGAGGGAGCTGATGCTACTGTTTAGTTACAGGAGAAGGGGGTGTGTGCACCATGCACCGGGGATGTAAGAAACAAGGGGCGAGGGCAGAAACCTCTGCTGTGCAAAAAGTCCTCCTGATGCCTTCTCTGCCTGTGTCCTGGTGAAGACCTGCAGAGGAGACCTCCCTCAAGGTAGGAACCACCAATCCAAGGGTCAGAGCACTACAGTGGCATGGATGTAGGAGGGGGTTGATGCAGCTACCCTACTACAAACCTCCAGACATTCTGACACATGGATTTCACCAAGGACATTCTGTCCTCCCATGGAACTTCATAGATCTGGAACGAGCAAAACTGTTTCTGTGAAAGGAAAGAGAATGGGACAATCAGTGTGGGTTGCAGTTAAAGCTGGAGATGCTTAGGCATAAGACACCATCACCAAAACCTCAACACCATGGTCATCACCATCATCACCACCAACACCATAAGCATCACTACCATCATCGTCACTATTATCTTCACTGTCACCATTACTGTCACCACCAGGACAATCTCCAACACCAGTACCTCCATAATCCCCACCATCACTATCATCATTACCACCATCACCACTATCACCATCATCACTATCGTCACCACCACCATCATCATTATCAATACCACCATCTCTGTCATCACCATCACCACCACCACTATTACTACCATCACCAACTTCACCACTATTACCATCACCACTATTTTTACTACAAGAGCTACCATCATCACCACCATTATAACCACCACCACCATCACCATCATCACTATTATCACAATCACATCACCATTATTAATACCAACATCACTACTGTCATCACCATCACCATCTCCACTACCACCATCACCATCAGTATACTCACCGTCATTATACTCATCATGAGCACCATTACCATTTTAATCATCAACACCATCATCATCATTACCATTATCAGCATTACCAGCATACCATCATCATCACCTTCGAAACCATCATCACCATCACCATTTTCATCTCCAGCATACCATTCTCATCACCATCATCATCTTCAGCACCACTGCCAGGTGTCTGTCAGTAGCTGTTCTACATTGGACATTGTGCCACATCATTTAAAAACCTCATATGATTACATTGTCATGCTAATTCTATATTTTATAGAATAAAAGAAGGTGGTAATTGACTTTGTAACATGATAGAAGAGTGTGAGAGTCTGGTTTCTCTTCTCAGAACTATCTGCAATCCATGAAAGAGAAGAATCACTGTATTTCTGAGCTCCCACATTGCGGGATCTTCCCTAGAGAGGTCGGATGTGGACATCCACAGTGAAGTCTTCACTGATTTGCTGGTCTCCACGCTCAGATTTTGTTTCTCTGGTTCTAAAATGTTTAGAAACCCATATCCCCTGCCACATGAAGCATTGGTATCTTGCTCTCTGTGCCTGCACTCTTGCTTTTGCCCATCACATAGCCCGGCCTCTAGAGAAACTGGACTTTTTGATGTTCTCCAGACACAGAACTGTCCAGGCTCACATAATTCTTTCTCAAATATTTGCCTATAGATGCCCACTCCACCATAAATCTTTGCCTCCACAAACGCTAATTGCTTCTCAGGTTTAGGTCTGCACAAATCCTGTCTATGAATCCCTCTCTCACCCATGTAGCCAGCCAGGTGTGACCCTTTTAATTTGGGGGTCTGATAGCACTTTTGTGTGCACAAGAGGAATTTTCTCTCCTCCTCTTAGGGTCGTTCTTACTTGTGTGTCCATTTCTGTCACCCACCAGGCTATGAGGTCTTAGAAGATAAAGATTGAATCTCCTTCCCCTGTGATTTGCCTCTCAGAGATCACTGAGGTAATCACAAACAAAAACTAGCTAACTAATAGTGAACATAACACTCAATAATATATTATAACCTTATAATTACTTATTAGGTATTATTACTTTCTTCATTTTAGAGATGAAATAACTGAGCCACAGAGAGTTTAGGGAAATATGTCAAATTTACACAGCTTGTAAATGGAAGAATCAGGGTTTTAACCTGTGTAGTCAGACTCCATGTCATTGTCATGATGTGAGATGCCTCAGCACTCTGCTGTCCTCAAAACTTTGTGCATTTCAGAAATTTCATATCAACCCACAGTTATGCTGCTTTTGAACTGGAGCTCAGAGGATGGGGTCATTTAAAATGCCAAGATCATCACCACCTCATACAGAACTTGACAATGATTCACACAAATGTGTCTTGGCCCAAATATAAAATGCATAAAAAGGAAGTGTGAAAGAGGGAAAATGTAATCATCAGCCTAGAGCCCCAAAAGTACAATAAGGTAGAAATGAAAATTAATCACAGGTGCTACAAAGCTCATTCTCTTCCACTGAATAAGGCATTGGGCAAGAAATGCAACTGGAAGCCACGTGCTGGCACCCGAGCAGTTCCAAGTGGATTCAGGGCAAAATGATCCTCTTAGTACTTTGGTGAACTTGATAAGTGAGTGGATGAAAAGTGTGAGTGGTCACCCAGTTACGCTGTCCAGGAATACTTGACTGCCCAAAGATGGATAAAATGTTTTTCTGCGTACTCTAATGAACTGTTAAGATCCTGAATTTCAGTATACTTCTTTATGTGGTTTTTCAGACCCCAATGTCCAAAATGTCCAGAAAAGAGGAAGAGGTGAGCAGGTACGAAGTGGGGTCTGAGTTCTGCTTGTGCCTGTCTGGTAGCCTAGTGATGCCTGAAGAAGTACAAACATCTACCTGGTGCTATTAGGTGGGCATTTGTGGTCATTATTAGGGCTGTCTTCTAAGTATTTCAGTTTCTCCTCTTAAGTGCAAGACAGGATTGTCCTTCTTCTTCCTTTGAGTTTGGTGTGGACATGACTTGCTATGGCGATGAAGAAGAAGTGAGATGTCTAGTTAACACGCTGGTTCTTGCCTGAATACCATGTGCTTTCTTTTTTTTTTTTTTCATTGTGGTATTCTTTTATAGGTCCTGTGAGATTTACGCTTTAAGGAGATTCTATTTTGTGTATTTAGAGGATTTGTTTCAAGATGTAGAGCTCCTTTTAGCAGTTCTCATCGTGCTGGCCTGGTGGTGGCAAATTCTCTCAACATTTGTCTGAAAAAGACTGTATCTTTCCTTCATTTATAAAGCTTAATTTCATGAGATACAAAATTCTTGGCTTATTTTTGTTGTTGTTGTTTAAAGAGGCTAAAGATAAAAACCTAATCCCATCTAGCTTGTAAGGTTTCTGCTGAGAAATCTGCTGTTAATCTGATAGGTTTTCCTTTATAGGTGACCTGAAGATTTGCCTCACAGCTCTTAAGATTCTTTTCTTCATCTTGACTTATTTAACCTGATAACTATGTGCCTAGGTGATTATCTTTTTGCAATGAATTTCCCAAGTGTTCTATCAGCTTCTTGTATTTGTTTGCCTAGATCTCCAACAAGGTTAAAGAAATTTTCCTCGATCATTCCCTCAAACATGTTTTTCAAACTTTTAGATTTCTCTTCTTCCTCAGGAACACCAATTATTCCTAGGTTTGGTCATTTAACAAAATCCCAAACCTGTTGGAGGTTTTGTTTATTTTTTAATCCTATCTTCTTCGTCATTGTTGGACTGAGTTAATTTGAAAGTTTGTCTTCGAGCTCAGAAGTTCTTTCTTCTACTCATTTGAATCTATTGCTGAGACTTTCCTAGGGATTTTGCATTTCTCTATGTGTGTCCTTGATTTCCAACAGTTGTGATTGTATTTTGTTTATTCCATCTGTTTTCTCTGGAGATCTTTCTATTCATATGCTGCATCTTTTTTTTTTTTTTTTTTAATTTAAGTTGGACTTCACCTTTCTCAGGTTCCTCCTTGGTTGATTTAATAAGTGACCTTCTGAATTCCTTTTCTGGCAATGCAGAGAATTCATCTTGGTTTGGATCCCTGGCTGGAGAGCTGATGCAATTTTTTGGGGTGTTAACCTTAATTTATCATACTACTAGAATTGTTTTTCGGTTTCCTTCACAAATGGGTAAGCTATGTCAGAGGGAATATCTGGGACTCAACGGCGACTCGAGGGCTGAGAGCAACAAGCTATTCCTGTCATGCTCTGCCTCCTGCACATAGGCTGGGGGTCAGCAGGTCTGCTGCTGGCTTAGCTTCTGTCTTCATGCTGGGGCCCATGCTGAAGGGGTGGTGCGTCTCTGGGCCAGGTTCTTGTCATGGAGGCTCAGAGGAGAGCAGGAGGACCAGCCTCTCAGAAATGCATGGTTAAGGTCACTGTGCTTGTCCCATGTGTTAACATCCTATG
Source organism: Pongo abelii (assembly GCF_028885655.2). Taxonomy (NCBI): domain Eukaryota; kingdom Metazoa; phylum Chordata; class Mammalia; order Primates; family Hominidae; genus Pongo; species Pongo abelii. The sequence continues at coordinate 19,069,313 of NC_072006.2, forward strand.
GGCCAAGCAAGTCCCATGACCATGCACAACAGCAATGGGGGTCTACTCTGCATATTCTGGAGAGAGGCACTGCTGACTGCGTGGCACAGGGCATGGATGTATACTTTAGTTCCAGCAAGGGAACCATCCAGCTGTCCATCCATCCTGCCATACCCCCGTGAGTCTTGGAAAAACACTGCTGTCACATGGCACATATGTGCCCAGGAAGCTGGTGGATTTTGTGCTGGCAGTGGTTGGCTGAACTGCTATCAAGGCTGACTTTTACCTGTCTCCTCTGTTCCATCCTGGGATGTCTGGGAAGTATTGGCTTCTAAGAAGTCCTCCAAGTGTGGACAGCTCCCTTTTCAGGCCCTCTTTCTTCCCTATAAAAATGAGCAGGTCAAAGGCCATGGCTACAGAGAGTACTTTTTAGGCCTATAGTTTGTGATCCATTAATTACTGTGTTGCTCCAGATGAAGAATTTACCCCCGTCTACCTCCATTCCCACTGCTACCCATTGGTGGCATTGTGGTACCAGACTCACAGGCCCATCCTGGTGGCGGTGTGCATGTGGGAGAGGGGGCGTATGGTGAACACCCAAGAGGAAACAGAAGAAGGGGGCTGGGAAATAGTAGTGATCTCCCTGAGCTGCAGAGAGAGGTGCAGGTAGAGTGAGTGGTGGGGAATGTGGCTGTCCCTTGTGAGGCAACATCTGGTGGAAGCCGAGGGCACTTATTCCTCAGCCTCTGCCCATGCATTCTCTCCAGTGCCCCAGTCCCTGCCATCTCACACCCTGTTTCTCTGCTCCAAGGAACAGTACAGGGTGTGGAAGCTGGTGAAGCTCAACCTTAGTAACCAGCTTGTCTGTAACCAGGGGGCCTTAGTAACCAGCCTGCCTGTAGCTTCAGGGTGCGGTGGCTTGGCTGGGAAATCCATGCTAGGCTGGGAAGCATGAGCCAGGACCTTCCAACGAGCTGAACCCACAGGCCTGTGCTTGCTTGGTGGGGCTGGGGTCTCAGTGCTGAGCCAGCACTTTGCTGTGTTTTTAATTTTCAATTTTCTGTAAAAGATAAAAAGATGCTGGAAGTATGTCAGGAGAACACAGGAAGCAGCTTAAATGGGCTCTCAATAGTCAATTCTGAGATAATTTAAACATTCAAATAAGTGATAGTAACAGATTACAACTCATTGAATAAAATAAGAAACCATGAGTCTTCTCGATCTATGGATAAATAGATGATTAACAAGTAGAGAGATGGAAAGATAGATACAGATAAAAGAGAAAAGTTCTTCCTTGGTGTAAAAAGAATGCCGTTAATAAATATAGAAGAAAAGAAGTAATTTTATTCTTTTATATTTATTAGAAATGAAGTAAGAAACTTTTTTATTGTAGTTTTGAAGAGACTTCAAATTTACAAAACACAGCAAGAGTAATATAAAGAGCTCCTGTACACACCCAGACCCTCCCACTCCTCACATACTGTCTGGTGTGCTTTTCCCTCTTTCTATATTTGTACGCACTGTAACAGCGTTTCCTGAGCCATTTCAGAGCAAGTTACAGGCATGACTCCTTTCATCCTTAGAGATTCTCATGTGTGTCCCCTAAGGCCAAGGACATTCTCCAGCACAGCCTCAGTGCAGTGAGCAGAATCACGGCACTAGCATGGGTCCACACTGTCATCTAATCTGACATCCATGCAATTCATCAACCATGTGTTGTTGTCAGGCCACCTCAGTCTCCTCTCATCTGAAACAGTTTCTCAGTCTTTCTTATCTTTGTGATCTTGTCATTTTTGAAGATAACTGGCTAACTATTTCATAGAATGTCCTCAGCTGGGCTTTGTCAATGGATGAGATTCCGGCTATGCAGATTTTCAGAGGAGAATTGTTGATGTGACCTTGTGTACCACAGTACTTCCTATCAGGAGGCCATAACATTGCTGTCCCCTGGCTGATAGACACTAACTTTGATCTCTAGGTTCAGATGGTATCTGACAAGTCTCTCCACAGTACAGTTTACTTTTCTCTCCTTTATAGTTAGTAAGTGTTTCATGGAGCAATACTTTGAAATATGTATTTATGTCTCACTTACCAAGTTTTCACTTTTGCTTTCTAGATTTAGCATAGAATAATAATTCCTGTTTGAATCAATTGTTATTATGATTGCTTTCAAATTGTATTCCTAATTTCATTTTTTAAAACTACGTATAAATGGCCATCATTCTACTGCAAGGAAAAACTTTTCTCCTTTACCTATCTATCCATCTATCTCTTAGTCATCGATTTTTCCATAGATGCATCTGACTCATGGTTTCTTATTTTACTCAAGGAGTTAGAATCTATTGCTCTTATTTATTAGAATGGGAAAATTACCACAGAGTAGGTTAGTGGGAGCCCCTTTAAGTTGCTTCCTCTGTCCTCTTGATATATTTCCATCATTATTTGAGCCTATCCTTACTTTCTGATATCACAAGAAGTTCCAGATTTATGTTTTACTTTCTCTGATCCAAGCTGAAAATCAGTGGTTGGAATCTGCAGTGAATGTGGAAAGCAATTCCCACGTGTTGCCTGTACTCACCGCTCCTGGAATGCCATGAGGCCTCAGTCAGTGGTTCTCAACCTGGGGCAATTTTGCTTCCCAGGGCACATTTGGTAATGTCTAGGGATGTTTTTGGTTGTTGCAATTTGTAAGGCAGGTGCTACTGGCATTTAAGGAGAAAGGGCAGGGATGCTGATCAACATTTTGCAATACACAGGACATTTCCAGAAAAAGAATTCCTAGGTCTCAAATGGCCACAGTGCAGAAGGTGAGGAAACTTGTTCTAGGCCTTGTTTGTAGGTCAGTGCTGCAAAATACACACAAAAACATACCCACGTGTAGATAGCTATTGTTCTATTACCTATTTATATATTAAAATCTCTGAGTTAATATTGACATCAAACCCAATGCAAGGAGATTCTTTCCAGTCTCCTCCTTTCTAGAGCTGTGTATCTTTTCTTGGACAATTATAAACCTTCATTCCTTGATCATCAATATATTTACTTGCTCTCTGTGTACTAGAATTCACAGAAAGTGAAACATTCTTCTAGATCAGTGTTTCCCAATTTATCTTCACAGGACACTCTTTCTCATGGTTGGTGATACAAATTAGTCCTTCCCCACAAAACACAAACGGTATGAGGAACAGAATCATCTAGGAAAGTTGGAAGAGAATGAATCAGATTGTTTTTGCAAGTATTTTATGTTTGAATGAATATTCTAATGTGCATTGGTATCTCTGAATGGAGGCTTTTGTATACAGAATAATTTCAATGTATTTTTCAGGGAATCTTTGAAAATGTAATTAGGAGCATACATTAACTCATAGCCACATTTGTGCTGTGTGCAACAGTTTGCAAACACTGTTTTAGATCTTTTGCACCCTGCAAGGAGTTTTTCTAGATTTTCTCATGAACATAAAGGGTTTAGTGTTTTGAGGAAATTCATTACTGGGAAATATTTATACAGCAGGCTTTCTCTGTACTAGTGCACTATTGCATGAGACTGTGTATGTGTGTTGGAGAACCTGTGTGCATGCACCTGAACAAGGCACCAATCCCTTAGGAGCCTCAGAGCAGCCCACTACGGGTCCCCTGATGGCTCACTCCATTCAGCAGCTCTTGTGTTTCCCCGGAACCCCTCATTGCTGCTCTCTGAGGTCTCTGGGTTCCCACTGCCGCATTTGTTATGACTGTCAGAGTTCAGCAGAACCGTGGCATTTTCCTAGTATAGCACCACATTGGAGATGTACTCACTTTACCTCCTATGCTTCCTGCCAGTGGGCACACCGTACTCCAAGGCACGCACTTCTTGTAATACTCACAGGCCTAGAAGGAAAGAAGGAGGTGTCTATCAGCTGCTGTGCCTGTACCTCTCTGCTTCCTTTGTCCAATGCACATGGCACACTGTCTACTTGCTCACTGCTGTGGTCTCAGCCCTAGCATTGAACTCAGTAAGGAATTAGTTGAGTGAATGAATGGATTCTCCAACAATCTTTATAAAATATGTTTACCACATTTTTCGGACAAGGAACCTGCAACAAAAACTGTCAGACCCCACACTGTGATCTCATCAGTGCTGAGCTCTGCCTGGAATCTTGGAAATCTCCAGAGATCTCCTCTCCTTAAGAGGGGACATGTGCGGGGGCGGGGGTGGTGGAGCCAAGATGGTCGAATAGGAACAGCTCTGGTCTACAGCTCGCAGCATGAGCGACACAGAAGATGGGTGATTTCTGCATTTCCATCTGAGGTACTGGGTTCATCTCACTAGGGATTTCCAGACAGTGGGTGCAGGACAGAGGGTGCAGCACACCATGCATGAGCGGAAGCAGGACGAGGCATTGCCTGACTCAGGAAGTGCAAGAGGTCAGGGAGTTCCCTTTCCTAGTCAAAGAAAGGGGTGACAGATTGCACCTGCAAAATAGAGTCACTCCCACCATAATACTGCGCTTTTCCAACGGGCTTAAAAAATGGCACACCAGGAGATTATATCCCACACCTGACTTGGAGGGTCCTACACCCACGGAGTCTTGCTGATTGCTAGCACAGCAGTCTGAGATCAAAACAGCAAGGTGGCAGCGAGGCCAGGGGAGGGGCACCTGCCATTACCCTGGCTTGATTAGGTGAACAAAGTAGCCAGGAAACTCCAAATGGGTGGACCCCACCACAGCTCAAGGAGTCCTTCCTGCCTCTGTAGGCTCCACCTCTGTGGGCAGGGCACAGACAAACAAAAAGACAGCAGTAACCTCTGCAGACTTAAATGTCCCTATCTGACAGCTTTGAAGAGAGTAGTGGTTCTCCCAGCAGGCAGCTGGAGATCTGAGAAAGTGCAGACTGCCTCCTCAAGTGGGTCCCTGACTCCTGAGCAGCCTAACTGGGAGGCATCCCCCAGTAGGGGCAGACTGACACGTCACATGGCCAGGTACTCCTCTGAGACAAAACTTCTAGAGGAACATTCAGGCAGCAGCATTTGCAGTTCACCAATATCCGCTGTTCTACAGCCACCACTGTTCTGCAGCCACTGCTGCTGATAACCAGACAAACAGCATCTGGAGTGGACCTCTACAAACTCCAACAGACCTGCAGCTGAGGGTCCTGTCTGTTAGAAGGAAAACTAACAAACACAAAGGACATCCACACCAAAAACCCATCTGTACATCACCATCATCAAAGACTAAAAGTAGATAAAACCACAAAGATGGGGAAAAAAACAGAGCAGAAAAACTGGAAAGTCTAAAAAGCAGAGTGCCTCTCCTCCTCCAAAGGAACGCAGCTCCACACCAGCAATGGAACAAAGCTGGACGAAGAATGACTTTGATAAGATGAGAGAAGAAGGCTTCAGAGGATCAATCTACTCTGAGCTACAGGAGGAAATTCAAACCAATGGCAAAGAAGTTAAAAACTTTAAAAAAAAATTAGATGAATGAATACCTAGAATAACCAATGCAGAGAAGACCTTAAAGAGTTGATGGAGCTGAAAGCCAAGGCTCGAGAACTGTGTGAAGAATGCAGAAGTCTCAGGAGCTGATGCGATCAACTGGAAGAAAGGGTATCAGTGATGGAAGACGAAATGAATGAAATGAAGCGAGAAGGGAAGTTTAGGGAAAAAAGAATAAAAAGAAACGAACAAAGCCTCTAAGTAATATGGGACTATGTGAAAAGACCCAATCTACATCTGATTGGTGTACCTGAAAGTGACAGGGAGAACGGAACCAAGCTGGAAAACACTCTGCAGGATTTTATCCAGGAGAATCTAGCAAGGCAGGCCAACATTCAGATTCAGGAAATACAGAGAACACCACAAAGATACTCCTTGAGAAGAGCAACTCCAAGACACCTAATTGTCAGTTCACCAAAGTTGAAAAGAAGGAAAAAGTGTTAAGGGCAGCCAGAGAGAAAGGTCAGGTTACCCACAAAGGGAAGCCCATCAGACTAACAGCAGATCTCTCGGCAGAAACTCTAGAAGCCAGAAGACGATGGGGGCCGATATTCAACATTCTTAAAGAAAAGAATTTTCAACCCAGAATTCCATATCCAGCCAAACTAAGCTTCATAAGTGAAGAAGAAATAAAATACTATACAGACAAGCAAATGCTGAGAGATTTTGTCACCACCAGCCTGCCCTAAAAGAGCTCCTGAAGGAAGCAATAAACATGGAAAGGAACAACTGGTACCAGCCACTGCAAAAACATTCCAAAATGTAAAGACCATCAAGGCTAGGAAGAAACCGCATCAACTAACAAGCAAAATAACCAGCTAACATTATAATGACAGGGCCAAATTCACACATGATAATATTAATTTAAATGTAAATGGGCTGAGTGGTCCAATTAAAAGACACAGACTGGCACATTGGATAAAGAGTCAAGAACCATCATTGTGCTGTATTCAGGAAACCCATCTCACTTGCAGAGACACACATAGACTCAAAATAAAGGGATGGAGGAAGATCTACCAAGCAAATGGAAAACTGAAAAAGGCAGGGATTGCAATCCTAGTCTCTGAAACAACAGACTTTAAACCAATAAAGATCAAAACAGATGAAGAAGGCCATTACATAATGGTAAAGGGATCAATTCAACAAGAAGAGCTAAGTATCCTAAATATATATGCACCCAATACAGGAGCACCCAGATTCATAAAGCAAGTCCTTAGTGACATACAGAGAGACTTAGACTCCCACACAATAATAATGGGAGATTTTAACACCTCACTGTCAACATTAGACAGATCAATGAGACAGAAAGTTAACACGGATACCCAGGAATTGAACTCAGCTCTGCACCAAGCGGACCTAATAGACATCTACAGAACTCTCCACCCCAAATTAACAGAATATACAATTTTTTCAGCACCACACCACACCTATTCCATAATTGACCACATAATTGGAAGTAAAGCACTCCTCAGCAAATGCAAAAGAACATAAATTATAACAAACAGTCTCTCAGAAAACAGGGCAATCAAACTAGAATTCAAGATTAAGAAACTCACTCAAAACTGCTCAACTACATGGAAACTGAACAATCCACTCCTGAATGACTACTGGGTACATAAAGAAGTCAAGTCAGAGATGAAGATTTTCTTTGAAACCAACGAGAACAAAGATACAACATACCAGAATCTCTGGGACACATTCAGAGCAGTGTGTAGAGGGAAATTTATAGCACTAAATGCCCACAAGAGAAAGCAGGAAAGATCCAAAATTGACACCCTAACATCACAATTAAAAGAACTAGAAAAGCAAGAGCAAACACATTCAAAAGCTAGCAGAAGGCAAGAAATAACTAAAATCAGAGCAGAACTGAAGGAAATAGAGACACATAAAACCCTTCAAAAAATTAATGAATCCAGGAGCTGGTTTCTTTGAAAAGATCAACAAAATTGATAGACCGCTAGCCAGACTAATAAAGAAGAAAAGAGAGAAGAATCAAATAGACACAATAAAAAATGATAAAGGGGATATCACCACGAATCCCACAGAACTGGAGACTACCATCAGAGAATACTACAAACACGTCTACACAAATAAACTAGAAAATCTAGAAGAAATGGATAAATTCCTCAACACATACACCATCCCAAGACTAAAAGAGGAAGATGTTGAATCTCTGAATAAACCAATAACAGGCTCTGAAATTGTGGCAATAATCAATAGATCACTAACCAGAAAAAGTCCAAGACCAGATGGATTCACATCCGAATTCTACCAGAGGTAGAAGGAGGAGCTGGTACCATTCCTTCTGAAACTATTCCAAACAATGGAAGAAGAGGGAATCCTCGCTAACTCATTTTATAAGGCCAGCATCATCCTGATACCAAAACCTGGCAGAGACACAACCAAAAAAGAGAATTTTAGACCAATATCATTGATGAACATTGATGCAAAAATCCTCAATAAAATTCTGGCAAACAGAATCCAGCAGCACATCAAAAAGCTTAGCCACTGTGATCAAGTGGGCTTCATCCTGGGATACAAGGCTGGTTCAACATACGTGAATCAATACATGTAATCCAGGATATAAAAAGAACCAAAGACAAAAACCACATGATTATCTCAATAAATGCAGAAAAGACCTTTGAAAAAATTCAACAACGCTTCATGATAAAAACTCTCAATAAATTAGGTATTGGTGGGATGTATCTCAAAATAATAAGAGCTATTTATGACAAACCCACAGCCAATATCATACTGAATGAGCAAAAACTGGATGCATTCCCTTGGAAAACTGGCACAAGACAGGGATATCCTTTCTCACCACTTCTATTCAACACAGTGTTGGAAGTTCTGGCCAGGGCAATTAGGCAGGAGAAGGAAATAAATTGTATTCAATTAGGAAAAGAGGAAGTCAAATTGTCCCTGTTTGCAGATGACATGATTGTATATCTAGAAATCCCCATTGTCTCAGCCCAAAATCTCCTTAAGCTGATAAGCAATTTCAACAAAGTCTCAGGATACAGAATCAATGTGCAAAAATCACAAGCATTCTTATACACCAATAAGAGACAGACAGAGAGACAAATCATGAGTGAACTCCAACTCACAATTGCTTCGAAGAGAATAAAATACCTTGGAATCCAACTTACAAGGGACATGAAGGACATCTTAAAGGAGAACTACAAACCACTGCTCAATGAAATAAAAGAGGATACAAGCAGATGGAAGAACATTCCATGCTCATGGGTAGGAAGAATCAATATCATGAAAATGCCATACTGCCCAAGGTAATTTATAGATTTAATGCCATCCCCATCAAGCTACCAATGACTTTCCTCACAGAATTGGGAAAAACTACTTTAAAGTTCTTATGAAACCAAAAAAGAGCCTGCATCACCCAGTAAATCCTAAGCCAAAAGAACAAAGCTGGGGGCATCACGTTTCCTGACTTCAAACAATACTACAAGGCTACAGTAACCAAAACAGCATGGTACTGCTACCAAAACAAAGATATAGATCAATGGAACAGAACAGAGCCCTCAGAAATAATGCCACATATCTACAACCATCTGATCTTTGACAAACCTGACAAAAACAAGAAATGGTTAAAGGATTCCCTATATAATAAACGAGGCTGGGAAAACTGGCTAGCCATATGTAGAAAGCTGAAACTGGATCCCTTCCTTACACTTTATACAAAAATTAATTCAAGATGGATTAAAGACTTAAACATTGACCTAAAATCATAAAACCTTAGAAGCAACCCTAGGCAATACCATTCAGGACATAGGCATGAGCAAGGACTTCATTTCTAAAACACCAAAAGCAATGGCAACAAAAGCCAAAATTGACAAATAGGATCTAATTAAACTCAAGAGCTTCTGCACAGCAAAAGAAACTACCATCAGAGTGAACAGGCAACCTACAGAATGGGAGAAAATTTTCGCAACCTACTCATCTGACAAAGGGCTAATATCCAGAATCTACAATGAAGATAAACAAATTTACAAGAAAAAAACAAACAACCCCATCAAAAATTGGGCAAAGGATATGAACAGACACTTCTCAAAAGAAGACATTTATGCAGCCAAAAAACACAGAAAAAATGCTCATCATCACTGGCCATCAGAGAAATGCAAATCAAAACCACAGTGAGATAACATCTCACATCAGTTAGAATGGCAATCATTAAAAAGTCAGGAAACAACAGGTGCTGGAGAGGGTGTGGAGAAATAGGAACACTTTTACACTGTTGGTGGGACTGTAAACTAGTTCAACCATTGTGGAAGTCAGTGTGGTGATTCCTCAGGGATCTAGAACTAGAAATACCATTTGACCCAGCCATCCCATTACTGGGTATACACCCAAAGGATAATAAATCATGCTGCTATAAAGACACATGCACATGTATGTTTATTGCAACACTACTCACAATAGCAAAGACTTGGAACCAACCCAAATGTCCAACAACGATAGACTGGATTAAGAAAATGTGGCACATATACACCATGGAATACTATGCAGCCATAAAAAATGATGACTTTATGTCTTTGTAGGGACATGGATAAAGCTGGAAACCATCATTCTCAGCAAACTATTGCAAGGACAAAAAACCAAACACCGCATGTTCTCACTGATAGGTGGGAATTGAACAGTGAGAACACATGGACACAGGAAGGGGAACATCACACTCCGGGGACTGTTGTGGGGTGGGGGGAGAGGGGAGGGATAGCATTTGGAGATATACCTAATGGTAAATGACGAGTTAATGGGTGCAGCACACCAACATGGCACATGTGTACATATATAACAACCCAGCACATTGTGCATATGTACCCTAAAACTTAAAGTATAATAATAATAACATTAAAAAACCAAAAAACAAAAAAAAGGACCCACCATACTATCAGACATTGATACCTATCTATAGTCAGTGCAGTTCACCAGCTCTGTGATTCATTCAAGAGTGGCATGGATATATGTGATGTTTCAAGGTCTTCAATTTTTCCCTTTAAAATAAAAAATCAATTCTAATTTTCAATTATAAAAACAAAGAGTGGACGTGGGATGCCTCCATGCATTCCATCAAAATAAGGTTATGTTGTGCCTGTTGTATGACAGGAATTATCTTCTCATCAGAAAAAGAATCGCTCTATATTTTGGGACTATGTGAAGAACAAATTCATGATGTGTAAGAGGTTCTTGCCAAATTGCTCAGCACAGAGAAGCCCTAGAGAAATGGTGACAGTGTTGCTGGTGGGGGCTCTGCTGGCTGGGTTCCAGGACTCTACTTCTGGGACACATTGTGCTTCCTGCCAGCCTCCCCAGGATCATTTCTTATCCTTCCCCACTTGCATTTTGATATTTCCTTCCAAGATTTTACAATTTTTCAAAAGATCCAAAAGTAATTACAACTCTAGCCATTGAAATGGCAGTTCTAGCAAGTCATCTTAGAAGTCATCATCACCTCACTGGGGCTGCCAGCAAGCTACCCACATGGAATCATCTTATCCACACTGGGAAAGTCTCTGACACACCCATAAAGGCATGTTCATCCAGTATGCACACTGAATTTCCTCCACATTCCAAGGATTATGAGAAGCACAGACACATTACAGAGAATGAGATGGATACAACATTGCCTTCAACGAATGGGTGGCCAAGTCAAATTCTAACTGCAGGGAATAATCAGGAAGGATTGATTTGACGAAATAACATGTGAGCTAGACTTTTAAGGAGGAGAAAGAGCCAGCTGCAGAAAGCCAACAAGAGTGATGTTTAATGCAAAGAAAATCATAAACCCGCCCCTAGGTGGAAATGAACCTAACCTGTGGAAGCTCCTGAATTGAGTGAGGGACCGGCAGGCAAGAGGGGTAAGCAGACTGCATTTGGTGGATGAGCAGATATCAATTCCTGCCAGACCTTGCACACCCTGCTGAAGAATTTCTATTTTACTCCAAGTGAAATGAGAAGCCTTTGAAAGGTTTTACCAGGACAAGACCAGACACCTTTTCTATTATTAGAAGGCTGGCATGGCCACAGGGAAGGAACGGGCTTTTCTTCAGTGAGAATGGGAGGGTGGAGAACAGTCAGGAGGACAGTTGCTCAGGAAAGAGAGGACAGTGACCTGGCCCTATGCAGTGGCCGAGAGGTGGAGCATAGGAGACTCAGGATGCCAGTGAGAGGCAGTGAGGCAGGACTTGCTGAGGGCTGGCGTGAGGGTGCAGTGGGGAGGAAAGAACGGAACTCCAGCCCGGGTCTGAGTAAGTCACAGGATGGTTACTCAGCCAAGGCAGAGGTGAGGATGAGCAGATTGTCAGGGCTGGGGCTTTGGGGGAGGAATCCAGAGTTGTCCTCACAGAGTGTTGGGACGTCATGCATGTAGGACTGTGGATCTCAAATGCTACTCCCTGGATCCAGCCTAGATGTTCAGGTTTTATGAGAGTGCAGGGGAGGGTACCTCTCAATTTTGATCATGGCCTTCATATGGGGCAGTACCACCTGGTTTTCCATTATGAAATAGTGATAGTCAATTTTAATCTTTGCCAACCATATTTGGAAAATTAACATGTGCAATTCTTAATCTAAAAAAGCACGGATTACAGGAACCCAGAATCTATAATCCATGGCTTGGAAGGTGTCTGAGAGGGATCCTGGGCTGTGTCAGATTTGGTAGAGGGGGTGGGTGGCTGACCTCTGAGAGATGGAGGGTGTCTGACTAAGGTGAGAACTAAGGTGGGAAGGGTCTCGCAGAGCGGCAATCTTCCTACCCCACGACAAAGAAGAGGACAATATGTTGAAATATGACATGTGAAGATGACATCATGAAGAGAATCCTCCAAGGTGGCAGATAAAACACAAAGCTACAGGGCAATTCCTGTGCCCACAGCCACCTGCCCTGTAAATCCTGCTCAGTTCATGAGTTTGCAGAGAACTTCTGTAAGGTGGGGCCGGCATCCTCCACTTCGCTCTAGTGACCACCAGAGGGGAGCATTCACCCACGGATGACCGGCCCCTCAGGCACCTTCTACTCCAGCTTCACCGTGGAGAGCAGGCTCTGAAGGTGGCACTGGGGTTGACATAGGGTCTGTCTTGAAGGAAGAAGCTCTACAGACTAAACATTCCCTGAGTGCTGTACGGGTTCTGCAGGGGCCCCTCTGCTTGGCTCCGTCTTTGCTGCTCTGGGCTACCTGGGTGTGCAAGGTTTTATTGATCAGAGGAATGGCCAGTAGATGGCACAGCTTTCTCTTCCTACAGCTCTTCCCTGGGTCCTGCTGGACAGGCCCAGAACGGACAGTCTCAGAAGACAGGAACTCCCTTAAGGTGGGTGATGAACATGTGGACACCTCTGGGGACAAGTCTGGTTTCTTTCTTCCCTTTCACTCTTCCCCCTCTCCACTGATCTCACAGTTCACTCTCCTCCTCTCCCCCTTTAATAAAGCTACCCATCTCCCATCTCCTTCTTGTTCATGGTCCCTTCTGGAGGTCAGAGGCGTGAATGCCAGGGAAAAATCTACTTTTGTTCCTGTGGTAACAGGAACACATGATCCATTTGTGACAGACACAGTTTTCCATCCACAATGAGGAGTCTACAGAGAAAATTCACCTGAGTCCTGACCTGATAAATCTCTAGACAGTAGAACTCTCTTACTGGTACCTGCTCCAGCCTAGTGCTTATGTTCTGCTCCAAATAGCTTCATCCTCTCCCATAAAACATAATATCACCACCATCTCCATCCAAGCAATCACCATTATCATCACCACAATCACCACTGTCCCATCAGCATCACCGTTTTCACCATTGCTGTAACCATCATCATTAGTGTCACCATCACTATCTCCACCAACATCACCATTATCATCCTCAGTACCATCAGCACCATTATCCCCATTATCATCAACACCTGCAACACCACAATTACCATCACTATCAACCACCATCACCATCACCACCAACACCATCATTATCAACACTATTGCCACTGCCATCACTATTACTACTAACATCACCATCACCTCTACCACCACAACCGTCATCATTACCGTCACCACCATCACCACCACCATTGCCATCACCATCACCCCACAATCACCATGGTAATCCTCATCAGTAACACCATCATCATCATGACTACCATTACCAGTATCAACATGACCACCATAACCACCATCATCACCACATCACTATCTTCATTACCATCATCATCACCATAATCACCACCACTGTCACCACCATCATCACTACCATCAGCACTACCTTCTCCATTATCATCACCACCTCCATTATCATCACCACCACCATTATGGCCACCACCATCACCATCCCCACTTTTGCCATATCATAACCACTACCACCACCATCACCAACATTATTGCCACCATCATCAGTAACATTACCACATTATGACCACTATCACCAACTTGACCACTACAATTCCCATCATCACTGTCACTATCACCACCATTACTATCATCATCGCCGCAATCACCACCGCTGCTATAGCATCATCATTAGCATCTTCACTACCATCACCATCTCCATCTCCACAATACCATCATCATCACCATCACCATTATCACTGTCACTGCCAGATGTCAGCAGTTACTCTGCATTGGACATTGTGTTCTGCCCTTTATCTACCTTGTGTGATTATACAGTCACTCTGATTCTATATTTTATACAGAAAAAGAAGGTGGTATTTGGCTTAGTAACATGATAGAAGAGTATGATAACCTGCCTTCTAGTCTCAGAACTCTTTTGAAATCAATAAAATAGAGGACTTATTTTATTTCTCATCTCCCACATTGCTGGATCCTGTCTAGATAGGTCTGGTCTGGACATCCACAGTGAAGTCCTCACTGGTCCACTTGTCTGCACCCTTAGATTCTGTTTTTCTGGTTCTCAAATTTTCTGAAAGCCATATCCCTTGCCACATGAAGCCCTGGAAACTTGCCCTCTGTGGCTGCCCTCCAACTTTTGCCCATCACCTAGCTTGACATCTAGAGAAGCTAGACTTCCTTGATGTTCTCAGACACATCCTGTCCAAGCTTATATGAATTTGCCCTTCTGGAAAGTGCACCTGTAACTCCCCATCCATCCTAAATCTTTGCCTCTTCAAATATAACATGCTTCTCAAATTCAGGTCTATAGGAACCGTTTCTATAAATCCTTTTCTGGTCCATGTGAGCCTTTGGATTTTGGTCTCCTAAAGCACTTTGATGTTCACTATAGGCATTTATCATCCTCCTCTCGTGGTCTTTCTTACTTGTGTGTATATTTCTGTCCTCCACTAGTCCATGAGGTCCTGTAGAGCAAGGACTGAGTCTCCTTCTCTATGTGATGTTCCTTTCAGAGATCACTGAGAGAATCACAAACAAAAACTAGCTAATAATAATAACGTCACCTTACAATGAACATAACATTCAATAATTTATTATAGCATCACATAACTACTTAGTAGTTACTATTACGGTCTCCATTTTAGAGATGAAGAAATTGAACCACAGAGAGGCAAGTACTACAAAGTCGCACAGCTTATAAATGGAAGAACCAGGCTTTTAACCCATGCAGACTGGTTTCATGATTTTGGCATGAGTTTAGGTGTCCCAGCAGTCCCCAGTCCTCAATACCTTTGGATACTTGGCAAATTCTATGGTGAGGCCAGTTTGATAGCTTTTGAGATGGAGCTCAGTGTTTGAAACCCCTGAAAGTCCAGGATCCTCCCTCCTCATATGGAACTTGGCACTTATTCACACCTATGTGTCTTGGCCCAGGCTCTGTTTTGGATTTCCATTCCCCTATGTCTCCTCATGGATTCCTCTTCAACTTCTGTGATTCCACAGAAATTATATTCTCCATAAATTTGACTGTCTAGATTGGGCTACCCAGAGGGAGACCTTGTAATCAGAATTCCATTGCAAGTGGCTTATTTGGAAGGCAATCCCAGGGTATACTCCTAGGACAGTGAGGAAATGAAACAGGGATGAGAAGGTGGTCAATATTATGAGCGTGAGCTGTCAGGCTACTGTTATATGGCTCATTTCTGCTAGGAACTTCTGGGAGATTGTGTTTGACATGTCAGTTGGTGTCAGTCATTGTTGGAGAATATACCAGGGAATTAGTTATTTTGCACTTACTTGGGCTATTTGCACAGGTAAATGGGTACAGATGATGGCAAATGGAAAGTGGGCTGATTGGTGCTGAGGTAGAAAAGACTCAGGAATGTGGGCAGCTTGTCCTCCTCCCCCACCCTCTCTGTAGGTTTGGTGCCCTGCTCTGTGCTCTCCAGTACCCTATTCTCTCCTCTGATTTCCACTTCCCTGTCTAGCAGACCTGACACCCATTGATGGTGGAAGACTCAGATCTTCCTCCTTGATTTCTCGAGCATCCAATCGAGTGTCTACCACAGGGCACATGCTGAAGAATACAAGAGGAGGACAAAATTAGGCCCATTTTATGACAAGCCTGAAAATTTTCCATAAATCTTTGTTAGCAACTTGAATTTATGGACAAATATTCTTGAATAATTAAAAGAGAAACATTTTATAGAAGTTGCAGGAACAAAATGCAAATAGCTTTATGTAATTTAAAAAAATCACACAGAAAAGTTAAAATGTCTATAAAGGAAATGAGAGACAAGGAAAATTGTAATCATTAGCTTGGAGGCCCAAAAGTAAAATAAGGTAAAGGTGAAAATTAATCACAAGTGCTATGAAGCTCATTCCCTTCCATGAAACAAGGAATTGGGTAACAGAGGCAACCCGAAGCCACATGCCAGCACCCAGGCAATTCCAAGTGGGTTCAGGGCAAAATATTCTTGGCATCTTGGTGGACTTGGTTGGTGAAAAGAACAAGTGATCATCAAGGTACTCTGCTTAGGTGAAGCTTAACTGCCCAAAGCTGGGTAAAATGTTTTTCTGTGTACTTTAAGACATTTTTAGGATACTGTATATATACATGTATATATATATATATTTTTTTTTCTTTGAGATGGAGTCTCACTGTGTCACCCAGGCTGCAGTAGAGTGGCATGATCTCTCAGGGCGGTAGCATGATCTCCAACTCCTGGATTCAAGAGATTCTCCTGCCTCTGCCTCCCAAGTAGCTGGGACCACAGGTACACACTATCACGCCTGGGCTAACTTTTGTTTTTTTAGTAGAGACATGGTTTCACTATGTTGGCCAGGCTGGTCTCAAACTCCTGACATCAAGTGATCCACCGGCTTTGGCCTCCCAAAGTGCTGGGATTATAGGCATGAGCCATCCCCCTGTGAGGTTACTGTATTTTATTGTATTTCTATTATTTGGTTTCTGGTTCACTATGTCCAAAATATCTTGGGAAGTGGAGGTGGTGAGCACGGACAAATTGGGATCTGAGCTGTGCTATTACTTGCCTGGTACCCTAGTGCTATGGGCAGATGCACAGACATCTGCCTGGTGTGATTGGGTGGCCATTTGTAGTAGTCATTAGGGCTGTCCCTTGAGTGCTTCTGTTTCTTATGTGTACAAGACGGGATTTTCCTTCCCCTTCCTTTGAGTTTGTTGTAGTCATGACCTGCTTTGGTCAATATAATAGAAGAATAAGTGACATCTGTTACTTCCAGTTGTACTTGTGGAAAGTTGATGTTTATTGCTTTTGCCCCGATATTGTTGTGAGGGTGTCTTCTCCATCATCTTGGGGTCCAGAGTGAGCACAGCATAGTACAGCACCCCCGACACACATGCAGTGCATCTATACAAATAGCGGTCACAATAATGGAATAGTATGTTGCTGTCTTAAGTCCCTGATACTTTTTTTGTTACTACAGCATAACCCAGCTCATCCTCACTGATGCCACCATTTCAAGATAAGTGAAATGAGACTGAGAAAGATTGAGATATTTTCCCAAGATTGGACATTGTGTTCATACCCATCGTGCTTGCCTTATAGGTATGCGCTCTTTTTTTGACAATCAAGATATAGATAAAATGAGGGCAGAAACATTTGATTATTTACTAAGAGCAAGAGAAGGAGAAAGAGAATTAAAAAGAGAGGAAGAAGATATGTAAGGAGGAAAAGCAATAAACTGGGAACAAAGCACATGCAATCTTTACAATTTCTTTAGAATTCTCCTCCCTTTTAAAACTTTGCTTTATTTTTAAATAGGAAGGAGGATCTTCCATTAATTTTATAGGACATCCTATGCTTTTTGTAAAACAAGAGTTTTATTCATTTTCCACTAGATACAAATATTTATTGCCCATCTACTATAGGCTATGCGTTGACTTTGTTTTCTGTATAATTCTCCTCATTTAAAAATGTATAATTTGTCAACATTCATTTCGTAGATTTATAGCCAAGTATTGTCCATATACCTATTGGTTTCACTTTGATCTTTTATATTCAGAAAAAGAAAACAATCGAGACTTTAATAACTAATTATAAGATAAACATTAAGAGTCTTGTGTTAGGCTTCTGTGTACACTGTACAGTTACTTTTGAAATTATTTTTGTATTCATTCATTTATTCATTTCTCTTAATTTTTTTTCCAGTCAAAAGAGAGTATATTTAAGCACAGAGATCAAGCAAGAGTGGCGCACAGGACACACTTTCAAGTTGCCTTGGGGACTGCTCTGTAAAACAAAAAAGAAACTCAAGATTTTAAGGAATAAAAAGTACAAATGAAGAGAAGTCATGATTACAAAAGTTGTTGATCAGTAATTCTTATTGGTAGACAAAAATAACAGTGGGTAATGATTGGCTACACATTGTTGAATTTTAGGATGTATGATATTTAAAAAATATTTATTTAAGACTATTTTTTAAAGAGTTTTGATGGGTTTAGGGGTACAGGTGCAGTTGTGTTACATGGATATATTGTGAAGAGGTGAAATCTGGGCTTTCAGTGTACCATTACCCAAAGAAGTTACATTGTTCCCAATAGGCGGCATTTCACTTTCACCCTCCCACCATTTGGAGCCTCCAATGTCTATCATTCCGCTCAGTAAGTCCATGTCCATGGTTTACCACCCACGTATAAGTGGGAAGATGCAGTTCTTGATTTTCTGTTTCTGAGTCATTTCAGTAAGGGTAATGGCCTCCAGTTCCATACTCATTGCTGCAAAAGTCATAATTTCATACACTTTTATAGCTGAATAGTATTCCATGGTATATATCTACCAGATTGTTTTATTCAATGATGTGTTGATGGACAATTAGGTTGATTTCACAACTTTGCTCTTCTGAATTGTGCTACAATAAACATCCATACAAATGCAGAAGCCTTTTTTACATTATGATTTCTTTCTTTTTGTGGGGTACATATGCAGTAATGGAATTGCTGGATTGAAGGGTAGTTCTATTTCTAGTTTTCTAGAAATTATCATACTGTTTTCCATAGAAGTCATACTAATTACACACAAACATCTTGTTTTTAGACATTTTTTGAGACAGGGTCTCCCACTGCTGCCCAGGCTGAAGTGCAGTGGCATGATCATAGGTCACTGCAGCCCCAAATTCTTGGGCTCAAGGCATCCTCCTGGCTCTGCCTCCTGAGTATCAAGGACTACAGGCCGACATCACCATACCTGGATTTTTTTTTTTCTTGTTTGTTGACACAAGGTCTCACTATGTTGCCCAGGCTTATCTTGAATGTCTGGGCTCAAGTGATCCACCCACCTCATCCTCTCAAAATACTGTGATGACAAGCATGAACCTGCACTTGGCCATTTTTTGACTCTTTAATAATAGCCATTCTGACTAGTATAAGATGGTATGGCATTGAGCTTTAATTTTCATTTCTCTGATATTTAATTATGTTGAGCATTTTCATATATTTGCCATTTGTATGTCTTTTATTCAAAAATGTGTGTTCATACCCTATGCCCACTTTTTAACGGGTTTATTCTAGTTTTTCTTGTTGAGTTGTTTGAGTTCCTTGTAGAGTCTGGATATTAGCTTTTTGTCAGACACACCATTGGCAAATCTTTTCTCCCATTCTGTAGGTTGTTTGTTTACTGAGAATTATTTATTTTTCTCTGCAGAAGCATTTTAGTTTTATTAAGTCTCATTTCTCTGTTTTGGTTTTTGTTGTATTTTATTTTGAGGACTTCATCATAAATTCCTTGCCTAGACCAATATTTAGAAGAGTTTTTCCTATGTTGTCTTCTAAGATTTTTGTAGTTTCAGTTGGTACATTTAAGTCTTTAATCCACCTTGAGTTAATTTTTGTATGTGATGGAAGGTAAGAGGCCAGTTTTGTGAATTTACTTATGGCTCACCAATTATCCCAGTGCCATTTGTTGAATCGAATATGATTTCCCTTTATATAATTTTGGCAACTTTGTCAGAGATCAGTTAACTGTAGCTGTGTGGCGTTATTTTTCAGTATGTGTCTATTTCTACAATATGACCATGCTGTTTTGATTACTACAGCCTTGCAATATAATGTGGTCTCTCCAATTTTATTCTCTTTGCTTAGCATTACCTTAGGTATTAAGGATCTTTTTTTGGTTTCATATGAATTTTAGGATTTTTTTCCCAATTCTATGAAGAATGACATTTGTAGTTTGATAGCAATTTAATTGAATCTGTAGATAGCTTGGGTAGTATGGACATTTTAATGACATTGATTCTCCCAATCTATAAGCATTGGATTTTAAAAATTTATTTTTGCCATCTATTATTCCCTTCTTTAGTGTTTTGTAGTTCTTTTTGTAGAGATCTTTCACCTCCTTGGTTAAATGTGTTTCTAGGTATTTTATTACTTTTTGTAGCTATTATGAATTGGATTGAGTTCTTGATTTAGTTCTCAGCTTGGTGATTATTGTTATGTAGAAATGCTACTGATTTTTGTACATTAATTTTGTATCCTGAAACTTTCATGAGGAAATTTATCAAATTGAAGAGGCTTTGGGGGAATCTTTAGGGTTTTCTAGGTATAAGATCATGTCATAAAAGAAAACAGAAATTTGACTTCCTCTTTTACAATTTGAATGTACTTATTTCTTTCTTCTGCCTGATTTCTTTAGCTAGAACTTCTTGTAGTACGTTGAATAGCAGTAGTCATAGTGGGTATCCTTACCTTATTCCTATTCTCAGGAAAAATGCTTTCAACTTTTCTTCATTCAGAACGATGTTGGCTTTCGGTTGGTCATATATGGCATTTATCATTTTGAGGTATGTTCTTTCTATGCCTAGTTTGGTAAGGGTTTTATTAGAAAGAGATGCTGGATTTTGTTCAATGCCTTTTCTGGAATCTTTTGATATGATCACATGATTTTTATTTTTAATTCTGTGTACGTGGTGAATCCTCTTTTTTGATGTGTATGTTGAATCAATCTTGCATCTCTGGAATAAAACCCATTCAATCTTGGTGCATTATGTCTTTGATATGCTGTTGGATTTAGTGTGGTAGCATTTTGTTGAGGATTTTTCTTCTATGTTTATTAGATATATTGGTTTGTAGTTTTTTTGTTGTTGTTTTTGGTTATGTCCTTGTCTATTTTTGGTATCATTGCAATGCTGGCTGCATAGAATAAATTAGAGAAGATTCCCTTTTTGGAAAAGTTTCAGTAACAATGGCAGCAGTTCTGTCTTGTACATCTGATAGAATTTGGCTGTGAACTCATCTGGTCCTAGATTTTTTGTTGTTCTTGGGAGTTTGTTTTTTTTTCTTACTAATTCAATTTTATTACTCATTATTGGTCTGTTCAAAATCTCTATTTCTTCCTGGTTGAAACATAGGGCATTGTATACTTCCAGAAATCCATCTATTTCTTCTAGATTTTCTCATTTGTTCACATGGAGATTCTCAGAGTAGTCTGTGATAATCTTCTGTACTTCTGTCGTATCAATTTTAATGATACCTTTATCACTTCTGGTTGCACTTGTTTGAATCTTCTCTCTTTGTTTGTTGGTTAATCTAGCTAGTGGTGTATTGATTTTGTTGATCTTTTCAAAGAACAATCTTCATTTCATTATATTTTTTTTTTGGTCCCAATTTCATTTATACCTTTTGTGATCATAATTTTTTTTTTCTTTTACTAGTCTTTGATGTGGTTTGTTCTTTTTTCTCAAGTTTCTTGAGGTATAACCTTAAGTTGCATATTTGTGATCTATCTTTTTCATGTAGGCAGTTAGTGTTATAAACTTCCCTCTTAGCACTGATTTGGTTGTTTTTCAGACATTTTTGAAAGCTATATCTTTATTTTTATTCATTTACAATTTTTTGATGTGGATTTTAATTTTATGATTGACCCAACAGTCATTCAGAAACAGATCATTTTATTTTCATGTATTTGCATAGTTTTGAGTATTCCTCTTAGTGTTGATCTCTATTTTTATTTCACTGTGGTTCAAGAAGGTATTTGATATGATTTCAAGATTTTACATGTATTGAAATTTTCATTGTGGCCTAGCATATGGTAAATTTTTGAAAATGTTTTATGCATACAACAGAAGACTGTATATTCTGAAGTTTTAGAGTAGAATATTGTGTAAGTATGTGTTAGGTCCATTTGATCTAGAGTTCAACTTAATTCCAGAATTTTTTGGTTGATCTTCTGCCTCAATAAACTCTCTAGTTCTGTCAGTGGGATACTGAAGTCCCCTATTAATACTGTATTGTTATCTATCTCTTGTTTTAGGTGTAGCAGTATTTGTTTTATGAATCTAGGTGTTCCAATGTTTGGTGCAAATGTATTTGAAATTGTTAGATCTTCTCAAATAAATTTCTTTATCATTATGTAATTACCTTCTTGGTCTCATTTACAGATTTTTCTATTTTTTTCCTTTTTCTTCTGTCTCTGAAATATGTATGACTCCTAGTTTTACATGCTTTCTATATGGTCCCACATTTCTTGGAATCTTTAATCATTAATTTTTTTTGCTTTATTTTTGTCTGACTGGGTTAATTTCAAAGACCTACTTTCCATCTCTGAAATAATTTCTTCTGCTTTGGTCAAGCCTACTATTGAAGCTTTTAACTGGATTTTAAAATTTCACCAATACATTTTTTATTTCTAGTAGTTATATGGGTTTTTAAAAATCTATCTTTCTGATACTTGAATAGTATTTCTGATTTATGTTGGTTTTCAACTTTCTCTGGGATTATATTGTGCTTTTTAGAAATCAGTATTTTAATTTATTTGTCAGGCATTTCAAAAGCGTTATTTTCATGAAGACCCATTGATGGAGAGTTAGTATGGTCCTTTTGAGGTATTGTTACACTCTGCTTTTCCATGTTTTTGGAATTTTTTCTCTGGTTCCTTCTCATCCTCAAAGCTATCTCTATTTCTAATTTTTTAATTTACTTTCATTTGGA
This sequence comes from Pongo abelii, assembly GCF_028885655.2. NCBI lineage: Eukaryota > Metazoa > Chordata > Mammalia > Primates > Hominidae > Pongo > Pongo abelii. The sequence continues at coordinate 19,092,073 of NC_072006.2, forward strand.
AGGGATGTTTTTATTTTTTCCTTTTCTCCCTTGAGAATGTGTATAATGTGTGCTGTGTAGGGTTCAACTTTGGGTCTGGATGCTTTCATTGTCAAAGTTTCTGTGTATGTTCCTTGGTTATAGATAGTCTTTGTATGGTGGCGTTCTTAGATATTGGTTGTAGTAGTGGTGAAGGGACGAATGAGTGGGTTCACTTCCTCTTACATGTCCAGTGTAGCTGAGGTCTCAGGAAGTTTATCTCATTCTCCAGTGCTATTCATTTCTGCCAGCAGATTTTCTATTAGACTGTGCCATTTATTTTCCAAGCCAGTGAGTGGTGCTTATGGATAAGAACCAGCTAAGGCTGGTGCAGATGGGGCATATACTTGATCTTTGTGTATGATGAGATGCTTTCTGTTGCCTCAGGCAATGGGCTATGCTGTGGAATGCACAGTGGTGTGAGCTCCCTGTACAGTCCTGGACTGAGGGACCAAGCTGGCTGGGGACAGAGAATGCAGACCTGCCTACATGTCCACCTGTGGTAGGCGCAATCACTAGCTCTGAGGGCAGATAAAGAGGCAGCTGCCAAACATCCAGAGATGTGCCTGGGTATGGAGGGGATAATCCTCTGCTGCCCAGTGTTCTCTGCCTGGAAAGGGAGTGGTAATCTAGAAAAGCGAGTACCCCACGTGCATTAAGGTATGTCCAGGCATGCAGCACAGTGGGTGCTGCTGATTCAAGACCTATGGACCTGAAGGGAGGGGTGGCTGAGGCTCCTAATCCAGGTGAGAAGATTCTCCAAATGCCTAGGAATGTGCCCAGCGTGGAGTGGAGACGGTGCTGTTGCACCAAGATCTCCGCATGAGAAGGGAGAGGCAGCTCAGGTTCCTATTCCAGGTAAATGGGTACTCAGCATGCCTGGAAATATCCCTGAGCATGACAGAGAGGGCACTCCTGAACAAAGATTTCCACACAGGACAAGAGAAGTGAGTCAGGGTTCCAGTCCTGTAGAGCAGGTGCACTGAGTGCTTGGAAGTATGCCCTGGAGAGGAGTAGAAAAGTACAGATGTACCAAGATCTCTGCATTAGAAGGGAAATGCAACTTATATTCCTAATCCAGGTGAGGGGGGTGTACTGAATTCTTGAAATTATGCCTGGTTATGGAGTGAAGAGGGTGCTTCTGCACCAAGATGTCGGCACAGCAATGGAGGGGTGACCCAGGATCTTAATCTATGTGAGCAGATGGGCAAAATGCCTGTAAGTATGTCTCTCAGTAAGCAACAAAAAAGTTTGCTGCAGAGTGGAGAAATGGCTGTTGCAATAAGGTCTTGTCATGGGAGAGGTGCGAAGCCATTATTTCAGGCAAGTTGAAGTGTTGAATGCTGGGAAATATCCCCAGGCTTGGACTTGAGGGGGGTTGTTGCTTTGCCAAATTATTTGCAATATAAGGGAGCTCTGACCCACACTCCCCATTCAGACCAGCAGCTCAATACTGGTGGGACACACTTCCCAACTGACAAAGGGGACAGGCTGGGGCACCCAGAAATGACATCCACACACAAGTCCAAGACTGCATAGCTGTTCCTGGCCATAGTTCCTATCACTCAGGAAAAATTGTGTCTTCAGCAACTCTCTTCGGTATGCATTTCTATTTTTATTTCATTTTGTCTTATTGGTATTGATTTCTATTTTTATTCCACTGTGGTCTGAGAGTACAGTTAGTATGATTTTCTTTTTTTAATTTATTGAGACTTGCTTCATGGCTGAGCATGTGGTCTATCTTAGAGTATGCTCTGTGGTCCCATGAGAAGAAAGTGTGTTCTGTGTTTGGTGGGTGGTGTATTCTGTAGATATCTATTAGGTCCAATTGGTGAAGTATCAAATTTAAATCCAGAATTTCTTTGTTAGTTTTCTATGTCAATGATCTGTCTAACACTGCCATTGGGATGTTGAAGTACCCCATTATTATTCTGTGACTAATTCTTTTTGTGGGCCTGGGCATTCTTGTTTATCAGTCTGGGGGCTTCAATGTTGGGTGCATATATGTTTAGGAATAATTAAATCTTCTTGTTTAATTGAACCCTTTGTCATCATGTAATGCCCTTCTTTGTCCTTTTTAAGTTCCTGTTTTGGTATTAAAGTCTGTTTCACCTGATGTGAAAATAGCAAGCCTCTCCCTTTTTTGTTTTCTATTTGTGTGATAGATCTCCCTCCAACTCTTTTTGTTGAGACTATGGGTGTCATTATGTGTGAGATAGATCTTTTCAAAGACAGCAGATGGATGGGTCTGGGTTTTTAAATGCAACTTGTAATCTGTGCCTTTTAAGTAGGTTATTTAGGCTGTTTATAGTCAAGGTTAAAATTTTTTCTTTGTTAGTTTGTTTGTTTGAGACAGAGACTTGCTCTATTGCCCAGGCTGGAGTACAATGGCACGATCTCAGTTTACTGAAACCTCTGCCTCCTGGGTTCAAGTGATTCTCCTGACTCAGCCTCCCAAGTAGCTGATATTATAGGGATGCATCACCATGCCCAGCTTATTTTTTGTAGTTTTAGTAGACATTGGGTTTCACCATGCTGGCCAGGCTGGTCTCGAACACTTGACCTTACGATCCACCCACCTTTGTCTCCCAAAGTGCTGCAATTATGGGCAGAGCCACTGTGCCTGGCCCAAGGTTAATATTTATATGTGAGTTTTGATCCTATCATGAAAGTTACAGCTGGTTTCCTTGTAGTATGTATTGTGTTGTTGCTATATACTGTCTCTGAGCTATGTATTTAACTGTATTCTTGCAAAAGTAGGTATTGTTCTCTTATTTCCATGTTCAGAACTCCTTTAAGCATCTCTTGTAAAGCTAGTCTAGTGGCAACACATTTTCTCAGTGACTGCTTGTCTGGAAAAAGATTTTTTTTTCCTCTTTGTTTATGAAGCTTAGTTTGATGGGATAGGAAATTTTGTTCAGAATTTATTGTCTTTAGGAAGGCTGACAATCAGCCCCAAAAGATTGGGTTCTTTTTGACACCTAGTGAAAAATGAAAGTGTTATCCTCATGAAAATGTACTCACTAATATGGTATGAACAATTGTTAGTGTACCATGCAGTTTGTTATTAATTTATGTTATTTTGTTTTTCATTTTACCCAAGTGAGACCCAAGTTGTTTTATTTTTTTATGGGAATTTTGTGAGATAGAATTTCTTGATTTTCACACTTGTAGGGTGCAGACCAGTGTAGTGAACTACTCACAGCAAGGATGTATGCCTGTGAGGTGGCACAGACCCGATGGATCAGACTTGGCCTCCATCCTCCTCTTATCCTGATGAAATCTCACAGCTCCAGACAACACAGATGTAAAACTTTGACCAACAGTAAGATGGCTTGAAGAAATACTTCTTTCAGGACAAACTCTTTCTGCGCATTCCATAAGGTAATCAATATAGTATATAATTATACATTTGCACAATTTTGAAGCCCACTGCAACAGTGAGAGTTTTAAAATGCTGTGTTTAGTGAGCATTGTCAATAGAGTCTTTAAGATCATCAATCTTAAGTCAAGAAAATTTAGAAAATACAAAAGTCTTAGAGCTCACATGAAAGAAAACTGGAAGCTTTTCCATATTAGACAACAATCAGACAAATTTGCATAATATTACCAATGTGAGTTTTGAAGCAGAAAGAAAATGTTACAAACCATGATTTTCACAAGTAGGATTGATTGTAGTGTTTCATAATTTTGGATGACTGTAGTATTTATCAGAATTTTAAAGTGATCAAACTGAGTGGAAAGACTGGTTTACCTTTCTGCTATATTTATAGAAAGTTCTATTATAAAATCAATGTTATGTGATGAAGCAAATAGTGACTCAATAGTTGAGTATGAAAACATAGAAATAACTTATTACACTGTTGTGTCAAGTAGCTAATTAATAAAAATGTTATGTTAGCAAGTAAACAGAACACAAATTAATGAAGGGTAAATCTGCCCTTTCTTCTCCAAGGTGGATGGATGGACTGATGAGGACAAAACCAGTGACATCATGAACAGGAAACAATGTTTCTCTCAAGCTGCAGGTTTGAAAAGTCAAGCAGCCTCTTCCTTGGCTGACGACCCCTTTCTGACTCAGTGGAAGACATTGTTCTCTAGTGCCAGGGGCTGATAGAAACTTTGCTTATGAGTAAGAAGAAGATCCCACTGCCTGGATGATCTATGTCCACCTTTAAACAGAAGCACAGAGCTACAGAGGAGGGGTTTCTGGATGGAACGTTCCACAGATGGCTGGACTTTATGGATTCTAAGGACACAGGACCTAGGTCCACTTTGCAGACCAGAGTTGACACTGGCTGCTAACATTGAGGCCTGCTGTGCTCTGAGTCCATCACTACAGCCTCAAAAATCCCTCCCCATAGTCTTATAATAACCTCTTTGCTTTGTTTTTTGAATCATCCCAGGTTTGCTATTGTGAATTTATTCCCTTTTTGCTACAAGCCAATAATATTAAGTCTGTTGACTTGCAAAATCAGTTTTGATGACTGATCACACTAGGATGTACATCATTTTTCTGGAATTTTGGATGATTGTAGTATTTATCAGGACTTTAAAATGAGTAATTTGTTGTGACTTATTTCCTCTTCTTAAATAAACACTCACTTCTGTGCTTATTTTCTAATTGGTTATATTATGCTATTTTTCATGCAGATAACCCTCTGAATTATGTAAGCCTCAGACCTCATGGAACCTGGGTTGCCTCTGATCATAGTGCTGAGAATCCACCTGCCCAAGGAATCACTGCACTGCTTTCTGCTTCCCAGGCCTCCAATGGACTTACCTCTCCTTCCAGAGTGATTTGTCTATGCTGAAAGTGGAGTTTCTAACCTCTGTGGTTTCACTTTTTTAGCAAGAATGTGTGACATTATTTTTGCTAAAGGAACTCTTAGAATGGGTGCAATATTTCCAAAACATGACCCTCAGGAGGCTTTTTTACTCCCAAAACCCGGTAGCTTCCAGAAGAGTGCAGACCTTCAGCTTGGTCCGGAAGATGAAGACCCACATGCTCACCTTCAAGCTTCCCTGTCCCCTGCTCCCCTCCTAGGAATCAGACACACTGGGAGATGGTGGAGTGTTGCAGGAAGTCAGGGACCCCAAACAGAGGGACCGGCTGAAGCCATAGCAGAAGAATGTGGACTCTGAAGATTTTATGGACATTTATTTGTTCCCCACATTAATACTTTTGTAATTTCTTATACCTATGTTTCATGCAATCTCCAAACATAAATTGGAAAGATTTCATGGACACTTATCACTTCCCCAGTCAATACCCTTGTGCTTTCCTATGCCTGTCTTTAATTTAATCTCTTAATCCTGTCAGTTGAGAAGGATGTATATCATCTCAGAACCCTGTAATAATTGCGTCAACTACACAAATTGTACAGCATGTTTGTTTGAGCAATATGAAATGTGGGCACCCTGAAAAAAGAACAGGATAACAGCAATTCTTCAGGGAATAAGAGAGACAACCTTAAACTCTGATTCCCATGAGCCAGGCAGAACAAAGACATATTTCTCTTCTTTCAAAAGCAAATGGGAGAAATATCACTGAATTCTTTTTCTCAGCATGGGATATCCCTGAGAAAGAGAATGCGCACCTAGGGATAGGTCTCTGAACTGGCCCCCCCAGGGCGTACCTGTCTCTTATGGTCGAGACTGCAGGGGTGAAATAAACTCCAGTCTCCCATAGCACTCCCAGGCTTATTAGGAAGAGGAAATTCCTGCCTAATAAATTTTGGTCAAACTGGTTGATCTCGAAACTCTGTCTCCTGATAAGATATTATCAGTGACAATGGTGCCCAAAACTTCATTAGCAATTTTAGTTTCGCCTCGGTCCTGTGGTCCTGTGATCTCACCCTGCCTCCACTGGCCTTGTGATATTCTATTACCTTGTAAGGTACTTGATGTCTGTCACCCACACCTGTTCGCACACTCCCTCCCTTTTTGAAACTCCCTAATAAAATCTTGCTGGTTTTTGCTTCTTATGGAGCATCACGGATCCTACCAAAGTGTCATGTCTCCCCCGGACACACAGCTTTAAAATTTCTCTCTTTTGTACTCTGTCCCTTTATTTCTCAAGCTAGCCAATGCTTAGGAAAATAGAAAAGAACCTACATGATTTTCAGGGCAGGTACCCCGATAGTGGAGGAAGCCCTCTAGAGAGTCAGACTTCCCCCTCCACTTCCCCAGGAAGAGAGATGTCAGAAAAGTTACTGGTTTACACAAAATCACCTGTTCCTTGTGTCCTTGCATGGTGGTGGCTTATGTCAAGACAGACCCTTCCCCAGGCAGAGAACCATAAGGATCTCCATGCAGGGAAGACATCGCACCTGACCACCATTCCCAGGCACCTGCTGTTCTGCTCTCAGCCCCTCTCTTCCAACAGAAGCCTGAATCAGTATGTGCGACACCCGACCCCCTGACACCAGGTGAGGCCCAAACTCAAATCTCCTCAGCTCATGGCCTCCTGGATGCTGCTTCATTTTCCTAAACCTAAAACCTTGGTTAAATCCTGTGGTGGTAGAGAGGAAATGAAGCAGATGCTCCCCACTCTCCCCACGAGACCATTCTCCTCCTGGCTTTCTATGTGTGGCACACGGGCTGCTGGCCTCAGGGCTGTTTGGGCAGTTTCCCCTTTGTCATTTCCCCCTCGGTGTTCATGGCAGCCACCCTTGGTCAATGCAGCTCTAGGCATGGGAGATAGTTGAGAGCCCTTCCCAGAGGTACCTGCCCTGTGGGCTGCAACCCTCTGCCCTGACATGGCAAAGGGAAGGGCCGTGCAGGGTTGGCGAGGACTTAGGACTGTAGCTTCTTCTTTGAAGCACAACTACCCAATACTCTACAGAATGGTTTTGACACTAAGATGATGTTATTAATTAAAACATCCTTTTTGAAAAAAATGAGTGTCCACTGCATGTCACTTCCATTTGTGTTTTAGCTTCTCCATCCCTGCCAAGAACCCTGACCTGAGTGCTCGTTTTAAATCCAAGTCCAGAGAAAGAGCAGCTGGATGTGGATGTGTAAAACTCTTCTAGGGCACAGCTTCCTAGCGTAGGAGATAACCTCCCAGCCTGGGGCACACCCTCCCAGGATGGATGACAGCAGGTGCTGCTTTCTCTGTTGATGTTGCCTGTCTTTGGTCTCGGTGGCATTTTCCCCAATCAGTTACACACACACACACACACACACACAAACACACACACACAATTCTGGACTTTGTTTCCATGTAGGGGCCTAAAGTCTCCCGTGGAAAGAGCCACACATCGATCACTATCTATTTCATGTCTAGGCGGTTTGATGAGAGAAGGTCAGTCCCTGGAGTTTGCTCAAATCTGCAAGCACAGATGGAATCTATGGCCTGGCGAGCTCCACCGAGGCCTGGCCCCTGGCTGTGGACACAGCCAGCCCCCGCCTCCTGGTCATGTCAGGAGCCCAGACCAAAGCACCAGCCCAGTTTCCCAGGCAGCAGCCTGGGCCCCCTCCTCTCCCTGACCCCATCACCAGGGGCTGCTGCAGCTGAAGGCCTGGGTTCCCAGCCCCTGGCTGCTCTCTCCCTGTTCTGAAGCTCAGGTCTCCGAAAGTGCCAGCAACTCCCCTGATGGCCTTGCTGTGGCCATGTCAGCTCCCAGATACTCCTCTGATATCCACTCCAGCAGAACAAGGAGGCTTCACAAAGGAACTGCAGAAACCCTGCCTGTGTGCACATCCCCACACAGCCAAGAGCTCAGAGGGAGGCGATGCTACTGTTTTATTGCAGGAGGTGGGGGTGTGTGTACCATGTACCGGGGCTATGAGAAGCAAGAAGGAAGGCGGGAGGGCAGAGCCCCCTGCTGAGTAACAAAGGCCTCCTGCCGTCTTCTCTGTCTGTCTCCTGGTGCAGCCACATGGGGAGACTTCCCCCAGCATGGGGGCCACCAGTCCAGGAGAGGGAGCACTACAGGGGGGTGGGAGTAGGAGGTGGACGGTGTGACTGGTCTGGCATAGACCCCTAGGCTTCTTGACACCTGGAATTCACCAGGGATATTCTGTCCTCCCAGGCAACTTCATGGATCTTGAAAGAGCACAACTGTTTCTGTGAAGGGAAGAGAGAGGGCCAATCAGGGTGGGTTAAAGTAAAAGGGGAAGATGCCCAGCCATGAGATGTCAGAGCCTGGGTGAGTAGGCTGGAGGTGAGACACTTGGCCCTCATCCACCCCTGCTGAGTCCTAGAGCACTGAACTACAATGAATAGTGACTGTTCCTTTACCCCTCCCAAGGCTCCAAGTCACCAGGTGGCATTGGGCCCCCACCCCAACCTGCAGGTTCCTGTCCCAGCACAGCCCTGTGAGGAGCAGCCTGTGCAAGGCCTTGGGAGCCCCAAGGGTGCAGGACATGGGAAGGTGGCTCACTTCCCCCAGCTCCTTCCACCTCCAGCACCGAGGCCAGCACTAAGAGGGGCCACAGGGAAGACCCCAGGGCAGGGCAACTCCCCCTCAAAGAACTGGGGCAGGGGGGAATGGTAACAAGGGGAGTGTGGCTCTTCCCTGAGTGGAGACCTCACAAGAACCAGCAGGTCCTTGGAGAGGCTGGTGTTGGGTGATCTGGGCAAGTCCAGGGCTTCCCAGCTAACAGGCTCTAGGTCCCACTAATCTGATCACTGTGGCTGTGGCTGCATGCAGGTGCCTGAGCCTGGGATTAGACAGAGCCCCTTCTCCCTGCCCAGCACACAGCCCTGCAGCTGCTTCTTCCCATCCAAGAGGCAACACCCCAAAGCAGGCAGAGTTGACCTTCTAGTAACCATTCCCAAGATAAAGCCTTCCTAGCAAATCAAACACATCATCTCCCTCCCTCACCACCCCATCTACACATACATGGACAAGTACATAAACTCACTTGGAAGCCTCATCCCCATGGATCTATGTACAAAGCCCCATACACCCCCACACATCCATGCACAGGCACACATGCTCCCATACACCTCCCCGCACACACTGGCACATGTGTGTACACGTTTCCCTTTCCACATGCACACCTACATGCACACCCCCCCACAAGTACATGAACATGTATTCATCCGTGCATACATGGCTCCTCACATACCCACCTGCACACACACACAGCCTCCAAACATGTGTAAGGCAGAGGGTGACACATATGCACCACTCTGCAGTGCATGACTGGCCTGGGACCTATATCAGGAACGTACCTTCTGCAGTTCTGGCTGTTCATGGAAGGCACAAGTGTCCAAGTTGGGCTGGGACTTGGTACATATGGTTCGGCCCACCTCTACGTCGAAGAAGTAATTCACCCCACCCACGATCTACACACATGAGAAAACAGGACACACGGACAGCGCCCCCATCAGTTTCATGCACTCACAGGCACTTCACTGTGCCTGAGTCACTGGACTTGCTTTGGGGCTTCATGAGCTGCCCACATGTCACCACAAGGCACACAAGCCAACTTTTCCTGTCAGCTGCCAGGTTCTGGGCCTCATGCCTGCTCTTAAACATTGTTTTCTCTGTGCTGGGTAAAAGGATTCATTGAATTCTGCTACCTGTGACTCAGGGTTGAGGGAACACTGAATCTTTTCTAGGAAGGCTGTCTGATGACAAAATTTCAGCTAACTTCTGAAAATCTCATTCCCTCCATTTAACCTAGATTTATTACTTCATTTAGAGTAGGAAATGAGATGCTTCACACACACAGATATTTTGGGTCAATAGGGCCACCCAGATGCCACCATTTCAAGCGTGAGAATCAAGCTACATTTCTAAAGTCAGCAGCTCACCTATGTGTCTTACAATTACAGACTAGAATTGAACCCTTTCCCTGCACAAGGCCTCTCCCAGACACAACGTGGCAGAGCTGTGGAGAAACCTAGGTTGAGGGATTCATTGGAACCAGGAGGAACTGCTGAGGTCACTCAAGTATCAGTTTACCCATGTCTAAAATAGGCTTCCAGGCCTGACGGTCTGCTATGTCCTGTGCTTCACTCCAAGTTACTGTCATGTTTAAGAGGGAGATGCAGGCCAGTGGGGACCATGGCACCAGGGAGTGTACCTCCTGTGCAGGGAGAGGGCCCCAGCTGACAGCTGCAGGAGAAACAGGGCTGGTGGGGATTCCTTTGAATTTCCAGGAGAAGGTGGAGGAGCTCTAAAGGCTGTGTCACTATTTGCTGCTCTGCCATGGGATGCAGGTCAAGCTGGGCCCAGTTGCCCTGCTGAAGCTCCCTCCCAACCTGAACCCTCCTCCACTCTGCAGGGTGACCACTGTCCTCATCTGGTGGAGGTCTAACTCTGCATCAGCTGGTAGAGGCAGTGTCAGGCTTGCTCCACCCCAGCAGGGACTCAGCCGCCCTAGGCTGTAGGGGTTGATCAGCCTGCCTGAGTGTGAAGGCCGCTAGCCCTAAGGGTCTGTGCTCAGGGGTGTGACTTGGGGAAGCAGGGCTCTGCAGAACAGGGAGCCAGGTTTCTGTGTGGCCCCTGTGGAGAGGACTCAGGGAGGAGGATGAGCCTCATGGCCTGGATCTCATCCTGAGCAGCATCAAGCCCACCCAGAGTCAGCACAGTCTCCATCCACACCTGCTGGACCCTGGGAAATGCCATGGTCATGGTACAGACACAGGGGCTGCTGCAGGTTAAAGGAAGCTGAGAGGACAGACAGTGGCTGCAGTATATGGCCCGGGAGCATGCTTAGGCATGAAGGCCATCAGCAGAGAATCAGGGAAATCTGAATGAATCTGAGCACTAGATCATGAATGTGTCAGTGTTGATTTGCTGGGAATGCTCTTGAGGGTTGGGAAACAAATAGGCTGGGACTCAGGACCCCTCGGGTGGAGGCAGCACCCACCTGTTGCCTGGCTCTCAGTACCCGCAGCGGGCGTCTGTAGTAGTCATCTTCAGTGGCCTTGTTATACTCGCTGATGGCGAAGTGAAGGGCACGCTGTACCCCCTCATCATTGAGGTCTGCTTTATAGATGCCACCCGTGATTATCCTGTCCTCCTCAGGGCTCCAGGCCATGGCCACAGCCAGGGTAGCCAGCAGGAGCAGCAGGGTACACAGGGGCCGGGCCATGGTCTCCTCAGAGGCAGAGCACAGAGCTGGAGCTGCAGGAGAGGAGGGTGAGGGCCTGAGGCAGGTAGCCCACACCTGCAGGCAGCTGTGCATTTATCCTGCTTTGGCAGCCCAGCCCCACCCCCCTCCATGCTCGCCACTCCCTGACTCCTCCTCCTCTTTCTACACTTCTCATCTTTCAACATCTCTTTTTTCACACCCCTGCCACTACAAGCTCCCTCCCTGCCTCAGTTCTCCCTGCCCCTCCCAGGCCTCCTCCTCCATCTCCCCCTCCTCCCCACTCCTGTCCTCACTGCAGCCTCCCCGAGCCATGCCTCTCTTCCCCAGTGCTCCCAAGCTTGAGTCACCGGGTCTCCACAGAGGTGACACTGCTCCTTTGACTGTGAAAGCAATGTGACTTTCTGTTTGCTCAGGAAAGGGAAAAATACAGGGTTTGACCTCCCGGGGTCTTCAGATATCAGGAGCATCCAGGAGTACTTGATCACAGTTTCTGAATATCTGTAGCAGAGAGGTTATTTCAGAAGGTTCCAGAAGAACCTGTCCACACCCTACTATGGAGAATTTCTTTGCCAAATTTAAGGGAATTAACCTTTTTGGAAAAGGTCACTGGCTTCTCTTTTCATAATTCATTGTTCAATAAGCAAACCTATCACCAGCTACTCCCTGTGCCAGGAGGTCTAGGGCTTGAAGATGGAACCTGGATGATGAGCCATGAAGGTGACATTGCAGAGCTGCTGCCCAACAGAGATGTGACACCAACCCGTGAGCAATTGAAAATTTCTAGTAGATGCATTTTAAAAGATGCGAATAAATGGGTGAAGGTAATGTTTAAAACATTTATTTAACCTAATATAGCCACAATATTATTTCAGCTAATGGGAACAATTATTAACGAGATCGTTTATGCGTTTGTTTGTTTTTTTTTTTGATTTTGTAATTCTTTGAAGTTCCCTGTGTATTTTTTAAACTTGGACCAGAAGTCATTTTGGACTGGCCCCATTTCAAGTGTCCCGTGGCACACATGTGGCAGGCGGCTATGGAAATGCACAGTAAATTCCTACACAGTGTGTGTAGTGGATGGTAGGTTATGATCAACAATTAGGATGAGGGAGTTATACTCACTCTTTTGGAAGTGAAATAGAACAGGGGCTAGAGAGAGACCACTGGATCCTGGTCAGGGAGTTCTCTGTGAGACTGGAGAGGATGAGAAGCCCCAGGCAGAGGGGAACAGCCAGTGCAAAGGCCCTGAGTTGGGGTTGGGCATGCCTGCTGCAGGAACAGGAAGCTCCTGGAGGGGATGTGAGCAGGGAAGGGAATGACCTGGAGTCTCACGGTAACTGTGTGTGGGGCCCGGTGGAAGGTGCACAGAGACCCCTGGGAGGCAGTGGGAATGTCAGGAGAAGGAGCAGCAGCTGCGGTAGGAATGTGGGAACCCACAGGCCTCTCTTGCTTCTCTCCTAGGCAGTCATGCTTCGGGCTCCTTTGCTCCGTGCACTGCTTGGAAGACTCACCTGATACTTTAAAAATTGCCTTAAATGAGGTCGAATTTACATACAATAAAATGCCTAATAGTATGTGCCCAATCTGAGGGATTTCATAAATGCATACACTTGTGTTACCATTTTGTCCAGACCTGTGACATCTGCCTTGTCCCAGACGGTATCCTCCTGCCTCTCCAGCCACCCTCGTGCCCACCCCACCCTGGCAGCCCACAGATTCCTTTGTTGCCTGTCCTTGAGCTTCCCAGGAATGGAGTCCTGCAGATCGAGCCCTGGTGTGTCTTCGTCCTTTGCTCAGTGTGGCTTTCCAGTGGCCCCCGAGTTGCTTAATTGCCAGGATTGTGAGTTCTCCTTCTCCACAGACTGAGAGGATGTGGTCTGTTGGGTGCCCTGTGGGCTGACAAAGCCCCCAGCTCGGGATGCTGTGGGCCTGGGCTGGAATGTGATTCCAGGAGTGGGGAGGGTGAAAGGAGGCTCTGAACTGACAGCTGCTCCCTTTGTTCTCTCAACCCCACCCTCCATGCCTGATGGTGACCCTGTGGCAAATGCCCTTATGGTGAGGTGGCAGGCTTGGCCAGAAGCACCAGGAAACCCTAGGCCTTAGCAGGATACCCAGAGGACTCTCCTGGGAGTGGTGGAGGTGAGGGTAGGCCAGTGTCAGCCCAGACTTGTTTAGAACACTAAACAATACTATAATAAACAAATGATCAAGTGCAGAAAGCATCACATAAAGGTGCAAGTGATGAGGACAACCTGGCCGAGAGTCATCCTGGGCTTGGACATGGCTAGGGCTGGATCAGCAGGAACCTGGCAATGGGAACCATATTATTCATGGGTGCTCATGTTCAGTATTAGGACAGGGGACCTTGTTACCTGAGGCCTGGTGACCATCTCACCCCACTGTGAATCTGGCACCCCTAGAATAGCCGTGTAGCCCAGCAGATACAGCAGGTGTCCCAATGGTGTTTACTGCTGGGTGACGGAGGAAAGGTCTTCAAACAGAGCTACATATATGCCTCCTAGTTAGACAGGAAATGGTGGGAGATTCCCAGAGAAGGGAAAGAGAGGGAGGTCCCTTACCAGGTGTTTGTGAGCAGAATGGTCATTTCAAAGGGTAGGAGTTAGTTCTCCTCTGTGGCTTCCACCTTCCTGGGATAGCTGGGAGTCCAGACTCAGGAAGACATGCTGTGCAGAGGGTAAGCTGAAGGTCAAGCAATCCTCTTGTTTCTTTTTGTTTGTTTGTTTGTTTTGTTTTGTTTTGTTTTGAATCATCAGAAACGAGATGCAGGTAACCCAAATAGCGAGAATGCACTGGTGGGTGGAGTGTGAGGGAGGGATGCCAGAGTGCTGACCTGTGCCCTGCATGTGATGACACGACCAGTGGTCATCTTCTGTCAGGACACTGGCATGCACTGCAGGGAGGGTCAGCTGTTCTGATGCAGCAAGCTCTCTAATCCCAGTAGGAAAGATACCAGTGTAGGTTGCTCTTAGGAGGAGGTACAAGTGTGATGTCCAGTATGGAGTGATAGGAAGTGGCAGGTTGAGGTAGCTGGCCAGCTCCTCCAGATGTTTGATGACCTTAGGCAAATGTTGTGTCTGTCACACATCTGGAGAAAGAGGCTACTTTCTAAAGCATAGTATCTAGGAGTTCAGACCAGCAGAGATGAACAGACATCTGGAGTGATGTATCAACATGGTTAAAAATGATGGAGTAGCCAGATGTGGTGGTGCACATGTAATGCTAGCTAATTTGGAGAGTGAGTCAGGAAGATTCCTTCAGTCCAGAAGTTCAATTTCAGCCTGTGCAACACAGTGAAACCCTCATCTAAAAAAAAAAATGACAGATCACTTTGTTCCCTGATTTCTATAGTCCACAGTTTTAAGGACACACTAGGAAGGGGCCAGATAGCAACCATGGACTGAGGAACAAGCTTGGGGCTTCCAGTGCCCATGTAACCTGGAGGAGTCCAGCTGCCCAGGAGGGGGCATGTTTTCCTTCTGCCAGGTGACAAAAGAGAAAGCTGTGTTCCCCTAGGCTGCATGGGTGACTACTGATCCGATTATCTGAATTAGTAGGGTGAGAAATTAGGTGGGTGGCAGAAGTTCTCTGCAATAAATGACCAATAATAAGTGAACACTAAACAATACCATAATAAATGACCAAGCACAGAAAACATCACATAAAAGTTCAAGTGGTGAGGACAAGCTGGCCAAGAGTTGAGATTCTGCACAACTGGGTTTTGAGCAACTAACACTTTGGTCTATGGTAGGAGCTGGGACTGAGCAGCCACAGGATTTGGTGGCTTCTCAAATGGGAAGCCCATGAGCCTCCTTTTTGGAGTGCCTGGAATTCTCTGGGGACAAGCTCATCTCTTTCACACTCTATCCCTCCTTCTTTTCTCCCTTTCCTCAAACATGGTGGACACGTGGATGCTTCTAAACTATGGGCCAATGTTGGTAACACATTTGGCCCTGCTAGAACATGTGGATGCTTCTAAACTATGGGCCCATGTTGGTAAAACATTTGGCTCTTCCACATCATTAGGAAACTGTGATACTCATGGGGAATCCTGCTGGTAGCCCCAACTAGGAAAGGCGAGAGATGGCAGAGCCCAGTGTCTGAGGTCTGATTGTTTTGCACTCCATGGGGAGAAAGAGAATCCTTTCTATCAGGGACCAGAATGTGAACGGTATTCATGGTTTTGGAGTGCAAGTTAACATTTATTTTTCAAAAAGAGCATTTGTCAGTGCAGATTCACTGACTGAAGAACCACGTATGAATGGAGGGGAGTAGGGGCGGCCTCCGGAACTCAGGCTGCTGGCTGCTGCAGCCAGAGATCCATCTGATTCCCTGGGCTTCAGTTTGCAGAGGCCTGGTAATGAGGAAAACAGATGACTCTGAGGAGGTGAGTCATCTCCTTGACATCTCTGGGTGGTCAGACTTTCTTATCCTGTTTGGGTCACTGCTGGGACTTCCCTGTCACTGTTTGTGTAATCTTAAATATCAATTCCTTTAGCAAAGTGCAGTGACTCTGGAGAGTGGTTCCTCTTCCTGGTTGGAATCCTGTTCAACTCAATCACTGAGTGCTGGAACTGGAGCCAGAGGCCATCAGGACAGCCCTGCTCCCTCCTGTGGTCCTGCCTGCCCTCTCCTCCTGTCACAGAGGAGCTGGATCCAGTGACAAGGCTCACCTTGACCAAATCCTTGTTAGGCTCCTCTGAGCCTTCCTCTGCCCTAATCCTCCACCCTAGTCCCCAGCCCTGGACCTCCTGTTCTTGCGAGGGCTGCATTGCCCAGTTTTAGGAAAGAATCCTGCTAAGTCAGTTTAGAAAGACTCCCGCACCCTTGGTATCTGATCACCCTCAACATCTGACCAAGTTCTTCATTCCTTAACTTTAATGTCTAAGGCTTTGTCCTGCCTTTAGCAACAATATTTTTAGGTCAGTTTATCTACAACTACCTACCTTTGATGTTTCTGCTTAGTATTTCTGTTTGAAATGGTTCCAAGGCTACTTTAATAATGACCCAATCATTCCATACTGTAAGTGAGATTATTTTACCCTCCCTACTTACTTGTTTTAATTGTGTGCCCATTTTTCTCCAGTCTTTTAGATCTAAAGTTCCCTGTTCTAGAAACTATGGGCAGAATTGCTCTATTGTTTGAAATAGCGTGATTAGATTTTTGGTAGAGACTCTAACTCCCCCTCTTTATACAAGAATTTTAATAGAGCTGAGATAAGAGGCATATTTACTTTTAGTTTGCCCCATTGTTACCGTGGCTTCTTCCGAGCGTACAAACTTACTGCAAGGCTGACTGTAGATGTACTCAGGAATCTCTCATCGACTTGTCCTCAGTGACCACACTCGAGCATACCTTCACCCTAGAGGAAAGCACCCATGATGGGCACCAGATGAAAGGGTGACCAGCCCCTCCACACCTGTGGGCATTTCTCATTGGGTGGGATGAGAGGCTGAGAAAACAAAGAGACACAGAGACAAAGTATAGAGTAAGAAAAGTGGGCCCAGAGGACTGGTGCTTAGCATAGGGAGGACTTGCGCTGGCACAGGTCTCTGAGTTCCTTCAGTATTTATTGATCATTATCTCTGCCATCTCAGAGAGGGGGCTGTGGCATGACAATAGGGTAATAGTGGGGAGAGGGTCAGAAGGAAAACGTGAACAAATGTCTCTGTGTCATAAACAAGGTTAGAAAATGTGCTGTGCTTTGATGTGCACATACATAAACATATCTGGTGCATTAAAGAGCAGTATTGCCACCAGCATGTCTCACCTCCAGACTGAAGGTGGTTTTCTCCTATCTCAGTAGATGGAACATACAATGGGGTTTTACACCGAGACATTCCATTGCTTAGGGAGGAGTAGGAGACAGATGCCTTCCTCTTATCTCAACTGCAAAGAGTCCGTCCTGTTTCACTAATCCTCCTGAGCACAGACCCTTTACAGATGTGGGGCTAGGGGACGGTCAGGTCTTTCCTTTCCCATGAGGCCATATTTCAGACTTTCACATGGAGAGAAACCTTGGACAATACCTGGCTTTTCTAGGAATAGGTCCCTGTGGCCTCCTGCAGTGATTTGTGTCCCTGGGTACTTGAGATTAGGGAGTGGTGATGACTTTTAACAAGCATGCTGCCTTCAAGCATTTGTTTAGCAAAGCATGTCCTGCATAGCCCTAAATCCATTAAACCTTGAGTCAACACAGCACATGTTTCTGCCAGCACAGGGTTGGGGGTAGGGTTACAGATTAACAGCATCTCAAGGCAGAAGAATTTTTCTTAGTACAGAACAAAATGGAGTCTCTCATGTCTACTTCTTTCTACATAGACACAGTAACAGTCTGAAGTCTCTTTCTTTTCCCCACACACAACTACATGGAAACTGAACAACCTGCTCCTAAATGACTACTGAGTGAATAATAAAATGAAGGCAAAAATAAAGATGTTCCTTGAAGCCAATGAGAACAAAGACATGACGTACCAGAATCTCTGGGACACATTTAAAGCAGTGTGTAGAGAGAAATTTATAGCACTAAATGCTCACAAGAGAAAGTAGGAAAGATCTAAAATTGACACCCTAACATCACAGTTAAAAGAACTAGAAAAGCAAGAGCAAACAAGTTCAAAAGCTAGCAGAAGGCAAGAAGTAACTACGATCAGAGCAGAACTGAAGGAGACAGAGACACAAAAGAACCCTTCAAAAAATCAATGAATCCAGGAGCTGTTTTTTTTTTTTTAAGATCAACAAAATTGATAGACCACTGCAAGACTAATAAAGAAGAAAGGAGAGAAGAATCAATAGACCCAATAAAAAATGATAAAGGGGATATCACCACTGATCCCATGGAAATACAAACTACCATCAGAGAATACTATAAACAGCTCTATGCAAATAAACCAGAAAATCTAGAAGAAATGGATACGTTCCTGGACACATACACCCTCCCAAGACAAAACCCAGAAGAAATCAAATTGCAGAATAGACCAATAACAGGCTCTGAAATTGAGCCTACTAACCAAAAAAAGTCCAGGACCAGACAGATTCACAGCCGAATTCTACCAGGGGTACAAAGAGGAGCTGGTACCATTCCTTCTGAAACTATTCCAATCTATAGAAAAAGAGGGAATCCTACCTAACTCATTTTATGAGGCCAGCATCATCCTGATACCAAAGCCTGGCAGACACACAACAAAAAAAGGAGAATTTTAGACCAATATCCCTGATGAACATCAACGCAAAACTCCTCAATAAAATACTGGCAAGCCGAATCCAGCAGCACATCAAAAAGCTTATCCACCAAGATCAAGTTGGCTTCATCCCTGGGATGCAAGGCTGGTTCAGCATACACAAATCAATGAGTGTAATTCAACACATAATCAGAACAAAAGACAAAAACCACATGATTATCTCAATAGATGCAGAAAAGGCCTTCAACAGAATTCGACAGTGCTGCATGCTAAAAAGTCTCAATAAACTAGGTATTGATGGAACGTATCCCAAAATAATAAGAGCTATTTATGACAAACCCACAGCCAATATCATACTGAATGGGCAAAAACTGGAAGCATTCCCTTTGAAAACTGGCACAAGACGGGGATGCCCTCTCTCACCACTCCTATTCAACATAGTGTTGGAAGTTCTGGCCAGGGCAATCAGGCAGGAGAAGGAAATCAAGGGTATTCAATTAGGAAAAGAGGAAGTCAAATTGACCCTGTTTGCAGACGGCATGATTATATATTTAGAAAACCCCATTATCTCAGCCCAAAATCTCCTTAAGCTGATAAGCAAGTTCAGCAAGGTCTCATGATACAAAATCCATGTGTAAAAATCACAAGAATTCCCATACACCGATAACAGACCAACAGAGAGACAATTGAACAATGAGAACACTTGGACACTGGGCGGGGATCATCACACACTGGGGCCTGTCATGGGGTGGTGGTATGGTGGAGGGATAGCATTAGGAGAAATACCTAATGTAAATGATGAGTTAATGGGTGCAGCAAACCAATAAGGCACATGTAAACATATGTAAGAAACCTGCTGCACATTGTGCACATGTACCCTAGAACTTAAAGTCTAAAAAAAGAAAGAGAAAGTTCTAAATATCTGAGAAATAATCAAACTGAAATAGGGTAGCCAACCTGGGAGCCCCCAGTCCTACCTGTGTACTTGTGTTGTTTGTCCTGTGCCTCAGATTATAAAAGCTAAAAGTGGATTCCAGCCTCTGTGATTATTCTGTTTTGCTCTAAAGGAAAGACCATTCAGTGGTCGTTTGCATTCTCCTTTGCCTCTCTTCAGCATGTCACTTGAGTCTTAGGGTGCTGTTTGACAGGGTGAACTGGGATCCTCCCCTTTTCTCTCCGAGGTGCTGTCTTGACTTACAGTAAATAGCCAGGACCTGGGCAGTGTGGAGGACCAGCATTCTGTGCCCCACAGACCTCCTGGATCGCTTACCTGTATTTGGGAAGAGTTCAGTGCTGTCCTGGATCTCTGATATATGGGCTGCTTTTAGGATTTGCCAAAAGGAAACTTTTAAAGCTTCTGTTTCTTTACAGCCAGCAGCTTCATTACTTATGGGATGTAGGTTGTCATGGGGACAGTAAAGAGTTCATTCGAGAAAAGAGTGGAGAAGGCGTACAGTGGAAAATGGAATAAATCATGTATGAGTCTGTTTCTGTTCCACAGGAAAAACCGTTAACATCTTAGGGACTAAAAGCAAGGAACTGTTCCTTTCATGCTCTGGAGCATGCAGATGGGCTGGGGCTTAGCAGATCTGGTCTGGCTTGCCTTGTGTCTTCATCCTGGGGCCCATGCTGAAGGGGCAGTGTCTGCTTGGATCAGGTTTTCTTCATGACGGGGAGGAGGAGAGCAGGAGGACCCACGTCCCACATCTGCGGGGTTAAGATTTCTGTCTTTGTCACATCTGTTAAGGCTCAAGCAAGGCCCATGACCATACACAAAGGCAATGGGGGTTTATGCTACAATTTTTGGAGAGAGTTGTTGCTAGCCACATGGCAGAGGGGGCATGCATGTACAGTTTTGTTCCAGCAAGGGAGACAGCTCTCCATCAATCCTGGCATACCCCCTTGAATCTAGGAAAACCCCTGTTCTCTGTGCCATGACATGGCACATGCTTCCAGGAAGCCTGAGGCTTTCGTGCTGCCATTGGCTTTCTAAACTTTTGCTAACAAGGGTGATTTTTTCAGTCTCCTGAGTTCCTCCTGGGGTATCTGGGAAATGCTGGCTCCCCAGAAGGGATCCTCCATATGAGGAAAGCTCCACTCCAAAAGCCCGTGTTTATTCTCTATAAAAACAGGCTGCTCAAAAGGTATGGCCTGGTAGAGCCTTTTTTGGCCTACATGTTGTTATATACTAATTGCTGAGTTCTTACTAATAGAGAATTCATTTCTACACCCACCCAGTGTGGTTCACAGAGTATCAGAATCATAGCCAAATAATTGTGAAGGTGTGCAATGTGCAGGATAGTGTTTTATGAGGAAAACTCAAGATGAAATAGAAGAAGGGGTCTGGGAAACAACAGTGACCCCCTGAACTGCAAAGGGAGGTGCAGGTAGGATTAGGTGGGGAACGTGGCTATCTCTTGTGAGCTGACAACATATGGGGGAAGTGGAGGGAACTTCCTCCTCAGCCTCTGTCCCTGCATCCTCTCCAGTGCCCCAGTCCCTCCCATCTCACACTCTGTCTCTGCTCTCAGGAACAGTAGAGTATGGATGCTGGTGAAATGTGTTCTTAGTAACGAGCCAGCCTGCAGCTTCATCACGCGATGGCTTGGCCATTCCCCGGACACATTTATGCTAGGCTGAGAAGTTAGGTGTTTCCATGACTTCCCAACTAGCTGACAACACAGGGCTGTGCATGCCAGGTGATCCTTACATAGAAATTTGCTGTATTTTGAATTTTTATTTTTTGCACCTTTTATTTTGCAGTGATATTTTTTTTTTTTTTTTGAGACAGAGTCTTGCTCTGTTGCCCAGGCTGGAGTGCAGTGGCAAGATCTCGGCTCACTGCAAGCTCCACCTCCTGGGTTCACGCCATTCTCCTTCTTCCTGAGTAGCTGGGACTACAGGTGCCCGCCACCACGTCCGGCTAATTTTTTGTATTTTTTTTAGTAGAGGTGGGGTTTCACCGTGTTAGCCAGGATGGTCTCGATCTCTGAACCTCATGATCCACCCACCTTGGCTTCCCAAAGTGCTGGGATTACAGGCGTGAGCCACCACACCCGGCCTAGTGATTTCAAACTTACAAAAAGTGGGAAGAGTAATATAAAGAGCTCTTGTATACACTCAAATTCTCCCAATCATAACATTGTATCTCATGCTTTTTCCTTCTCTTTCTATGTGTGTACAAGGTATTATAGGTTTTTCCAAGTCATTTGAGTGCAAATTGCAGACATGACCTCTTTTGTCCTCAGATACTTTCGTGTGTGTGTCCTAAGGACAAGGACATTCTCTAACACAACCTCAGCGCAATGAGCAAAACCATGATGCTTGTGTGGATACATGCTTTTGTGTAGTCTATTGTTCAGACAGTTTATCAATGGTGTTTATTTGCCAAGCTTCCTTAGTCTCCTTTAATCTCGTAAAGCTCTTCATTCTCTCCTGTCTTTGTTATCCTGTCATTTTTGACAATAACTGGCTGTTTTGTATAATGAAATTTTTTCTGTTGGGGTCATCAATGGATTTGATTCAGGTTATGCATTTTTTAGATGAAAATTACAGAAGTGATATTGAGTCCCTCAGTACATCATTCCAGGAGGCCACGATACCATTGTCTAATTGCTGATAGATGTTAATATTAATCTCTAGATTTAGATAGCATCTTCCAGCTTTCTCCACTCTAAAGTTACTTTATTTGTTATACAATTAACAAGTATTTCAAGGAGCAATACTTAGAAAATAGCTTTATGTTCTACTTCTTATTAAACT
This sequence comes from Pongo abelii, assembly GCF_028885655.2. NCBI lineage: Eukaryota > Metazoa > Chordata > Mammalia > Primates > Hominidae > Pongo > Pongo abelii. The sequence goes on from NC_072006.2 coordinate 19,114,111, forward strand.
TTTACTTTCTACCATTAGCATATAATGATAATTCTTTCCTGAATCAATTGTTATTATGATTATTGTGACTATTTTTTTTCCACTTCATCATTTCTTCTATATTTATTAATGGCATTCATTCCACTGTAAGGAAAGCTTGCTTTTCTCATCTGTCTGTTTATCTACTTACCTACCTACCTAGATTCTGTCTCTCGATAGATCTAACTCATGGTTTCTTATTTTATTGAAGAAGTTATAATCTGTTACCACTATTATTCCAATGTGTAGATTATCTCACAGTTGGCTACTGAGAGCTCCTTTAAGCAGCTTCCTCTGTTCCCTTGACATGTTTCCATTATTATTGGAGCCTATCCTTACCTTCTCATGTATTAATAACAAGAAGTTCTAGATCTATTTTGTACTTTCCTTCATCCAACTCTAGAAGTATTGGCTGAAATCTGTGGTCAGTTCAGAAAGCAATCCCGAGTGGTGCCTGTGCTTATTCATTGCTACAGGGAGGCCATATTGCCTCTGTTGGTAGTTATTCACCTGGGGCAATTTTCCTTCCCAGGGCACACTGGTAATTTCTAGGACATTTTTGGTTGTTTCTACTTGGGAGGACATGCTACTGGCATTTAGTGGACAGAGGTCAGGGATTCTGATAAACATTGTGCATTTTTCCCCGCAGTGGTAGATTAGAAGCTTTTGGTGTGCCTCAAGCACTTGGAAATAGCAAAATAGTACACAGTGATCAGCTCTGTGAGTTTTAACTCAAGAAAGAGAATGGGAATCCACTGGAATCCTGAAGGACACCTCAGATTCTGGGGAGGAGAATGTAGGCAAATAGCCCCTAAGACAATGTGTACCTGATAAAAGTGAGTGATGTCCCAGAATGTGAGGGGGCAGAGAATCTTCCTCTGTGATGTACCCTTCCACTGGGGATTCCATGGAACCAGGCCAAGGGAGAGCACTTTGTTTCTCCCAAGCCCTGGAGCTAATTTGGGGAGATGCTTGGACACTCTGAGTGGGAAAGACACTGGAAAAAGCTGCTGCCATTTTCTTAGACCTAGGACTAAGAGCAGTATGCTATTTTTAATCTGGGCTCATAAGTAAGTCATTCTTAGGTGACCCTGCAGCTTGCCCACAGACTCATTTTAGTCTTGGGCCAGATTGGAGTGCTTGTGCTAGAATGGGGTAGGGTTCTCCATATTAGAACTGAACAGTGACTGTGAAAAATGCCCTAGTAATAGGTGTTGGAATTCTGTTCACCCTTGTTGCAAGTCTGGAGCCAGAGGAGGGCTGCCACAGCCATGATTTCTCCTGGGTGTTGAGACTCGCAGCCAAGGTCATCTTGGTACCTGGAACTGGTCTCTGTGTATCGGTGCTGGATGCACCAGACTTCTTCCTTGAGATCATGGAGCAGCTGGATCTTCTCTGCCCCATACACGGGCTGATCTCGAGGCATTCAGATCACCTGCTCACTTAGATCAGCAGCCTAAACACCCCCACCCTTCCTATGTATAGACTGTGATGTAGCAGGGCCCTCTGTACTCCATACCCAGGTAGATCTCCAGGCATTCAGAGCACACATGTGCCTAAATCAGCAGCCTTTTCTGCCTTACCCTTCCTGTGCGGAGACAGTGGTGAAGCAGGGCCCTCTCTGCTCCATGCCCAGGCAGACCTCCAGACATATATAGCACCTGCTCACCTGGAATAACATCCTGAGCTTCGCCAACATTCCTGTGCAGAGATTGTGGTGTAGCAGCACCCGCTGCACTCCATGCTCAGGCAGTTATCCAGGCATCTGGAGCACTGACTCCCCTGGATGAGGAATTGAGGCATTCTACCCCCTGCAGAGAATTTGAGTCTAAGGAGGTTTCTCACATCCAGGCCTAGGCATATGTCTGGCTGCTCAATTGATGCCCACTGGACTCCCACTCAATGCTGGTGCTTGTACCTGCTATTGGATCACCTGTAGTTATACCTGCCCATCTTGGTCCCCTCATCGAGGGATAAGCAGGGAGCTCACACCATGGTGCACTTCAGGATCAGCCCAATGCCAGAGGCAACAGAAAGCTTCTCCCAGTAAACGAGAATCAAGTATATACCCACCTGCATCAGCCACAGCTGACTCTTACAGACAAGCACCATCTATTGGCCTGTGGACAAACAGCATGGCCCAATATAAAACATGCTGACAAAAGTCCATAGGGTTATAGAAGCAAAGCCAAAAACACAATAGTCACACACCCTAGGAGGGGTAGAAGTGGAAAGAAAAACAATGACATGGAGAAAGATAGAAAAAAATTCTGTCTGTATGAATATAATTTCAAAAATTATAAGTACCTATGTGTCCAGATGAGAAACAAGCAGCACAAGAATCCTGGCATCATGAAATATCTGAATGTTGTGACACCATCAAAGGATCTCATTATCTCTCCAGCAATGGTTCCTAACCAAAGTGAAAACTCAAAAATGACAGATAAATAATTCAAAGCATACATTGCCAGGAAGCTCAATGAGATCCAAGACAATACTGAAAATCAACAAAAACAAATTTCTTAAGCAATCCAGGAGATGAAGAAAGAGATACACATTTTAAAAAGAAATCAATCAGAGCCTGTGTAATTGATAAACTCCACTTAAGGAATTTCAAGATACAATTGAAAGCTTTATTATTAGACTAGACCAAACAAAACACTCCACTTCAGAGCTTGAAGATTGGTACTTTGAACTAACCCAGTCAGACAAAAAAAATGAACAGTCTTTGAGAAATATGAGATTATATAAAATGACCAAACCTCTGAATTGTTAGCATTCCTGAGAGACAAAGAGAAAACATAAACAATGTGGAAAACATATTTGAGGTAATCCAAGAAAATTTCCCTAGTCTTGCTAGTGTCGTAGACATCCAGACACAAAAAATGCAGAGAACACCTGCAAGATACTATCAAGGCTCTGAGCCAAACCTAAGCCATCATATCCTCTGTGACCTGCAGGTACACATCCAGATGGCTGGTTTCTGCCTTAACTGGTGACATTCCACCACAAAAGAAGTGAAAATGGCCTGTTCCTGCCTTAACTGATGACATTGTCTTGTGAAATTCCTTCTCCTGGCTCATCCTGGCTCAAAAGCTCCCCTACTGAGCACCATGTGACCACCCTACTCCAGCCCACCAGAGAACAACCTCCCTTTGACTGTAATTTTCCTTTACCTACCCAAATCTTATAAAACGGCCCTGCCCCTATCTCTCTTTGCTGACTCTGTTTTCAGACTCAGCCAGTCTGTCTGCACCCAAGTGATTAAAACTTTATCGCTCACACAAAGCCTGTTTAGTGGTCTCTTCACACAGATGCGCATGAAAGATACTACATAAAATGATCATCAATGCCTATAGTCACCAGGCTTTTCAAAGTCAATTAAATAAAAAATCTTAAAAGCATCTAGAGAAAAATGTCAGATAATGTACAAAGGAAGCCCCATCAGGTTAACTGCAAAGTTCTCAGTGGAAACTGTACAAGTCAGAAGTGATGGGAGCCTATTTTCAGCATTTTTAAAGACAAGAAAATTCAACCAAGAATTTCATATCCTGTCAAACTAAGCTTTATAAGCAAAGAGAAATAAAATCTTTTTCAGGCAAACAATCACTAAGGAAATTTGTTAACACTAGACCAGCCTTACATGAGATTCTTAAGGAAGTACTACACATGGAAACAAAAGATCCCTGCTACCATAAAAACAAACTTAAGTACATAGTCTACAGACCTTGTAAAGCAACTATGCCATAGAAACTACAAAGCAACCAGCTAATAACTTCATGAGAGGATCAAAATTTCACTTATTTCTTAAATGACCATATGTAGTCATAGTTATAATTCTTCCCATTGTACAGATGAGTTAACTGAGTCTCCTCAAGATGACATCCCTCACTCTCTCAGTAGGGGCTCCATCCACCAGATTCCCCTTTACCAGTGAGACTTCATTCTCTCGGCTACTGGGAGTGTGACCACTGATGGCTCACAGCTGAGTCCTTCTGTGGGCATTGATCTGAGTCAAAGGAAGCTGCTTTGTCCGAGTTCATGCCCCTCCTGGAATTGCCTATTTTAAATAATAGGTCTATATGGGGGTACAAAATGTTGACTCTTTTGCCCTAATATGCTACCGCTCTCAGGCCATCCCCATTGCAGAGCTCTCCATGGGCCTGGCTGTGGTATCTGCTGAGCTGCACCCCTGCCTGACTTCTCCCTCTGCCCCACCCCATGCCCCTGCCTCCCCAGCACATGCCTCAGTGAACCTCTTGCACATGAATCTCCATCTGGGTCTGTTTCCAGGAACCCTAACCAAGAGATGGTGGAGTCAGGATACACACCGCAAATATCCTGCCTTTTAAACTACAGTGGGTGTTAGATCTGTGAATGTTTGGAGGATGGGGCAATTCTTGTCTAGGAGACTGGATGTCTCACTTCTCAGGATTCGAGGGTAGGATGTTCCAAATGTATTCAGACCTGAGACTTACTTGGAAAAATGGTGTTTTATCTGGAAAGTTACCTGTTCTTGAAAATCTCTTACTCACCAGGACTATTTTTCCCTCCTTACTCCTTAGTAAAATGAAAACCAAAGCTTCCATTTGTATTGGTCTTGGTGAAATATTTCACTTACCAAATTTCTTTGGATCTACCTGATGGGGAAGGCTAGGCAAGTAACACAAACCGTTTGTAATTTTGAGGAAATATGTAGAAGTGAATTTGGGGACAATAAGCTAGGTCATGTAATTTTCAGATACATTTTGTTCACATTGCACAATAAGCTTCATTTGCTACCCTGGCTCTGGGACTGGCACTTAGTGATGTGTCAGCTCCATCATTCCTGGAAGTATCCTGGCTGCAGATAGCAGGAGTCCTGAGAAACACTGCCTGCCTCTCCCGTGATGACATTGGTCCTTTACCAAAGGCCATGGGGATGGTGTTCACGGAGTTGCTGCAGCATCCGTAGCAGTGGCCCAGGTGGTTTTCTTCCATCTTCATCATTCATTGGGCTCTTGTTGTTGGACACACAGCTCATAAGAGAAAGGCAGACACCATAGTTGGGACATTCTGTCCCACACTACAGCCTGAAAGAAGAGGAGTAGGAGCAGGAGGAGGTCACAGGTGGTGAGAGGAGGGTGTGGAGAGTGAGTGAGAGAGAGAATGTGTGTGTGTGTGTGTGTGTGTGAGGGAGAGAGAGAGAAAGAGAGAGAGAAGTTTCTTTCCAAGGCCTCGGTCTTTTCTATTCAGTATAGGGTTTTTTGTTTTTTTTTTTTTTTGTAATGACCTGGTTGCCTTCTTAGATGTTATTGCCTGGACTTGGGTACTATGCCTCCTGGGGTGAGGAAGGCCTGGAAGTTTATTGGCTGATGCTTTCAGCCTTTGTACTCAGGGGCAGGCAGGAGAAAGGGAGTAGGGAATGGCTGGTGTGATTTTTGGAACAAAGTTTCTTAATATGAGTCCACAAAGAGTTTGTAGAAACTCCATGGTACTAAAATGTTACAAGTGCATTTGTGCAGGGGTGTGCCTATACACACATACACACCATTTCTACAATACTCATCTGATTCCTAATGGGATCAGTGACTGGTAAACCATTCTAATGTTGAAGTATCGATGCTGAGATGTAAATGCAATGCCATGAGTTTGCACTGAAATTAAATGCAGACGCACCTCTTGAGCTTCAGACGTCCATTATTTTCAACTGAACTGGGCAGCAGGCTACCTCCTCTTCACATTCAATGAAAGTAGAATATAGGAGAATGAAAGAGGGTGAAATCGAGCACACTAAAGCCAAGCCAAAGCCCACTTGCTAATCCCAGTCACTGAGTCCACAGCAGTGATGTATTCTCCGGTGGTGAAGGCTTTGTAGGGAATGTGACCTAAGACACCTTCTCTTCACCAGGAGCTCAGAGTATAGCTGGCAGAGGATATATCTGAAAACATTCAGTGCCATGAAAAACAAGGAAACACTTATAAAATACTAAGTGGCTTTCATAAATCAGGGAGCATGTGAGAACAATTTTTTTCCCCCTTGGGAAGGAGTTTCACTCTTTTTGCCCAGGCTACAGTGCAATGGCATGACCTTGGCTCACTGAAACCTCCACCTCCAAGGTTCAAGTGATTCTCCTGCCTCAGCCTCCTGAGTAGCTGGGATTACAGGCACGTGCCAGATGGGGTTTCACCATGTAGGCCAGACTGGTCTTGAACTCTCAACCTCAAATCATCCACCCGCCTCGACCTTCCAAAGTTCTGGGAATACAGGCATGAGCCACTGTACCCACCTGTGAGAACACCTTCTTCTGAAAATAAACTGCTGATTAACTCATAGTTGATAAGCTGTTAGGCATATGGGGGCATATCAACCACACCAATAGGTCATTCAGCCATAGTATTTGTTAGTTTTAAAAATAGAGACATAAGGAGGATCCAAGGGGAAATAACCTGCAATCTCATCACACACACACTCCTAGCTGACACTAAAAAAGAGGGAGAAAGAACACACACATATTTTTGTAATATTCAAATGGAACAGAAAGATTCTAAATATAAAAAAGCAAAAGCCAAATTATCCATCTCGGTACCCATACTACCACCTCTCTTTGGTGATATCCAATGTTAATAAATACAGATGACTGCTGGCCTCTGTCCTTTCCCATATTTTAGATGTTTATGTGTATAACCATATGTGTAAATATGTGTCTAAATATCTATATAGCCACTCAAACACATGTGGGCTTACTTTGTTTTTACAAGCTTTATATTAACCCCCCATATATACCTTGCTTTCAATAAAATAATATATTCAAGATATTTTAAAATTATTTCCAGTTTAACGCATATATTGCTATCTAATTCTTAACCACTCTTCCATCATGTGTGTGCTCTATAATTTATTTGAGCAGTCTCTAGTGATGACATCATTTTGATCATGTTAAAGTTTGTGCTATTACCGGGATATTGCCATGGTCATCCACAGGTTTCACTGAGTGTTAGTGACACTATCAATGATGTATTAATAGATTCTTAAAATCTTTTAATTGTAGATGCATTAACATCTATTAAGTGTATGATTGGTGTAGGGGATGGGCCTGTGATCCAGACCTGGCCTATGAGGCATGAGAAGGAGTGAGCTAAGGAGTGCATAGGAGGAGCTTACTCACATTCAGGAAGGACGGGTGGAACAGAGGCTTTTCCCTAGGGTCTTTCTGTCTCTGAATGTTGGTGTTGATGATGTGATGTCTGGAGCTGTGGCAACCACCTTGCTACCAGCTTGAGGCTGAAGAATCATGAACAGAGAGGTAAGGATGAGAGACTCCCAGGGAAGCAGAGCTAGATGCTGGGAGTTCTGTTCCTAAAGCCTGTCACACCCAGGGCCTTCTTACTATGAAAGGTAGAGCACTCCTTTTGCATTCAAGCCATTTTTAATTGGGGCCTTTCTTACATGCAGTGGAAAGCCTCTTGCCAGGTCCCGATGCACGTGCAGGTTTCCTTTGCATGAGTTTCTCCTTCCCTCACTTCTTCTCCATGTCTCTTCCTACTTTTGTGGCTGGTGGATTTGCCTCCTTCCCATTTCCTCTTGGCCCATCCACTCTTACAAAAATAGTAAAGTCTTCTCATAAAAATCCAGAAGATCTTCAATGATGCTAATGACGTTTAAATACAGAGCTTTTCAAAAACCCCACAAAAGGCTCCAAGTGGGCCTGAGCAACAGGTTTACTTGGCTGGATGTTTTGTACAGTAAAAAATGTGTGGTATTTTCACTGTAGTCAGCTACGAACATTGGCTTTTTCTACTCTGGCTTTCTTCTTCCCATTCACCGCCCTCTTGATGGTGTAGGGTGGACACTGGCATTTCGGGATCTGGCTAAGAGGAAGTTGAGTTGGGATGCATTTAACCTGGGGTGAGGGGAACACATTCCTATGGTTCCCAGTCACTCCTGGGCATAGTCATGTTGCCTCAAACTGTCCTGGTGTAGGAGAGGCCCCAGACAAGGCCCTACCACCATCTTGGTTTTTACCTAAAGCATTGAGGAGGGGTAGAAGCTTGATCAGAAAATGTCCCCAGCACCTCACATTGGAAGCCTGTGATTAGCAGAGAGGAAAGAAGGTTTGCAATGTGTGGAGCCAGAAGCCCATCTGTGAATAATGATTCCCAGCAGAAACATGGAAAATTTTAAGTGACTGTTTTGGTTCTTTTTGACCCTAGTCAAAAAAGGAAGTTTCATTCTATTGAAAATGTATTTGGTAACATGGCATAAAGCATAATTAGTGCATCATGCAGTTGTTTTATTTTTTGTAGGAATTGAATGAGACAGAATTTCTCAGATTTTGATATTTGTAGGGCACAGATCTGTGTGGTGAAACCACCCACAGTAAGGACATATGTTTGTGAAGCAGCACAGAACTGATGAATGGGGCTGACCTCCCACCTCTTCTTATCCTGATCATGTCTGGGAGCTCCACATAACACAGATATAAAATTGTGACCAGCAGAAAGACAGCTCAAAGAAATACATGCTTCAGGACAAACTCCTCCTGCACATGCAATGAGCTAATAAATATAGCACATAACGACATTTTTAGATAATTCTGAAGCTCAGTAAAACCATGAGAGTTTAAAAATGCTGTGTTTGTGTGTATTGTCAATAGAAAGATTTGTTAAGGTCCTCAATTTTAAGTCAAGAAAATTTAGAGGTATTAAAATCTTAGAGCTTGCAGATGAAAGGAAAATGAAAGAGGCTTTTCCAAATTAGAAAACAATCAGAAAAATGTGCACAATATGACCAAGTATGAGTTTTGAATCAAGATGCTATGTGCCATCAATTTTACAAGTGATCAAAACTTTTAGTGGAAAGAATGATTTATTCTTCTGTTATACATGACAAAATCCTATGATAAATTAAATGTCTTACAATGAGGCAAATAGTGATTCATTAGTTGAGTATAAAAACATTGAGTGAAATTATGAGATGTGTCAGTAGCTAATTAATAAAAATATCATGTGAGGAAGTAAAAATCATGTGGATTAAGAAGGGCAAATCTGCCCTTTCATCTGCAGAGTGGAGAGATGGACTGATGTTAACAAAGCCAGTGGCATCATGAGCAGGACACAATGTTTCTCTCAAGATGTAGCTTTGAAATGTCAAACAGCCTCTTCTTGGCTGATGACTGATTTCTGACTCTGGGCAGGTGCCTGAGGCTGGGATTAGACAGAGCCCCTTCTCCCTGCCCAGCACGCAACCCTGCAGCTGCTTCCTCCAGTCCAGCAGGCAACATCTCAAAGGATGCAGGGTGGAGCTCCCAGTACCCCCATTGCCAAGTTAAATCCCACTTAGCAAATCAAATTCATCACATTTGTTCCCCACCACCCCATCTACATGCTCATGTCAGAGGCATTTGAACCAGAGCAACTCCATCTTGAGTAGGGGCTGGGTAAAATGAGGCTGAGACTTACTGTGCTGCATTCCCAGATGGTTAAGGCATTCTAAGTCACAGGATGAGATAGGAGGTCAACACAAGACTGCTTTCTGACTCAATGGAAGACCTCATCCTCTAGAGTCAGGGGCTGTCAGAAACTTCACTTATCAGTAAGAAGAACATCCCACTGCCTGGAGGATCTCTATCCAACTTTACACAGAAGCACTGAGCTACAGAGAAGGGGTTTATGGACAGAACATTCCACATCTGGCTGGACTTTATGGTTTCTAAGGACACAGGACCTAGGTCCACTTTGCAGACCAGGCTTGACACTGGCTGCTTTACACAAAGGCCTGCCATGCTCTGAGTGCATCAGTATCACCTCAAAATCCTTTCTAACCTCTTCATTTTCAATCTTTTACCACTGATTTGTGAGATCATTTTTGGGAGAGAAAGTCTTAGAAAAGGCACAAAATTTCCAAAATGGAAATTCAGTGATATGGACTTTGAAATTTTTGATATTTGTAGGCAAATATCAGTCTACTGAATCCCTGTCTTACTCTCTTACAAAGATCTAGTGGCTTCAGGACACAGTTCAGACAATTCATTTGGCTCAGAAGATATACCTGCTCACCCTCAGCATCCCTATCCACTTCCTCCCTCCTACAGAGCAGACACACTGGGAGAAATTGGGGGGAGCCCAGTATACAGCCCCCACTTTACTCCCAACTTTCTCAAGGGAGAGAGAATTGTGTCTGAGCAGTGGCTTAGTTTACACAAAATCTTCTCTTCATTATGTGTCTTGATGGTGGTTGCTTGTGTCAAAGATCTTCCATTCAGGTAGAAAATTATGAGCAACTCCCTGCAGAGATGACTTCACCCCAGTCACCACTCTGAGCACCTCCTACTCTGCATGCAACCCCTCTCTCCCACCAGAAGCCTGAGTGACTACACCTGCCCACCCCCAAGAGGATGAGGCTCAGACTCAAGTCCCCCCAAGTCATGGCCTCCTGGGTGGTGCTTCACTTTCCAGATCCCAAAGACCTCTGTAAAATCAAGTCCAAGTGGAAATGAAATTGATGTAGATGCTCTCCACTCTCCCTGTCCATCTGTTTCCCACTCTGGATTTCTAGGTGTGGTGCATGGGGGTTGGCCTCTGGAAAATTTGGGCGGATTTCCTCTTAATATTTTGCGCTCCTGCCCTCCATGGTGTTCATGGCAGCAGCCCTTGCTCAATGTGACTCTGAGCATGGAAGGTATTGGAGAGCCCTGCCCAGGGCACCGGCCATGAGGCTGCCCCCCTGTACCCTGAAATGGCAAAGGGGACTGTGCAGGGTGGGCTGTGTGACTTAGGACTGTAGTCTCCTGTTCAGGGCAGAAATACCCACTGTTCTTTGGAATGCCAATGACAATGAAGTGATGTTCTTTATTAATGAAAATGTCCTTCTTCAAACCTGAAGAGCGTCCACTGCATTACAGTCCTGAATGTTTTAATTTCTACATACTTTATGTTAAGCTTGACATGATGACTTCCTTTAAATCCAAGTCCAGAGAAAGGAGTAGTGGGTGTGAATGTGAACAATGCTCCTAGGGTGCAACCTCCCAGCACAGGGCACTGAATCCCAGCATAGGGCATAACCTCCAAGCATAGGGCGCAATCTCCCAGGATAGGACACCACCTGTTAGCATAGGACACAGCCTCCCAGCATAGGGTACCATCTCTCAGCGTAAGACACCACCTCTCATCATAGCACATAGCCTCCCAGCACAGGGCCCTACCTCCCAGTGTAATGCACAATCTCCCTGTCCAGCATAGGATATGACCTCCCTGCATAGGGCACACCCACATAGAACTGATGAAAGGAGGCACTACTCTCACACAAGAACCTGGGCTGCTCCCTTTGGAAGAGGTCAGACTTGGAGGAGGGGGCTGGTGGACAAGGAGAGTTTCATAAAGGGTCTGCCAAAACCCTTCCGGTTTGCACAGCCCTGTACAGCCAAGAACTCAGAGGGAGACGATGCTACTGTTTAGTTGCAGGAGAAGGGGGAATGTGCACCATACACCGGGGCTGTAAGAAGCAAGGACCCAGGGCAGAAACCCCTGCTGTGAAGAAAAGCCTCCTGATGTCTTCTCTGCCTGTCTCCTGGTGCAGACCCTCAGAGGAGACCTCCCCCACGGCAGAAACCACCAATTCAAGGGTGAGAGCACTACAGTGGCATGGGAGTAGGAGGTGGTTTGTGCAGCTGGCCTGGTACAAACCCCTAGACATTCTGACATGTGGATTTCACCAAGGACATTCTGTCCTCCCAAGGAACTTCATAGATCTGGAAAGAGCAGAACTGTTTCTGTGAAAGGAAAGAGAGACGGACTATCAGTGTGGGCTGCAGTTAAAGAGAGAGATGCCCAGGCATGAGGCATCAGATGGAGGCAAGGATGGATGGAGGTGAGACACTGTGCCCCCACCTGCTCCTGCTGAGACCCAGAACACTGAACCAAACTGTGCAGTGATGACTCCATTCACCCTCCCAGGTGGGGATGGAAGTCTCCAGTTCACCATGTGGCATTGCCCCCATTTCCAGCCTGCAGGGTTCCTGCCCCAGCACAGCCTGGGAGGAGCTGCCTGTGCAAGGTCTCGGGAGCCCTAAGCGTGCAGGACAGGGGGAGGCAGCACACTGCCCCCAGCTCCTTCCACCTCCTGTGCCTAGGCCAGTACTATGAGGGGCCAGAAGTAGGAAGCCAGGGAAGGGCAGTTCCCCTTCAAAGAGCTGGGGCACAGAGAGTGGGCAAGAAAGGGAGTGTGTGTCTTCTTTGCTTGGAGACCTCACAAGAACAAGCAGGTCTTTGGAGAGGCTGGTGTTGGGTGAGCGGGGCAGGTCCAGGGCTTTGCAGCTAACAGGCCTTTAGGTCCCTCTAATGTGCTCAGAGTGGCTGTGGCTGTGGGCAGGCGCCTGAGGCTGGGATTAGACAGAGCCCCATCTCCATGCCCAGCACCCAGCCCTGCAGCTGCTTCCTATGGTTCAGCAGGCAACAACCCTAAGCACACAAGGTGGAGCTCCCTGTAGCCCCATTCCCAAGCTAAAGCCCTCTTAGCAAATCAAATCCATCACTCCTCTCCACACCACCCCACCTACATGCACACACATATTCATCTACATGAACTCACCCCAACCCTCACCCACATGGTTCCATGCACAAACGTCCATACTTCCCCCACACAACCACACGCACACACACACTCCCATGCACCTCCCCCACACACTTGCACAAGTGTGTGTACACATGCCCCTTTCCATAAGCAACACAACACCTGCACACCTACTCACATGTACATGCAAAGACATATAACTTCATATGTACACACATTCATGTCTCTCCCAACACACATCTGCCCATGTGTGTATAAACACACATGCATCTCCCCATATAAATGTACCCATGCCTGCATGCCCTGCTCTAGGCATACCGATGCGCTTACACACATACCCTTCAAAACATATGAAGGAGCACACACACACACACCCCTCTGCAGCGCACAACTGTCCCCTGACCCACATCATGCACATACCTCCTGAAGTTTGGCTGGTCATGGAACAGACACTTTTCCAAGTTGGGCTGGGACATGGCACGTATGATTTGCCCCATCTCCACATCAAAGATTTAGTTCATCGCAGCCACGACCTACACACGGGAAAGAGAAGGTTGCAGGGACAATGCTCTCCATCAGTTTCATGCACACACAGGCACTTCACTGTGACTGAGCCACTGGAGTTGCCTGGGGCTTCATTCCTGCCTTCATGAGCTGCCCACACTGCCACCTGCAAGGCACACAGTCACCTCCTGCCAGCTGACAGGGGTGATATGCCCCAGGCCTCCCTGGTAACTTGTTTTCTCTGTGCCAGTGCAAAGGATTAACTGACTTCTGCTGACCCAAGGGACAGGGACACAGTATTTCTTCTAGGAAGGCTGTCATCTGGTGATGAAATTTCAGCTAACTTCCAGTTTCTAGCATTCAGCCCATTGAGCATCTTATTTCCTCCATTTAACTCAGATTTGTTTATTCCCTCATTTATCAGTAGGAGATGAGAAGCTTCACACAAATGGATGTTTTAGGCCAACAAGAGACTTCCTCTCTAGTGCCTCCATTCTGAGTGGATGTTTTAGGCCAATAAGAGACTTCCTCTCTAATGCCTCCATTCTGAGTGGATGTTTTAGGCCAATAGGGGACTTCCTCTCTAATGCCTCCATTCTGAGTGGGTTTTTGGCTCCAGTATTTCTAGAGTCACACACCTACTTGTGTTAAACTTGCTATTGCGGAAGAGAATTGAATACTTTCCCTGCACAGGGCATCATGGAGGCGCAAGTTGTCAGAACTGGGGAAAAGCACAGGAGAAGGAGCCCTGGGAACCAGGCGGCGGAACCAAGAGGAAGTTGTGTGTTCTCTAGGGCATCAGTCTCCCCATCTGTAAATTAGGATCCTGGGCCCAATAATTCACACCATCCACTGCTTCACTCTGAGTTACTGTCACACTTCAGACAGACATGCAGGTCAGGAGGAACTGTGACAGAAGAGAATGCACCTCAGGTGCGGTCAGAGAGCACCAACTGATGGCTGCAAGGGGAGAAATGGGGCTGGTCTGGACTCCTTTGAATTTCCAAGAGAAGGTGGAGGAGCTCTAAAGTCTATGTCACTGTTTGTTGCTCTGCCACGGGATGCACGTCAAGCTGGGCCTGGTAGCCCTGCTGAATCTCCCTCCTGACCTGACTCCCTCCTCCGCTCTGCTGGGTGACTGCTGTCCTCACTGGCTAAGTCTAACTCTGTGTCAGCTGGCAGAAGGAGAGTCATCAGGCGTGTTCCACCCAAGCAGGAACTCAGCAGTCCTGGGCTGCAGGAGGTGGTCAGCCAGTCTGAGGGTGAAGGCTGGTAGCCCTAAGGGGCTGTACCCAGGGCGTGACTTGGGGAGGGAAGCAGAGCTTTGCAGGACAAGGAGCCAGGCTCCTTTGTGGCCCCTGCAGAGAGGAGTCAGAGAGGAGGACGAGCCTCATGGCCTGGATCTCATCCTGAGCAGCACCAAGCCCACCCAGAGTCTGCACAGTCTCCATCCACACCTGCTGGACCCTGGGAAATGCTAACATCATGACACAGAACCAGTGGCTCCTGCAGGTTAAAGGTGGCCAAGTGGACAGGACAAAGCTGAACTCAAGCACTCATGACCTGGGAGCATCCTTGGGCTTGAAGACCATCAGTGGACTGTCAGGGAAAGCTGAATGAGTCTGAGCCTTAGATCATGAATGTGTCAGTGCTGATTTGCTGGGAATGCTCTCAGAGGGGCAAAGCAGAGGCTATGGCATCGCTAGGTGTGGCGGCAGCACCCACCTGCTCTCTGGCTTGCAGCACCCACAGCGGGCATCTGTAGTACTGATCTTTGGTGGCCTTGTTTTACTTGCTAATGGTGAAGTGAAGGGCATGTTGTACCCACTCATCATTGAGGTGTGTGTCAGAGATGTCACCCCAATTGTCCTATCCTCCTCCTCAGGGCTCCAGGACAGGGCCACCACCAGGGCAGCCAGCAGGAGCAGCAGGGTGCACAGGGGCCGGGCCATGGGCTCCTCAGAGGCAGAGCACAGAGCTGGAGCTGCAGGAGATGAGGGTAAGAGCCTAAGGTAGGGAGCCCAGACCAGCAGGCAGCTGTGCATTTATCCTACTTCAGCAGCCCCAGCCCACCCAACTCCATGCCTGCCCTTGGCTCCTCCTCCTCTTTCTGCCCAGCCCCCTCTTTCTCCATCTCTCATTTCACTACTACCCGACCCCACCTCCCGCACCCCCCATAACCTCCCTCCCTGCCTAAGTTCCCCCAGCCCCTATGCCCCTGCCCCTCCATCCCCCAGTCTGCTCCTCCATCTCCCCCTCCTCCTCACTACTCTCCTCACTCCCACCCCTTTTCCAGCCCTGCCCCTTCTCCCCATTGCTCCCAAGCTGGCTCACAGTTGTCTCCAGAGAGGAGACACTGCTCCCTGGGTTGTGAAAGCAACATGACATCCTGTTTCCTCAGAAAAGGGAAAAGTGCAGGGCCCTCCTGGGATCTTCAGTGTTCAGAGGCATCAGTGAGAGCTTGGTCACTGTCTGGGAATCCATGAAACAGAGAGATGATTTCAGGAGCTCCTGGAAGGATTATTCCACATCCTGCTCTGGGGAATTTCTTTGCCAGACATAAAAGAATTAATGTTTTGCAAAAGGTCATTAGGTTCTTTTTTCATGAGTCCTCATTATTCAGTACACAAAGCCTTCACCAGCTCCTCCTGGTACCAGGTGGTCTAGGACCAGGAGAGGGAGCATGGGTGACTGAGCCATGGACAGAGATGCGACACAAACCCATGAGCACTTTTCAGCTTTATAGTAGACACGTTAAAAAAGGAAAAAGAAACAGAGGGAGTGATTTTAATAATATTTCTTGTTTAACCTAATATATCCAAAATATTATTTCAACACATGGGAACAGTTGTTAAAGAGATAGTTTACATTCTTTTGAATGTGTGTAAGTCTTTGAAATTCCCTGTGTTTTTTTTTTACACTTAGACCAAATGTCATTTTGGACTGGCCTCATTTTAAGTGACCCATGGCCACATGTGGCTGGTGGCAGTGGTTCTGCTCCTTAGGGTAAGGAGGATGAGAAAGCGATAATCAATAATTAATAGCAGGAAATTAGTCTTTCTGTTGGAAGTGAAAGAGTATGAGGTAGAGACAGATGGAGCCACTGGACCCTGGTCAGGGAGATTGGAAAGGTGAGAAGCCCTGTCTAGACAGGAAACAGAGCTCCAGGCAGCAGGAACAGCCAGTGCAAAGGCCCTGAGGCGGGGCTGAGCATGCCTGCTCCAAGAAGAGGAAGCTCCTGGAGGGGGTGTGAGCAGGGAAGGGAATGACCTGGTGTCTCAGGGTAACTGTCGGTGGGGCCCAGTGGGAGGTGCAGGGAGACTCCTGGCAGGTGGTGGGGGTGTCAGGAAATGGAGCAGCAGCCGCGGGATGAATGTGGGAGCCCACGGGTGTCTCTTGCTCCTCCCCTCAAGGAGCCGTGCTGCCGGCGCTGGCCCTCTGTGCACTACTTGGAAAACTCACTTGATTTTTAAAAATTGCCTTGAATGAGGTAGAATTTACATACAATAAAATGCCTAATTATGTATGTCTAACCTGGGGGATTTGTTTATTTTTATGGATTTCAGGGTACAGATGTAGTTGTGTTATGTGGATATATAGCAGAGAGGTGAAATCTGGGTTTTTAGGGTACCCATTACCAGATAATGCACATTATATCCACTAGGTGCTATTTCACATTCACCACCATCCCACTCTCCCACCTTTGAGCCTCCACTGTCTATCATTCCACTCTGCATGTCCGTGAGTACCCATTGTTTAGCTTCCACTTACAAGTGAGAGCATGCAGTTTTTGATTTTCAGTTTGAATCACTTCAATAAGGATAATGGCCTCCAGTTCCATATACGTTGCTGCAAAAAAACGTAGTTTCATTCATTTCTGTGGCTGAGAAGTACTCCATGGTGTGTGTGTGTGTGTGTGTGTATGTATGTATGTATATATATATATGGAATATTATTCATAAACACACACACAAACCACCTTGTTTTATCCAACTGTCCATCTGTCCATTGATACCATGACTTTTCAATTGTGAAAAGTGCTGCAAGAAACATGCAAGTGCAGGTGTCATTTTTACATAATGATTTTTTTTAGGGGGTACCTATCCAGTAGTGGAACTGCTGGATCACAGGGCAATTCTGCTTTTAGTTGTTTGAGAAATCATCAGTTTTCTATAGAGGTTGCACTAATGTACACTTCCACCAACAGTGCATAATATTTTTCTTTTCCCCACATCTTCTCCAATGTCTGTTGTTTTTTGACTTTCTTTTGAGACAGGGTCTCACACTCTTACCTGGGCTGAAAGGCAGTGGCACGATCATACCTAACTATAGCCTCAAACTTCGGAGCTCAAATGATCCACCTGCCTCAGCCTCCTGAGTAGCTAGTACTACAGGCCCATAGCAAGACATTTTTATTTTTCGTAGAGACAGGGTTTCACTAGTTTGTCCAGGCTGGTCTTGAAATCCTGGCCCCGAGCAATCCTCCCATTTTGGTCTCTCAAAGTGCTGTGATTATAGACATGAACCACTGCACTCTGCTGTCTTTTGACATTTAATAACACCCTTTCTCCCTGGTGTACAATGATATTTCATTGTGATTTCAATTTGCATTTCTCAGATATTTAGTGACGTTGAGCATTTTTTCACATGCTTGTTTGCCACTTGTATGTCTTCTTTTGAAAAATACCTGTTTATGTCCTATGCCCACTTTTAAAAATTTTACTTAAGTTCTTGAATACATGTGCAGAATGTGCAGGTTTGTTACATAGGTGTACATGTGCCATGGTGTTTTGCTGCACCTATCAACCTGTCATCTAGGTTTTAAGCCCCACATGCTTTAGGTGTTTGTCTTAATGCTTTCCCTCCACTTGTCCCCCAGTCTCTGACAGGCCCCAATGTGTGATTTTCCCCTCCCTGTGTCCATGTGTTCTCCCTGGTCAACTCCCTCTTGTGAGTGAGAACATGTGGTGTTTGTTCTTCTGTTCCTGTGTTAGTTTGCTGAGAATGATGGTTTCCAGCTTCATCTATGTCCCTGCAAAGGACATGAATGCATGCTCTTCTATGGCTGCATAGTGTATGTGCCACATTTTCTTTATCCAGTCTATCACTGATGGGCATTTGGGTTCCAAGTCTTTGTTATTGTAAATAGTGGTGCAATAAACATATGTGTGCATGTGTCTTCATAGCAGAATGGTTTATAATCCTTTGGATATGTACCCAGTAATGGGATTGCTGGGTCAAATGGCATTTCTGGTTTTAGATCCTTGAGGAATCACCACACTGTCTTCCCAATGGTTGAAGTAATTTACATTCCCACCAACAGTGTAAAAGCATTCCTATTTCTCCACAGCCTTGCCAGCATCTGTTGTTTCCTGACTTATTAATGATTGCCATTCTAATTGGCATGAGATGGTATCTCATTGTGGTTTTGATTTACATTTCTCTAATGACCAATGATGATGAGTTTTTTTCATGTGTTTATTGGTTGCATAAAAGTCTTGAGATGTGTCTCATCATATCCTTTGCACACTTTTTGCTGGGGTTGTTTTATCTTGCAGTTCCTTGTAGATTCTGGATATTAGACCTTTGTCAGATGGATAGATTGCAAAAATTTTCTCCCTTTCTGTAGGTGGCCTGTTCACTCCAATGGTAGTTTCTTTTGGTGTGCAGAAGCTCTTCAGTTTAAATAGATCCCATTTGTCAATTTTGACTTTTGTTGCAATTGCTTTTGATGTTTTAGTCATGAAGTTTTTGCCCTTGCCTATGTCCTCAATGGTATTGCCTAGGTTTCCTTCTAGGGTTTTTATGGTTTTAGGTTTTACATTTAAGTCTTTAATCCATCTTGAGTTAATTTTTGTGTAAGATATAAGGAAGGGGCCCAGTTTCTGTTTTCTGCATATGGCTAGCCAATTTTCCCAGCACCATTTATTAAATAGCGAATCCTTTCCAATTGCTTTTTTTTTTGTCAGATTTGTCAAAGATCAGATGGTTGTAGATGTTTGATGTTATTTCTGAGGCCTCTGTTCTGTTCCCTAGATGTATATCTCTGTTTTGGTACCAGTACCATGCTGTTTTGGTTACTGCAGCCTTGTGGTATAGTTTGAAGTCAGGTAGCATGATGTCTGCAGTTTTGTTCTTTTTGCTTAGTATTGCCTTGTCTATGTGGGATTTTTTTGATTTCATATGAAATTTAAAGTAGTTTTTTTCTAATTCTGCAAAAAAAATCAATGATAGCTTGATGGGAATAGCATTGAATCAATAAATTACTTTGGGCAGTATGGCCATTTTCATGATATTGATTCTTCCTATTCATGAGCATGAATTTTTTCCATTTGTTTGTGTCCTGCCTTATTTCCTTGAACAGCTGTTTGTAGTTTCTCCCTGAAGAGATCCTTTAGCTCCCTTGTAAGTTGTATTCCTAGGCATTATATGCCCACATTTTTTGGGATGGCGTCTCACTCTGTTGCCCAGGCTGGAGTGCAATGGCATGATCTTGGCTCACTGCAACCTCCACCTCTCAGGTTCAAGTGATTCTCCTGCCTCAGCCTCCTGAGTAGCTGGGATTACAGGCATGTGCCACGAGGCCCAGCTAATTTTTGCATTTTTTTTTTTTAGTAGAGATGGAATTTCACCATTTTGGTCAGGCTGGTCTCAAACTTTTGACCTCATCATCTGCCCACCTCAGCCTCTCAAAGTGTTGGGAGGGCCCCTGGCTTCCCAGCACATGCCTCAGTGAGGCTCTTGCCTGTGAATCTCCATCTGAGTTGGTTCCCAGGAACCCTAACCAAGAGATGGTGGAGTCAGGACCCACACCACAAATATCCTGACTTTTAAACCACAGTGGGTGTTAGGTCTGTGAATGTTTGGAACATTTTTGTCTAGGAGATTGGATATCTCCCTTCAACAGATGATCCCAATGTTTTCACACCCATGGGACCTGCTGAAGAAAACCAATGCTTCATCTGGAAAGTTACTTGTTCCCAAAAATCTCTTACTCAGCTGGGTCTTCTTTTCCCCTCTTCATCCCTAGTGAAATGCAAACCAAAGTGTCCATCTGTATTGGACTTGGTGAAATATTTTCACTCATGTAATTTCATTTGATCCACCTGATGAGGAAGGTTGGACAGTTACCAGAAACCCTTTGTACTCTTAAGAAAATAAATAGGAGGTACTTTGAAGATAAAGTGTCAGGTCATGTAATTTTCAGCTTAATTATGTTCTTGTCACACAGTAAGCTTCATTTGCCACCCTGGCTCTGGGACTGACACTAAGTAATATGTCAGCTCCATCACTCCTAGGAACGTCCTGGCCGCAGGTAGCAGGAGTCCTGAGAATCACTTGCCGCCTCTCCCACGATGACACTGGCTATTTAACAAAGGCTGTGGGGGTGGTGTTCAGAGAGTTGCAGCATCCTCAGCAGGGGGCCAGGTGGTTTCCTTCCATCTTCTCCATCATTCCTTGGGCTTTTGTTCTTGGGCACACGGCTCATGAGTGAAAGGTTCACACCATAGCCCTAGACATCCTGTCCCACACTACACCTGAAAGGTGAGGAGTCGGAGCAGGAGGAGGTCACAGGGCATGAGAGGAGGGTTGGGGGAGAGAGAGAGAAAGAGACAGAGAGATAGAGAGAGAGAGACAGAAAGATAGAGAGAGAGAGAGAACTCTCCTCAGGGGGCATTTCTCTGTTTATCCAGCAGATACTCTCTTAGTAGTAACCTGGCCGAGTGCTTAGCAGTTGCTGGCTGGACGTGAGCTCTACTTCCCCAGGCGTGAGGAAGGCTTGGAAGTCCATTGCCTGATACTTTCACTGTTTGCACTCAGGGGCAGTCAAGAGGAAAGGAACTGACAATGGCTGGTCTCCAGAACAAAGTCACTTATATGAGTGTTCATCGAGAGCTTGTAGAAACTCCATTGTACTCTGAAGTTTATGAATGTGTTTATGCACAGGTGTGCATGCCATTAGGGGTGTCTGAAAAGGATGCCTGAGCCATGTCAGAGTTGGCAGGAACGGTGGGCTTTGGGGCCCTAAGATATGGAGAGTATGTGATGGGAACTAAGTGGGAAGAGGCTTGCAGAGTTGGCAACCTCCTCACCCATGATAAAGGAGGGAATGATATGCTGAATCATCACATGTGAAGATGAACACATCACAAGGAAAAGTGCTCAAATGTGGCAGATAAGCCACAAATCTACAGGGCAATTCCTGTGCCCACAGCCACCTGCCCTGTAAATCCTTCTCAGTTCATGAGTTTGCAGAGAACCTCTAGGTTCTGCACGTTCCACTTCACCACAGTGCCCACCAGAGGGAAGCATTCACCCATGGATGACCAGCCCTTTGGGTGCCTCTACTCCAACCTCACCCTGGGAAGCAGGCTCTGAAGGTAATCCTGGGGTTGTCATAGCATCTGCCTTGGAGAAAGGGGTTTTGTAAACTAAGCACTCCCTGAGTGCCATACGAGTTCTGCAGAGGCCCATCTGCTTGGCTCTGTCCTCGCTGCCCTGGGCTTCCTGGGCATGTGGGGTTTTATTGATCAGAGCGATGGCTAGTAGATGGCACAGCCTCCTGTTTCTGCAGCTTTCCCCATATCCCTTGCTGGATATTTCCAGGAAGGAGAGACAGGCCCAGAACTGACTCTCTCAGAAGACACGGACCTTCTGAAGGCAGGTGACAATGAACATGTGGACACCCCTGTGGACAAGTCTGATTTCTATCCACTCTTCCACTCTCTGCCTCCTCACACATTTCCTGGTGCTCCCTCTCTTGCTTCCTGCCCCTTTCTCAAACTACCCATCTCCTTCTTTTTCATGGTCAACTTATTCAGTCGGCGGCATGAATACCATGGAAAAACCACCTTTGCTGCTGTGGTTAGGAAGAACACATGATCTATTACTGAAAAACAGTTTCCCATCCAAGGCAAGGTGTCTGAAGACAAGATTCACCTGAGTCCAGATCTGATGAGCCTGCAAACAGAGGAAAACTCTTAATCATAGCTGCTCTGCCTTCCTGATTTTATTCTGCACCAAAGAGCTTTATCTTTTCACACAAATATCATATCACCACCATCGCCACTATATCATCAATATCACGATAATCTTCACAACTATTGCCACTTCCATAACGACTATCACCAGCATCACCACCACCATCCCCACAATCATCACTACCACTATCACCCTTATCTTTACCACTCTCAACATCGATACCACCCCCATGATCACCATCATCATCACCAGCATCATCATCATCACCATCACCATCACCACCATGTTTACCATCACCATAACCTCAATATCATGGTCATCACCATCATCATCACCATCACCATAATCATCACTACCATCACCATCACTATTATGATCACTGTCACCATTACTGCCACCACCATGACCATCACCATCAACACCAGTACCACCGTAATCCCCACCATCACTACCATCATTACCACCAACACCATTATCACCGTCATCATCACTATCATCACCACCACCATCATTATCAATACCACCATCTCTGTGCATCATCATCACCACCACCACTATTACTACTATCACTATCACCAACTTCACCACTATTACCATCACCACTATTATTACTACAAGAGCTACCATCATCACCACCATTATAACCACACCACCACCACCATCATCACTATTATCACAATCACCATCACCATTAACAATATCAACATTACTGCTGTCATCAACGTCACCATCACCACTACTGCCATCACCATCAGTATACTCACCATCATTATACTCATCATGAGCACCGCTATCATCATCAACACCATCACCATCATTACCATTACCAGCATTACCATCATACCATCATCATCACCTTCAAAACCATCATCACCATCTCCAGTTTCATCTCCAGCATACCATTCTCATCACCATCATCATCTTCAGCACCACTGCCAGGTGTCTGTCAGTAGCCATTCTGCATAGGACATTGTGCCACACCCTTTATAAACCTCATGTGATTACATAGTCATGCTGATTCTGTATTTTATGGAAAAAAAGAAGGTGGTAATTGGCTTTGTAACATGATAGAAGAGTGTGAGAACCTGCTTTCTCCTCTCAGAACTATCTGCAATCAATGGAAAAGAAGACTCACTTTATTTCTCAGCTCCCACGTTGCTGGATCTTCGCTAGAGGGGTCTGATGTGGACATCCACAGTGAAGTCTTCACTGGTTTTCTGGTCTCCACCCTCACATTTTGTTTCTCTGGTTCTGAAATGTTTAGAAACTCATATCCCCTCCCACATGAAGCATTGGTATCTTGCTGTCTGTGGCTGCACTCTTGCTTTTGCCCATGACATAGCCTGGCCCCTAGAGAAACTGGAATCTGATGTTCTCCAGACACAGAACTGTCCAGGCTCACATAATTCTTTCTCAAATGTTTACCTGTAGATACCCACTCCACTGTAGATCTTTGCCTCCACAACTGCTACCTGCTTTTCAGGTTTAGGTCTACACAAACCCTGTCTATGAATCCCTCTCTGGTCCATGTAGCCAGCCAGGTGTGACCCTTTTCATTTTGGGGTCTGATAACACTTTTTTGTGCACAAGAGGAATTTTCTCTCCTCCTCTTAGGGTCGTTCTTACTTGTGTGTCTATTTCTGTCACCCACCAGGCCATGAGGTCCTAGAGGATAAAGACTGAGTCCCCTTCCCCATGTAATTTGCCTCTCAGAGATCACTGAGATAATCACAAATAAAAACTAGCTAACACTAATAATGAACATAATGCTCAGTAATGTGCTATAACATCATAATAACTACTTAGTAGGTGCTATTACTGTCTTCATTCTATAGATGAAATAACTGAGCCACAGAGAGTTTAGGGAAATATGTCAAATTTACACAGCTTGTAAATGGAAGAATCAGGATTTTTACCCATGTAGTCTGACTCCATGTCATTGCCATGATGTGAGATGCCTCAGCAGTCTGCTGTCCTTGAAACTTTGTACATTTGAGAAATTTCATGTCGAGCCACAGTTATGCTGCTTTTGAACTGGATCTCAGAGGATGGGGTTATTTAAAATGCCAAGGTCATCACCATCTCATATGGAACTTGAGAATGGTTCCCACCCATGTGTCTTGGTCCAGACTCTCCTTTTTGGAATTCCCATCTCCTACGTCACCTCATTGATTTCTCTTCATCATTTGTGATTCTGTAGACATTACATATTCCTTAAAGGTGACTGTCTAGATTGACAGAAGAAAACCCTGACAAGATTATGCAAGTGAAAGTGATTTATTTGGATGGTAGTCCCAGGACACACTCCTGGGGCATTGAGGAAATGATACAGGGAAGAGAAGGTGCTCAATACAGTGAGTGTGAACTTTCAGGCTACTGCTATGGGCACCTAGGGCTCAATTCTACTGGAAACTTCTGGGAGATTCCATAGAACATGTCTGCTGGTGTCATTCCTTGGATGAAGAATGTACAGGACTATTAGTTCTCTCATACTTTCTTGTGCCATGCGCACAGGTAAATTGGTGGGGATGGTGGCAATTGGAATGTGGACTGGTAAGTGCAGTGAGGTAAGGCAGTGAGGACCAATCAAGGGATGTGGGCAGCTTCTCCTCCTCCCCCAGCCCTTTCTGTGCATTTTGTGCCCTTCTCTGTACTCTCCATTGCCATATTTGTTTCCTCTGATTTCCACTTGCCTGTCTACAACCCAGAATTCTATACTGAACATTTATTGAGGATGGAGGACTTGGCTTTTTCACTTTCTTTTCTCCAGCACCAGATTTTGTTTCTAGCATAAAATGTATACTCAGCAAAGACAGTAGGAGTGATGAAATTAAGCCCATTTTTTGAAAAGTATGAAAAACTTCAAAGATATTTATTTAGAAACATTAATTTATGGAGAAATTCTCTTGAATAATTAAAAGAAAAATATTTTATAGAAGTTTCCAGGAACAAAAAGAAAATTTCTTTGTGTAATTTGAAAAATCATCCCCAAATGTAAAATGCATAAAAAGGAAGTGAGAGAGAGAAAATGTAATCATCAGCCTAGAGTCCCAAAAGTAAAATAAGGTAGAAATGAAAATGATTCACAGGTGCTACAAAGCTCTTTCTCTTCCACTGAACAAGATATGGGGTAAGAAATGCTACCAGAAGCCATGTGCTGGCACCCGAGCAGTTCCAAGTGGGTTCGGGGCAAAATGATCCTCTTGGTACTTTGGTGAATTTGATAAGTGAATGGATGAAAAGTGTGAGTGATCACTCAGGTACCCTGTCCAGGAATACTTGACTGTCCAAAGATGGATAAAATATTTCTCTGTGTAGTTTAAGGAATTGTTAAGATCCTGCATTTCATTATACTTCTTTATGTGGTTTCAGGACCCCTATGTCCAAGATGTCCAGAAAAGAGGAACAGGTGAGCAGATACAAAGTGGAGTCTGAGTTCTGCTTGTGCCTGTCTGGTAGCCTAGTGCTGCCTGAAGAAGCACAAACATCTACCTGGTGCTGTTAGATGGGGATTTGTGGTCATTATTAGGGCTGTCTTCTGAGTATTTCAGTTTCTTTTCATAAGTGCAAGACAGGATTGTCCTTCTTCTTCCTTTCAGTTTGGTGTGGTCATGACCTGCTTTGATAACGAAGAAGAAGTGAGATGTCTAGTCATCATGCTAGTTCTCTCCTGAATATCATGTGCTTTGTTTTTCATTGTAGTATTCTTTTATAGGTCCTGGAGATTTATGCTTTCAGGAGATTCTATTTTGTGTATTTTGAAGATTTGTTTCAAGATGTAGAGCTCCTTTTAGCAGTGTTCCTAGTGTTGGCCTGGTAGTGGCAAATTCTGTCAACATTTGTCTAAAAAAGACTGTATCTTTCCTTCATTTATAAAGCTTAGTTTCATTGATACCAAATTCTTGGCTGATATTTTGTTGTTATTTAAAGAGTCTAAAGATAAGGCCATAATCCCTTCTAGCTTGTAAGGTTTCTGCTGAGAAATCTGCTGTTAATCTGATAGGTTTTCCTTTATCGGTGACCTGATGATTTGCCTCACAGCTCTTAAGATTCTTCTCTTCATCTCGACTTTAGTTAACCTGATAACTATTTGCCTAGGTGATGATCTTTTTGCAATGAATTTCTCAAGTTTTCTATCAGCTTCTTGTATTTGTGTGTCTAGTTCTCCAGCAAGGCCAAAGAAGATTTCCTCAAACATTCCCCCAAATAATATTTTTCAAACTTTTAGATTCTCTTCTTCCTTGGGAAAACAAATTATTCTTAAGTTTGGTCATTTAACGCAATCCCAAACTTGTTGGAGGATTTGTTTATTTTTAAATTTTATTTTCTTTATCTTTGTTGGTCTGATTTAGTTTGAAAACTTTGTCTTTGGGTT
Organism: Pongo abelii; assembly: GCF_028885655.2. NCBI lineage: Eukaryota > Metazoa > Chordata > Mammalia > Primates > Hominidae > Pongo > Pongo abelii. Next base: position 19,140,540 of record NC_072006.2, read on the forward strand.
CTGAAATTCTTTCTTCTCGTTTGATTCTATTGCTGAGATTTTCCAGTGGATTTTGCATTTCTCTAAGTGTGTCTTTGATTTCCAAAAGTTGTGATTGTATTTTGTTTATTCCATCTATTTTCACTAGAGATTTTTCCATTCATGTGCCAAATCTTTTTTTTTTTTTTTAATTTCTTTAAGTTGGACTTCACCTTTCTCAGGTGCCTCCTTGGTTGGTTTAATAATTGACCTTCTGAATTCCTTTTCTGGCAATTCAAAGATTTCATCTTGGTTTGGATCCGTGGCTGGTGAGCTGATGTAATATTTTACGGGTGTTATATAACCTTATTTTGTCATATTACCGGAATTGTTTTTTTGTTTCCTTCTCATTTGGAGGAGCTGTGTCACAGGGAAGATGTGGGACTCAAGGGATGCTCAGGGACTGACAGCAGCAAGCTATTCCTATCTTGCTCTGCAACCTGCACATGGGCTGGTGGTCAGTGGGTCTGGGGCTGACTTGGCTTGTGTCTTCATGCTGGGGCCCATGCTGAAGGGGTGGTGCCTGTCTGGGTCAGGTTCTTCTCACAGAGGCTCAGAGGAGAGCAGGAGGACCAGCCTCTCACACATGCAGGTTTAAGGGCTCTGTGCTTGTCCCATGTGTTAACATCCTATGGGCCAAGCAAGACCGATGACCATGCACAATGGCAATGGGGTTCTACTCTGCATTTGCTGGAGAGAGGCGCTGCTAACCGCATGGCAGAGGGCATGGATGTATACTTTAGTTCCAGCGAGGGAACCAGCTGTCCATCCATCCTGCCACACATCCCTGAATCTTGGAAAAACACTGCTGTGACATGGCACATATGTGCCCAGGAAGCTGATGGATTTCGTGCTGGCAGTGGTTGGCTGAACTCCTGCTATAGAGGCTGACTTTTCTCTGTCTCCTCTCTTCCATCCTAGGATTTCTGGGAATTATTGGCTTCTAAGGAGTCCTCCAAGTGGAGACAGCTCTCTTTTCAAGACCTCTCTTTCTTCTCTATAACAGTGAGCAGGTCAAAGGCCATGGCTTCAGAGAGTCCTTTTTTGGCCTATAGTCTGTGATCCATTGATTACTGTGTTACTCCGGATGAAGAATTCACCCTCTTTACCTCCATTCCCACCTCTACTCACTGCTGGCAATGTTATACCAGGCTCATAAGCCCATCCTGGTGGGGCTGTGCATGTTGGAGAGGGGGCTAATGGTGAAAACCTAGTAGGAAACAGAAGAAGGGGCCTGGCAAACAGTAGTGACCCCTCTGCACTGCAGAAGAAGTTGCATGTAGAGTGAGGATTGGGGAACGCGGCTGTCCCTTGTGAAACAACACATCTGGTGGAAGCAGAGGGTGCTTCTTCCTCAGCCTCTGTCCATGCATTCTCTCCATTGCCCCAGTCCCTGCCATCTCACACCCCATTTCTCTGCTCCAGGGAACAGTACAGGGTGTGGACACTGGTGAAGCACATCCTTAGTAACCAGCTGGCCTGTAGCTTCATGGTGCTGTGGCTTAGCTGGGAAGTCTGTGCTAGGCTGGGAAGCATGAGCTGGGATCTTCCAACAAGCTGAGCCCACAGCCATGTGCATGCTGGGTGGGGCTGGGGTCTCAGTGCTGAGGCAGCACTTTCCTGTAATTTAATTTTTAATTTTTTGTAAAAGATAAAAGATGATGAAAATATGTCAGGAGGACACAGGAAGCAGCTTAAAGGAGCTCTCTCTAGCCAACTCTGAGATAATTTAAACATTCAAATGAACGATAGTAACAGATTACAACTCATTGAATAAAATAAGAAACCAAGAGTCATCTAGATCTTTGGATAAATAGATGATTAACAAATAGAGAGATGGAAAGACAGATACAGAGAAAGGAGAAAAGTTCTTCCTTGGAGTAAAAATAATGCCATTAATAAATATAGAAAAAATGGAGCAACTTTATTGTTCTACATTTATTAGAAAAGTAATGATAAACTTCTTAGTTGTAGTTTTGAAGTGACTTCAAACTTACAAAAAGCAGCAAGAGTAATATAAAGAGCTACTGTACACACACAGACTCTCCCACTCCTCACATTCTGTCTCGTGCACTTTTCACTCTTTCTGTATGTGTACGCACTGTTACAGCGTTTCCTGAGCCATTTCAGAGGAAGTTGCAGGCATGACTCCTTTTGTCCTTAGACATTCTCATGTGTGTCCCCTAAGGCCAAGGACATTCTCCAGCACAGCCTCAGTGCAGTGAGAGGAATCACAGCACTAGCATGGGCCAACACTGTCATCTAATCTGTCGTCCATGCAATTCATCAACCGTGTGTCGTTATCAGGTCGCCTCAGTCTCCTCTCATCTGAAACCGTTTCCCAGTCTTTCTTATCTTTTGTGATCTTGTCATTTTTGAAGATAACTGGCTGACTATTTCATAGAATGTCCTCAGCCAGTCTTTGTCAATGGATGAGATTCAGGCTATGCAGATTTTCAGAGGAGAACTGTAGATGTGATCTTGTGTCCCTCAGTACCTCGTACCAGGAGGCTATAACAATGCTGTCCCATGGCTGATAGACACTAACTTTGATCTCTAGGTTCAGATGATATGTGAGAGGTCTCTCCACAGTACAGTTTACTTTTCTCTCCTTTATAGTTAGTAAGTGTTTCATGGAGCAATACTTTGAAATATATATTTATGTCTCACTTATCAAGTTTTCACTTTTGCTTTCTAGCTTTAGCATATGATAATAATTCCTGTTTGAATCAATTGTTATTATGATTGCTTTCAAATTGTATTCCTAACTTCATTTTTAAAAAATACTTATAAATGGCATTCATTCTACTGCAAGGAAACACTTTTCTCTTTTACCTACCTAACCAAATATCTGTTAGTCATCTAACTTTTATAGATCTATCCAACTCATAGTTTCTTATTTTACTCAGTGAGTTAGAATCTATTGCTCTTGTTTATTAGAATGTGAAAATTATCTCAGAGTAGGCTAGCGGGAGCCCCTTTAAGCTGCTTCCTGTGTCCTCTTGACATATTTCCATCATTATTTGAGCCTGTCCTTACTTTCTGATATAACAAGAAGTTCCAGATTTGTGTTTTACTTTCTCTGATCCAAGCTGAAAATCAGTGGTTGGAATCCGCAGTGAATGTGGAAAGCAATTCCTGCATGCTGCTTGTACTCACCGCTCCTGGAATGCCGTGAGGCCTCAGTCAGTGGTTCTCAACCTGGGGCAGTTTTGCTTCCCAGGGCACATTTGGTAATGTCTAGGGATGTTTTTGGTTGTTCCAATTTGTAAGGCAGGTGCTACTGGCATTTAGGGAGAGAGGGCAGGGATGCTGATCAACATTCTGCAATGCACAGGACATTGCCAGAAAAAGAATTCCTAGGTCTCAAATGGCCACAGCGCAGAAGATGAGGAACCTGGTTCTTGGCCTTGCCTGTTAGTCAGTGCTAAGAAAAAACTCACAAAAACATACCCACGTGTAGATAGCTATTGTTCTATTACCTATTTAGGTATTAAAAACTCTGAGTTATTATTGACACCAAACTGAAAGCAATGAGATTCTTTCCAGTCCCCACCTTTCTATAGCTGTGACTCCTTTCTTGGACAATTATAAACCTTAATTCCATTATCATCAATATATTTACTTGTTTTCTGTGTGTTAGAATTCACAGAAAGTGAAACATTCTTCTAGATCAGTGTTTCCCAATTTATCTTCACAGGACACTCTTTCTCATGGTTGCTAATACGTATTAGCCCTTCCCCGCAAAATACAAAGGGTATGAGGAACAGAATCGACTAAGAAGTTTGGAAGAGAATTAATCAGATTCTTATTGCAAGTATTTTATGTTTTAATGAATATTCTAATGTGCATTGGTATCTCTGATTGGAGGCTTTTGTATACAGAATAATTTCAACATATTTTTCAGGGAATCTTTGAAAATGTAATTAGGAGCATGTATTAACTCATAGCCACATTTGTGCTGTGTGCAACACTTTGCAAACACTGTTTTAGATTTTTTGCACCCTCCAAGGAGTTTTTCTAGATTTTTGCATGAACATAAAGAGTTTTGTGTTTTTGAGGAAATTCATTACTGAGAAATATTTATACAGTAGGCTTTCTATATACTAGTACACTATTGCATGAGACTCTGTATGTGTGTTTGAGACTGTGTGTTTGTGCATGTCCCTGAAAAAGGCACCAATCCCTCAGGAGCCTCAGAGCTGCCCACTATGGGTCCGCTGATGACTCACTCCATTCAGCAGCTCTTGTGTTCCCCCAGAACCCCTCATTGCTGTTCTCTGAGGTCTCTGGTGTCCCACTGCACCAATTGTTATGACTGTCAGAGTTCAGCAGAAGCCTGGCATTTTCCTAGGCTAGCATCACATTGGAGATGCACTCACTTTTCCTCCTGTGCTTCCTACCAGTGGGCACACCCTACTCCAAGGCATGCTGTTCTCTTGAGACTCACAAGCCAAGAAGGAAAGAAGGGGGTGTCTATCAGCTGCCATGCCTGTTCCTCTCTGCCTCCTTTGTTCTATGCACATGGCACACTGTCTGCTTGCTCAATGCTGTGGTCTCAGCCCTAGCACAGGACTCAGTAAGGAATTAGTTGAGTGAATGAATGCATTCTCCAACAATCTTTATAAAATGTGTTTTCCACATTTTTCAGACCAGGAAACTGCAACAAAAACTGTCAGACCCCACACTGTGATCTCATCACTGCTGAGCTCTGCCTGGAATCTTGTAACTCTCCAGCCATCTCCTCTCCTTAAGAGTGGATGTGGGATGCCTCCATGCATTCCATCCAAATAAGGTTATGGTGTGCCTGTTGTATGCTAGGAACTATCTTCTCATCAAAAAAGAATCTCTCTTTATTTTGGGAATACATGAAGAAAAAATGATGATGTGTAAGAGGTGTTTGACAATCTGCTCGGCACAGGGAAGCCCTGGAGAAAGGGTGACAGTGTTGTTGGTGGGGGCTTTGCTGGCTGGGTTCCAGGACTCTTCTTCTGGGACACCCTGTGCTTCCTGCCACCCTCTGCAGATTCATTTCTTATCCTTCCCCAGTTGCATTTTGATATTTAATTCTTAGATTTCATTATTTTTCAAAAGATCCAAAAGTAATTAAAACACTAGCCATTGAAACAGCGTTCTAACAAGTAGTCATCATCACCACATGGGTAATGCCAGCAAGCTATCCACATGGAATCGTCTTATTCATACTAGGAAAGTCTCTGACACACACATAAAGGCATGTTCATCCACTATGCACACTGAGTGTCCTCCACATTCCAAGAATTCTGAGAAGTGCAGACACATTACAGAGAATGAGATGGATACAACATTGCCTTAAACGAACTGGTGGCCAAGTGCAATTCTAACTGCAGAGAATGATCAGGAAGAATGGGTTCGAGGAAATAACATGTGAGCCAGACTTTTAAGGAAGAGAAAGAGCCAGCTGCAGAAGGCCAACAAGAGGGGTTTTTAATGCAAAAAAAAAAAAAAATCATAAACTGACCCCTAGCTGGAAAGGATCCTAACCTGTGGAATCTCCTAAATTGAGTGAGGGACCGGCCGGCAGGAGAGGTGAGAAGACTGGGTTTGGTGGATGAGCGGACATAAATTCTGCCAGACCTTGCACACCCTGCTGAAGAAATTCTATTTTACTCCAAATGAAATGAGAAGTCTTTCAAATGTTAGGACATGACCAGACACCTTTTATATTATTAGAAACCTGGCATAGCCACAGGGAAGAAACAGGCTTCTAGTCAGTGAGAATGAGAGGGCAGAGAACAGTCAGGAGGACATTGCAGTTGCTCAGGAAAGAGAAGTCAGTGACCTGGGCCTGTGCAGTGGTCGGGAGGTGGAGCACAGGAGACTCAGGATGCCTGTGAGAGTTGGCAGGGCTGGACTTGATGAGGGCTGGATTGACGGTGCAGTGGGGAGGAAGAAACAGAACTCCAACCCAGGCCTGAGTAAGTCACAGGATGGTTACTGAGTCAAGGCAGAGGTGAGGATGAGCAGATTGTCAGAGCTGGGGCTTTGGGGAGGAATCCAGAGCTGTTTCCACAGAGTGTTGGGACGTCATGCATGTAGGACTGTGGATCTCAAATGCTACTCCTTGGATCCAGCCTAGAGGTTGAGGTTTTATGAGAGTGCAGGGGAGAGCACCTCTCAAATTTGATCATGGCCTTCATTTGGGGCAGTACCACATGGTTTTCCATTGTGAAATAGTGATAGTCAGTTTTAATCTTTGCCAACCATATTTGGAAAATCAACATTAGCAATTCTTAATCTAGAAAAGCATGAATTACAGGAATCCAGAGTCTTTAACCCACGGCATGGAAGGTGTTTGAGAGGGATCCTGGGCTGTGTCAGAGTTGGCAGGCAGGGTGGCTGGCTGATTTCTGAGAGACAGAGGGCATCTGACAGGAACTAAGGTGGGAAGACGCTCGCAGAGTGGCAATCATCCAACCCCACAAAAAAGAAGACAATATATTGAAATGTGACATGTGAAAATGAAGACATCATGAAGAGACTCCTCCAAGGTGGCAGATAAACCAAAAGCTACAAGGTAATACCTGTGCCCACAGCCACCTGCCCTGTATATCCTGCTGGGTTCATGAGTTTGCAGAGAACCTCTGTAAGGTGGAGCCTGCCTCCTCCAATTCACCACATTGAACACCAAGGGGCAACATTCACCCACGGATGACCAGCCCCTCAGGCGCCTTCTACTCCAGCTTCACCCTGGGGAGCAGGCTCTGAAGGTGGCCCTGAGTCTGACATAGGCCCTGGGTTAGACATAGGGTCTGCCTTGAAGGAAGAAACTCTACAGACTAAATACTCCGTAGCACTGTGCGGGTTCTGCAGAGGCCCCTCTGCTTGGCTCTGTCCTTGCTGCTCTGGGCTACCTGGGTGTGCAGGATTTTATCCATCAGAGCAATGGCCAGTAGATGGCACAGCCTCCTGTTTCTGCAGCTGTCCCCACGGCCCCTGCTGGACAAGCCCAGAATGTACCCTCTCAGAAGACAGGGACTCTCTCAGGGTGGGTGACCGACACGTGGACACCGCTGTGGACAAGTCTGGTTTCTTTACTCTCTTTGAATCTTCCCCCTTCCGCTGGTCTCCCTGTTCACTCTCTTCCTCACCTCCCCCTTTACTATAGCTACCCATCTCCCATCTCCTTCTTGTTCATGGTCCCTTCTGGAGGTCAGAGGCATGAATGCCAGGAAAAATCTACTTTTGTTCCTGTGGTTATCAGGAACACATGATCCGTTTGTGACAGAGAGTTTTCCATCCACGATGAGGAGTCTAAGGAAAAGATTCACCTGAGTCCCGACCTGATAAATCTCTAGAGAGTAGAACTCTCTTACTGGTACCTGCTCAGGCCTGTTGCTTACATTCTGCTCCAAACAGCTTCATCCTCTCCCATAAAACATAATATCACCACCATCTCCATCCAAGACATCACCATTATCATCACCACAATCACCACTGTCCCATTACCATCACCGTTATCACCACTGCTCTAACCAACATCATTAGTATCACCATCACTATCTCCATCAATATCACCAACATCACCGTCAGTACCATCAGCACCATTATCCCCATTATCATCAACACCCCCATCACCACTATTACCATAACTATCAGCCCCCATCACCATTACCACCATCACCATCGTTATCAACACCATTGCCACTGCCATCACTATTACTACTAACATCACCATCACCACTATCACCAGAAACACCACCATTACCATCATCACTACCATCACCACCACCATTGCCATCACCATCACCACAACAATCACCATGGGAATACTCATCAGTAACACCATCATCATCATGACTACCATTACCAGTAACAACATGACCACCATAAGCACCATCATCACCACATCACTATCTACATTACCATCATCATCACCATAATCACTGCCACTGTCACCACCATCATCACTACCATCAGCACCACCTTCTCCATTATCATCATCACCATCACCATTACTGCCACCACCGTCACCATTCTCACTTTTGCCACGTCATAACCACTACCACCACCATCACCAACATTATCACCACCATCATCACGACCATCACCACGCTATGACCATTATCACCTACATGACCACTACAATCCCCATCATCACCATCACTATCACCACCACTACTATCATCATCACCACAATTCATCACTGCTGCTATAGCATCATCATTAGCATCTTCACCACCATCACCATCTCCATCTCCACAATACTATCATCATCACCATCATCGTTATCACTGTCACTGCCAGGTGTCAGCAGTTACTCTGCATTGGACATTGTGTTCTGCCCTTTATCAACCTCGTGTGATTTTACAGTCACTCTGATTCTATATTTTATACAGCAAAAGAAGGTGGTAATTGGCTTTGTATAATTATAACTGCCTTCTATTCTTAGAACTATTTTGAAATCAATAAAAGAGAAGACATTTTATTTCCCATCTCCCACATTGCTGGATCCTGTCTAGATAGGCCTGGTCTGGACGTCCACAGTGAAGCCCTCACTGGTCCACTGGTCTCCACTCTTAGATTCTGTTTCTCTGGTTCTCAAATGTTCTGAAAGCCAAATCCCCTGCCCCATGAGGCCTTGGAAACTTTCCCTCTGTGGCTGCTCTCCAGCTTTTGCCCATCATGCAGCTTGGCATCTAAAGAAGCTGGACTTCCTTGATGTTCTCAGACACATCCTGTCGAAGCTTACATGAATTTGCCCTTCTGGGAAGTGCACCTGTAGCTCCCCATCCACCCTAGATCTTTGCCTCTTCAAATATAACATGCTTCTCGAGTTCTACACAAACCTTTTCTACAAATCCTTCTCTGATCCATGTAATCAGGTGTGAACCTTTTGATTTTGGTCTCCTACAGCACTTTTATGTTCACTATAGGCATTTATCATCCTCCTTGCATGGTCTTTCTTACTTGTGTGTATATTTCTGTCCTCCACCAGTCCAAGAAGTCCTGGAGAGCAAGGACTGATTTTCTTCTCCATGTGGTTTGCCTTTCAGGGATCAATGAGATAATCACAAACAAAAACTAGCTAATAATCATAATATCACCTTACAATGAACTTAACATTCAATAATTTATTATAGCATCACATAACTACTTAGTAGTCACTATTACTGTCTCCATTTTACAGATGAAGAAATTGAACCACAGAGAGTTAGGTATTACAAAGCTGCACAGCTTAGAAATGGAAGAAGCAGGCTTTTTAACCCATGTAGTCTGGTTTCATGCTTTCGGCATGAGGTTAGATGTCCCAGCAATCCTCAGTCCTCAATACCTTTGGATACTTGGCAAATTCTATTGTGGGCCCAGTTTGACAGCTTTTGAGCTGGAGCTCAGTGTTTGAAACCCCATGAAGCTCCAGGGTCATCTCTCCTCATATGGTACTTGACACTTATTCATACCAATGTGTTTTGGCCCAGACTCTCTGTTTTGGAATTCCCTTCCCCTATGTCACATTATTGATTCCTTTTCAACTTTTGTGATTCCACAGAAATTACATTCTCCATAAAGATGACTGTCTAGATTGAGCTACTGAGAGGGAGACCTTGTAATCAGATTTCAATTGCAAGTGGCTTATTTGGAAGGCAGTCCCAGGGTACACTCCTAGGACAGTGAGGAAATGAAGCAGGGAAGAGAAGGTGGTCAATAGTATGAGTGTGAGTTGTCAGGCTACTGCTATGTGGCTCATTTCTGCTGGGAACTTCTGGGAGATAGTGTTTAACATGTCAGCTGGTGTCCGTCCTTGTTGGAGAATGTGCCAGGGAATTAGTTATCTTGCACTTACTTGGCCCATTTGTACAGGTAAATGGGTACAGATGCTGGCAATTGGCAGGTGGGCTGATAGGTGCTCAAGTAGAGAGGACCCAGGAATGTGGGCAGCTTGTCATCCTCCCCCAGCTGCTCTTTGGGTTTGGTGCCCTTTTCTGTGCTCTCCAGTGCCCTATTCTCTCCTCTGATTTCCACTTCCCTGTCTAGCCGACCTGACACCCATTGAGGGTGGAAGAATCAGATCTTCCTCTTGATTTCTCCAGCACATAATTGAGCATCTACCATACAACACATGCTCAAGAATACAGGAGGAGGGCAAAATTAGGCCCATTTTAGGACAAGCCTGAAAATTTTCCATAAATCATTATTTAGCAACTTTAATTTATGGACAACTATTCTTGAGTAATTAAAAGAGAAACATTTTATAAAAGTTGCAGGAACAAAAAGTAAATAGCTTTATGTCATTTAAAAAATATCACACAGAAAAGTTAAAATGTCTATAAAGGAAATGAGAGACAAGGAAAATTGTAATCATTAGCTTGGAGGCCCAAAAGTAAAATAAGGTAAAGGTGAAAATGAATCACAGGTGCTATGAAGCTCATTCCCTTCCATGAAACAAGGAATTGGGTAAGAGAGGCAACCCAAAGCCATGTGCCAGCACCCAGATAATTCCAAGTGGGTTCAGGACAAAATAATCTTGGCATCTTGGTGAACTTGGTGGGTGAAAAGAACAAATGATCATCAAGGTACTCTGCCTAGGTGATGATATAAATATTATATATATATATAGATAGATATATATATTATTTTTTTTTTTTTGAGATGGAGTCTCAACTCTGTTACTCAGACTGCAGGGCAGTGTTGCGATCTCAGCTAACTGCAATCGCCGCCTCCTAGATTCAAGTGACTCTATTGCCTCGGCCTCCCAAGTAGCTGGGACCGCAGGTATGTGCTACCATGCCGGGCTAATTTTTGTATTTTTGGTAGAGACAGGGTTTCTCTATGTTGGCCAGGCTGATCTCGAACTCCTGACATCAAGTGATCCCCCTGTCTTGGCCTCCCAAAGTGCTGGGATTGTAGGCGTGAGCCATCCCCCTTGTGAGGTTACTATATTTTATTATACTTCTCTTATTTGGTTTCAGGGCCACTATGTCCAAAATGTCTGGGGAAGCGGAGGTGGTGAGCAGGGACAAAGTGGGATCTGAGCTGTGCTATTGCTTGCCTGGTACCCTGGTGCTGTGGGCAGAAGCACAGACATCTGCCTGGTGTGATTGGGTGGGTATTTGTGGTAGTCATTAGGGCTGTCCCTTGAGTGCTTCTGTTTCTTATAGGTACAAGACGGGATTGTCCTTCCCCTTCCTTTGAGTTTGTTGTAGTCATGACCTGCTTTGGTCAATATAATACAAGAATAAGTGGCATCTGTTACTTCCAGTTGCACTTGGGGAAAGCTGGTGCTCATTGCCTTGGCCCCTGATACTGTTGTGAGGGTGTCTCCTCCATCATCCTGGGGTCCAGAGTGAGTACAACATAGTTCAGCACCCCCAACACACATGCAGTGCATCTATACAAATAACAGTCAAAATAATGGAATGGTATATTGCTTTCTTAAGTCCCTGATACTTTTTTTGTTACCACAGCATAACCCAGCTCATCCTGACTGATGCCACCATTTCAAGATTAGAGAAATGAATGAGACTGAGAAAGATTAAGATATTTTCCCAAGATTGGACATTGTGTTCCTACCCATGTTGCTTGCCTTATAGGTATGTGTTCTAGTTTTGACAATTAAGATATAGACAAAATGAGGGCAGAAACGTTTGATTGTTTACTATGAGCAAGAGAAGGAGAAAGAATTAAACAGAGAGGAAGAAGATATGTAAGGACGAATAGAAATAAACTAGGAACCAAGCACATGTAATATTTATAATTTCTTGGAATTTTCTTCCCTTTCAAACTCTGTTTTATTTTAAAAAAGGAAGGAGGATCTTCTATTAATTTTGTAGGACATCTCAAGCTTTTTGTAAAGCAGAGTTTTAATAATTTTCCACTAAATACAAATATTTATTGCCCATCTACTATAGACTAAACATTGACCTTTGTTCTGCATAATTATCCTCATTTAAAAAGGTATAATTTGTCAACATTCATTTTATAGATTTATAGCCAAGTATTGTCTGAATACCTATTGGTTTCATTTTGATCTCCTATATTCCGAAAAAGAAAACAACCAAGAAGAGACTTTAATAACTAATAATAAGATAAGCATTAAGAGTCTTGCTTTAGGCTTCTGTGTACACTGTACAGTTTGTTTTGAAGTTATTTTTGTATTCATTCATTCATTCATTTCTCTTAATTTTCTTCCAGTTGAGCGAGAGTTTATTTAAATGAAGAGATCAAGCAGAGTGGAGTACAGGACACACTTTCAAGTTGCCTTGGGGACTGCTCTGTAGAAAAAAAAAGAAACTCAAGATTTTAAGGAAAAAAGGTACAAATGAAGAGAAGGCATGATTACAAAATTGTTAGTCAGTAATTCTCATTGGTTTGCAGAAATAACAGTGGCTAATGATCGGCTATACATTGTTGAATTATAGGATGCATGGCATTTAAAAATGTATTTATTTAAAACTAATTTTTTTTTAGATTTTTGATAGATTTAGGGGTACAGTTTCAGTTGTGTTACATGGATATATTGTTTAGAGTGATATCTGGGCTTTTAGCGTAACATTACCCCAATAATATACATTGTACCCGACAGGTGGCATTTCACTTTCACCCTCATTCTATCCTCCCACTGTTTGGAGCCTCCAATGTCTATCATTCCACTCAGTAAGTCCATGTCCATGGTTTAGCGCCCATGTATAAGTGGGAACTTGCAGTTCTTGATTTTCTGTTTCTGAGTCATTTCACTAAGGGTAATTGCCTCCAGTTCCATACACATTACTGCAAAAGTCATAATTTCATTCACTTTTATGGCTGAATAGTATTCCGTGGTATATATCTACCAGATTGTTTTATTCAATGATGTGTTGATGGACACTTAGGTCGATTTCACAACTTTGCTATTCTGAATTGTGCTACAAAACATACAAATGCAGAAGGCTTTTTAATATAATGATTTCTTTCTTTTGGGGGGTTCATATGCATTAATGGAATTGCTAGATTGAAGGGTAGTTTTATTTTTAGTTTTCTAGAAATGATGATACTGTTTTCCATAGAGGTCATACTAATTACACACCAACCAATACATCTTTTCCAACATCTTGCTTTTTGACCTTTTTTGAGACAGGGTCTCCCTCTGTTGCCCAGGCTGAAGTGCAGTGGCATGATCATAGATCACTGCAGCCCCAACCTCTTGGGCTCCAGGCATCCTCCCGGCTCTGCCTTCTGAGTAGCAAGGACTACAGGCCCACACCACCACACCTGGATATTTTTTTTCTTGTTTGTTGACACGAGGTCTCACTATGTTGCCCAGGCTTATCTTGAATGTCTGGGCTCAAGTGATCCACCCACCTCAGCCTCTCAAATTACTGTGATGACAAGCATGGACCTGCACTTGGCCATTTTTTGACTCTTTAATAATAGCCATTCTGACTAGTATAAGATGGTATGGAATTGCAGCTTTAATTTTCATTTCTCTGATATTTAATTATGTTGAGCATTTTCATATGTTTGCCATTTGTACGTCTTTTATTTAAAAATGTCTGTTCATACCCTATGCCCACTTTTTAATGGGTTTATTCTTGTTTTTCTTGTTGAGTTGTTTGAGTTCCTTGTAGAGTCTGGATATTAGCTCTTTGTCAGACACACTGTTGGCAAAACTTTTCTCCCATTCTGTAGATTGTTTGTTTACTGAGAATTATTTCTTTTGCTATGCAGAAGCTTTTCAGTTTTATTAAGTCCCATTTCTCTGTTTTGGTTTTTGTTGTATTTTATTTTGAGGACTTCATCATAAATTCTTTGCCGAGACAAATATTTAGAAGAGTTTTTCCTATGTTGTCTTCTAAGATTTTTAAGTTTCAGTTCTTACAATTCAGTCTTTAATCCACCTTGAGTTCATTTTTGTATGTGATGGAAGGTAAGAGGCCAGTTTCATGAATCTACATATGGCTCAGCAATTATCCCAGCACCATTTGTTGAATAGAATATAATTTCCCTTTATATAATTTTGTCAGCTTTGTCAAGATCAGTTGATTGTAGCTTTGTGACTTTATTTTTCAGTGTGTGTCTATTTCTATAACATGACCATGCTGTTTTGGTTACTACAGCCTTGCAATATAATGTGATCTCTCCAATTTTATTCTCTGTGCTTAGCCTTACTTTGTGTATTCAGGATCTTTTTTTGGTTCCATGTAAATTTTAGGATTTTTTTTCTAATTCTATGAAGAATGACATTGGTAGTTTGATAGTAATTCAATTGAATCTGTGGATAGATTGGGCAGTATGGTCATTTTAATGATATTTATTCTCCCAATCTATAAGCATGGGATTTTAAAAATTTCTTTTTGCCATCTATTATTTCTTTCTTCAGTATTTTGTAGTTCTCTTTGTGGAGATCTTTCACCACCTTGGTTAAATGTATTTCAGGTATTTTATTACTTTTTGTAGCTATTATGAATTGGATTGAGTTCTCGATTTGGTTCTCAGTTTACTCCTTATTGTTAGGTAGAAGTGCTACTGATTTGTACATTAATGCTGTATCCTGAAACTTTCATGAGGCAATTTATCAAATCGAAGAGTCTTTTGGGCAAATCTCTAGGATTTTCTAGGTATAAGATCATATCAAAAATAAACCAGAAAATTTGACTCCCTCTTTTACAATTTGGATGTACTTTATTTCTTTCTTCTGCCTCATTGCTTTAGCTAGAACTTCCAGTAGTATGTTGAATAGGAGTAGTCACAGTGGGTATCCTTGCTTTGTTCCTATTCATATGGAAAATGCTTTCAACTTTTCTTCATTCAGAATGATGTTGGCTTTGGGTTTGTCATATAAGGCATTTATTGTTTTGAGGTTTGTTCCTTCTATGCCTAGTTTGGTAAGGGTCTTTACTATGAAGAGATGCTGGATTTTGTTGAATGCCTTTTTCTGAATCTTTTGATATGATCTCATGATTTTTGTTTTTAATTCTGTTTATCTGGGGAATCTTATTTTTTGTTTTGTATGTGTTGAATCAATCTTGCATCTCTGGAATAAAACCCATTCAATCTTGTTGTATTATGTCTTTTCTATGCTGTTGGATTTTGAGTGGCAGTATTTTCTTTAGGATTTTTGCTTCTATTTATATTAGAGATATTGGTTTGTAGTTTTGTGTTGTTGTTTTTGGTTGTGTCTTTCTATATCTTTGATATCATTGCAATGCTGGCTGCATAGAATAAATTAGAGAAGATTCCCTTTTTGGAATAATTTCAGTAAGATTGGCATCAGTTCTGTCTTGTACATCTGATAGAATTTGGCTATGAATTCATCTGGTCCTAGGCTTTTTTGTTGTTGTTGGGAGGTTTTTTTCTCCTATTAATTCAATTTTATTACTCATTATTATTCAAAATTTCTATTTCTTCCGGGTTCAACCTTAGGGGGTTGTATATTTCCAAAAATCCATCTATTTCTTCTAGATTTTCTCATTTGATCACATAGAGATGCTCAGAGTAATCTTTGATAATCTTCTGTATTCCTGTTGTATCAGTTGTAATGACACCTTTATCTGTTCTGCTTGCACTTGTTTGAATCTTCTTTTTTTGTTGGTTAATCTAGCTAGTGGTCTATTGATTTTGTTGATCTTTTCAAACAACCAACTTCATTTCATTGATTCTTTTTTTTAATCTCAATTTCTTTTTTTAAATTTATTATTATTATACTTTAGGGATATCTCCCAATGCTATCCCTCCCCCGTCCCCCCACCCCACAACAGTCCCCAGAGTGTGATGTTCCCCTTCCTGTGTCCATGTGTTCTCATTGTTCACTTCCCACCTATGAGTGAGAATATGCGGTGTTTGGTTTTTTGTTCTTGCGATAGTTTACTGAGAATGATGATTTCCAATTTCATCCATATCCCTACAAAGGACATGAACTCATCATTTTTGATGAATACTATGGCTGCATAATATTCCATGGTGTATATGTGCCATATTTTCTTAATCCAGTCTATCATTGTTGGACATTTGGGTTGGTTCCAAGTCTTTGCTATTGTGAATAATGCCTCAATAAACATATGTGTGCATGTGTCTTTATAGCAGCATGATTTATTGTCCTTTGGGTATATACTCAGTAATGGCATGGATGGGACAATTGGTATTTCTAGTTCTAGATCCCTGAGGAATCGCCACATTGACTTCCACAATGGTTTAACTAGTTTAGAGTCCCACCAACAGTGTAAAAGTGTTCCTAGTTCCCCACATCCTCTCCAGCACCTGTTGTTTCCTAATTTTTTAATGATTGCCATTCTAACAGTTGTGAGATGTTATCTCATTGTGGTTTTGATTTGCATTTCTCTGATGGCCAGTGATGGTGAGCATTGTTTCATGTGTTTTTTGGCTGCATAAATGTCTTCTTTTGAGAAGTGTCTGTTCATGTCCTTCGCCCACTTTTTGATGGGGTTGTTTGTTTTTTTCTTGTAAATTTGTTTGAGTTCATTGTAGATTCTGAATACTAGCCCTTTGTCAGATGAGTAGGTTGTGAAAATTTTCTCCCATTTTGTAGGTTGCCTGTTCACTCTGATGGTAGCTTCTTTTGCTGTGCAGAAGCTCTTTAGTTTAATTAGATCCCATTTGTCAATTTTGGCTTTTGTTGCCATTGCTTTTGGTGTTTTAGACATGAAGTACTTGCCCATGCCTATGTCCTGAATGGTAATGCCTAGGTTTTCTTCTAGGGTTCTTATGGTTTTAGGTCTAACGTTTAAGTCTTTAATCCATCTTGAATTGATTTTTGTATAAGGTGTAAGGAAGGGATAAAGTTTCAGCTTTCTACATATGGCTAGCCAGTTTTCCCAACACCATTTATTAAATAGGGAGTCCTTTCCCCATTGCTTGTTTTTGTCAGGTTTGTCAAAGATCAGATAGTTGTAGATATGCAGAGTTATTTCTGAGGGCTCTGTTCTGTTCCGTTGATCTATATCTCTGTTTCGGTACCAGTACCATGCTGTTTTGGTTACTGTAGCCTTGTAGTATAGTTTGAAGTCAGGTAGTGTGATGCCTCCAGCTTTGTTCTTTTGGCTTAGGATTGACTTGGCGATGTGGGCTGTTTTTTGGTTCCATATGAACTTTGAAGTAGTTTTTTCCAATTCTGTGAAGAAAGTCATTGGTATCTTGATGGGGATGGCATTGAATCTATAAATTACCTTGAGCAGTAAGGCCATTTCACGATATTGATTCTTCCTACCCATGAGCATGGAATGTTCTCCCATTTGTTTGTATCCTCTTTTATTTCCTTGAGCAGTGGTTTGTAGTTCTCCTTGAAGAGGTCCTTCACATCCCTTGTAAGTTGGATTCCTAGGTATTTTATTCTCTTTGAAGCAATTGTGAATGGGAGTTGACTCATGATTTGGCTCTCTGTTTGTCTGTTTTTGGTGTATAAGAATGCTTGTGATTTTTGTACATTGATTTTGTATCCTGAGACTTTGCTGAAGTTGCTTATCAGCTAAGGAGATTTTGGGCTGAGACAATGGTTTTTTCTAGATATACTATCATGTCATCTGCAAACAGGGACAACTTGACTTCCTCTTTTCCTAATTGAATACCCATTATTTCCTTCTCCTGCCTAATTGCCCTGGCCAGATCTTCCAACACTATGTTGAGTAGGAGTGGTGAGAGAGGGCATCCCTGTCTTGTGCCAATTTTCAAAGGCAATGCTTCTAGTTTTTGTCCATTCGGTATGATATTGGCTGTGGGTTTGTCATAGATAGCTCTTATTATTTTGAGATACGTCCCATCAATACCTAATATATTGAGAGTTTTTAGCATGAAGCATTGTTGAATTTTGTCAAAGGCCTTTTCTGCATCTATTGACATAATCATGGGGTTTTCGTCTTTGGTTCTATTTCTATGCTGGATTACATTTATTGATTTGTGTATATTGAACCAGCCTTGCATCCCAGGGATGAAGCCCACTTGATCATGGTGGATAAGCTTTTTGATGTGCTGCTGGATTCTGTTTGCCAGTATTTTATTGAGGATTTTTGCATCAATGTTCATCAAGGATATTGGTCTAAAATTCTCTTTTTTGGTTGTGTCTCTGCCAGGCTTTGGTATCAGGATGATGCTGGCCTCATAAAATGAGTTAGGGAGGATTCCCTCTTTTTCTATTGATTGGAATAGTTTCAGAAGGAATGGTACCAGTTCCTCCTTGTACCTCTGGTAGAATTCGGCTGTGAATCCATCTGGTCCTGGACTCTTTTTGGTTGGTAAGCTATTGATTATTGACACAATTTCAGCTCCTGTTATTGGTCTATTCAGAGATTCAACTTCTTCCTGATTTAGTCTTGGGAGAGTGTATGTGTCGAGGAATTTATCCATTTCTTCTAGATTTTCTAATTTATTTGCATAGAGGTGTTTGTAATGTTCTCTGATGGTAGTTTGTATTTCTGTGGGATCGGTGGTGATATCCCCTTTATCATTTTTTATTGCATCTATTTGATTCTTCTCTCTTTTTTTCTTTATTAATCTTGCTAGCGGTCTATCAATTTTGTTGATCCTTCCAAAAAACCAGCTCCTGGATTCATTAATTTTTTGAAGGGTTTTTTGTGTCTCTATTTCCTTCAGTTCTGCTCTGATTTTAGTTATTTCTTGCCTTCTGCTAGCTTTTGAATGTGTTTGCTCTTGCTTTTCTAGTTCTTTTAATTGTGATGTTAGGGTGTCAATTTTGGATCTTTCCTGCTTTCTCTTGTGGGCATTTAGTGCTATAAATTTCCCTCTACACACTGCTTTGAATGCATCCCAGAGATTCTGGTATGTCATGTCTTGGTTCTCGTTGGTTTCAAAGAACATCTTTATTTCTGCCTTCATTTCGTTTTGTACCCAGTAGTTCACTCAGGAGCAGGTTGTTCAGTTTCCATGTAGTTGAGTGGTTTTGAGTGAGATTCTTAATCCTGAGTTCTAGCTTGATTGCACTGTGGTCTGAGAGACAGTTTGTTATAATTTCTGTTCTTTTACATTTGCTGAGGAGTGCTTTACTTCCAACAATATGGTCAATTTTGGAGTAAGTTCAGTGTGATGCTGAGAAGAATGTATATTCTGTTGATTTGGGGTGGAGAGTTCTGTAGATGTCTATTAGGTCCGCTTGGTGCAGAGCTGCATTCCATTCCTGGGTATCCTTGTTGACGTTCTGTCTCATTGATCTGTCTAATGTTGACCGTGGGGTGTTAAAATCTCCCATTATTAATGTGTCGGAGTCTAAGTCTCTTTGTAGGTCACTCAGGACTTGCTTTATGAATCTGGGTGCTCCTGTATTGGGTGCATATATATTTAGGATAGTTAGCTCTTCTTGTTGAATTGATCCCTTTACCATTATGTAATGGCCTTCTTTGTCTCTTTTGATCTTTGTTGGTTTAAATTCTATTTTATCAGAGACTAGGATTGCAACCTCTGCCTTTTTTTGCTTTCCATTTTCTTGGTAGATCTTCCTCCATCCTTTTATTTTGAGCCTATGTGTGTCTCTGCACATGAGACGGGTTTCCTGAATACAGCA
Organism: Pongo abelii; assembly: GCF_028885655.2. NCBI lineage: Eukaryota > Metazoa > Chordata > Mammalia > Primates > Hominidae > Pongo > Pongo abelii. Next base: position 19,160,041 of record NC_072006.2, read on the forward strand.
CACTGATGGGTCTTGACTCTTTATCCAATTTGCCAGTCTGTGTCTTTTAATTGGAGCATTTAGTCCATTTACATTTAAATTTAATATTGTTATGTGTGAATTTGATCCTGTCATTATGATGTTAGCTGGTTATCTTGCTCGTTAGTTGATGCAGTCTCTTCCTAGTCTCGATGGTCTTTATATTTTGGCATGATTTTGCAGTGGCTGGTACCAGTTGTGCCTTTCCATGTTTAGTGCTTCCTTCAGGAGCTCTTTTAGGGCAGGCCTGCTGGTGACAAAATCTCTCAGCATTTGCTTGTCTGTAAAGGATTTTATTTCTCCTTCACTTATGAAGTTTAGTTTGGCTGGATATGAAATTTTGGGTTGAAAATTCCTTTCTTTAAGAATGTTGAATATTGGCCCCCACTCTCTTCTGGCTTCTAGAGTCTCTGCCGAGAGATCAACTGTCATTCTGATGGGCTTCCCTTTGAGGGTAACCCGATCTTCCTCTCTGGCTGCCCTTAACATTTTTTCCTTCATTTCAACTTTGGTGAATCTGACAATTATGTGTCTTGGAGTTGCTCTTCTCGAGGAGTATCTTTGTGGCGTTCTCTGTATTTCCTGAATCTGAATGTTGGCCTGCCTTGCTAGATTGGGGAAGTTCTCCTGGATAATATCCTGCAGAGTGTTTTCCAACTTGGTTCCATTCTCCCCGTTACTTTCAGGTACACCAGTCAGACGTAGATTTGGTCTTTTCCCATAGTCCCATATTTCTTGGAGGCTTTGCTCATTTCTTTTCATTCTTTTTTCTCTAAACTTCCCTTCTTGATTCATTTCATTCAATTCATCTTTCATCGTTGATACCCTTTCTTCCATTTGATCGCATCAGCTCCTGAGGCTTCTGCATTCTTCACATAGTTCTCGAGCCTTGGTTTTCAGCTCCATCAGCTCTTTTAAGCACTTTTTTCTCAAGTTTCTTCACCTATAACCTTAAGTTGGTTATTTGAGATCTTTCTATCTTTTTCATATAGGCAGTTAATGTTATAAACTTCCCACTTAGCACTGATCTGGTTGTTTTTCAGATATTTTTGAAAGCCATATCTTTGTTTTTATTCATTTACAATTTTTTTGATGTGGGTCTTAATTTCATCATTGACCGAACAGTCATTCAGAAGCAGATCATTTACTTTTCATGTATTTGTATAGTTTTGAGTATTCTGTTTAGTGTTGATCTGTATTTTTATCTTACTGTGGTTCAAGAAGGTACTTGATGTTATTTCAATTTTTTATATATATTGAGATTTTACTTGTGGCCTAGCATATGGTATACTTTTGAGAATGTTTTATGCATATGTGATAAGACTGTTTATTCTGAGTTTGTAGGGTAGAATATTCTGTAAACATCTGTTAGGTCCATTTGCTTTAGAGTTCAACTTAATTCCAGAATTTTTTTTGTGGATTTTCTGCCTCAATGAACTGTCTACTTCTGTCAGTGGGATATTGAAGTCCCCTACTAATACTGTATTGGTATCTATCTCTTTTTTAGGTGAAGTAGTATCTGTTTTATGAATCTAGGTGTTCCAATGTTTGGTGCAAATGTATTTGGAATTGTTAGATCTTCTCAAATAAATTTCTTTATCATTATATAATTACCTTCTTTGTCTCATTTATAGATTTTTCTATATTTTTTACCTTTCCTTCTGTCTCTGGAATACCTATGTCTCCTAGTTTTACATGCTTTTTATGTGGTTCCATATTTCTTGAAAGCTTTAATCATTAAAATTTGTTTTCCTTTATTTTTTTCTGACTGGGTTAATTTGAAAGACCTACTTTCCATCTCTGAAATAATTTCTTCTGCTTTGATTAAGCCTGCTACTGATGCTTTTAACTGAATTTTTTTAATTTTACCAATACATTTTTTATTTCTAGTAGTTGTATGGGTTTTAAAAAATCTGTCTCCTCTTTCATATCTTGAATTGTATTTCTGATTTATGTTGGTTTTCAACTTTCTCTTGGATTATTTTGTGCTTTTTAAAAATCAGTATTTTAAATTCTTTATCAGGCATTTCAAAAAAATTATTTTCATGAAGAACAATTGCTGGAGAGTTAGTGTGGTCCTTTTGAGGTATTGCTATACTCTGCTTTTCCATACTTTTGGAATTTTTTCACTGGTTCCTTCTCATCTGCAAAGGCTATCTCTGTTTCTAATTTTTAAATTTACTTTCATTTGGAAGGGATGTTTTGGTTTTTTCCTTTTCTCTCTTGAGAATGTGTATAATGTGTGCTGTGTAGGGTTCAACTTTGGTTCTGGGTGCTTTCATTGTCAAAGATTCTGTGTATGTTCCTTGATTATAGATAGTCTTCGTATGCTGGCTTTCTTAGGTGTTGGTTGTAGTAGTGGTGTAGGGATGCATGAGTGGGTTCACTGCCTCCTACAAATCCAGTATGGCCGAGGTCTCAGGATGCTTATCTCATTCTCCAGTGCAATGCATTTCTGTCTGTAGATTTTCTATTAGATTGTGCCATTTATTTTCCAAGCCAGTGGGTGGTGCTTATGGATGAGAACCAGCTAAGGTTGATTCAGATGGGGCATATATTTTATCTTTGTTTATGGTAAGATGCTTTCTGTTGCCTCAGGCAATGGGCTATGTTGTGGAATGCACAGTGGTGTGAGCTCCCTGTACACTCCTGGACTGAGGGACCAAGCTGGCTTGGGCCAGAGAATGCAGACTTGTCTACATGTACACCAGAGGTAGGTGAAAGCACTAGCTCTGAGGGCAGATAAAAAGACAGCTGCAAAACATCCAGAGATGTGCCTGGTTATGGAGGGGATAATCCTCTGCTGCCCAGTGTTCTTTATCTGGAAAGGGAGTGGTAACCTACCCTCATTATCTAGAAAAGCCAATACTCCACATGCCTGAAGATATGTCCAGTCATGGGGCACAGTGGGTGCTGCTGATTCAAGACCTATGCACCTGAAGGGAGGGGTGGCTGAGGCTCCTTATCCAGGTGAGAAGGTTCTCCAAATGCCTGGGAATGTGTACAGCATGGAATGGAGAGGCTGCTGCTGCACCAAGATCTCTTCATATAAAGGGAGGGGCAGCTCAGGTTCCTTTTCCAGCTAAGTGGGTAGTCAGCATGCCTGGAAATATCCCTGAGCATGACAGAGAGGGCACTGCTGTTCCAAGATTTCTGCACAGGACAAGAGAAGTGACTCAGGGTTCCAGTTCAGTAGAGCAGGTGTGCTGAATGCTTGAAACTCTGTCCTGGAGAGGAGTAGAAAAGTACAGATGCACCAAGATCTCTGCATTAGAAGCAAAAGGCAATTTATGCTCCTAATCCATGTGAGGGTGTGCACTGAATTCTGAAGGGGGCCTGCCCCTCCACACCTGTGGTTATTTCTTGTCAGGTGGGATGAGAGACTGAGAAAAGAAATACGACACAGACACAAAGTATAGAGAAACAAAAGTGGGCCCAGGAGACCAGCGCTCAGCATACAGAGGACCTGCACCAGCACCGGTCTCTTGAGTTCCCTCAGTTTTTAATGATCACTGTTTTCACTCTGTCAGCAAGAGGAATGCAGTAGGAGAGCAGGGTGATATTAGGGAGAAGGTCAGCAAGAAAATATGTAAGCAAAGAAATCTGTGTCACAAATAAGTTCAAGTGGAGGTACTATGCCTGGATGTGCACATAGACCAGATTTATGTTTCTCTCCACCCAAACATCTCAGTGGAGTAAAGAGTAACAGAGCAGCATTTCTGCCAACATATCTCACCTCCCACCATAGGGCGGTTTTTCTCCTATCTCAGAATTCAACAAATGTACAACTGGGTTTTATACCAAGACATTCAGTTCCCAGGGGCAGGCAGGAGACAGTGGCCCTCCTCTATCTCAACTGCAAGAGGCATTCCTCTTTTACTAATCCTCCTCAGCACAGACCCTTCACAGGTGTCAGGCTGGGGGACTGTCAGGTCTTTCCCATCCTACGAGGCCATATTTCAGACTATCACATGGGGAGAAACCTTGGACAATACCCAGCTTTCCAGGGCATAGGTCCCTGTGTCTTTCCACAGTGCATTGTGCCCCTGGTTTATTGAGACTGCAGAATGGCGATGACTTTTACCAAGCATACTTCTTGTGAATATTTTGTTAACAAGGCACATACTGCACAGCCCTAGATCCCTTAAATCTTGATTCCATACAACACATGCTTTTGTGAGCTCAAGGTTGGGGCAAAGAGGTTGGGGCAAAGTTACAGATTAACAGCATCTGAGGGCAAAGCAATTGTTCACAGTACAGGTCAACATGGAGTTTCTTATGTCTTCCCTTTCCACATAGACACAGTAACAGTCTGATCGCTCTTTCTTTTCCCTACAAATTCTTGAAATTATGCCTGGTTGTGGAGTGAAGAGGGTGCTTCTGCAACAAGATGTCTTCACAGCAATGGAGGTGTGACCCAGGATCTTAATCTAGGTGAGCAGATAGGCCAAATGCCTGGAAATATGTCCCTCAGTGAGGAACAAAAAAATGTGCTGCAGAGTGGAGAAATGGCTGTTGCAACAAGGTCTTTGCATGGGAGGGGTGCCAGGCCCTTATTTCAGGCAAGTGGAAGTGTTGAATGCTGGGAAATATGCCGAGGCTTGGACTTGAGGGGGGTTGTTGCTTTGCCAATTTATTTGCAAGATAAGGGAGCTGTGGCCCACACTCCCCATTCAGACCAGCAGCTCAAAACTGCTGGGACACACCTCCCAACTGACAAAGGGGGTAGGCTGGGACACCCAGAAATGACACCCACACACAAGTCCAAGTCTGCAAAGCAGTTCCTGGCCATAGTTCCTATTACTCAGGTAATATTGTGGCTTCAGCAACTCTCTTTGATATGGATTTCTATTTTTATTTCATTTTGTCTTATTGGTATTGATTTCTATTTTTATTCCACTGTGGTCTGAGAGTGCAGTTAGTATGATTTTCTTATTTTAGTTTATTGAGACTTGTTTTATGGCTGAGCATGTGGTCTCTCTTAGAGTATGCTCTGTGGTCCCATGAGGAGAATGTATGTTCTGTGTTTGATGGGTGGAGTATTCTGTACATGTCTATTAGGTCTAATTGATCAAGTATCAAATTTAAATCCGGAATTTCTGTGTTAGTTTTCTACATCGATGATCTATCTAACACTGCCAGTGGGATGTTGAAGTATCCCATTATTATTCTGTGGCTAATTATCTTTGTAGGCCTGGGCATACTTGTTTATGAATCTGGGGGCTGCAATGTTGGGTGCATATATGTTTAAGAATAATTAAGTCTTCTCATTTAATTGAACCCTTTCTCATCATGTAATGCCCTCCTTTGTACTGTTTAAGTTGCTGTTTTGGGTTTAAAGTCTGTTTCATCTGATGTAAAAATAGCAAACCTCTCCCTTTTTTGTTTTCTATTTGTGTGATAGATCTCCCTCCAACCCTTTATATTGAGACTATGGGTGTCATTATGTGTGAGATGGATGTTTTTGAAGACAGCAGATGGATGGGTCAGGATTTTTAAATACAACTTGTAATCTGTGCCTTTTAAGTGGGGCATTTAGGCTGTTTATAGTCAAAGTTAATATATTTCTTTGTTTGTTTGTTTGTTTGAGACCGAGTCTTGCTCTATCATCTAGGCTGGAGGACAATGGCACGATCTCGGCTTACTGCAACCTCTGCCTCCTGGGTTCAAGTGATTTTCCTGCCTCAGCCTCCCAAGTAGCTGGAATTACAGGCGTGCACCAACATGCCCAGCTAATTTTTTTGTATTTTTAGTAGAGACTGGGTTTCAACATGCTGGCCAGGCTGGTCTCAAACACTTGACCTTGTGATCTGCCTGCCTCGGCCACTCAAAGTGCTGAGATTACAGGTGCGAGCCACTGTGCCCAGCCAAGGTTAATATTTATATGTGAGTTTTCGATCCTACCATGAAGGTGACAGCTGGTTTCCTTGTAGTATCTATTGTGTTGTTGCTATATACTGCCTCTGAGCTATGTATTTAACTGTATTTTTGCAAAAGTAGGTATTGTTCTCTTATTTTCATGTTTAGAACTTCCTTAAGCATCTCTTGTAAAGCTAGTCTAGTGGTAACACATTTTCTCAGTGACTGCTTGTCTGGAAAAGATTTTTTTTTCTACTTTCTTATGAAGCTCAGTTTGATGGGATAGGAAATTTTGTTTGGAATTTATTGTCTTTAAGAAGGCTGAAGGTCATCATACTTGGAGGAGCCAAGATGGCCGAATAGGAACAGCTCCGGTCTACAGCTCCTAGCGCAAGCGACGCAGAAGATGGGTGATTTCTGCATTTCCATCTGAGGTACCGTGTTCATCTCACTAGGGAGTGCCAGACAGTGGGTGCAGGTCAGTGGGTGAGTGCACCATGCTCCAGCCGAAGGAGGGGCAAGGCATTGCCTCACTCAGGAAGCGCAAGGGGTCAGGGAGTTCCCTTTCCAGGGGTGACAGATGGCACCTGGAAAGTCGGGCCACTCCCACCCGAATACTGTGTTTTTCCGACGGGCTTAGGAAACGGTGCCCCAGGAGAGTATAGCCCGCACCTGGCTCAGAGGGTCCTACGCCCACGGAGTCTCGCTGATTGCTAGCACAGCAGTGAGAGACCAAAGAGCAAGTCGGCAGCGAGGTTGGGGGAGGGGCGCCCGCCATTGCCCAGGCTCGCTTAGGTAAACAAAGCAGCCTGGAAGCTTGAACTGGGTGGAGCCCACCACAGCTCAAGGAGGCCTGCCTGCCTCTGTAGGCTCCACCTCTGGGGGCAGGGCACAGAAAAACAAAAAGACAGCAGTAACCTCTGCAGACTTAAATATGCCTGTCTGACAGCTTTGAGGAGAGCAGTGGTTCTCCCAGCACGCAGCTGGAGATCTGAGAATGGGCTGACTGCCTCCTCAAGTGGGTCCCTGACCCCTGACCCCCGAGCAGCCTAACTGGGAGGCACCCCCCAGCAGGGGCAGACTGACACCTCACACGGCCGGCCAGGTACTCCAACAGACCTGCAGCTGAGGGTCCTGTCTGTTAGAAGGAAAACTAACAGAAAGGACATCCACACCAAAAACCCATCTGTACATCACCATCATCAAAGACCAAAAGTAGATAAAACCACAAAGATGGGGAAAAAACAGAGCAGAAAAATTGGAAACTCTAAAAAGCAGAGCACCTCTCCTCCTCCAAAGGAACGCAGTTCCTCACCAGCAATGGAACAAAGCTGGATGGAGAATGACTTTGACGAGCTGAGAGAAGAAGGCTTCAGACGATCAAATTACTCCGAGCTACGGGAGGGTATTCAAACCAAAGGCAAAGAAGTTGAAAACTTTGAAAAAAATTTAGAAGAATGTATAACTAGAATAACCAATACAGAGAAGTGCTTAAAGGAGCTGATGGAGCTGAAAACCAAGGCTCGAGAACTATGTGAAGAATGCAGAAGCCTCAGGAGCCGATGTGATCAAATGGAAGAAAGGGTATGAGCCCTGGAAGATGAAATGAATGAAATGAAGTGAGAAGGGAAGTTTAGAGAAAAAAGAATAAAAAGAAACAAGCAAAGCCTCCAAGAAATGTGGGACTATGTGAAAAGACCAAATCTACATGTGATTGGTGTACCTGAAAGTGACGGGGAGAATGGAAACAAGTTGGAAAACACTCTGCAGGATATTATCCAGGAGAACTTCCCCAATCTAGCAAGACAGGCCAACATTCAGATTCAGGAAATACAGAGAACGCCACAAAGATACTCCTCGAGAAGAGCAACTCCAAGACACATAATTGTCAGATTCACCAAAGTTGAAATGAAGGAAAAAATGTTAAGGGCAGCCAGAGAGAAAGGTTGGGTTACCATCAAAGGGAAGCCCATCAGACTAACAGCGGATCTCTCGGCAGAAACCCCACAAGCCAGAAGAGAGTGGGGGCCAATATTCAACATTCTTAAAGAAAAGAATTTTCAACCCAGAATTTCATATCCTGCCAAACTAAGCTTCACAAGTGAAGGAGAAATAAAATCCTTTACAGACAAGCAAATGCTGAGAGATTTTGTCACCAGCAGGCCTGCCCTAAAAGAGCTCCTGAAGGAAGCGCTAAACATGGAAAGGCACAACCGGTACCAGCCACTGCAAAATCATACCGAATTGTAAAGACCATAGAGACTAGGAAGAGACTGCATCAACTAACGAGCAAAATAACCAGCTAACATCATAATGACAGGATCAGATTCACACATAACAATATTAACTTTAAATGTAAATGGACTAAATGCTCCAATTAAAAGACACAGACTGGCAAATTGGATAAAGACTCATCAGTGTGCTGTATTCAGGAAACCCATCTCACGTGTGGAGACACACATAGGCTCAAAATAAAAGGATGGAGGAAGATCTACCAGGCAAATGGAAAACAAAAAAAGGCAGGGGTTGCAATCCTAGTCTCTGATAAAACAGAATTTAAACCAACAAAGATCAAAAGAGACAAAGAAGGCCATTACATAATGGTAAAGGGATTAATTCAACAAGAAGAGCCAACTATCCTAAATATATATGCACCCAATACAGGAGCACCCAGATTCATAAAGCAAGTCCTGAGTGACCTACAAAGAGACTTAGACTCCCACACATTAATAATGGGAGGCTTTAACACCCCACTGTCAACATTAGACAGATCAACGAAACAGAAAATCAACAAGGATACCCAGGAATTGAACTCAGCTCTGCACCAAGCAGACCTAATAGACATCTACAGAACTCTCCACCCCAAATCAACAGAATATACATTTTTTTCAGCACCACACCACACCTATTGCAAAATTGACCATATACTTGGAAGTAAAGCTCTCCTCAATAAATGTAAAAGAACAGAAATTATAACAAACTATCTCTCAGATCACAGTGCAATCAAGCTAGAACTCAGGATTAAGAATCTCACTCAAAACCGCTCAACTACGTGGAAACTGAACAACCTGCTCCTGAGTGACTACTGGGTACATAACGAAATGAAGGCAGAAATAAAGATGTTCTTTGAAACCAACGAGAACCAAGACACAACATACCAGAATCTCTGGGATGCATTCAAAGCAGTGTGTAGAGGGAAATTTATAGCACTAAATGCCCACAAGAGAAAGCAGGAAAGATCCAAAATTGACACCCTAACATCACAATTAAAAGAACTAGAAAAGCAAGAGCAAACACATTCAAAAGCTAGCAGAAGGCAAGAAATAACTAAAATCAGAGCAGAACTGAAGGAAATAGAGACACAAAAAACCCTTCAAAAAATAAATGAAACCAGGAGCTGGTTTTTTGAAAGGATCAACAAAATTGATAGACCGCTAGCAAGATTAATAAAGAAAAAAAGAGAGAAGAATCAAATAGATGCAATAAAAAATGATAAAGGGGATATCACCACCGATCCCACAGAAATACAAACTACCATCAGAGAATATTACAAACACCTCTACGCAAATAAACTAGAAAATCTAGAAGAAATGGATAAATTCCTCAACACATACACCCTCCCAAGACTAAACCAGGAAGAAGTTGAATCTCTGAATAGACCAATAACAGGAGCTGAAATTGTGTCAATAATCAATAGCTTACCAACCAAAAAGAGTCCAGGACCAGATGGGTTCACAGCCGAATTCTACCAGAGGTAGAAGGAGGAGCTGGTACCATTCCTTCTGAAACTATTCCAATCAATAGAAAAAGAGGGAATCCTCCCTAACTCATTTTATGAGGCCAGCATCATCCTGATACCAAAGCCTGGCAGAGACACAACCAAAAAAGAGAATTTTAGACCAATATCCTTGATGAACATTGATGCAAAAATCCTCAATAAAATACTGGCAAACAGAATCCAGCAGCACATCAAAAAGCTTATCCACCATGATCAAGTGGGCTTCATCCCTGGGATGCAAGGCTGGTTCAATATACGCAAATCAATAAATGTAATCCAGCATATAGACAGAACCAAAGTCAAAAACCCCATGATTATGTCAATAGATGCAGAAAAGGCCTTTGACAAAATTCAACAATGCTTCATGCTAAAAACTCTCAATAAATTAGGTATTATTGGGACGTATCTCAAAATAATAAGAGCTATTTATGACAAACCCACAGCCAATATCATACCGAATGGGCAAAAACTGGAAGCATTCCCTTTGAAAACTGGCACAAGACAGGGATGACCTCTCTCACCACTTCTATTCAACATAGTTTTGGAAGTTCTGGCCAGGGCAATTAGGCAAGAGAAGGAAATCAAGGGTATTCAATTAGGAAAAGAGGAAGTCAAATTGTCCCTGTTTGCAGATGACATGATAGTATATCTAGAAAACCCCATTGTCTCAGCCCAAAATCTCCTCAAGCTGATAAGCAAATTCAGCAAAGTCTCAGGATACAAAATCAATGTACAAAAATCACAAGCATTCTTATACATCAATAACAGACAAACAGAGAGCCAAATCATGAGTGAACTCCCATTCACAATTGCTTCAAAGAGAATAAAATACCTAGGAATCCAACTTACAAGGGATGTGAAGGACCTCTTCAAGGAGAACTACAAACCACTGCTCAAGGAAATAAAAGAGGATACAAACAAATGGGAGAACATTCCATGCTCATGGGTAGGAAGAATCAATATCATGAAAATGGCCATCCTTCCCAAGGTAATTTACAGATTCAATGCCATCCCCATCAAGTTACCAATGACTTTCTTCACAGAATTGGAAAAAACTACCTTAAAGTTCATATGGAACCAAAAAAGAGCCCGCATCACCAAGTCAATCCTAAGCCAAAAGAACAAAGCTGGAGGCATCACGCTACTTGACTTCAAACTATACTACAAGGCTACAGTAACCAAAACAGCATGGTACTGGTACCAAAACAGAGATATAGATCAATGGAACAGAACAGAGCCATCAGAAATAATGCCACATATCTACAACTATCTGATCTTTGACAAACCTGACAAAAACAAGAAATGGGGAAAGGATTCCCTATTTAATAAATGGTGTTGGGAAAACTGGCTAGCCATATGTAGAAAGCTGTAACTGGATCCCTTCCTTACACCTTATACAAAAATTAAGTCAAGATGGATTAAAGATTTAAATGTTAGACCTAAAACCATAAAAACCCTAGAAGAAAACCTAGGCAATACCATTCAGGACATAGGCATGGGCAAGGACTTCATGTCTAAAACACCAAAAGCAATGGCAACAAAAGCCAAAATTGACAAATGGGATCTAATTAAACTAAAGAGCTTCTGCACAGGAAAGGAAACTACCATCAGAGTGAACAGGCAACCTACCAAATGGGAGAAAATTTTCGCAACCTACTCATCTGACAAAGGGCTAATATCCAGAATCTACAATGAACTCCAACAAATTTACAAGAAAAAAACAAACAACCCCATCAAAAAGTGGGCAAAGGACATGAACAGACACTTCTCAAAAGAAGACATTTATGCAGCCAAAAAACACATGAAAAAATGCTCACCATCACTGGCCATCAGAGAAATGCAAATCAAAACCACAATGAGATACCATCTCACACCAGTTAGAATGGCAATCATTAAAAAGTCAGGAAACAACAGGTGCTGGAGAGGATGTGGAGAAATAGGAACACTTTTACACTCTTGGTGGGACTGTAAACTAGTTCAACCCTTGTGGAAGTCAGTGTGGCGATTCCTCAGGGATCTAGAACTAGAAATTCCATTTGACCCAGCCATCCCATTACTGGGTATATACCCAAAGGACTATAAATCATGCTGCTATAAAGACACATGCACACGTATGTTTATTGCAGCATTATTCACAATAGCAAAGACTTGGAACCAACCCAAATGTCCAACAATGATAGACTGGATTAAGAAAATGTGGCACATATACACCATGGAATACTATGCAGCCATAAAAAATGATGAGTTCACGTCCTTTGTAGGGACATGGATGAAATCGGAAATCATCATTCTCAGTAAACTATCGCAAGAACAAAAAACCAAACACCGCATATTCTCACTCATAGATGGGAATTGAACAATGAGAACACATGGACACAGGAAGGGGAACATCACACTTCGGGGACTGTTGTGGGGTGGGGGGAGGGGGGAGGGATAGCACTGGGAGATATACCTAATGCTAGATGACGAGTTGGTGGGTGCAGCGCACCAGCATGGCACATGTATACATATGTAACTTACCTGCACGTTGCGCACATGTACCATAGAGCCTAAAGTATAATAATAATAATAATAATAATAATAAAGAAAAAAAAAACAAAAAAAAAACAAGGCTGAAAATCGGCCCCAAAAGATTGGGTTTTTTTTGACACCTAGTCAAAAATGAAAGTGTTATCCTCCTGAAAATGTACTCACTAATATTGTATGTACAATAGTTAGTGTACCATGCAATTTGTTTTTATTTTATTTATTTGGTTTTTCATTTTACCCAAGTGAGACCCAAATTGTTTTATTTTTATGGGAATTTAATGAGATAGAATTTCTTGATTTTCACATTTGTAGGGTACAGACCTGTGTAGTGAACTACTCACAGCAAGGATGCTTGCCTGTGAGGTGGCACAAACCCAGTGGATCAGACTTGGCCTCCATCCTCCTCTTATCCTGATGAAATCTCACAGCTCCAGACAACACAGGTGTAAAACTTTGACCAACACTAAATGGCTTGAAGAAATACTTCTTTCAGGAGAAACTCTTTCTGCACATTCATAAGGTAATGGATATAGAATATCATTATACACTTGCCCAATTTTGAAGCCCACTGCAACAGTGAGAGTTTTAAAATGGCTATGTTTAGTGAGCACTGTCAATAGAGTCTTTAAGATCATCAATCTTAAGTCAAGAAAATTTAGAAAATACTAAAATCTTAGCACTCACATAAAATAAAACTGGAAGCTTTTCCAAATTAGACAAGAGTCAGACAAATTTGCATAATATTACCAATGTGAGTTTTGAAGCAGAAAGACAATGTTATAAACCATGATTTTCACAAGTAGGATTGACTGTACTATTTCATAATTTTGGATTATTGTAGTGTTTATCAGAACTTTAAAGTGATTAAACTTAGTGGAATGTGATTAGTGGTTTATCTTTCTGCTATATTTAAATTAAATTCTATTATAAAATCAATGTCATGTGATGAAGCAAATAGTGACTCAATAGTTGAGTATGAAGACATAGAAATAACTTGTTACACTGTTGTGTCAAGTAGTTAATTAATACAAATATTATGTTAGCAAGTAAAAAGAACACAAATTTAGGAAGGGCAAATCTGCCCTTTCATCGGCAGTGTGAATGGATTGACTGATGGGGTCAAAGTCGGTGGCATCATGAACTGGAAACAATGTTTTTCTCAAGCTGCAGGTTTGAAATGTCAAACAGCCTCTTCCTTGGCTGATGACTGCTTTCTGACTCAATGGAAGACCTTGTTCTCTAGCATCATGGGCTGTCAGGAACTTTGCTTATCAGTAAGAAGAATATCCCACTGCCTGGAGGATCTCTATCCAGCTTTACACAGAAGCACAGAGCTACAGAGAAGGGGTTTCTGGATGGAATATTCCACATCTGGCTGGACTTTATAGGTTCTAGAGACACAGGACCTAGGTCCACTTTGCAGACCAGACTTGACACTGGCTGCTTTACACTAATGACTGCTATGCTGTGAGTCCATCACTACAGCCTTAAAAATCCCTCCCCATAGTCTTATAATAACCTCTTTGTTTTTTGAGTCATCCCAGGTTTCTTGCTGTGAATTTATTCCCTTTTTGCTACAAGCCCATAATCCTGAGTCTGTTGACTGCAAAATCTGTTTTAGTGACTGAACGCACTAAGATGTATATTATTTTCCAGAATTTGGGATGATTGTAGTATTTTTCAGGATTTTAAAGTGACTAATTTGTTGTGACTTATTTCCTCTTCCTAAATAAACACTAACTTTTGTGCTTAGTTTCTGTTTGGTTATATTGTGCTATTTTTCATGCAGATAACCGTCTGTATTATGTAAGCCTTAGACCTCATGGAACCTGGGTTGCTTGTGGTCATAGTGTTGAGAATCCACCTGCCCAAGGAATGTCCGCACTGATTCCTACTTCCCAGGCCTCCAATGGACTTATCTCTCCTTCCAGAGTGATTTGTCTAGGCTGAAGGTGGAGTTTCTAACCTCTGTGGTTTTTACTCTTTTAGCAAGAATGTGTGACATTATTTTTGCTAAAGGAACTCTTAGAAGGGGTGCAATATTTCCAAAACATGACCCCTAGGAGGCTTTTTTACTCCCAAAACCTGGTAGCTTCCAGAGAGAGCCCAGACTCTCAGCTTGGTCCAGAAGACGAAGACCCACATGCTCACCTTTAAGCTTCCCTGTCCCCTGCTCCCCTCCTAGGGTACAGACACACAGGGAGATGGTGGAAGGAGCCCTCTACAGGGCCAGACTTCCCCCTCCACTTCCCCAGGAAGAGAGTTGTCAGAAAAGTTAGTGGTTTACACAAAATCACCTGTTCCTTGTGTCCTTGGATGGTGGTTGCTTATGTGAAGACAGACCCTGCACCAGGTAGAGAACCATGAGGATCTCCATGCAGGGAAGACTGCGCTCCTGACCACGATTCCTGGGCACATGCTGCTCTGCTCTCAGCCCCTCTCTTCCAACAGAAGCCTAAATCAGTGTGTGCACCCCCCGAACCCCCTACACCGGGTAAGGCCCAAACTCAAATCTCCTCAGCTGATGGCCTCCTGGGCGCTGCTTCACTTTCTTCAACCCAAAACCTTGGTTAAATCCCGTGGGGGTGGAGGGGAAATGAAGCAGGTGCTCCCCACTCTCCCTAACAAACCATGCTCCTCCTGGCTTTCTATGTGCGGCACATGGGGTGCTGGCCTCAGGGCTGTTTGGGCAGTTTCCCCTTTGTCATTTCCCCCTCGGTGTTCATGGCAGCCACTCTTGGTCAACACAGCTCTAGGCATGGAAGACAGTTGAGAACCCTTCCCAGTGGTACTGCCCTGAGGGCTGCACCCCTCTGCCCTGAAATGGCAATGGGAAAGGCGGTGCAATGGGCGGGGTCTTAGGACTGTAGCCTCTTGTTTGCAGCGCAACTACCCGCTATTCTACAGAATGGTTTTGACACTAAGGTGATGTTATTTATTAACTAAAAGATCCTTTGTGAAAAAATCGAGTGTCCAGTGCATGTCACATCCATTTGTGTTTTAGCTTCTCCATCCCTGTCAAGAAGCCTAACCTGAGTGCTCTTTTTAAACCCAAGTCCAGCGAAAGGGCGTCTGGATGAAAAAGTGTAAAACTCTTCTAGGGCACAGCTTCCTAGCGTAGGAGACAACCTCCCAGCCTGGGGCGCACCCTCCCAGGATGGATGACAGCAGGCGCTGCTTCCTCTGGGTAATCTTGCCCGTCTTTGGTTTGGGTGGCATTTTTCCCAGTTACACACACACACACACACACACACACACACACACTTTTGGACTTTCTTTCCATGTAGGGGCCTAAAGTCTCCTGTGGAAAGAACTACACTTCGATCGCTATCTATTTAGTGTCTAGGGGATTTCATGAGAGCAGCTCAGTCCCTGGACTCTGCTCCACTCTGCAAGCACAGATGGAATCTACAGCCTGGCGAGCTCCACCGAGGCCTGGCCCCTGCCTGTGGACACAGCCAGCCCCCTCCTCCTGGTCGGACCAGGACCTCAGACCAAAGCAGCAACCCAGCTTCTGGGGCAGCTGCCTGGGCCCCCTCCTCGCCCTGACCCCCTCACTAGGGGCTGCTGCAGCTGAAGGCCTGGGTTCCCAGCCCCTGGCTGCTGTCTCCCTGTTCTGAAGCTCAGGTCTCCGAAAGTGGCAGCAGCTCCCCTGGTGACCTTGCTGTGGCGTCAGCTCCCAGATACTCCTCTGATCTCCACACCAGCAGAATAAGGAGGCTTCATAAAGGAACTGCAGAAACCCTGCCTGTGTGCACATCCCCAGACAGCCAAGAACTGAGAGAGAGGCGATGCTACTGTTTAATTGCAGGAGTTGGGGGTGTGTGTACCATGTACCAGGGCTATGAGAAGCAAGAAGGAAAGCGGGAGGGCAGAACCCCCTGCTGAGCAACAAAGGCCTCCTGCGGCCTTCTCTGTCTGTCTCCTGGCACAGGTGGATGGGGAGGCCTCCCGCAGGGTGGGGGCCACCAGTGCAGGGGTGGAAGCACTACAGGGGGTAGGAGTTGGAGGTGGCCAGTGCAAATGGCCTGGCACAGATCCCTAGGCTTCTTGACACCTGGATTTCACAAGGGAACTTCTTTTATTCCAGGGAACTTCATAGATCGTGAAAGAACACAACTGTTTCTGTGAAAGGGAAGAGAGAACACCAATCACTGTGGGTTACAGTTAAAGGGGAAGATGCCCAGGCATGAAATGTCAGAGCCTGGGTGAGGAGGATGGAGGTGAGACACTGGGCCCTCACCCACCCCTGCTGAGTCCCAGAGCACTGAACTAGAATGAATAGTGACTGTTCCATTGCCCCTCCCAAGGCTCCAAGCCACCAGGTGGCATTGGGCCCCCACCCCAGCCTGCAGGGTCCTGTCCCAGCACAACCCTGTGAGGAGCAGCCTGTGCAAGGCCTTGGGAGCCGCAAGGGTGCAGGACATGGGGAGGTGGCTCACTTCCCCCAGCTCCTTCCACCTCCAGCACTCAGGCCAGCACTAAGAGGGGACAGAGGGAAGAACCCAGGGCAGGGCAGCTCCCCCTCAAAGAGCTGGGGCATGTGGAAAGGGCAACAAGGAGAGTGCGGCTCTCCCCTGAGTGGAGACTTCACAACAACCAGCAGGTCCTTGGAGAGGCTGGTGTTGGGTGAGCGGCGCAGGTCCAGGGCTTCCCAGCTAACAGGCCTCTAGATCCCACTAATGTGATCATCGAGGTTGTGGCTGCATGCAGGTGCCTCTGCCTGGGATTAGACAGAGCCCCTTCTCCCTGCCTAGGACACAGCCCCACAGCTGCTTCTTCCCGTCCAACAGGCAACACCCCAAAGCAGGCAGAGTTGACCTTCTAGTAACCATTCCCAAGCTAAAGCCTTCCTGGTAAATCAAACACATTGCTCCCCTCCCTCACCATGGAAGGACATACATAGACAACTACGTAAACTCACTTGGACCCCTCATCCCCATGAATCTATGTACAAAGCCCCATACTCCCCCCACACACCCACACACAGGCACACATGCTCCCATAGATCTCCCCGCATACAATGGCACATGTGTGTATACATGTTCACCTTTCCACACGCCCACCTACATGTACACCCCCTCACAAGTACATGAACACGTACACATCCATGCATACATGGCTCCCCACATACCCACCTGCACACACACACACCCTCCAAACATGTGTAGGGCAGAGGCTGACACATATGCACCCCTCTGCAGTGCATGAGTGGCCCAGGACCCACATCAGGAATGTACCTTCTGCAGTTCTGGCTGTTCATGGAAGGCACAAGTGTCCAAGTTGGGCTGGGACTTGGTACATATGGTTCGGCCCACCTCTATGTCGAAGAAGTAATTCGTCCTGGCCACGATCTACACACATGAGAAAACAGGACACACGGACAGCGCTCTCCATCAGTTTCATGCACTCAGAAGCACTTCACTGTGGCTGAGTCACTGGACTTGCTTAGGGGCTTCATGAGCTGTCCACATGTCACCACAAGGCACACAAGCCCCGTCTTCCTGTGAGCTGGCAGGGTGCTGAGCCTCATGCCCGCCCTTAAACATTGTTTTCTGTGTGCTGGGTAAAATAATTCATTGAATTCTGCTACCTGTGGCTCAGGGGTGAGGGAACACTGAATCTTTACTAGGAAGTCTGTCTGATGACAAAATTTCAGCTAACTTCCAAAAATCTCATTCCCTCCATTTAACCTAGATTTATTACTTCACTTAGAGTAGGAAATCAGATGCTTCACACACACAGATATTTTGGGTCAATGGGGCCTCCCAGATGCCACCATTTCAAGTGTGAGATTCAAGATACATTTCTCAAGTCAGCAGCACTCCTGCGTGTCTTACAATTGCAGACTAGAATTGAACCCTTTCCCTGCACAGGGCCTCTCCCAGACACAACATGGCAGAGCTGTGGAGAAACCTGGGATAAGGGATTCTTTGGAACAAGGAGGAACTGCTGAGATCCCTCAAGTATCAGTTTACCCATGTATAAAATAGGCTTCCAGGCCTGATGGTCTGCAATGCCCTGTGCTTCACTCCAAGTTACTGTCCTGCTTGAGTGGGAGATGCAGGCCAGCGGGGACCACGGCACCAGGGAGTGTGCCTCGTATGCAGTGAGAGAGCCCCAGCTGACAGCTACAGGAGGAGAAATGGGGCTGATGGAGATTCCTTTGAATTTCCAGGAGAAGGTGGAGGAGCTCTAAAGGCTGTGTCACTATTTGCTGCTCTGCCATGGGATGCAGGTGAAGCTGGGCCCAGTAGCCCTGCTGAAGCTCCCTCCTGACCTGACACCCTCCTCAGCTCTGCTGGGGGACTGCTGTCCTCATCTTGCTGAGGTCTAACTCTGCATCAGCTGTTAGAGGAAGGGTCAGGTGTGTTCCACCCCAGCAGGGACTCAGCCACCCTGGGCTGTAGGGGGTGGTCAGCCCGCCTGAGTGTGAAGGCCACTAGCCCTAAGGGGTTGTGCCCAAGGGCATGACTTGGGGAGGGAAGCAGGGCTCTACAGAACAGGGAGCCAGGTTCCTGTGTGGCCCCTGTGGATGGGACTCAGGGATGAGGATGAGCCTCAGGGCCTGGATCTCATCCTGAGCAGCATCAAGCCCACCCAGAGTCAGCACAGTCTCCATCCACACCTGCTGGACCCTGGGAAATGCCACGGTCATGGTACAGACACAGTGGCTGCTGCAGGTTAAAGGAAGCTGAGAGGACAGACAGTGGCTGAGTATATGGCCCGGGAGCATGCTTAGGCATGAAGGCCATCAGCGGAGAGTCAGGGAAATCTGAATGAATCTGAGAACTAGATCATGAATGTGTCAGTGTTGATTTGCTGGGAATGATCTTGGGGGTCGGGCAACAAACAGACTCAGGACCCCTCGGGTGGAGGCAGCACCCACCTGCTGCCTGGCTCTCAGTACCCGCAGCGGGCGCCTGTAGTACTCATCTTCGGTCGCCTTGTTGTACTCACTGATGGCAAAGTGAAGGGCACGCTGTACCCACTCATCATTGAGGTCTGCGTCATAGATGCGACCCAGGATTATCCTATCCTCCTCCTTGGGGCTCCAGGCCAGGGCCTCAGCCAGGGCAGCCAGCAGGAGCAGCAGGGTACACAGGGGCCAGGCCATGGTCTCCTCAGAGGCAGAGCACAGAGCTGGAGCTGCAGGAGAGGAGGGTGAGAGCCTGAGGCGGGGAGCCCAGACCAGCAGGCAGCTGTGCATTTATCCTTCTTTGGCAGCCCAGCCTCACCCACCTCCATGCCCCGTCCCTGACTCCTCCTCCTTTTTCTGCCCATCCCCTCTTTCTCCATCTCTCCTTTCACTCCTCTGCCAACACAAGCTCCCTCCCTGCCTCAGTTCCCCCTGCCCCTCCCAGGCCTCCTCCTCCATCTCCCCCTCCTCCCCACTCCTGTCCTCACTGCAGCCTCCCCGAGCCATGCCTCTCTTCCCCAGTGCTTCCAAGCTTCAGTCACCGGGTCTCCACAGAGGTGACACTGGTCCTTTGAATGTGAAAGCAATGTGACTTCCTGTTTGCTCAGAAAAGGGAAAAATACAGGGTTTGGCCTCCCAGGGTCTTCAGATATCAGGGGCATCCTGGAGCACTTGGTCACGGTCTCCAAATCTCTGGAGCAGTGATGTTATTTCAGAAGGTTCCAGAAGACCCTATCCACACCCTAATATGGAGAATTTCTTTGCCAAATTTAAGGGAATTAACCTTTTTGGAAAAGGTCATTGGATTCTGTTTTCATAACTCATTATTCAATAAACAAACTTATCACCAGCTACTCCCCATGCCAGAAGGTCTAGGGCTTGAAGACAGAACCTGGTTGATGAGTCATAGAGGTGACATTGCAGAGCTGCTGCCCACAGAGATGTGACATGAACCCATGAGCAATTGAAAATTTCTAGTAAACACATTTTAAAAGAAGAGAATAAATGGGTAAAAGTATTGTTTAAAGTATTTATTTAACCTAATACAACCACAATATTATTTCAGCTAATGGGAACAATTATTAATGAGATCGTTTATGTGTGTTGTTTTTTTTTTTTTTTTTTTTTGGTTTTGTAAATCTTTGAAATTCCCTGTGTATTCTTTACACTTATCCCAGGAATCATTTTGGACTGGCCCCATTTCAATTGTCCCTTGACACATGTGGCTGGTGGTTATGGCTGCCCAGTAAATTCCTACACAGTGTGTGTAGGGGATGGTAGGTTATGATCAACAATTAGGATCAGGGAGTTACACTCACTCTGTTGGAAGTGAAATAGAACAGGGGCTAGAGAGAGACCACTGGACCCTGGTCAGGGAGGTCTTTATGAGACTGGAGAGGTTGAGAAGCCCCAGGCAGAGGGGAACAGCCAGGGCAAAAGCCCTGAGGTGGGGTTGAGCATGCCTGTTCCAGGAAGAGGAAGCTCCTGGAGGGGATGTGAGCAGGGAAGGAAAGGACCTGGAGTCTCCTGGTAACTGTGTGTGGGGCCCAGTGGAAGGTGCACGGAGACCCCTGGCAGGCAGTGGGGGTGTCAGGAGAGGGAGCAGCAGCCGCGGGATGAATGTAGGAACACACAGGCCTCTCTTGCTTCTCTCCTAGGCAGCCATGCTTCGGGCTCCTTTCCTCTGTGCATTGCTTGGAAGACTCACCTGGCATTTTAAAAATTGCCTTAAATGAGGCAGAATTTACATACAATAAAATGCCTAATAGTATGTGCCCAATCTGGGGGATTTCATAAGTGCATACACTTGTGTTACCACTTTGTCCAGACCTGTGACATCTGCCTTGCTCCAGACGGTATCCTCCTGCCTCTCCAGCCCACCATCGTGCCTGCCCCACCCTGGCAGCCCATATCCAGCCCTGTAGACTCCTTTGTTGCCTGTTCTTGAGCTTCCAAGGAATGGAGTCCTGCAGAGCTAGCCCGGGTATGTCTTCGTCCTTTGCTCAGTGTGGCTTTCCAGTGGCACCCGAGTTGCTTCATTGCCAAGACTGTGAGTTCTTCTCCAGAGACTGAGAGGATGTGGTTAATTGGGTGCCCTGTGGGCTGACAAAGCCCCCAGCTCGGGATGCTGAGAGCCTGGGCTGGAAAGTGACTCCAGGAGTGGGGAGGGTGGAAGGAGGCTCTGAACAGATAGCTGCTCCCTTTGTTCTCTCAACCCCACCCTCCATGCGTGAAGGTGACCCTGTGGCAAATGCCCTTATGGCGAGGTGGCAGGCTTGGCCAGAAACACCAGGAAACTCTGGACCTTAGCAAGACACCCAGAGGACTCTCCTGAGAGTGGTGGAAGTGAGGGTTGGCCAGTATCAGCCCAGACCTGTTTAGAACACTAAACAGTACTATAATAAACAAATGACCAAGCGCAGAAAGTATCACGTAAATGTGCCAGCGATGAGGACAAGCTGGCCAAGAGTCATCCTGGGCTCAGACATGGCTGGGACTGGATCAGCAGCAACCTGACAGCTGGAACCATATTACTCATGGGTGCTCATGTTCAGTATTAGGACACAGAACCTTGTTACCTGAGGCCTGGTGACCATCTCACCCTGCTGTGAATCCAGCACCCCTAGAATAGCTGTGCAGCCTGGCAGATACAGCAGGTGTCCCAATGGTGTTTACTGCTGGGTGAGGGAGGGAAGATCTTCAAACAGAGATGCATGTATGCCTTCTAATTAGACAGTAAATGGGGAGAGATTCCCAGAGAAGGGAAAGAGAGGGAAGTCCCTTCCCAGGTGTTTGTGAGCAGAATGGTCATCTCCAAAGGGTAGGAGTTAGTTCTCCTCTGTGGCTCCCACCTTCCTGGGACAGCTGGGAGTCCAGACTCAGGAAGACATGCTGTACAGAGGGTAAACTGAAGGTCAAGGAATCCTCTTGTTTTTTTTTTTTTGTTTGTTTTTTGTTTTTGTTTTGTTTTTGTTTTATCATTGGATAGGAGATGTAGGTTACCCAAATAGCGAGAATGTGCTGGTGGGTGGAGTGTGAGGGAGAGAGGCCAGAGTGCTTACCTGTGCCCCATATGTGATGACACCACCAGTGGTCATCTTCTGTCAGGAAGCTGGCATGCACTGCAGGGAGGGTCAGCTGTCCTGATGCAGCAACCTCTCTAATCCCAGTAGGAAAGATACCAGTGTAGGTTGCTCTTAGGAGGAGGTACAAATGTGATATCCAGTATGGAGTGATAGCAAGTGGCAGGTTGAGGTAGCTGGCCAGCTCCTCCAGATGTTTGATGATCTTAGGCAAATGTTGTGTCTGTCATGCATCTGGAGAAAGAGGGCACTTTCTAAAGCATAGTGTCTGGGAGTTCAGACCAGCAGAGATGAGCAGACTTCAGCAGTGATGTATCAACATGGTTAAAAATGATGGAGTAGCCAGGTGTGGTGCTGCACCTGTAATCATAGCTAATTAGGAGAGTGAGTCAGGAAGATTCCTTGAGTCTAGAAGTTCAATTTCAGCCTGTGCAACACAGTGAAACTCCCATCTAAAAAAATGACAGAACACTTTGTTCCCTGATTTCTATAGTCCACAGTTTTAAGGACACACTAGGAGGGGACCAGATAGCAACCATGGACCGAGGAATAAGGTTGGGGCCTCCAGCACCCATGTAACCTGGAGGAGTCCACCTGCCCAGGAGGGGCATATTTACCTTCTGCCAGGTGACAAAAGAGAAAGCTGTGTTCCCCTATGCTGCATGGAGGACTACTGATCTGATTATCTGAATTAGTCGGATGAGAAATTAGGTGAGTGGCAAAAGTTCTCTGCAATAAATGACCAATAATAAGTGAACACTAAACAATACCATAATAAATGACCAAGCGCAGAAAGCATCACGTAAAAGTGCAAGTGGTGAGGACAAGCTGGCCAAGAGTTGAGATTCTGCACAACTGGGTTTTGAGCAACTGACACTTTGGTCTATGATAGGAGCTGGGACTGAGCAGCCACAGGATTTGGTGGCTTCTCAAATGAGAAGCCCAGGAACCTCCTTTATGGAGTGCCTGGAAATCTCTGGATTCAAGCTCATCTCTTTCACACTGTATCCCTCCTTCTTTTCTCCCTCTCTTCACACATGGTGGACACGTGGATGCTTCTAAACTATGGGCCAATGTTGGTAACACATTTGGCTGTGCTATGACATGTGGATGCTTCTAAACTATGGGCCAATGTTGGTAACACATTTGGCTGTGCTAGGACATGTGGATGCTTCTAATGTTGAGAACACATTTGGCTTTTCCACATCATTAAGAAACTGATACTCATGGGGAAGCCTGCTGGTAGCCCTGGCTAGGAAAGGCGAGAGAGGGCAGAGCCCAGTGTCTGAAGTCTGATTGTTTTGCACTCCATGGGGAGAAAGAGAATCCTTTCTCTTGGGGACCAGCACGTGAACAGTATTCATGGTTTTGGAGTGCAAGTTAACATTTATTTTTCAAAAAGAGCATTTGTCAGTGCAGATTCACTGACTGAAGAACCACATATGAATGGAGAGGAGTAGGGGTGGCCTCCAGGAACTCAGGCTGCTGACTGCTGCAGCCAGGTATCCATCTGACTCACTGGGCTGCAGACTGCAGAGGCCTGGCCATGAGGAAAACAGGTGACTCTGAGGAGGTGAGTCATTTCCTTGACATCTCTGGGTGGTCAGACTTTCTTAAACTGTTTGGGTCACTGCTGGAACTTCCCTGTCACTGTTTGTGTAACTTTAAATATCAATTCCTTTAGCAAAGTGCAGTGACTCTGGAGAGTGGTTCTTCTTCCTGCTTGGAATCCTGTTCACCTCAATCACTGAGTGCTGGAGCTGGAGCCAGGGGTCATCAGGACAGCCCTGCCCATCCTGTGGCCCTGCCTGCCCTCTCCTCCTGTCACAGAGGAGCTGGATCCAGTGAGAAGACTCACCTTGACCAAACCTTTGTTAAGTTCCTCTGAGCCTTCTTCTCCCCAGTCCTCATCCCTAGTCCCCAGCCCTGGAGGTCCTTTTCTTGCAAGGGCTGCAGTGCCCAGTTTTAGGAAAGAATCCTGCTAAGTCAGTTTAAAAAGAATCCCCCCACCCTTCATATCTGATCACCTTCAGCATCTGATCGAGTTCTTCATTCCTTGCTTTGATGTCTAAGGCTTTCTCCGGCCTTTAGCAACAATATTCGTAGACCAATTTATCTAGAAACTCCTACCTTTGATGTCTCTGCTTAGCAATTCTGTTTGAAACTGTTCTAAAGCTACTTTAATAATGGCCCAATCATTCCATATTGTAAGTGGAATGATTTTACCCTCCCTACTTGCTTGTTTTAAATCTTTGCTAATTTTTTCCCAGTCTTTTAGATCTAAAGTACCTTGTTCTAGAAACCATGGGCAGAATTGTTCTATTGTTCGAAATAGCGTGATTAGATTTTTTATAGAGACTCTAACTCCCCCTCTTTTTATAACAATTTTAATAGAGCTGAGATAAGAGGCATATTTACTTTTAGTTTGGCCCATTGTTACCCTGGCTTCTTCCGAGCGTAGAAGCTTACTGAAAGGCTGACTGTAGACGTACTCGGGAATCTCTGGTCTACTTGTCCTCAATGACCACACTCAAGCATATATTCACCCTAGAGAATAGCACCCACATTGGCCACCAGATGAAGGGGTGGCCATCCCCTCAACAACTGTGGGCATTTCTCATCAGGTGGGATGAGAGACTGAGAAAAGAAAGAGACATGGAAACAAAGTATAGAGAAAGAAAAGTGGGCCCAGGGGACTGGCGCTCAGCATAGGGAGGACCTGAGCTGGCATTTGTCTCTCCGTTCCCTCAGTATTTATTGATCATTATCTCTCCCATCTCAGAGAGGGGGATGCAGCAGGACAATAGGGTAATAGGCAGGAAAGGGTCAGCAGGAAAACATGTGAACAAATGTCTCTGTGTCATAAACAAGTTGAGAAAATGTGCTGTGCTTTGATATGCACATACGTAAACATATCTGGTGCATTAAAGAGCAGTATTGCCGCCAGCATGTCTCACCTCTAGCCTTAAGGTGGTTTTCTCCTATCGCAGTAGATGGAACATCCAATTGGGTTTTACAGGGAGACATTCCATTGCATAGGGACCAGCAGGAGACAGATGCCTTCCTCTTATCTCAACTGCAAAGAGGCCTTCCTCTTTTACTAATCATCCTCAGCACAGACCCTTTACAGGTGTGGGGCTGGGGGATGGTCAAGTCTTTCCCTTCCCAGGAGGCCATATTTCAGACTTTCACATGGGGAGAACCTTGGACAATACCTGGCTTTCCTAGGAAGATGTTCCTGTAGCCTCCTGCAGTGATTTGTGTCCCTGGGTACTTGAGATTACAGAGTGGTGATGACTACTATTCAGTGATATTTATAGCACTGAATGCTCACAAGAGAAAGCAGGAAAGATCTAAAATCCACACACTAATATCACAATTAAAAGAACTAGAGAAGTAAGAGCAAACAAATTCAAAAGCTAGAATTTGTTCTAGAGAAGGAAGAGCAAACAAACTCAAAAGCTAGAATTCAAAAGCTAGAAGGCAAGAAGTAACTAAGGTCAGAGCACAACTGAAGGAGACAGAGACACAAAAAACCCTTCAAAAAATCAATGAATCCAGAAGCTGTTCCTTTTTTTTTGAAAAGGTCAACAAAACAGATATACCACTAGCAAGACTAATGAAGGAAAGAGAGAAGAATCAATAGATGCAATAAAAAATGATAAAGGGGATATCACCACCGATCCCATAGAAATACAAACTACCATCAGAGAATACTATAAACAGCTCTGTGCAAATAAACCAGAAAATCTAGAAGAAATGGATAAATTCCTGGACACATACACCCTCCCAAGACTAAACCAGGAAGAAGTCAAATTGCTGAATAGACCAATAACAGGCTCTGAAATTAAGGCAATAATCGATAGACTACTAACCAAAAAATGTCCAGGACCAGATGCATTCACAGCCGAATTCTACCAGCGGTACAAAGAGGAGCTGGTACCATTCTTTCTGAAATTATTCCAAACAACAGAAAAAGAGGGAATCCTCCCTAACTCATTTTATGAAGTCAGGATCATACTGATACCAAAGCCTGGTAGAGACACACACACAAAAAGAGAATTTTAGACCAATATCCCTGATGAACATCAATGCAAAACTCCTCAATAAAATACTGGCAAACTGAATCCAGCAGCAAATCAAAAAGCTTATCCACCAAGATCAAGTTGGCTTCATCCCTGGGATGCAAGGCTGGTTCAACATACACAAATCAATAAACGTAATCCATCACATAATCAGAACAAAAGACAAAAACCACATGATTATCTCAACAGATGCAGAAAAGGCCTTTGACAAAATTCAACAGCTCTTCATGCTAAAAAGTCTCAATAAAGTAGGTACTGATGGAACGTATCTCAAAATAATAAGAGCAATTTATGACAAACCCACAGCCAATATCATACTCAATGGGCAAAAATTGGAAGCATTTCCTTTGAAAAGTGGCACAAGACAAGGATGCCCTCTCTCACCACTCCTATTCAACATAGTGTTGGAAGTTCTGGCTAGGGCAATCAAGCAAGAGAAACAAAGAAAGGGTATTCAATTAGGAAAAGAGGAAGTCAAATTGTTCCTGTTTGCAGATGGCATGATTGCATATTTAGAAAACCCCATCGACTCAGCCCAAAATTTCCTTAACGTGAGAAGCAACTTCAGCAAAGTCTCAGGATACAAAATCCATGTGCAAAAATCACAAGAATTTCTATGCACCAATAACAGACCAACAGAGAGCCAATAGAACAATGAGAACACTAGGACACAGGTGGAGAACAACACACACTGGGTCCTGTCCTGGGGTGGGGATATGGGGGACACATAGCATTAGGAGAAATACCTAATGTAAACAATGAGTTAATGGGTGCAGCAAAGCTGCATAGCACATGTATACATCTGTAACAAACCTGCGCGTTGTGTACATGTACCCTACAACTTAAAGTATAAAAAAAGAGAGAGAAAGTTCTAAATATCTGAGAATAATCAAACAGAAATAGGGCAGCCAACCTGGGAGTCCCCAGTCCTACTTGTGTTGTTTGTCTTGTGCATCAGATTGTGAATGCTAAAAGTGGATTCCAGCCTCTGTGATTATTCTGTTTTGCTCTCTAAAGGAACAGCCATTCAGTGGTGGTTTGTATTCTCATTTGCCTCTCTTCAACATGTCACTTTAGTGTTAGGGTGCTGTTTGACAGGGTGAACTGGGATCCTCCCCTTTTCTCACTGAGGTGCTGTCTTGACTTACAGTCAGGAGCGAGGACCTGGGCAGTGTAAAGGACCAGCATGCTGTGCCCCACAGACCTCCTGCATTGCTTCTTCATATGTGGGAAGAGTTCAGTGCTGTCCTGGATCTCTGATATATGGGCTGCTTTTAGGATTTGCCAAAAGGAAGCTTTTAAAGCTGCTGTTTCTTTACAACCAGCAGCTTCATTACTTATGGGAGGTAGGTTGTCATCGGGGCAGTAAAGAGTTCATTTGGGAAAAGAGTGGAGAAGGAGTACAGCGGAAAATGGAATAAACCATGTATGAGTCAGTTTCTGTTCCACAGGAAAAACCCTTAACATCTTAGGGGCTAAAAGCAAGGAACTGTTCCTGTCACACTCCGGAGTGTGCAGATGGCCTGGGGCTTAGCAGATCTGGTCTGGCTTGCCTTGTGTCTTCATCCTGGGACCCATGCTCAAGGGCCAGTGTCTGCTTGGATCAGGTATTCTTCATGATGGTGAGGAGGGAAGCAGGAGGTCCCATCTCTCACATCTGCAGGGTTAAGGTCTCTGTCCTTGTCACATCCATTAAGGCCCAAGCAAGACCCATAACCATACACAAAGGCAAGGGGGGTTTATGCTGCATTTTCTGGAGAGAGTTGTTGCTAGTCACACGGCAGAGGGGGCATGCATGTATAATTTTGTTCCAGCAAAGGAGACAGCTGTCCATCAATCCTGGCACACCCCCTTGAATCTAGGAAAACCCCTCTTCTCTGTGCTGTGACATAGCACACGCTTCCAGGAAGCCTGTGACTTTCATGCTGGCAGTGACTGTCTAAACTTTTGCTAACAATGATGATTTTTTCAGTCTCCTGAGTTCCACGTGGGGTATCTTGGAAGTTCTGACTCCCTAGAAGGGATCCTCCATATGAGGAAAGCTCCTTTCCAAAGGCCTGTGTTTAGTCTGTATAAAAACAGGCTGCTCAATGGGTATGGCCTCGTAGAGACTTTTTTGGCCTACATTTTGTTATACATTAATTGTTGAGTTCTTCCTAATAGAGAATTCACTTCTACTCCCACCCAGTGTGGTTCACGTGGTTTCAGAATCATAGCCAAATAATTGTGAAGGTGTGCATGTGCAGAATGGGGTTTTATGATGAAAACTCAAGATGAAATATAAGAAGGGCCTGGGAAACAACAGTGACCCCTGCACTGCAAAGGGAGATACAGGTAGAATGAGATGGGGAAAATGGCCATCTCTTGTGAGGTGACACCATCTGGGGGAAGTGGAGGGCACTTCCTCCTCAGCCTCTGTCCCTGCATCCTCTCCAGTGCCCCAGTCCCTTCCACCTCACACTCTCTCTCTGCTCTAAGGAACAGTACAGAGTGTGAAACGTGTTCTTAGTAACCAGCCAGCCTGAAGCTTCATCACGCAATGGCTTCGCCATTTCCCCTACACATGTATGCTAGGCTGGGAACTTAGGAGGTGTATCCATGACTTCCCAACTAGCTGACAACACAGGCCTGTGTATCTCAGGTGATCCTGATGCAGAACTTTGCTGTATTTTGAATTTTTATTTTTTGCACCTTTTATTTTGTAGTGATTTCAAACTTACAAAAAGTGGGAAGAGTAATATAAAGAGCTTCTGTATACACTCAGATTCTCCCACTCTTAATATTTTGTCTCGTGCTTTTTCCTTCTCTTTCTATATGTACAAGCTATTATAGGTTTTTCTGAGTCATTTGAGTGCAAATTGCAGACATGACCTCTTTTGTCCTCAGATACTTTCATGTGTGTGTCCTAAGGACAAGGACATTCTGTAACACAACCTCAGTACAATAAGCAAAATCATGGTGCTTGTGTGGATACATCCTTTTATCTAGTCTATTGTTCAGACAGTTTCTCAATGGTGTTTTTTTGCCAAGCTTCTTTTGTCTCCTTTAATCTCATAAAGCTCTTCATTCTTTCTTGTCTTTGTTATCCTGTCATTTTTGAAGATAACTGGCTATGTTGAAGAATGTTTTCTGTTGGGGTCGTAAATGGATTAGATTCAGATGATGCATTTTTTTCAGATGAAAATTATACAAGTGATATTGTGTCCCTCAGTACATCATCATTCCAGGCGACCAGGATACCATTGTCCAGTTGCTGATACATGTTAACATTAATCTCTAGATTTAGATACTATCTTCCAGGTTTCTCCACTCTTAAGTTACTTTTATTTGTTTGTATAATTAACAAGTATTTCACAGAGCAATACTTAGAAAATAGGTTTATGTTCTACTTCTTATTAAACTTTTACTTTCTACCATTGACATATAATGATAATTCTTTCCTGAATCAATTGTTATTATGATTATTGTGACTATTTTTTTCTAACTTCATCATTTCTTCTGTATTTATTAATGGCATTCATTCCACTGTAAGGAAAATTTTCTTTTCTCATCTGTCTATTTATCTATATACCTACCTATCTAGCTTCTGTCTCTCAACAGATCTAACTCATGGTTTCTTATTTTACTGAAGAAGTTATAATCTGTTACCACTATTATTCCAATGTGCAGATTATCTCACAGTTGGCTACCAAGAGATCCTTTAAGCAGCTTCCTCTGTTCTCTTCACATGTTTCCATTTTTATTGGAGCCTATACTTACCTTCTCATGCATTAATAACAAGAATTTCTAAATCTATTTTATACTTTCCTTCATCCAACTCTAGAAGTACTGGCTGAAATCTGTGGTGAGTTCAGAAAGCAATCCCGAGTGGTGCCTGTGCTCTTTCATTGCTAGAGGGAGGCCATGGTGCCTCTGTTGGTAATTATTCACCTGGGGCAATTTTGATTCCCAGGGCACACTGGTAATGTCTAGGACATTTTTGGTTGTCGCTACTTGGGAGGATGTACTACTGGCATTTAGAGGACAGAGGTCAGGGATTCTGATAAACATCGTGCATTTTTTTCCCCCAGTGGTAGATTAGAAGCTTTCAGTGTGCCTCAAGCACTTGGAAATAGCAAAATAGTACCTAGTGATCAGCTCTGTGAGTTTTAACTCAAAAAGGAGAGTGGGAATCCACTGGAATCCTGAAGGACACCTCAGATTCTGGGGTGGAGAATGCAGGCAAATAGCCCCTAAGACAATGTGTTCCTCATAAAAGTGAGTGATGTCCCAGAATGTGAGGGGCAGAAAGTCTCCCTCTGTGTTGTACCTTTCCAGTGGGAATTCCATGGGACCAAGCCAAGGGAGAGCAGTTTGTTTCTCCCAAGCCCTGGAGCTAACTTGGGGTGATGCTTGGACACTCTGAGAAGAAAACATACTGGAAAAAGCTGCTGCCATTTTCTTAGACCTAGGACTAAGAGCAGCATGCTATTTTTAATCTGGGCTCATAAGTCAATCATTCTTAGGTGACACAGCAGCTTGCCCACAAACTCATTTTAGTTTTGGGCCATATGGGAGTGCTTGTGCTAGTATGGGGTAGGGGCCTCCACATTAGAACTAAGCAGTGACTGTGAAAAATGCCCCAGGAGTAGGTGTTGGAATTGTGCTCACCCTTGCTGCAAGTCTAGAGCCAGAGGAGGTCTGCTGCAGTCATGGTTTCTCCTGGTTGATGAGACTTGCAGTCAAGGTCATCTTGGTACCTGGAACCGGTCTCTGCGTATGAGTGCTGGATGCACCAGTCTTCTTCTCTGAGATCGTGAGTGGCTGGATCCTCTCTGCCCCACACTTCGGCTGATCTCTTGGCATTCAGAGCAACTGCTCCCTCGGATCAGCAGCCTAAGCAGCCCCACCCTTCCTATGTATAGACTGTGGTGCAGCAGAGCCCTCTGTACTCCATACCCAGGTAGATCTCCAGGCATTCAGAGCACCTGTGTGCCCAAATCAGCAGCTTTTGCTGCCTTACCCTTCCTGTGCAGAGAGTGGTGGAGCAGGGCCCTCTCTGCTCCATGCCCAGGCAGACCTCCAGATATTTAGAGCACCTGCTCCCTTGGAACAATAGCCTGAGCTTCCCCGACATTCCTGTGTAGAGATTGTGGTGTAGCAGAACCTGCTGCACTCCATGCCAAGGCAAATATCTGGGTATCTGGAGCACGCACTCCCCTGGATTAGAATTGAGGCGTTCTACCTCCTGCAGAGAAGCTGAGTGCAAGGAGGTTTCTCACATCCATGCCTAGGCACATCTCTGGGTGATCAATTGATGCCCACTGGACTCCCACACAATGCTGTTGCTTGTACCTGCTATTGGAGAACCTGTATTTATGCTTGCCCTTCTTGGTTCCCTCGTCCAGGGATAAGCAGGGAGCTCACACCATGGTGCACTTCAGGATCAGCCCAATACCAGAGGCAACAGAAGCCTTCTCCCAGTAAACAAGAATCAAGTATATACCCATCGGCATTAGCCACAGCTGGCTGTTACAAACAAGCACCGTCCATTGGCCTGTAGACAAACCGCATAGCCCAATATAGAACATGCTGACAAAAGTGCATAGTGTTATAGAAGCAAACCCAAAAACCCTATAATCACACCCCCTAGAGAGGGTTTGAAATGGAAAGAAAAACAATGATGTAGGGAAAGAAAGAAAAAAAATTCTGTCTGTATGAAAATAATTACAAAAATTGGAAGTGACAATGTGTCCAGATGAGAAAAAAACAGCACAAGAATCCTGGAACCATGAAACATCTGAATGTTGTGACACCATCAAAAGATCGCACTATCTCTCCAGAATGGTTCCTAACCAAAATGAAAACTCAAAAATGACAGATAAAGAATTCAAAGTATACATTGCAAGAAAGCTCAATGAGATCCAAGACAAGGTTGAAAATCAACAAAAACAAATTTCTTAAGCAATCCAGGAGATGAAGAAAGAGATACACATTTTAAAAGAAATCAGTCAGAGCTTGTGGAATTCATAAACTCCACTTAAGAAATTTCTAAATACGATAGAAAGCTTTATTACTAGACTAGACCAAACAAAACAAATCACTTCAGAGCTTGAAAAGTAGTACTTGAACTAACCCAGACAAAAAAAATGAGCAGTCTTTGAGAAATATGACGTTATATAAAATGACCAAACCTCTGAATTGTTAGCATTCCTGAGTGAGAAGGAGAAAACATAAACAATGTGGAAAGCATATTTGACATAATCCAAGAAAATTTCCCTAATCTTGCTAGTGTCATAGACATCCAGATGCAAAAAATACTGAGAACACCTGCCAGATACTATACAAAATGAACATCAATGCGTATAGTCACCAGGCTTTTCAAGGTCAATGAAATGAAAAATCTTAAAAGTATCTAGAGACATATGTTGGATAATGTACAAAGGAAGCCCCATCAGGTTAACTGCAAAGTTCTCAGTGGAAACTGTACAAGTCAGAAGTGATGGGAGCCTGTTTTCAGCATTTTTAAAGACAAGAAAATTCAACCAAGAATTTCATATCCTGTTAAACTAAGCTTTATAAGCAAAGAGAAATAAAATATTTCTCAGGCAAACAATCAGTAAGGAAATTTGTTACCACTAGACCAGGCTTACAAGAGATTCTTAAGGA
This sequence comes from Pongo abelii, assembly GCF_028885655.2. Lineage (NCBI taxonomy): Eukaryota > Metazoa > Chordata > Mammalia > Primates > Hominidae > Pongo > Pongo abelii. The sequence goes on from NC_072006.2 coordinate 19,192,960, forward strand.
AGTACTACACATGAAAACAAAAGAAAGATCCTGCTAACATTAAAACAAACAAGTACATAGTCCACAGACTTTGTAAAGCAACTATGCAATAGAAACTACAAAGCAACCAACTAATAACTTCATGAAGGGATCGAAATTTCATTTAGTTCTTAAATGACCATATGTAGTCATAGTTATAATTCTTCCCATTGTGCAGATGAGTTAACTGGGTCTCCTAGAGATGACATCCCTAGCTCTCTCATTAGGGGTTCCATCTATCAGTTTCCCACTTTACCAGGGAGACTTCATTCTCTCAGATACTGGGAGTGTGGCCACTGATGGCTCACAGCTGAGTCCTTCTGTGGGCATTTATCTGAGTCAAAGGAAGCTGCTTTGTCCAAGTTCATGTCCCTCTTGGAATTGCCTTTTTTAAGTAATAGGTCTATAAGGGGGTACAAAATGTTGACTCTTTTGCCCTCATACGCTATCACTCTGAGGATATCCCCATTGCAGAAGTCTCCATGGGCCTGACTTTGGCCTCTGCTGAGCTGCACCCCTGCCTGACACTTCCCTCTGCCCCACCCCATGCCCCTCTGCTGAGCTGCACCCCTGTCTGACTTCCTTCTGCCCCACCCCATGCCCCTGCCTCCCCAGCACATGCCTCAGTAAACCTCTTGCCCATGAATCTCCATCTGAGTCTGTTTTCAGGAACCCTAACCAAGAGATGGTGGAGTCAGGACACACACCACAAATATCCTGCCTTTTAAACTACAGTGAGTGTTAGGTCTGTGAATGTTTGGAGGATGGGGCAATACTTGTTTAGGAGACTGGATGTCTCTCTTCTCAGGATTCGAGGGGTAGGATGCTCCAAATGTTTTCAGACCTGAGACCTATTTGGAAAAATGGTGTTTTATCTGGAAACTTACCTCTTCTTGAAAATCTCTTACTCAGCTAGGACTACTTTTCCCTCTTTACTCCTTAGTAAAATGAAAACCAAAGCTTCCATTTGTATTGGACTTGGTGAAATATATCACTTACGAAATTTCTTTGGATCCACCTGATGGGGAAGGCTAGGCAGGTAACATAAACCCCTTGTAATTTTGTGGAAATATGTAGAAGGGAATTTGGGGACAATAAGGCAGGTCATGTAATTTTCAGATAAATTTTTGTTGCATTGCACAGTAAGCTTCATTTGCCACCCTGGCTCTGGGACTGGCACTTAATGGTGTGTCAGCTGCATCATTCCTAGAAGTTATCCTGGTTGCAGATAGCAGGAGTCCTGAGAAACACTGGCTACCTTTCCCATGATGACACTGGTCATTTCCCAAAGGCCATCGGGGTGGTGTTCACAGAGTTGGTGCAGCATCCTTAGCAGGGGCCCAGGTGGTTTCCTTCCATCTTCTCCATCATTCATTCGGCTCTAGATGTTGGACACACAGCTCATAAGTGAAAGGCAGACACCATAGTTGGAGACATTCTGTCCCACACTACAGCCTGAAACTTGAGGAGTAGGAGCAGGAGGAGGTCACAGGGGGTGAGAAGAGGGTGTGGAGAGTGAGTGTGAGAGTTTGTGTGTGTGTGCGTGTGTGTGTGTGTGACAGAGAGAGAGAGAGAGAGAGAGAGAGAGAGGATTCTTTCCAAGAACTCTGACTTTTCTCTTCTGTACAGGCTTTTCTTTTCTTTTTTTTTCTTTTTTCTTTTTTTGTAATGACCTGGCTGCCTTCTTAGATGTTATTGCCTGGACTTGGGTCCTATGCCCCCTGGGGTGAGGAAGACCAGGAAGTTTATTGCCTGGTGCTTTCAGACTTTCCACTCAGGGGAAGGGAAAGGGAATAGGGAATGGCTGTTGAGGTTTTCAGTACAAAGTTTCTTAATATGTGAGTCCACAAAGAGTTTGTAGAAACTCCATTGTACTCCAAATATTACAAGCATGTTTGTGCAGGAGTGTGCATTCGCATACATACACACCATTTCTACAATACTCATCTGATTCCTAATGGGATCAGTGACTATTACACTATTCTAATGTTGAAATATGGATGCTGAGTTGTAAATGCAATGCCATGAGTTTGCACTGAATTTAAATGCAGACTCACTTCTTGAGATTTACATGTCCATTATTTTCAACTGAACTGGGCATCAGGCTATCTCCTCTCTACATTCAATGAAAGTAGAATACAGGAGAATGAAAGAGGATGAAATGGAGCACTCTAAAGCCAAGCCAAAGCCCACCTGCTAATCGCAGTCACTGAGTCCACAGCAGTGATGATTTCTCTGGTGGTGAAGGCTTTGTAGGGAATGTGACCTAAGATATCCTCTCTTCCCCAGGAGCTCAGAGTATAGCTGACAGAGCATATATCTGAAGACATTCAGTGCCATGAAAAACAAGAAAATGTTTATTAAATACTAAGTGGCTTTCAGAACTCAGGGAGCATGTGAGAACAATTTTTTTCCCACTTTGGAAGGAGTTTCACTCTTTTTGCCCAGGCTACAGTGCGATGGTGTGATCATGGCTTACTGCAATCTCTGCCTTCCAGGTTCAAGCGATTCTACTGCCTCAGCCTCCCAAGTAGCTGGGATTACAGGCGTACACCACTATACCCAGCTAATTTTGTATTTTTAGTAGAGATGGGGTTTTACCATGTTGGCCAGGCTGGTCTTGAACTCTCGACCTCAAATCATCCACCTGCCTTGGCCTCCCAAAGTTCTGGGATTATAGGCCTGAGCCACTGCACCCAGCTGTGAGAACACCTTATGCTGAAAATAAACTGCCGATTAACTCATAGTTGATAAGCTGTGAGGCATATATGGGCATATCAACCACACCAATAGGTCATTCAGCCATAGTATTTGTTAGTTTCAGTTTTAAAAATAGAGACATAGGGAGGATCCAAGGGGAAATAACCTATAATTTAATCACTCAAACACTCCTAGCTGACACTAAAAGAGGTAGAAAGAACACACACACATTTTTGTAATATTCAAATGGAAAAGAAAGATTCAAAATATAAAAAAAAGCAAAAGCAAATTATTCATCGCCCTACCCACACTACCACCTCTCTTCCGTGATATCCACTGTTAATAAATACAAATGACTGGCTGCCTGTCTCCTTTTCTATATTTTAGACTTTTATGTGTATATCCATATGTGTAAATATGTGTCTAAATGTCTATATAGCCACTCATACACATGCATGTTTACTTTTGTTTTTACAAGCTTTTTATTAGCACACCACATATACCTTGCTTTCAATAAAATAATATATTCAAGATATATTAAAATTACTGCCAGTTTAACACATATGTTGCTATCTAATTCTTAACCACTCTTCCATCATGTGTGTGCTCTATAATTTATTTGAGCAGTCTCTAGTGATGACACCATTTTGATCATGTTAAAGTTTGTGCTATTACCAGGACATTGCCATGGTCATCCACAAGTTTCACAGAGTGTTGGTGACACTATAAATGATATATTCATAGATTCTTAACATATTGTAAGTGTAGGTTTATTAACATCTATTAAGTGTATGATTGGTGTAGGGGATGGGCCTGTGATCCAGACCTGGTCTATGAGGCATGAGAAGGAGTGAGCTAAGGAGTGCATAGGAGGAGGTTACTCACATTCAGGAAGGATGGGTGGAACAGAGACTTTTCCCTAGGATCTTTCTGCCTCTGGATGTTGGTGTTGATGATTTGATGTCTGGAGCTGTAGCAACTACCTTGCTACCAGCTTGAGGCTGAAGCATCATGAACAGAAAGGTAAGGGTGAGAGAATCCCAGGGAAGCAGAGCTAGATGCTGGGAGTTCTGTTCTTAAAGCCTGTCTCACCTAGGGCCTTCTTATTATGAAAGGTGGAGCACTCCCTTTGCATTCAAGCCATTTTTAATTAGGGCCTTTCTTCACATGCAGCAGAAAGCCTCTTGCCACTTCCCAATGCCCATGCAGGTTTCTTCTACATGAGTTTCTCCTTCCCTCACTTCTCCATTCTCCTACTTTTGTGGCTGGTGGATTTGCCTCCTTCCCATTTCCTCTGGGCCCATCCACTCTTACAAAAATATTAATGTCTACTCATAAAAATCCAGATCTTCAATGATGCTAATGACTTTTAAGTACAGAGCTTTTCAAAAACTCCACAAAAGCCTCCAAGTGGGCCTGAGCAACAGGTTTACTTGGGTGGAGGTTTTGTACAATAAAAAGTGTGTGGTATTTTCACAGTAGTCAGTTAGGAACATTGGCTTTTTCTATTTTGGCTTTCTTCTTCCCATTCACCACCCTCTGGATGGTGTAGGGTGGACACAGGCATTTTGGTATCTGGCTAAGAGGAAGTTGAGTTGGGATGCATTTAACCTGGGGTGAGGGGAACACATTCCCATGGTTCTCAGTCACTCCTGTGCATAGTCATGTTGCCTCAAACTGTCCTGGTGTAGGAGTGGCCCCAGACAAGGCCCCACCATCCCCTCGGTTTTTACCTAAAGCAGCGAGGAGAGGTAGAAGCTTGATCAGAAAATGTCCCCAGCACCTCACATTGGAAGCCTGTGATTAGCAGAGAGGAAAGAAGGTTTGCAATGTGTGGAGTCAGAAGCCCATCTGTGGATAATGATTCCCAGCAGAAACATGGAAAATTTCAAGTGAGTGTTTGATTCTTTTTGACCCTTGTCAAAAAAGGAAGTTTTATTCTATTGGAAATGTAGGCAGTAATATGGCATATAACATTATTAGTGTATCATGCAGTTGTTTTTATTTTTGATGGGAGTTGAATGAGCTACAACTTCTCAATTTTTGACCTTCATAGGGCACAGATCTGTGTGGTGAAACTACCCATAGTAAGGACATATGTATGTGAAGTGGCACAGAACTGATGGATGGGGCTGACCTCCTAGCTCTTCTTATCCTGACCAAGTCTGGAAGCTCCACATAATACAGATATAAAATTGTGACCAGCAGTAAGACAGCTCAAAGAAATACTTGCTTCAGGACAAACTCCTCCTGCACTGTCAATGAGCTAATAGATATAGCACATAAGGACATTTTTAGACAATTCTGAAGCTCAGTACAACAGTGACAGTTTAAAAATGCTGTATTTGTGTCCATTGTCAATAGAAAGATTTGATAAGGTCCTCAATTTTAAAACAAGAAAATTTAGAGTTATTAAAATCTTAGAGCTTGCATATGAAAGGAAAATGAGAGGCTTTTCCAAATTGGACAACAATCAGAAAAATGTGCATGATATGGCCAATTATGAGTTTTGAATGAAGATGTTATGCACCATCAATTTTACAAGTGATCAAACCTTTTAGTGGAAAGACTGGTTTATTCCTCTGCTATATTTAGTCAAAATCCTATGATAAATTAAATGTCTTATAACGAGACAAACAGTGATTCATTAGTTGAGTATAAAAACATCAAATGAAATTATGAGTTGTGTCAGTAGCTAATTAATAAAAATATCATGTGAGGAAGTAAAAATCATGTGGATTCAGAAGGGCAAATCTGCCCTTTCATCTGCAGAGTGGAGAGATGGATTGATGTTAACAAAGCCAGTGGCATCATGAGTAGGACACAATGTTTCTCTCAAGATGCAGCTTTGAAATGTCAAACAGCCTATTGCTGGCTGACAACTGCTTTCTGACTCTGGGTGGGTGCCTGAGGCTGGGGTTAGACAGAGCCCCTTCTCCCTGCCCAGCACCCAGCCCTGCAGCTGCTTCCTCTAGTCCAGCAGGTAACATCCCAAAGGATGCATGGTGGAACTCCCAATACCTCCATTGACAAGTTAAATACCTCTTAACAAATCAAATTCATCACATTTGTCCCCCACCTCCCCATTTAAATGCTCATGTCAGAGGCTTTTGAACCAGAGCAACTCCATCTTGAGTAGGGGCTGGGTAAAATGAGGCTGAGACCTACTGTGCTGCATTCCCAGATGGTTAAGGCATTCTAAGTCATAGGATGAGATAGGAGGTCAACAGACTGCTTTCTGACTCAACGGAAGACCTCATCCTCTAGAGTCAGGGACTGTCAGAAACTTCACTTATCAGTAAGAAGAACATCCTATTGCCTGGAGGATCTATATCCACCTTTCCACAGAAGCACAGAGCTACAGGGAAGGGGTTTATGGACAGAACATTCCACATCTGGCTGGACTTTATGGGTTCTAAGGACACAGGACCTAGGTCCACTTTGCACACCAGGCTTGACACTGGGTTCTTTACACGGAGGCCTTCCATGCCCTGAGTACATCGATGTCACCTCAAAATCCTTTCCCCTGGTCCTAGAAAATCCTCTTTTCTTTTTTCAGTCATCCCAGATTTCTTGGTGTGAATTTATTCCCTTATTGCAACAAGCCAATAGATGTGAATCTGTTGACTGCAGAATTGGTGTTAGTGACTGATTGCAAGAGGATATGTGTTATTTTTCTGGACTTTGTGATGTTTGCAGTATTTTTCAGCATTTTCATACATATAATTTCCATGACTTATTTTCTCTTCCTAAATAAACATTAATTTTTGTGCTTAGTTTTGTATTGCTAACATAGTGCTTTTTTATTTTTATTTTTATTTTTTTTCCACAGAGAGACCCTATGTATACTTCTCAGACCCTTCACCTCCTTGGTTCTCCTGGCCTTGTTATGGCAAGTGTCTGCTTGCCCATGGAAAGACTGTGCTGTCTTTTGCTTCTCTGGCCTCCGATGCAGTCAACCCTCCTTCCAGAGTGATTTCTCTTTGCTGGATTAGCGGTTTCTAACTTCTTCATTTTCAGTCTTTTACCACTGATTTGTGACATTATTTTTGGGAAAGAAAGTCTTAGAAAAGGCATAAAATTTCCAAAATGGGAACTGAATGATATGGAATTTTTAATTTCGATATTTGTAGGCACAGATAGGTGTAGTGAAACCCTGTCTGACTCTCCTACAAAGACCTAGTGGCTTCAGGACACAGTTCAGACAATTCATTGGCTCAGAAGATATTCCTGCTCACCTTCAGCATCCCTATCCACTTCTTCCCTCCTAGAGAGCAGACACACAGGCAGAAGGTGGGGGAAGCCCATTATACACTCCCACTTTACTCCCAACTTTCTCAAGGGAGAGAGAATTGTGTCTGAGAAGTGGCTGGTTTACACAAAATCAGGTCTTCATTGTGTGTCTTGAGGATGGTTGCTTGTGTCAAAGGAGATCTTCCATCCAGGTAGAAAATCATGAGCAACTCCCCGCAGGGATGTCTTCACCCCTAATCACCACTCTGAGCACCTCCTACTCTGCATGCAACCCCTCTCTCCCACCAGAAGCCTGAGTGACTACATCTGCCCACCCCCAAGAGGATGAGGCTCAGACTCAGTTCCCCCCAGGTCATGACCTCCTGGGTGGTGCTTCACTTCCCAGATCCCAAAGACCTCTGTAAAATCAAGTCCAAGTGGAGATGAAATGGATGTAGATGCTCTCCACTCTCCCTGTGCACGTGTTTCTCACTCTGGATTTCTAGGTGTGGCACATGGGTGCCGGCCTCTGGACAATTTGGGCAGATTTCCTCTTATCATTTTGCGCCCCTACCCTCTGCCATGTTCATGGCAGCAGCCCTTGCTCAATGTGACTCTGAGCATGGAAGGTATTGGAGAGCCCTGCCCGGGTCACCTACCATGAGGCTGCCCCGCTGTACCCTGAAATGGCAAAGGGGTCTCTGCATGGTGGGCTGTGTGACTTTGGACTGTAGTTTCCTGTTCAGGGCAGAAATATCCACTGTTGTCTGGAATGCTAGTGACAATGAAGTTATGTTCTTTATTAATGAGAACATCCTTCTTGAAAACTGAAGAGCGTCCACTGCATTACAGTCGTGAATGTTTTAATTTCTACATTCTTTATGTTAAGCTTGACATAATGACTTGATTTAAATCCAAGTCCAGAGAAAGGACCAGTGGGTGTGAACGTGAACAATGCTCCTAGGGTACAACCTCCCAGCACAGGGCACTGCCTCCCAGCACAGGGCATAACCTCCAAGCATAGGGCACAATCTCCCACGATAGGACACCACCTGTTACCATAGGACACAGCCTCCCAGCATAGGACACCACCTCTCATCATAGCATATAGTCTCCCAGCACAGGGCACTACCTCCCAGTGTAGGGCACAGCCTCCCTGTCCAGCATAGGGCATTACTTCCCTGCGTAGGGTGTACCCTCATGGGACTGATCAAAGGAGGCACTGCTTTCATACTGGAACCTGGGCTGCTCCCTTTGGAAGAAGTCAGACTTGGAGGAGGGTGCTGGTGGACAAGGAGAGCTTCATAAAGGGACTGCTAAAACCCTTCCTGTGTGCACAGCCCCAGACAGCCAAGAACTCAGAGGGAGCTGATGCTACTGTTTAGCTGCAGGAGAAGGGGGCGTGTGCACCGTTCACCGGGGATGTAAGAAACAAGGGGCGAGGGCAGAAACCTCTGCTGTGCAAAAAAGCCTCCTGATGCCTTCTCTGCCTGTATCCTGGTGCAGACCTGCAGAGGAGACCTCCCCCAAGGTAGGAACCACCAATCCAAGGGTCAGAGCACTACAGTGGCATGGGTGTAGGAGGTGGTTGGTGCAGCTAACCTACTACAAACCCCTAGACATTCTGACACGTGGATTTCACCAAGGACATTCTGTCCTCCCAAGGAACTTCATAGATCTGGAAAGAGCAAAACTGTTTCTGTGAAAGGAAAGAGAATGGGACAATCAGTGTGGGTTGCAGTTAAAGCTGGAGATGCTTAGGCATGAGACATCATCACCATAACCTCAACACCATGGTCATCACCATCATCACCACCATCACCATAAGCATCACTATCATCACCATCACTATTATCTTCACTGGCACCATTTCTGCCACCACCAGGAACACCTCCGACACCAGTACCAGCATAATCCCCACCATCACTACCATCATTACCACCATCACCACTATCACCATCATCATTGTCGTCACCACCACCATCATCATTATCAATACCACCATCTCTGCCATCATCACCATCACCACCACCACTATTACTACCATCACCAACTTCACCACTATTACCATCACCACTATTATTACTACAAGAGCTACCATCATCACCACCATTATAACCACCACCACCATCACCATCATCACTATTATCACAATCACATCACCATTATCAATACCAACATTACTACTGTCATCACCATCACCATCTCCACTACCACCATCACCATCAGTATACTCACCATCATTATACTCATCATGAGCACCATTACCATTATAATCATCAACACCATCATCATCGTTACCATTACCAGCATTACCACCATACCATCATCATCACCTTCAAAATTATCATCACCATCACCATTTTCATCTCCAGCATACCATTCTCATCGCCATCATCATCTTCAGCACCACTGCCAGGTGTCTGTCAGTAGCTGTTCTGCATTGGACATTGTGCCACACCATTTATAAACTTCATATGATTACATTGTCATGCTAATTCTAAATTTTATAGAAAAAAAGAAGGTGGTAATTGGCTTTGTAACATGATAGAAGAGTGTGAGAATCTGGTTTTTCTTCTCAGAACTATCTGCAATCCATGAAAGAGAAGAATCACTGTATTTCTCAGCTCCCACATTGCTGGATCTTCCCTAGAGAGGTCTGATGTGGAAATCCACAGTGAAGTCTTCACTGGTTTGCTCATCTCCACCCTCAGATTTTGTTTCTCTGGTTCTAAAATGTTTAGAAACCCATATCCTCTGCCACATGAAGCATTGGCATCTTGCTCTCTGTGGCTGCACTCTTGCTTTAGCCCATCACATAGCCCGGCCTCTAGAGAAACTGGACTCTTTGATGTTCTCCAGACACATAACTGTCCAGGCTCACATAATTCCTTCTCAAATGTTTACCTATAAATGCCCACTCCACTGTAGATCTTTGCCTCCACAAATGCTACTTGCTTCTCAGGTTTAGGTCTACACAAATCCTACCTATGACTCCCTCTCTCACCCATATAGCCAGCCAGGTGTGACCCTTTTAATTTGGGGGTCTGATAGCACTTTTGTGTGCACAAGAGGAATTTTCTCTCCTCCTCTTAGGGTCGTTCTTACTTGTGTGTCTATTTCTGTCACCCACCAGGCTATGAGGTCTTAGAAGACAAAGATTGAATCTCCTTCCCCTGTGATTTGCCTCTCAGAGATCTCTGAGATAATCACAAACAAAAACTAGCTAACTAATAATGAACATAACACTCAATAATATATTATAACCTCATAACTACTTATTAGGTATTATTACTTTCTTCATTTTAGAGATGAAATAACTGAGCCACAGAGAGGCTAGGGAAATATGTCAAATTTACACAGCTTGTAAATGGAAGAATCAGGGTTTTAACCTGTGTAGTCAGACTCCATGTCATTGTCATGATGTGAGATGCCTCAGCACTCTGCTGTCCTCAAAACTTTGTGCATTTGAGAAATTTCTTATCAAGCCACAGTTATGCTGGTTTTGAACTGGAGCTCAGAGGATGGGGTCATTTAAAACGCCAAGGTCATCACCACCTCATACAGAACTTGACAATGATTCACACAAATGTGTCTTGGCCCAAATATAAAATGCATAAAAAGGAAGTGTGAGAGAGGGAAAATGTAATCATCAGCCTAGAGCCCCAAAAGTAAAATAAGGTAGAAATGAAAATGAATCACAGGTGCTACAAAGCTCATTCTCTTCCACTGAACAAGGAATTGGGTAAGAAATGCAACTGGAAGCCATGTGCTGGCACCCGAGCAGTTCCAAGTTGGTTCAGGGCAAAATGACCCTCTTGGTACTTTGGTGAACATGATAAGTGAGTGGATGAGAAGTGTGAATGATCACCCAGTTACGCTGACCAGGAATACTTGACTGCCCAAAGATGGATAAAATATTTTTCTGTGTACTCTAAGGAACTGTTAAGATCCTGAATTTCATTACACTTCTTTATGTGGTTTTTCGGACCCCTATGTCCAAGATGTCCAGAAAAGAGGAAGAGGTGAGCAGGTACAAAGTGGGGTCTGAGTTCTGCTTGTGCCTTTCTGGTAGCCTAGTGGTGCCTGAAGAAGCACAAACATCTACCTGGTGCTATTAGGTGGGCATTTGTGGTCATTATTAGGGCTGTCTTCTAAGTATTTCAGTTTCTTCTCTTAAGTGCAAGACAGGATTGTCCCTCTTCTTCCTTTGAGTTTGGTGTGGTCATGACTTGCTATGGCGATGAAGAAGAAATGAGATGTCTAGTCATCATGCTGGTTCTTGCCTGAATTCCATGTGCTTTCTTTTCTTTTTTTTTTTTTCATTGCGGTATTCTTTTATAGGTCCTGTGAGATTTATGCTCTAAGGAGATTCTATTTTGTGTATTTGTAGGATTTGTTTCAAGATGTAGAGCTCCTTTTAGCAGTTCTCATCATGCTGGCCTGGTAGTGGCAAATTCTCTCAACATTTGTCTGAAAAAGACTGTATCTTTCCTTCATTTATAAAGCTTAGTTTCACTGGATACAAAATTCTTGGCTGATTTTTGTTGTTGTTGTTTAAAGAGGCTAAAGATAAGAATCTAATCCCATCTAGCTTGTAAGGTTTCTGCTGAGAAATCTGCTGTTAATCTGATAGGTTTTCCTTTATAGGTGACCTGATGATTTGCCTCACAGCTCTTAAGATTCTTTTCTTTAACTTGACTTATTTAACCTGATAACTATGTGCCTAGGTGATTATCTTTTTGCAGTGAATTTCCCAAGTGTTCTATCAGCTTCTTGTATTTGTTTGTCTAGATCTCCAACAAGGTCAAAGAAATTTTCCTCGATCATTCCTTCAAATAGATTTTCAAACTTTTAGATTTCTCTTCTTCCTCAGGAACACCAATTATTCTTAGGTTTGGTCATTTAATGCAATCCCATACTTATTGGAGGCTTTGTTTATTTTTTAATTCTATTTTCTTCATCTTTATTGGACTGAGTTAATTTGAAAACTTTGTCTTCGATCTCAGAAGTTCTTTCCTCTACTCATTTGAGTCTATTGCTGAGATTTTCCAGTGGATTTTGAATTTCTCTAAATGTGTCCTTGATTTCCAAAAATTGTGATTGTATTTTGTTTATTCCATCTATTTTCACTGGAGATCTTTCTATTCATATGCTGCATCTTTTTTTTTTTTAATTTAAGTTGGACTTCACATTTCTCAGGTGCCTCCTTGGTTGGTTTAATAAATGACCTCCTGAATTCCTTTTCTGGCAATTCAGAGATTTCATCTTGGTTTGGATCCATGGCTGGTGAGCTGATGCAATTTTTTGGGGTGTTAAATAACCTTAATTTGTCATACTACCAGAATTGTTTTTCAGTTTCCTTCACAATTGGGTAAGCTGTGTCAGAGGGAAGATCTGGGACTCAACGGTGGCTTGAGGGCTGACGGCAACAAGCTATTCCTGTCATGCTCTGCCTCCTGCACATGAGCTGGGGGTCAGCAGCTCTGCCGCTGGCTTGGCTTGTGTCTTCATGCTGGGGCCCATGCTGAAGGGGTGGTGCCTCTCTGGGCCAGGTTCTTGTCATGGAGGCTCAGAGGAGAGCAGGAGGACCAGCCTCTCACAAATGCAGGGTTAAGTTCTCTGTGCTTGTTCCATGTGTTAACATCCTATAGGCCAAGCAAGTCCCATGACCATGCACAACAGCAATGGGGGTCTACTCCGCATTTTCTGGAGAGAGGTGCTGCTGACTGCATGGCACAGGGCATGGATGTATACTTTAGTTCCAGCAAGAGAGTCAGCTGTCCATCCATCCTGCCATACCCCCGTGAATCTTGGAAAAACACTGCTGTGACATGGCACATATGTGCCCAGGAAGCTGGTGGATTTCATGCTTGCGGTGGTTGGCTGAGCTCCTGCTATCAAGGCTGACTTTTCTCTGTCTCCTCTCTTCCATCCTGGGATGTCTGGGAAGTGTTGGCTTCTAAGGAGTCCTTCAAGTGTGGACAGCTCCCTTTTCAGGCCCTCTCTTTCTTCCCTATAAAAATGAGCAGGTCAAAGGCCATGGCTACAGAGAGTACTTTTAGGCCTATAGTTTGTGATCCATTGATTAGTGTGTTGCTCTGGATGAAGAATTTACCCCTGTCTACCTCCATTCCCACTGCTACCCATTGGTGGCAATGTGGTACCAGACTCACAGGCCCATCCTGGTGGGGGTGTGAATGTGGGATAGGGGGCGTATGGTGAACACCCAGGAGGAAACAGAAGAAGGGGGCTGGGAAATAGTAGTGATCTCCCTGTGCTGCAGAGAGAGGTGCAGGTAGAGTGAGTGGTGGGGAATGTGGCTGTCCCTTGTGAGTGCTGTATGGGTTCTGCAGAGGCCCCTCTGCTTGGCTCTGTGCTTGCTGCTCTGGGTTGCCTGGGTGTGCAGGGTTTTATTGCTCAGAGCAATGGCCAGTAGATGGCACAGCCTCCTGTTCCTGCAGTGGTCCCCACGGCCTCTGCTGGACAGGCCCAGAACGGACCCTCTCAGAAGACAAGGACTCTCTCAAGGTGGGTGATGAACATGTGGGCACCTCTGTGGACAAGTCTGGTTTCTTTCCTCTCTTTCACTCTTCCTCCTTTTGCTGATCTCCCTGTTCACTCTCTTCCTCCCCTCCCCCTTTACAAAAGCTACCCATCTCCCATCTCCTTCTTGTTCATGGTCCCTTCTAGAGGTCAGAGGTATGAATGCCAGAGAAAATCTACTTTTGTTCCTGTGGTTAACAGCAACACGTGATCCATTTGTGACAGACACAGTTTTCCATCCACGATGAGGAGTCTAAGGAGAAGATTTACCTGAGTCCAGACGTGATAAATCTCTAGAGAGTAGAACTCTCTTACTGGTACCTGGTCAGGCTTGGTGCTTACATTCTGCTCCAAACAGCTTCATCCTCTCCCATAAAACATAATATCACCACCATCTCCATCTAAGCCATCACCATTATCTTCACCACAATCACCACTGTCCCATCACCATCACCATTAGCACCACTGCTGTAACCATCATCACAAGTGTCACCATCATTATGTCCACCAATGTCACCATCATCACCCTCAGTACCATCAGCACCATTATCCCCATTATCATCAACATCCCAACACCACTATTACCATCACTATCAACCACCATCACCATCATTATCAACACCATTGCCACTGCCATCACTATTACTAATAACATCACCATCACCACTATCACCACAACCACCACCATTACCATCACCGTCATCATCACTACCATCACCAACACCATTGCCATCACCATCAACACCACAATCACCATGGTAATCCTCATCAGTAACACCATCATCATCATGACTACCATTACCAGTATCAACATGACCACCATAATCACCATCATCACCACATCACTATCTTCATTACCGTCATCATCACCATAATCACCGCCACTCTCACCACCATCATCACTATCATCAGCACCATATTCTCCGTTATCATCACCGCCATCACCATTACTGCCACCACCATCACCATCCCCACTTTTGCCACATCATAACCACTACCACCACCATCACCAACATTATCACCACCATCATCACTACCATCACCACGCTATGACCATTATCACCAACATGACCACTACAATCCCCATCATCACCATCACTGTCACTACCATTACTATCATCATCACCACAATCACCACTGCTGCTATAGCATCATCATTAGCATCTTCACCACCACCACAATCTCCACCTCCACAATACCATCATCATCACCATCATCATTATCACTGTCACTGCCAGGTGTCAGCAGTTACTCTGCATTGGACATTGTGTTATGCCCTTTATCAACCTCATGTGATTATACAGTCACTCTGATTCTATATTTTATACAGAAAAAGAAGGTGGTAATTGGCTTTGTAATATTATAACTGCCTTCTATTCTCTGAACTATTTTGAAATCAATAAAAATGAAGACTTATTTTATTTCTCATCTCCCACATTGCTGGATCCTGTCTAGATAGGTCTGGTCTGGACATCCACAGTGAAGTCCTCACTGGTCCACTGGTCTCCGCCCTTAGATTCCATTTCTCTGGTTCTCAAATGTTCTGAAAGCCACATCCCCTGCCACATGAGGCCCTGGAAACTTGCCCTCTGTGGCTGTCCTTCAGCTTTTGCCCAACACATAGCTTGGCCTTTAGAGAAGCTAGACTTCCTTGATATTCTCAGACACATCCTGTCGAAGCTTATATGAATTTGCCCTTCTGGAAAGTGCACCAGTAGCTCCCCACGCACCCTAGATCTTTGCCTCTTCAAATATAACATGCTTCTCAAGTTCAGGTCTACACAAACCTTTTCTATAAATCCTTCTCTGATCCATGTAATCAGGTGTGAACCTTTTGATTTTGGTCTCCTACATCATTTTTATGTTCACTATAGGCAGTTATCATCCTCCTCTCATGGTCTTTCTTATTTGTGTGTACATTTCTGTCCCCCACTAGTCCATGAGGTCCTGGTGAGCAAGGACTGAGTCTCTTTCCCCATGTGATTTGCCTTTCAGAGATCACTGAGAGAATCACAAACAAAAACTAGCTAATAATAATAATGTCACCTTACAATGAACATAACATTCAATAATTTATTATAGCATCACATAACTACTTAGTAGTTACTGTCTTGATTTTACAGATGAAAAAATTGAACCACAGAGAGGCAAGTATTACAAAGTCTCACAGCTTATAAGTGGAAGAACCAGGCTTTTAATCCACGTAGTCTGGTTTCATGCTTTTCACATGAGGTTAGACGTCCCAGCAGTCCCCAGTCCTCAACACCTTTGGATACTTGGCAAATTCCATGGTGGGCCCAGTTTGATAGCCTTTGACCTGGAGCTCAATGTTTGAAACCCCTGAAACTCCAGGGTCATCTCTCCTCATATGGAACTTGACACTTATTCACACCCATATATCTTGGCCCAGAATCCCTGTTTTGGAATTCCCTTCCCCTGTCACCTCATTAATTCCTCTTCAACTTTTGTGATTCCACAGAAATTAGGACATTCTCCATAAAGATGACTGTCAAGATTGGGCTACCCAGAGGGAGACCATGTAATCAGAATTCAATTTCAAGTGGCTTATCTGGAAGGCAGTCCCAGGGTACACTCCTAGGACAGTGAGAAAATGAAATGGGGATGAGAAGGTGGTCAATACTATGCGTGTGAGCTGTCAGGCTACTGCTATGCAGCTCATGTCTGCTGGGAACTTCTGGGAGATTGTGTTTAACATGTCAGCTGGTGTCAGTCCTTGGAGAATGTGCCAGGGAATTACTTATCTTGCACTTACTTGGCCTATTTCTACAGGTAAATGGGTAGAGATGCTGGCAACTGGAAGTTGAGCTGATAGGTGCTCAAGTAGATAGGACCCAGGAATGTGGGCAGATTGTCCACCTCTCCCAGCCTCTCTGTGGGTTTGGTTCCCTTCTCTGTGCTCTCCAGTGCCCTATTCTCTTCTCTGATTTCCACTTCCCTGTCTAGCAGACTTGACACTCATTGAGGGTGGATGACTCGGATCTTCTTGCTTCATATCTCCAGCACCCAATTAAGCATCTACCACACATCACATGCTCAATAATACAGGAAGAGGACACAATTAGGCCCCTTTTATGACAAGCCTGAAAATTTTCCATAAATCTTTATTTAGCAACTTGAATTTATGGACAAATATTCTTGAATAATTAAAAGAGAAACATTTTATAAAAGTTGCAGGAACAAAAAGCAAATAGCTTTATGTCATTTTTTAAAAATCACACAGAAAAGTTAAAATGTCTATAAAGGAAATGAGAGACAAGGAAAATTGTAACCATTATCTTGGAGGCCCAAAAGTCAAATAAGGTAAAGGTGAAAATGAATCACAGGTGCCATGAAGCTCATTCCCTTCCTTGAAACAAGGAATTGGGTAAGAGAGGCATCCCGAAGCCAAGTGCCAGCACCCATACAGTTCCAAGTGGGTTCAGAGCAAAATAATCTTGGCATCTTGGTGAACTTGGTGGGTGAAAACACAAACGATCATCAATGTACTCTGCCTAGGTGATGCTTGACTGCCCAAAGATGGGTAAAATGTTTTCTGTGCACTTTAAGGCATTTTCAGGATACTGCATATATATATATACTTTTTTTTCTTTTTTGAGATGGAGTCTCACTGTGTCACCCAGGCTGCAGTGCAGCGGCTCAATCTCGGCTAAATACAACCTCCTCCTCCTAGATTCAAGCAATTATCCTGCCTCAGCCTCTCAAGTAGCTGGGACCGCAGGTATGCACTACCATGCCTGGCTAATTTTTGTATTCTTAGTAAAGACAGGGTTTCACTATGTTGGCCAGTCTGGTCTCGAACTCCTGACATCAAGTGATCCACCCGCCTTGGCCTCCCAAACTGCTGGGATTTTAGGCATGAGCCATCCCCCCTGTGAGGTGACTGTATTTTATTATACTTCTATTATTTGGTTTCAGGTCCACTATGTCCAAAATATCTGGGGAAGCAGAGGTGGTGAGCAGAGAGAAACTGGGATCTGAGCTGTGCTATTACTTGCCTGGTACCCTGGTGCTGTGGGCAGAAGCACAGACATCTGCCTGGTGTGATTGGGGGGGCATTTGTGGTAGTCTTTAGGGTTGTCCCTTGAGTGCTTCTGTTTCTTATGGGTACAAGACAAGATTGTCCTTCCCCTTCCTTTCAGTTTGCTGTAGTCATGACCTGCTTTGGTCGATATAATAGATGAATAAGTGACATCTGTTACTTCCAGTTGCACTTGGGGAATGCTGGTGCTTATTGCTTTGACCCCTGTTACTGTTGTGAGGGTGTCTTCTCCATCATCTTGGGATCCAGAGTGAGCACAACATAGTTCAGCACCCCCGACACACATGCAGTGCATCTATACAAATAGCAGTCACAATAATGGAATGGTATGTTGCTGTCTTAAGTCCCTCATACTTTTTTTTGTTACCACAGAATAACCCAGCTCATCCTGACTGATGCCACCATTTCCAGATAAGAGAAATGAGACTGAGAAAGATTAAGATATTTTCCTAAGATTGGACATTGTGTTCCTACACACTGTGGTTGCCTTATAGGTATGTGTTCTGGTTTTGACAATTAAGATATAGACAAAATGAGGGCAGAAACATTTGATTATTTCCTCAGAGTATGAGTAGGAGAAAGAGAATTAATGTGAGAGGAAGAAGATATGTAAGGAGGAAAAATAATAAACTGGGAACCAAGCACATGCAATCTTTATAATTTCTTAGAATTTTCTTCCCTTTTGAAAGTTTGTTTTATTTTAAAAAAAGGAAGGAAGATCTTCCATTAATTTTATAGGACATCTCATGCTTTTTGTAAAACAAGAGTTTTATTTATTTTCCACTAAATGCAAATATTTATTGCCCATCTACTATACACTATACATTGACATTTGTTCTGCATATTTATCCTCCTTTTAAAAGGTATAATCTGTCAACATTCAGTTCATAGATTTATAGCCAAATGTTGTCTGTATACCTATTGGTTTCACTTTCATCTCCTATATCCAGAAAAAGAAAACAACCAAGAAGAGACTTTAATAACTAATTATAAGATAAACATTAAGGCTTCTGTGTACACTGTACAGTTTGTTTTGAAATAATTTTTGTACTCATTCATTCATTTCTCTTAATTTTTTTTCCATTTGAAAGAGAGTTTATTTAAGCACAGAGATCAAGCAAGAGTGGAGCACAGGACACAATTTCAAGTTGCCTTGGGGAATGCTCTGTAGAACAAAAAATCAAACTCAAGATTTTAAGGAAAAAAGTACAAGTGAAGAGAAGGCATGATTACAAAAGTTGTTGATCTAATTCTCATTGATTTACAGAAATAACAGTGGCTAATGATCGACTATACATTGTTGAATTATAGGATTAATGGCATTTAAAAATGTATTTATTGAAAACTAATTGTTTTTAGATTTTTGATGGATTTAGGGGTACAGGTGCAGTTGTGTTACATGGATATATTTTGTAGAGATGAAATATGGACTTTTATGTACAATTACCCAAATAAGATACATTATACCCAATAGGCGGCATTTCACTTTCACCCTCATTCTATCCTCCCACTCTTTGGAGCCTCCAATGTCTATCATTCTACTCAGTAAGTCCATGTCCATGGTTTAGCACCCACGTATAATTGGGAACATGCAGTTCTTGATTTTCTGTTTCTGAGTCATTTCACTAAGGGTAATGGCCTCCAGTTCCATACACATTGCTGCAAAAGTCATAATTTCATTCACTTTTATGGCTGAATAGTATTCCATGGTATATATCTACCAGATTGTTTTATTCAATGATGTGTTGATGGACACTTAGGTCGATTTCACAACTTTGCTATTCTGAATTGTGCTACAATAAACACACAAATGCAGAAGGCTTTTTAATATAATGATTTATTTCTTTTTGGGGGGTTCATATGCATTAATGGAATTGCTGGATTGAAGGGTAGTTTTATTTTTAGTTTTCTAGAAATTATGATACTGTTTTCCATAGAAGTCATACTAATTACACACCAACCAATACATCTTTCCCAACATCTTGCTTTTTGACCTTTTTTGAGACAGGGTCTCCCTCTGTTGCCCAGGCTGAAGTGCAGTGGCATGATCATAGGTCACTGCAGCCCCAATCTCTTGGGCTCAAGGCATCCTCCTGGCTCTGCCTCCTGAGTAGCAAGGACTACAGGCCCACACCACCACACCTGGATATTTTTTTTCTTGTTTGTTGACACAAGGTCTCACTATGTTGCCCAGGCTTATCTTGAATGCCTGGGCTCAAGTGATCCACCCACCTCAGCCTCTCAAATTACTGTGATGACAAGCATGAACCTGCACTTGGCCATTTTTTGACTCTTTAATAATAGCCATTCTGACTAGTATAAGATAGTATGGCATTGCGGCTTTAATTTTCATTTCTCTGATATTTAATTATGTTAAGTATTTTCATATGTTTGCTGTTTCTATGTCTTTTATTTAAAAATGTCTGTTCATACCCTATGCCCACTTTTTAATGGGTTTATTCTTGTTTTTCTTGTTGAGTTGTTTGAGTTCCTTGTAGAATCTGGATATTAGCTCTTTGTCAGATACACTGTTGGCAAATCTTTTCTCCCATTCTGCAGGTTGTTTGTTTACTGAGAATTATTTCTTTTGCTGTGCAGAAGCTTTTCAGTTTTATTAAGTCCCATTTCTCTGTTTTCATTTTTGTTGTATTTTATTTTGAGGACTTCATCATAAATTCTTTGCCTAGACCAATATTTAGAAGAGTTTTTCCTAGATTGTCTTCTAAGATTTTTTTAGTTTCAGTTCTTACATTTAAGTCTTTAATCCACCTTGAGTTCATTTTTGTATGTGATGGAAGGTAAGAGGCCAGTTTCACGAATCGACATATGGCTCACCAATTATCCCAGCACCATTTATTGAATAGAATGTGATTTCCCCTTATATAATTTTGTCAACCTTGTCAGAGATCACTTGGTTGTAGCTATGTGACTTTATTTTTTGGTATGTGTCTCTTTCTATAACATGACCATGCTGTTTTGGTTACTACAGCCATATAATATAATGTGATCTCTCCAATTTTATTGTGTTTGCTTAGCATTACTTTGGGTATTCAGGATCTTTTTTGGTTCCATGGGAATTTTATGATTTTTTTTTCCTGATTCTATGAAGAATGACATTGGTAGTTTGATAGTAATTTAATTGAATCTGTACATAGCTTGGGCAGTATAGTCATGTTAATGATACTGATTCTCCCAGTCTATAAGCATGGGATTTTTAAAATTTATTTTTTCCATCTATTATGTCTCTCTTTAGTGTTTCATAGTTCTCTTTGTGGAGATCTTTCACTCCTTGATTAAATGTATTTCGAGGTATTTTATTACTTTTTGTAACTATTATGAATTGGATTGAGTTCTTGATTTGGTTCTCAGCTTGGACATTATTGTTATATAGAAAAGCTACTGGTTTTTTACATTAATTTTGTATCCTGAAACTTTCATGAAGAAATTTATCAAATCGAAGAGTGTTTTGGGGGAATCTTTAGGGTTTTCTAGGTATAAGATTATATCATAAAAAATACGAAAATTTGACTTCCTCTTTTGGAACTTTGATGTACTTTATTTCTTTCTTCTGCCTGATTGCTTTGGCTAGAACTTCCAGTAGTACATTGAATAGCAGTCCTCATAGTGGGTATCCTTGCCTTGTTCTCATTCTTAGGGAAAATGCTTTCAACTTTTCTTCATTCAGAATGATGTTGGCTTTGGGTTTGTCATATATGGTATTTATTATTTTGAGGTATGCTCCTTCTATGCCTAATTGGTAAGGGTCTTTATTATGAAGAGATGCTGGATTTTGTTGAATACATTTTTCTGAATCTTTTGATATGATCACATGGTTTTTGTTTTTAATTCTGTTTGTATGGTGAATCCTATTTTTATTTGTGTGTGTTGAATGAATCTTGCATCTCTGGAATAAAACTCACTCAGTCTTGGTGCATTATGTCTTTGATATGCTGTTAGATTTTCTGTGGTAGCATTTTGTTGAGGATTTTTGCTTCTGTGTTTATTACAGATATTGATTTGTAGATTTTTTTGTTGTTGTTGTTGTTTTTGGTTGTGTTCTTGTCTATCTTTGGTATCATTGCAATGCTGACTGCATAGAATAAATTAGAGACGATTCCCTTTTTGGAACAGTTTCATAAGATTGGCAGCAGTTCTGTCTGGTACATCTGATAGTATCTGCATTTCAACTCATCTGGTCCTAAGCTTTTTTGTTGTTGGGATTTTTTTTTTCTTACTAATTCAGTTTTATTACTTATTATTGGTCTGTTGAAAATTTCTATTTCTTCCTGGTTGAACCTTAAGGGGTTGTATATTTCCAGAAATCCATCTATTTCTTCTAGATTTTCTCATTTGTTCACATGGAGATGCTCAGAGTAGTCTTTGACAATCTTCTGTATTTCTGTTGTATCAGTTGTAATGACACCTTTATCACTTCTGCTTGCACTTGTTTGAATCTTCTCTCTTTGTTTGTTGGTTAATCTAGCTAGTGGTCTATTGATTTTGTTGATCTTTTCAAACAACCAACTTCATTTCATTGATTCTTTTTTTTTTTTTTTTGGTCTCAATTTCATTTAGTCCTTTTCTGATCTTTATTCTTTTTTCTTTTACTAGCCTTGGGTGTGTGTGTGTTTTTTTTTTTTTTTCTCAAGTTTCTTGAAGTATAACCTTAAGTTGTTTATTTGAGATCTTTCTATCTTTTTCATGTAGGCAGTTAATGTTATAAACTTCCCTCTTAGCACTGATTTGGTTGTTTTTCAGACATTTTTGAAAGCTATATCTTTATTTTTATTCATTTACAATTTTTTTGATGTTAGTCTTAAATTCGTCATTTACCCAATAGTAATTCAGAAGCAGATCATTTAATTTTCATGTATTCATATAGTTTTGAGTATTCCTCTTAGTGTTGATCTGTATTTTTATTTCACTGTTGTTTTTAGAAGGTACTTGATATGATTTCAATTTTTTTACATTTATTGAGATTTTCCTTGTGGCCTAGCACATGATAAATTTTTGAGAATGTTTCATGCATACATGAGAAGACTGTATATTCTGAGGTTGTAGGGTAGTATATTTTGTAAATATCTGTTAGGTACATTTGCTCTAGAGTTCAACTTAAATCCAGAATTTTTTGTTGTTGTTGATTTTCTGCCTCAATGAACTGTCTAGTTCTATCAGTGGGATATTGAAGTCCCATACAAATACTGTATTGGTAGCTATCTTTTTTTTTAGGTGTAGTAGTATTTGTTTTATGAATCTAGGTCTTCCAATGTTTGGTGAAAATGTATTTGGAATTGTTAGATCTTCTCAAATAAATTTCTTTATCATTATATAATTACCTTCTTTGTCTCATTTATAGATTTTTCTATATTTTTACTTTTTTCTTCTCTCTCTGGAATATCTATGACTCCTATTTTTACATGCTTTTTATATGGTCCCATATTTCTTGAAATCTTTCACCATTAAATTTTTTTTTCCTTTATTTTTGTCTGACTGGATTAATTTGAAAGACCTGCTTTCGATCTCTGAAATAATTTCTTCTGCTTTGGTCAAGCCTACTGTTGATGCTTTTACCTGGATTTTAAAATTTCACCAATACAGTTTTTATTTTTAGTAGTTGTATGGGTTTTTAAAAATCTATCTCTTTTTTCATATCTTGAATTGTATTTCTGATTTATGTTGCTTTTCAACTTTCTTTTGGATTATTTTGTGCTTCTTAAAAATCAGTATTTTAAATTCTTTATCAAGCATTTCAAAAAAAATTATTTTCATGAAGACCCATTGCTGGAGAGTTAGTGTGTTCCTTTTGAGGTATTATTACACTCTGCTTTTCCATACTTTTGAATTTTTTTTTTTGCTGGTTCCTTCTCATCTGCAAAAGCTATCTCTGTTTCTAATTTTTAAATTTACTTTCATTTGGAAGGGATGTTTTTGGTTTTTTCTTTTCTCCCTTGAGAATGTGTATAATATCTGCTGTGCAGGGTTCAACTTTGGTTCTGGGCTTTCATTGTCAAAGGTTCTGTGTATGTTCCTTGGTTATAGATAGTCTTTGTATGGTGGCTTTCTCAGATGTTGGTTGTAGTAGTGGTCTAGGGATGAATGAGTGGGTTCACTGCCTCCTACAAGTCCAGTATGGTTGAGGTCTCAGGAAGCTTATCTCATTCTCCAGTGCAATGCATTTCTGTCAGCAGATTTTCTATTAGATTGTGTCATTTATTTTGCAAGCCAGTGTTTGGTGCTTATGGATAAGAACCAGCTAAGGCTGATGCTGATGGGGCATATACTTGATCTTTGTTTATGGCGAGATGCTTTCTGTTGCCTCAGGCAATGGGCTATGTTGTGGAATGCACAGTGGTGTGAGCTCCCTGTACAGTCCCGGACTGAGGGAACAAGCTGGTTGGGGCCAGAGAATGCAGACATGACTACATGTCTGCCAGTGGTAGGGGCAAGCACTAGCACTGAGGGCAGATAAAGAGGCAGCTGCAAAACCTCCAGAGAGCTGCCTGTGTATGGAGGGGATAACCCTCTGTTGCCCAAAGTTCTCTGCCTGGAAAGGGAGTGGTAACCTACCCTCCTAATCTTGAAAAGTGAGTACTCCACATGCCTGAAGATATGTCCAGGCATGGAGCACAGTGGGTGCTGCTGATTCAAGACCTATGCACCTGAAGGGAGGGGTGGCTGAGGCTCCTAATCCAGGTGAGAAAGTTCTCCAAATTCCTGGGAATGTGCCCAGCATGAAGTGGAGAGGGTGCTGCCACAGAAAGATCTCTGCATGAGAAGGGAGAGGCAGCTCAGATTCCTATTCCAGGTAAGTGGGTCCTCAACATGCCTGGAAGTATCCCTGAGCATGACAGAGAGGGCACTCGTGTACCAAGATTTCTGCACAGGACAGGAGAAGTGACTCGGGGTTCCAGTCCAGTAGAGCAGGTGTGCTGAATGCTTGGAACTATGCCTTAGAGTGGAGTAGAAAAGTACAGATGCACCAAGATCTCTACATTAGAAGGGAAAGGCAACTTATGCTCCTAATCCAGGTGAGGGGGCACACTGAATTCTTGAAATTATGTCTAGTTGTGGAGTGAAGAGGGTGCTTCTGCCCCAAGATGTCTGCACGGGAATGGAGGGGTGACCCAGGATCTTAATCTAGGTAAGCAGATGGGCCAAATGCCTGGAAATATGCCCCTCAGTGAGGAACAAAAAAATTTGCTGCAGAGCAGTGAAATGGCTGTTGCAGCAAGGTCTTTTCAGGAAAGGCTGCTAGGCCCTTATTTCAGGAAGTGGAAGTGTTGAATGCTGGGAAATATGCCCAGGCTTGGACCTGAGGGAGTTTTCTGCTTTGCCAAGTTATTTTCAAGGTAAGGGAGCTGTGGCCCACACTCCCAATTCAGACCAGCAGCTCTGTCTTTGATTATGCTCTGTGGGCCCATGAGTAGAATGTGTGTTCTGTGGTTGATGTGAGAGGTGAAGACAGCTAGGCTTCTGGGTCAGGTGGGGACTTGGAGAACTCTTCTGTCTAGCTAAAGGATTGTCAATGCACCAATCAATGCTCTGTGTCTAGCTAAATTTTTGTAAATGCACCAATCAGCATGCTGTAAAAGCGGACCAATCAGCACTCTGTAAAATGGACCAATCAGCTCTCTGTAAAATGGACAAATTAGCAGGATGTGGGTGGGGCCAAATAAGGGAATAGAAGATGGCCACCCGAGCCAGCAGCTGCTACCTGCTCGGGTTGCCTTGCATGCTGTGGAAGCTTTGTTCTTTCGCTCTTTGCAATAAACCTTGCTGCTGCTCACTCTTTGGGTCTGCACTACCTTCTATAACCCTCACCATGAAGGTCTGCAGTTTCACTCCTGAAGTCAGTGAGACCATGAAACCACCAGGAGGAATGAACAACTCCAGACACGCCACCTTTAAGAGCTGTAACACTGTGAAGGTCTGTGGCTTCACTTCTGAAGTCAGTAAGATCACGAACCCAGCAGAAGGAAGAAACTCCAGATACATCTGAACTTCAGAAGGAACAACTCTGGACACACCATCTTTAAGAACTGTAACACTCACCATGAGGGTCCACGGCTTCATTCTTGAAGTCAGCAAGACCAAGAACCCACCAGAAAGAAACAATTCTGGACACATTTTGGTGACCATGAAGGCACTATCACCTATCACCAAGCAGTGAGTACCATCGGACCCCTTTCACTATTCTGTCCTATTTTTCCTTAGAATTTGAGTGCTAAATACTGGTCACCTGTCAGCCAGTTAAAAGTGACTAGCGCAGCCACCGGACTAAAGACATGTGTGTCAGGCTTTCTGGGAAAGTGCTCTCTAACAACTCCCAACTCTTTGAAGTCGGGAGCGTTGGTTTTCCTGGAACCAGCTTCCACTTTTTCTGTACTTCTGGGCTCAGCTGGGGGTCAACAGAGAGGAAAGCCATTCAGCTCTCAGGGTCAACAAGTTGGTTGACCCTGTGGCCATGAGTGGAACTCTCAAAGTCATGTCACCCAAGCAAGACTCACCCACCTATCCTATCTATCCTATCTCTCCTGACCCTTGCCTTCTGGGTTCTAATGCTTGTCAGACAAACTTCCTCTCACCTCTCTTCTCTGAGGCTAGTCCCGCTTCTAAAAACTACTCCCTGTCTCTGATGCTTTTCTAGTTTCTCCTGTAAGAGTAATTCCTAGTATAAACTTCAGGACTCTGTTACCTTCTTTAGGATGCCTGGCTCACCAATTGGAAAGACATAATTTTTGTCCAAAGCCCCATCACAGGGGGTACTATCTGGAATTTTAGGATCCCTCCTCAGACAAGCAGGCCTAATGAAGCTATTCTGGAAGCTAGGATATGGGAAGCTTCAGAAATGATATCCTTCCTATTCATATAAGTGAGGACAAAAAGGCATCACTCTTCCCACTCTGATGATCCCTCCCCTCCCTCAGGCTATGGCCCTCCACTTCATTTATTGGGCATAACATCTTTACAGGACAGGGGCAAAGTCCCAATACTAACAGGAGAAAGATTAGGACTCTAACAGGTTTTCAAGAATGCGTCGGTAAGGGCCACTAAATCTGATTTTTCTCAGTCCTTTTTGTGGTCTAGGAGGACAAGCAAGGGTGCAGGTTTTCAAGAATGCATTGGTAAGGGCCACTAAATCTGACCTTCCTCAGTCCTCCTTGTGGAGGAAAACTAGTGTTTCTGCTGCTGCATCGGTGAGTGCAACTATTCCAATCAGCAGGGTCCAGGGACCATTGTGGGTACTTGGGCAAGAGGAATTTGGCCCAACCCGGGTACATGTCCCTTTCTCCCTCTCTGATTTAAAGCAGATGAAGACAGACCTGGGGAAGTTTTCAGATGATCCTGATAGGTACATAGATGTCCTACAGGGCCTAGAACAAACCTTCAATCTCACTTGGAGAGATGTCATGCTATTATTAGATCAAATCCTGGCCTTTAGTGAAAAGAATGCAGCTTTAGCTGCAGCCCAAGAGTTTGGAGACACCTGGTATCTTACTCAAGTAAATGATAGAATGACAGCTGAAGAAAGGGACAAATTTCCTACTGCTCAGCAAGCCATCCCCAGTGTGGCTCCCCACTGAGAACTTGACTCAGATCATGGGGACTGGAGTCGCAAACATCTGTTAACCTGTGTTCTAGAAGGACAAAGGAGAATGAGGAAAAAGCCCATGAATTATTCAATGATGTCCACCATGTCAGGGAAAGGAAGAAAATGCTTCTGCCTTCCTCGAGCAGCTATGGGAGGCCTTAAGAAAATATATTCCCCTGTCACCCAACTCACTAAAGGGTCAATTGATCCTAAAAGATAAGTTTATTACCCAATCAGCTGCAGATATCAGGAGAAAGCTCCAAAAGTAAGCCCTGGGCCCTGAACAAAATCCTGAGGCATTATTAAACCTGGCAACTTTGGTGTTCTATAATAGGGACCAAGAGGAACAGGCCCAAAAGGAAAAGTGAAATAAGAGATAGGCCACAGCCTTAGTCATGGCCCTCAGAAAAACAAACCCTGGTGGTTCAGAGAGGACAGAAAATGGAGCAGGCCAATCACCTGGTAGTGCTTGTTATCAGTGTGGTTTACAAGGACACTTTAAAAAAGATTGTCCCATGAGAAACAAGCTGCCTCCTCATCTGTGTCCACTATGCTGAGGCAATCACTGGAAGGCACATTGCCCCAGAGTGCAATGGTTCTCTGGGCCAGAAGCCCCAAACCAGATGATCCAACAATAAGACTGAGGGTGCCTGGAGCAAGTGCCAGCTCATGTCATCACTCTCACTGAGCCCTGGGTATGTATAACCATTGAGGGCCAGGAAATTGACTTCCTCCTGGACACTGGCACAGCTTTGTCCATGTTAATCTACTGTTCCAGACAGTTGTCCTCAAGGTCTGTTACCATCCGAGGAATCCCAGGACAGGTATTTCTCCCACTTCCTCAGTTGTAATTGGAAGACTTTGCTCTTTTCACATGTCTTTCTTGTTATGCCTGAAAGTCCCATATCCTTATTAGGGAGGGATATATTAGCCAAAGCTGCAGCTATTATTTACATGAGTATGGGAAACAAGTTACCCATTTGTTGTCCCCTGCTTGAGGAGGGAATCAA
This sequence comes from Pongo abelii, assembly GCF_028885655.2. NCBI lineage: Eukaryota > Metazoa > Chordata > Mammalia > Primates > Hominidae > Pongo > Pongo abelii. The sequence goes on from NC_072006.2 coordinate 19,221,119, forward strand.
CCCCAAAGTCTGGGCATTAGAAGGAGCAAACTCAAGCTCCAGCCTTAAACCTTCCCACAAGACAAAACTTCTCTTTATACATCAGAGGGAGAGCAGGAATAGCTCTTGGAGTCCTTATTCAGACTCGTGGGACAACCCCACATCAGTGGCATACTTAAGTAAGGAAATTGATGTAGTAGCAAAAGGCTGGCCTCACCATTTATGGGTAGTTGTGGTGGTGGCCATCTTAGTGTTAGAGGTTATCAAAATAATACAAGGAAAGGATCTCACTGTCTGGACAACTCACAATGTAAGTGACATACTGGGTGCCAAAGGAAGTTTATGGCTATCAGACAACCACCTACTTAGATACCAGGCCCTACTCCTTGAGGGACTGGTACTTCAAATATGTACATGCATGGCCTTCAACCCTGCCACTTTTCTCCCAGAGGATGAGGAGCCAATCGAGCATGACTGCCAACAAATTATAGTCCAGATTTATGCCACCCGAGATGATCTCTTAGAATTCCCCTTAGCTAATCCTGACCTTAACCTATATACTGATGGAAGTTCATCTGTGGAGAATGGGATATGAAGGGCAGGTTATGCCATAGTAACAACACTTGAAAGTAAACCTCTTCCCCCAGGGACCAGCACCCAGTTAGCAGAAGTAGTGGCCCTTACCCAAGCCTTAGAACTGGGAAAGGGAAGAAGAATAAATGTGTATACAAATAGAAAGTATGCTTATCTAATCCTACATGCCCATGCTGCAATCTGGAAAGAAAGGGAGTTCCTAACCTCTGGGAGAACCCCCATTAAATACCACAAGGAAACCATGGAGTTATTGCATGCAGTGCAAAAACCCAAGGAGGTGGCAGTCTTACACTGCCAAACCCATCAAAAGGGGAAGGAGAGGGGAGAACAGCAGCAGAAGCAGCTGGAAGAGGCAGGGAAAGACCAGCAGAAAGGAAAGAGAGAAAGAGACAGAAAGTCAGAGAGAGAGACAGAGAGGAAGAGAGAGAGAAAAAGGGAGTCAGAGAGAAAGAAAGAAAGAGACAAAGTCAAAGAGACAAAGAGAGGAAGAGAGAGAGACAAAGAGGGAGTCAGAGAGAGAGAAAAAGAGAGACACAGAAAGTCAAAGAGAGAGAGGAAGAGACAGACAAAGAGAGAATGAGAAAGAGAGAGACAAAGAAGTCAAAGAGAAAGAGAGATACAAGTAGTAAAGAAAAAAGTGTACCCTATTCCTTTAAAAGCCAGGGTAAAATTAAAACCTATAATTGATAAATGAAGGTTTTCTCTGTAACCCTATAACACTCCAATACCACCTTGTTAATGTAAACCAGGGTGTAGCCCAAAAGCACTGAGGCCACCCACAGCCCATAGCCTTCCTATCAAAAATCCTTAACCCAGCAGGTTTCCTAACAGGGGATCTAAATCTTAATTAATTACTATGCAAATGTCCTACCAGATCTAGGAGGAACTCTCTTCAGGACAGGAGGATAGATGGTTCCTCCCGGGTGATTAAGGAAAAAGACACAATGGGTATTCAGTAAGTGATAAGGAAAATCATAGAAGCAGAATTAGGAAAATTGCCTAATAATTTATCTGCTCAAGTGTGCAAGCTGTTTGCACTAACCCAAACCTTAAAGTACTTACAGAATCAGGAAGGAGCCATCCATACCAGTTCTAAGTTAATATGGACTGAACGAGGTCTTATTAATAGCAAAGAATAATTGAAATCCCAAACTTAAAAGGTTTTCAACAAAAGTAAAGTTTACTAAAAGTTAACAGTGTAAACATATATTATCCTAACTTCTAGTCTTGTGAAATCAGACCCTATCAGTACCCTATAATTGATATTATAGCCCAAGTATAATTGATATTATAGCTCAAGTACCCTATAATTGATATTAAAACTCAAGTCTGTCAGTGCAGAGCTATACAACTAATACCCCTACTTATAGGGTTAGGAATGGCTACTGCTACAGGAACCAGAATAGCCAGTTTATTTACTTCATTATCCTACTACCACACACTCTCAAAGGATTTCTCAGACAGTTTGCAAGAAATAGCAAAATCTATCCTTACTGTACAATCCAAATAGACTCTTTGGCAGCCATGACTCTCCAAAACCACCAAGGCCTAGACCTCCTCACTGCTGAGAAAGGAGGACTCTGTACCTTCTTATGGGAAGAGTGTTGTTTTTACACTAACCAGTCAGGGATAGTACAAGATGCCACCCGGCATTTACAGAAAAAGGCTTCTGAAATCAGATAACACCTTTTAAGCTCTTATACCAACCTCTGGAGTTGGGCAACATGGCTTCTCCCCTTTCTAGGTCCCCTGACAGCCATCTTGCTATTACTTGCCTTCAGGCCCTGTATTTTTAACCTCCTTGTCAAATTTGTTTCCTCTAGGATTGAGGCCATCAAGCTACAGATGGTCTTACATAATGAAACCCAAATGATCTCAAATAACAACTTATACCAAGGACCCCTGGACTGACCCACTGGCCCTTTCACTCACCTAAAGAGTTCACCTCTGGAGGACACTACAACTGCAAGGCCCCTTCTTTGCCCCTATCCAGAAGGAAGTAGCTAGGGTGGTCATCACTGAATTCCCAATAGCAGTTAGGGTGTCCTGTTTGAGAGGGGATTGACAGGTGAAGCCAGCTAGGCTTCTGGGTCAGGTGGGGACTTGGAGAACTTTTATGTGTAGCTAAAGGATGGTAAATGCACCAATCAGCACTCTGTGTCTAGTTAAAGGTTTGTAAAGGCACCAATCAGCACTCTGTAAAAACAGAACAATCAGCACTCTGTAAAATGGACCAATCAGTTCTCTGTAAAATGGACCAATCCGCAGGTTGTGGGTGGGGCCAAATAAAGGAATAAAAGCTGGCCACCTGAGCCAGCAGTGGCAACCCGCTCGGGTCTCCTTCCACACTGTGGAAGCTTTGTTCTTTCACTCTTCACAATAAATCTTGCTGCTGCTCACTCTTTGGGTCCACACTACCTTTATGAGCTGTAACCTTCACCGCGAAGGTCTGCAGCTTCACTCCTGAAGTCAGCGAGAGCACAAACCCACCAGGAGGAATGAACAACTCCAGACACGCCACCTTAAGAGCTGTAACACTCACTGTGAAGGTCTGTGGCTTCACTTCTGAAGTCAGCAATACCACGAACCCAGCAGAAGGAAGAAACTCCAGACATATATGAACATCTGAAGGAACAACTCCAGACACACCATCTTTAAGAACTGTAACACTCACCGTGAGGGTCCGCAGCTTTATTCTTGAAGTCAGTGAGACCAAGAACCCACCAGAAGGAACCAATTCAGTACACGGACAGGTGGAGCATTCTGTAGATGTCTATGAGGTCCAATTGGTAAAGTGTCAAATTTAAATCCAGAATTTCTTTGTTAGTTTTCTACCTTGATGATCTATCTAACACTGCCAGTGGGATGTTGAAGTACCCCATTATAATTCTGTGGCTAATTCTTTTTGTAGGCCTGGGCATACTTGTTTATGAATCTGGGGGCTGCAATGTTGGGTGCATATATGTTTAAGAATAATTAAGTCTTCTTGTTTAATTGAACCATTTGTCATCATGTAATGCCCTTCTTTGTCCTCTTTAAATTGCTGTTTTGGGTTTAAAGTCTGTTTCATCTGATGTAAAAATAGCAACCCTCTCCTTTTTTTGTTTTCTATTTGTGTGATAGATCTCCCTCCAACCTTTTATGTTAAGACCATAGGTGTCATTACGTGTGACATGGATTTTTTGAAGACAGCAGATGGATGGGTCTGGGTTTTTAAATACAACTTGTAATCTCTGCATTTTAAGTGGGGTATTTAGGCTGTTTATAGTCAAGGTTAATTTTTGTTTGTTTGCTTGTTTGACACAGGGTCTCACTCTATCACCCAGGATGGAGTGCAGTGGCACAATCTCAGCTCACTGCAACCTCCACCTCCTGGGTTCAAGTGATTCTTCTGCCTCAGCCTCCCAAGTAGCTGGGATTGCAGGTGCGCAACACCGTGCCCAGCTAATTTTTTGTATTTTTAATGGAGACGGGGTTTCACCATGATGGCCAGACTGGTCTCGAACCCCTGACTTCATGGTCTGCCCATCTCAGCCTCCCAAAGTGCTGGGATTACAGGCTTGAGCCACTGTGCTCGGCCCAATGTTAATATTTATATGTGAGTTTTTGATCCTATCATGAAGGTGACAACTGGTTTCCTGGCAGTATGTATTGTGTTGTTGCTATATACTGTCTCTGAGCTATATTTAACTGTATTTTTGCAACAGTAGGTATTGTTCTCTTATTTCCATGTTTAGAGCTGCCTTAAGCCTCTCTTAAGGCTGGTCTAGTGGTAACAAATTTTCTCAGTAACTGCTTGTCTGGAAAAGATTTTTTTTTCTTCTTCACTTATGAAGCTTAGTTGGATGGGATAGGACATTCTTGGTTGGAATCTATTGTCTTTAAGAATGCTGAAAATAGGTTAGTGTCATGAAAATGTACTCACTAATATGGTATGTACAACAGTGCACCATGCAGTTTGTTTTTATTTTATGTTATTTTGTTTTTCATTTTACCCAAGTGAGACCCAAGTTGTTTTATTTTTTATGGGAATTTAATGAGATATAATTTCTTGATTGTTCACATTTGTAGGGTGCAGACCTGCATAGTGAAACTACCCACAGCAAGGATGTATGCCTGTGAGGTGGCACGAACCGATGGATCAGACTTGGCCTTCAACCTCCTGTTATCCTGATGAAATCGCAAGCTCCAAACAACACAGATACAACATTGACCAACAGTAAGACAGCTTGAAGAAATATTTCTTTCAGGACAAACTATGTGCATTCCATGAGGTAATTAATATAGTATATAGCTATACATTTGCACAATTTTGAAGCCCACTACAACAGTCAGTTTTAAAATGCTGTGTTTAGTGAGCATTGTTGATAGAGTCTTTAAGATCATCAATCTTAAGTCAAGAAAATTTAGAAAGTACTAAAATCTTAGCACTCACATGAAAGAAAACTAGAAGCTTTCCCAAATTAGACAACAATCAGACAAATTTGCATAATATTACCTATATGAGTTTTGAAGCAGAAAGAAAATGTTATAATCCATGATTTTCACAAGTAGGATTGATTGTAGTATTTCATAATCTTGGATGATTGTATTATTTCCAGAATTTTAAAGTGATCAAACTTAGTGGAAAGACTGGTTTATCTTTCTGCTATATTTATAGAAAATTCTATTATAAAATCAATGTCATGTAATGAAGCAAATAGTGACTCAATAGTTGAGTATGAAAACATAGAAATAACTTGTTACACTGCTGTGTCAACTAGTTAATAAAAATGTTATGTTAGTAAGTAAAAAGAACACAAATTAAGGAAGGGCAAATCTGCCCTTTCATCTGCAGGGTGGATGGATGGACTGATGAGAACAAAGACAGTGACATCATGTGCAGAAAACAATGTTTCTCTCAAGCTATGGCTTTGAAATGTCAAACAGCCTCTTCCTTGGCTGACAACTGCTTTCTGACTCAACGGGAGATCTTGTTCTCCAGCGTCAGGGGCTGTCAGAAACTTTGCTTATGAGTAAGAAGAACATCCCACTGCTTGGAGGATCTACATCCACCTCTACACAGAAACACAGAGCTACAGAGAAGGGGTTTCTGGATGGAACATTCCAAATCTGGCAGGACTTTATGGGTTCTAAGGACACAGGACCTAGGTCCACTTTGCAGAGCAGACTTGACACTGGCTGCTTTACACTAAGACCTGCCATGCTCTGAGTCCATCACTACAGCCTCAAAAATCCCTCCCTACAGTCTTATAATATTCTCATTGCTTTGTTTTTTGAATCATCCCAGGTTTGTTGATGTGAATTTATTCCCTTTTTGCTACAAGCCAATAATCCTGAGTCTGTCGACTGCAAAATCAGTCTTGGTGACTGATTGCACTAGGATGTATATTATTTTTCTGGACTTTGGGATGGTTGTAGTATTTATTAGGACTTTAAGATGAGTAATTTGTTGTGACTTATTTCCTCTTCTTAAATAAACACTAAATTTTGTGCTTAGTTTCTGATTGGTTATATTATGCTATTTTTCATGCAGATAACCCTCTGTATTATGTAAGCCTTAGACCTCACGGAACCTGGGTTGTCTGTGGTCATAGTGCTGAGAATCCACCTGCCCAAGGAATGGCTGCACTGGTTCCTGCTTCCCAGGCCTCCAATGGACTTATCCCTCCTTTCAGAGTGATTTGTCTGTGCTGAAGATGGAGTTTCTAACTTCAGCCGTTTTAGTCTTTTAGCAAGAATTTGTGACATTATTTTTGCTAAAAGAATTCTTAGAAGGGATGCAATATTTTCAAAATATGACCCTCAGGAGCCTTCTTTACTCCAAAAACCCAGTAGCTTCTGGATAGGGCCCAGACCCTCAGCTTGTTCCAGAAGAGAAAGACCCACATGGTCACCTTCAAGCCTCCCTGCCCCTGCTCCACTCCTAGCTAACAGACACACAGGGAGATGGTGGAGGGAGCCCTCTACAGAGCCAGACCTCCCCCTCCACTTTCTCAGAAAGAGAGATGTCAGAAAAGTTACTGGTTTACAGAAAATCACCTGTTCTTTGTGTCCTTGGATGGTAGTTGCTTATGTCAAGACAGACCCTTCCCCAGGTAAAGAACCATGAGGATCTCCATGCAGGGAAGACTTTGCCCCTGACCACCATTCCTGGGCACCTGCTGTTCTGCTCTCAGCCCCTCTCTTCTAACAGAAGCCTAAATCAGTGTGTGCGATCCCTGACCCCCTGACACCAGGTGAGGCCCAGACTCAAATCTCCTCAGCTCATGGCCTCCTGGGCGCTGCTTCACTTTCTTCAACCCAAAACCTTGGTTAAATCCCTTGGGGGTGGAGAGGAAATGAAGCAGATGCTCCCCACTCTCCCTGCTAGACCATTCTCCTCCTGGCTTTCTATGTGTGGCACATGGGGTGCTGGCCTCAGGGCTGTTTGGGCAGTTTCCCCTTTGTCTTTTCCCCCTGGGTGTTCATAGCAGCCACCCTTGGTCAACACAGCTCTAGGTATGGAAGATAGTTGAGAGCACTTCCCAGAGGCACCTGCCCTGAGGGCTGCACCCCCTTGCCCTGAAATGGTAAAGAGAAGGGCCATACAGGGTGGGCTGGATCTTAGGACTGTAGCCTCTTCTTTGGAGCACAACTACCCACTATTCTAGAGAATGGTTTTGACACTAAGGTGATGTTATTTATTAATTAAAACATCCTTTGTGAAAAAAATGAGTGTCCACTGCATGTCACTTTCATTTGTGTTTTAGCTTCTCCATCCCTCTCAAGAAGCCTGACCTGAGTGCTTGTTTTAAATCCAAGTCCAGAGAAAGGGTGGCTGGACGTGAACATGTAAAAGTCTTCTAGGACACAGCTTTCTAGCATAGGAGACAACCTCCCAGCATGGGTGCACCCCCCCAGGATGGATGACAGCAGGCTCTGCTTTCTCTGTGTGATGTTGCCCATCTTTTGTCTGGGTGGCATTTTTCCCAATCAGCTATACACACTCATACACACACACACACACACACATGCAAATTTGTGTTCTTTGCTTCCATGTAGGGGCCTAAAGTCTCTTGTGGAAAGAACCACACATCAATCGCTATCTATTTAGTGTCTAGGGCATTTGATGAGAGCAGCTCAGTCCCTGTAAGGAAGGAGACCACTGCTACTCCTGCTGCCCTCTTCCCCCCACCTTGCCTAGTTCACAAGATAGGAGGAGAGACAAAGCAAAAAGTTGGAAAAAAACAAAAGTAAGATAAATAGCCAGACAACCTTGGCACCACCACCTGGCCCTAGGAGTCAAAAAAAGTAATAATAATAACATCAACCCCTGACCCAAACTACTTGTGTTATCTGTAAATTCCACACACTGTATGAAAAAAGCATTGTAAAACTTTTTGTTCTGTTAGCTGATGCTTGTAGCCCCAGTCACATTTCCCACACTTGCTTGATGTATCATGACCCTTTCATGTGGACCCCTTAAAGTTGTAAGCCTACAAAAAGGCCAAGAATTTCTTTTTTGGGGAGCTCGGCTCTTAAGACGCAAGTCTGCTGATGCTCCCAGCCAAATAAAAACCTCCTTCTTTAATCCGGTGTCTGAGGAGTTTTGTCTACGGCTCATCCTGCTACACTTGGAGTCTGCTCAACTCTGTAGGCACATATGGAATCTACAGCCTGGCGAGCTCCACTGAGGCCTGGCCCCTGCCTGTGGAAACAGCCAGCCCTCTCCTCCTGGTTGGACCAGGAGCTCAGACCAAAGCAGCGGCCCAGCTTCCCGGGCAGCAGCCTGGCCCCCTCCTCTCCCTGGCCCCCTCACCAGAGGCTGCTGCAGCTGAAGGCCTGGGTTCCCAGCCCCTGGCTGCTGTCTCACTGTTCTGAAGCTCACGCCTCCAAAAGTGGCAGCGGCTCCCCTGACGGCCTTGCTGTGGCCATGTCAGCTCCCAGGTACTCCTCTGACCTCCACACCAGCAGGACAAGGAGGTTCATAAAGGAACTGCAGAAACTCTGCCTGTGTGCACATCCCCAGACAGCCAAGAACTCAGAGGGAGGTGATGCTATTCTTTTATTGCAGGAGGTGGGGGTGTGTACCATGTACCAGGGCTATGAGAAGCAAGAAGGAAGGAGGGAGGGCAGAGCCCCCTGCTGAGCAACAAAGGCCTCCTGCCACCTTCCCTGTCTCCTGCTGCAGGCACATGGGGAGACCTCCCACCGGGTGGGGGCCACCAGTGCAGGGGTGGGAGCACTACAGGGGGTGGGAGTGGGTAGTGGCCGGTGTGACTCCCTGGCACAGATCCTTAGGCTTCTTGACACCTGGAATTCACCAGGGACCTTATGTTCTCCCAGGGAACTTCGTAGATCTCGAAAGAGCACAATTGTTTCTGTGACAGGGAAGAGAAAGGGCCAATCAGTGTGGGTTATAGTTAAAGGGGGAGATGCCCAAGCATGAGATGTCAGATCCTGGGTGAGGAGGATGGAGGTGAGACACTGGCCCTCACCCGCCCCTGCTGAGTACCAGGGCACTGAGCTAGAATGAATAGTAACTGTTCCATTGCCCCTCCCAAGGCACCAAGTCACCAGGTGGCATTGGGCCCACACCAAAGCCTGCAGGGTCCTGTCACAGCACAGCCCTGTGAGGAGCAGCCTGTGCAAGGCCTGGGGAGCCCCAAGGGTGCAGGACAGGGGGAGGTGGCTCACTTCTCCCAGCTCCTTCCACCTCCAGCACCCAGGCCAGCACTAAGAGGGGCCAGAGGGAAGAACCCAGGGCAGGGTAACTCCCCCTCAAAGAGCTGGGGCATGAAGCAAGGACAACAAGGGGAGTGTGGCTCTCCCCAGAGTGGACACTTCATAAGAATCAGCAGGTTCTTGGAGAGGCTGGTGTTGGGTAAGCAGGGCAGGTCCAGGGCTACACATCTAACAGGCCTCTAGGTCCCACTAATGTGATCATTGAGGTTGTGGCTGCATGCAGGTGCCTGAGTCTGGGATTAGACAGAGCCCCTTCTCCCTGCCTAGCACACAGCCCCACACCTGCTCCTCCCTGTCTGACAGGCAACACCCCAAAGCAGGCAGATTTGACCTCCCAGTAAACTGTCCCAAGCTAAAATCTTCCTAGCAAATCAAATATATCACCCCCACCCTCACCACCCCATCTGCACACACATAGGCAAATACATAAACTCACTTGGACCCCTCATCCCCATGGATTTATGTACAAACCCCCAGAATCCCCCCACACAGCCACACACAGGTACACATGCTACCATAAATCTCCTCGCACACACTGGCACATGTGTGTACACACGTGCACCTTTCCACAGGCCCACATACATGCACACCCTCCCCACAAGTACATGAACATGTACACATCCATGCATACATGCCTCCCCACATACCCACCTGCACACACACACACCCTCCAAACATGTGTAGGGCAGAGGCTGACACATATGCACCCCTCTGCAGTGCATGACTGGCCCGGGACTCACATCAGGAACGTACCTTCTGCAGTTCTGGCTGTTCATGGAAGGCACAGGTGTCCAAGTTGGGCTGGGACTTGGTACATATGGTTCGGCCCACCTCTACATCGAAGAAGTAATTCGTCCCGGCCACGGTCTACACACATGAAAAAACAGGACACACGGACAGTGCTCCCCATCAGTTTCATGCACTCACAGGCACTTCACTGGCTGAGTCACTGGACTTGCTTGGGGGCTTCGTGAGCTGCCCACATGTCACCACAAGGCACACAAGTCCCCTCTTCCTGTCAGCTGGCAGGGTGCTGAGCCTCATGCCCTCTCTTAAACATTGTTTTCTCTGTGCTGGGTAAAAGGATTCATTGAATTCTGCTACCTGTGGCTCAGGGGCAAGGGAACACTGACTCTTTTTACCCATGGGTATCAGCTTACCCATGTATAAAATAGGCTTCCGGGCCTGATGGTCTGCAATGCCCTGTGCTTCAATCCAAGTTATTGTTATGCTTGAAAGGGAGGTGGAGGCAAGCAGGGACAATGGCACCAGGGAGGGCACCTCCCATGCAGGGTGAGGGTCGCAGTTGACAGCTGCAGGAGGAGTAATGGAGCTGGTCTTGATTCCTTTGAATTTCCAGGAGAAGGTGGAGGAGCTCTAAAGGCTGTGTCACTATTTGCTGCTCTGCCATGGGATGCAGGTCAAGCTGGGCCCAGTAGCCCTGCTGAAGCTCCCTCCTGACCTGACCCCTCCTCCTCTCTACTGGGTGACTGCTCTCCTCATCTGGCTGAGGTCTAACTCTGCATCAGCTGGTAGAGGCAGGGTCAGGTGTGCTACACCCCAGCAGGGTCTCAGCTTCCCTGGGCTGTAAGGGGTGGTCAGCCTGACTGAGGGTGAATGCCATTAGCCCTAAAGGGCTGTGCCCAGGGGTGTGGCTTGGGGAGTGAAGTAGGGCTTTGCAGAACAGGGAGCGAGGTTCCTGTGTGGCCCCTGAGGAGAGGACTCAGGGAGGAGGATGAGCCTTATGGCCTGGATCGAATCCTGAGCAGCATCAAGCCCATCCAGTCAGCACAGTCTCCATCCACACCTGCTGGATGCTGGGAAATGCCACAGTCATGGTACAAACACAGTGGCTGCTGCAGGTTAAAGGAAGCTGAGAGGACAGACAGTGGCTGCAGTGCATGGCCCAGGAGCATGCTTAGGCATGAAGGCCATCAGCGGAGAGTCAGGGAAAGCTGAATGAATCTGAGCATTAGATCATGAATGTATCAGTGTTGATTTGCTGGGAATGCTCTTGGGGATCGGGTGACAAACCAGGCTGGGACTCAGGACCCCTCGGGTGGAGGCAGCACCCACCTGCTCCCTGGCTCGCAGCACCCGCAGCGGGCGTCTGTAGTACTCATCTTCGGTGGCCTTGTTGTACTCGTTGATGGCGAAGTGAAGGGCACGCTGTACCCACTCATCATTGAGGTCTGCATCATAGACGCCACCCCCGATTATCCTGTCCTCCTCCTGGGGGCTCCAGGCCAGGGCCACAGCCTGGGCGGCCAGCAGGAGCAGCAGGGTGCACAGGGGCCAGGCCATGGTCTCCTCAGAGGCAGAGTACAGAGCTGGAGCTGCAGGAGTGGAGGGTGAGAGCCTGAGGTGGGGAGCCCAGGCCAGCAGGCAGCTGTGCATTTATCCTGCTTTGGAAGCCCAGCCCCACCCCCCTCCATGCCCTGCCCCTGACTCCTCCTCCTCTTTCTGCCCATCCCCTCTTTCTCCATCTCTCTTTTCACTCCCCCACCACTACAAGCTCCCTCCCTGCCTAAGTTCCCCCTGCCCCTCCCAGGCCTCCTCCTCCATCTCCCCCTCCTCCCCACTCCTGTCCTCACTGCAGCCTCCCCGAGCCATGCCTCTCTTCCCCAGTGTTCCCAAGCTTGAGTCACCAGGTCTCCACAGAGGTGACACTGCTCCTTTGGCTATGAAAGCAATGTGACCTCCTGTTTGCTCAGAAAAGGGAAAAATACAGTGTTTGGCCTCCTGGGGTCTTCAGATATCAGAGGCATCCAGGAGCACTTGGTCACAGTCTCTGAATCTCTGGAACAGGGAGGTTATTTCAGAAGGTTCCAGAAGACTCTGTCCACACCCTATTATGGAGAATTTCTTTGCCAAATTTAAGGGAATTAACCTTTTTGGAAAAAGTCACTGGTTTCTCTTTTTATAACTCATTATTCAATAAACAAACCTATCACCAGCTACTCCCTGTGCCAGGAGGTCTAGGGCTTGAAGACGGAACCTGGATGATGAGCCATAGAGGGGAAATTGCAGAGCTGTTGCCCAACAGAGATGTGACATGAACCCATGAGCATTTGAAAATTTCTAGTAGGCGCATTTTAAAAGATGAGAAAAAAATTGGTGAAAGTAATGTTTAAAATATGTATCTAACCTAATATAGCCGCAATATTATTTCAGCTAATAGGAACAATTATTAATAAGATTTTTTTTTGTGGGGGGGAGGTTTGTAAATCTTTGAAATTCCCCGTGTATTTTTTACATTTAGAACAGGAGTCATTTTGGACTGGCCCCATTTCAAGTGTCCCGTGGCACATGTGGTTGGTGGCTGTGGAACTGCACAGTAAATTCCTACACAGTGTGTGTAGGGGATGGTAGGTTATAGTCAACAATTAGGATCAGGGAGTTACACTCACTCTGTTGGAAGTGAAATAGAACAGGGGCTAGAGAGAGACTACTGGACCCTGGTCAGGGAGGTCCCTATGAGACCGGAGAGGTTGAGAAGCCCCAGGCAGCAGGGAACAGCCAGTGCAAAGGCCCTGAGGTGGGGTTGGACATGTCTGCTCCAGGAAGAGGAAGCTCCTGGAGGGGATGTGAGCAGGGAAGGGAACGACCTGGAGTCTCACGGTAACTGTGTGTGGGGCCTGGTGGAAGGTGCAGGGAGACCACTGGCAGGCAGTGGGGGTGTCAGGAGAGGGAGCAGCAGCCATGGGATGAATGTGGGAGCCCACGGGCCTCTCTTGCTTCTCTCTTAGGCAGCCATGCTTCCAGCTTCTTTACTCTATGCGCTGCTTGGAAGACCTACCTGATATTTTAAAAATTGCCTTGAAGGAGGTAGAATTTATATACAGTAAGATCCCTAATAGTATGTGCCCCACATGGAGGATTTTGTAAATATACACCTGTGTTACCACACTTTGTCCAGACCTCTGACATCTGCCTTGCCCCAGACGGTGTCCTCCTGCCCCTGCAGCTCACCCTCGTGCCCACCCCACCCTGGCAACTCCTATCCAGTCCTGTAGACTCCTTTTTCACCTGTCCTTGCACTTCCTAGGAATGGAATCCTGCAGAGTGAGCCCAGGTGTGTCTTTGTCCTTTGCTTAGCATGGCTTTCCATTGGCCCTCGAGTTGCTTCATTGCTAGGATTGGGAGTTCTCCTTCTCCACAGACTGAGAGGACCTAATAAGCACAGTGCTCTGTGGGGTGACACAGTCCCCAGCTTGGGATGCTGTGGGCCTGGGCTGGAATGTGACTCCAGGAGTGGGGAGGCTGAAAGGAGGCCCTGAACAGACAGCTGCTCCCTTTGTTCTCTCAACCCCACCCTCCATGCCTGAAGGTGACCCTGTGGCAAATGCCCTTATGGTGAGGTGGCAGGCTTGGCGAAAAACACCAGGAAACCCTGGGTCTTTGCAGGGCACCTAGAGGACTCTCCTGGGAGTAGTGGAGGTGAAGGTCAGCCAGAGTCAACCCAGAGCTGTTGTGATCCTGGGTCTCAGCTGTGGCTGGGGCTGGATCAGCAGGACCCAGCAGCGGGAACAATATTACTCATTGGTGTTCATGTTCAGTATTAGGACAGGGGACCTTGTTATCCAAGGCCCAGTGACCATTGCACCCCACTGTCAATCCAGCACCCCTAGAAAAACCATGCATCCCAGCAGATACAGCAGGTGTCCCAGGGATGGCGTTTACCGCTGGGTGACGGAGGGAAGGTCTTCAAACAGGGCTGCGCAGGATGCCTCCTATTTAGACAGGAAATGGGGATAGATTCCCAGAGAAGGGAAAGAGAGGGACGTCCCTCACCAGGTGTTTGCGAGCAGAATGGTCATCTCCAAAGGGTAGGAGTTAGTTCTCCTCTGTGTCTCCCACCTTCCTGGGACAGCTGGGACTCCAGACTCAGGAAGAACTGCTGTGCAGAGGATAAGCTGAAGGTCAAGAAATCCTCTCATTTTTTTTTTTTTTTTATCACTGGAAAGGAGATGCAGTTTGAAGGGGTGGCCTGCCCCTCCACACCTGTGGGTATTTCTAGTCAAGTGGGATGAGAGACTGAGAAAAGAAATAAGACACAGAGACAAAGTATAGAGAAACAACAGTGGGCCCAGGAGACTGGCGCTCAGCATGCCAAGGACCTGCACTGGCACCGGTCTCTGAGTTCCCTCAGTTTTTATTGATTATTATCTTCATTATTTCACCAAAAAGGAATGTAGCAGGAGGGCAGGGTGATAATAAGGAGAAGGTCAGCAACAAACATGTGAGCAATAGAATCTATGTCATAATTAAGTTCAAGGGAAGGTACTATGACTGGACATGCACGTAAGCCAGATTTGTTTCTCTCCACCCAAACATCTCAGTGGAGTAAAGAATAACAAGGCAGTATTGTTGCAAACATTTCTCACCTCCCACCATAGGGCAGTTTTTCTCTCATCTCAGAATTGCACAAATGTACAATCAGGTTTTATACTGAGACATTCAGTTCCCTGGGGCAGGCAGGAGACAGTGGCCTTCCTCTATCTCAACTGCAAGGGGCTTGCCTCTATCTCAACTGCAAGGGGCTTTCCTCTTTTACTAATCCAGCTGAGCACAGACCCTTTACGAGTGTCGGGCTGGGGGACAGTCAGGTCTTTCTCATCCCATGAGGCCATATTTCAGACTATCACATGGGGAGAAACTTTGGACAATAGCCCGCTTTCAAGGGCAGAGGTCCCTGCAGCTTTCCACAGTGCATTGTGCCCCTGGTTTACTGAGACTAGAGAATAGCGATGACCTTTATCAAGTATACTGCCTGTAAACATTTTGTTAACAAGGCATGTCCTGCACAGCCCTAGATCCCTTAAACCTTGATTTTATACATCACATGTTTTTGTGACCTCCAGGTTGGGTCAAAGTGCCTGGGGCAAAGCTACAAATTAACAACATCTCAGCAAAGCAATTATTTAAAGTACATGTCTTTTTCAAAATGGAGTCTCTTATGTCTTCCATTTCTACATAGACACAGTAACAGTCTGATCTCTCTTTCTTTCCCCAAACAGGTAACCCAAATAGTGAGAATTTGCTGGTGGGTGGAGTGTGAGGGAGGGAAGCCAAAGTGCTGACCTGTGCCCTGTATGTGATGACACCACCAGTGGTCATCTCGTGTCAGGATGCTGGCATGCACTGCAGGGAGGGTCAGCTGTCCTGATGCAGCAACCTCTCTAATCCCAGTAGGAAAGATACCAGTGTAGGTTGCTCTTCTGAGGAGGTACAAGTGCGACGTCCAGTATGGAGTGATAGGAAGTGGCAGGTGGGGGTAGCTGGCCGGCTGCTCCAGATGTGTGATGACCTTAGGCAAATGTTGTGTCTGTTGTGCATGTGTAGAAAGAGGCTACTTTGTAAAGCATATTGTCTGGGAGTTCAGACCAGCAGAGATGAGCAACTTTGGCAGTGATGTATCAACATGTTTGAAAATGATGGAGTAGCCAGGTGAGGTGGTGCACCTGTAATCCTAACTAATTAGGAGAGTGAGTCAGGAAGATTCCTTGAATCCAGGAGTTCAATTCCAGCCTGTGAAACACAGTGAGACCCCCATCTCAAAAAAAATGACAGAACACTTTGTTCCCTGATTTCTATAGTCCACAGTTTTAAGGACACACTAGGAGGGAGCCAGATAGCAACCATGGACTGAGGAACAAGCCTGTTTGTGTCACTGCTGGGACTTCTCTGTCACTGTTTGTGTAACCTTAAATATCAATTCCTTTAGCAAAGTGCAGTGACTGTGGAGAGTGGTTCCTCTTCCTGGTTGAAATCCTGCTCAACGCAATTACTGCGTGCTGGAGCTGGAGCCAGAGGTCATCAGGACAGCCCTGCTCTCTCCTGTGGCCCTGCCTGCCCTCTCCTCCTGTCATAGAGGAAATGGATCCAGCGACAAGATTCACCTTGACCAAACCTTAGTTAAGCTCCTCTGAGCCTTCATCTGCCCTAGTCCTCAACCCTAGTCCCCAGCCCTGGACCTCCTGTTCTTGCAAGGGCTGCAGTGCCCAGTTTTAGGAAAGAATCCTGCTAAGTCAGTTTAGAAAGAATCCCCCCACCCTTGGTATCTGATCACCCTCAACATCTGATCAAGTTCTTCATTCGTTAACTTTGATGTCTAAGGCCTTTTTCTGCCTTTAGCAACAATATTGTTACGTCAGTTTATCTAGAAACTCCTACCTTTGATGTCTCTGCTTAGTAATTCTTTATCTATTAACCCCACCACCTGATCCTTGGCTATAAATCCTCACTTCACCTTGTATTTAGAGTTGAGTTCATTCTCTATCTTACTTTGAGAGTCTTGACACCTATTGCAATAGTCTTGAATCATCTCTACCAAGCTCAGGCTTCAGGCAGTGAAGCTGCACATCCTCTTGCCCATGATGTCATCACTGGAAATCCTGCATGCTCCAACAATTCAGCATTCAGTCTTCAGTCTCATCATTTTAAAAACAGGAATACAATGATTCCCAGTATCAGTGACTTATTATGACAATGGGCTCTGTAATAAGGTGCTGCACGATATCATTGGCCTATGGCATTGGCCAATTATTTTTCTCACATCTGCAGTCCAGCTGGGAGCCACTGACCTGGGATGGGATTATCTGGGCTAGCTCTGGTCCACATCTGTCATCCTTCTCCAGGGCCCAATGGCCAACATTTTTCATATTCTCACATGGCAAGATCAGTGCACAAGAAGCCAAGTTGAATTGCACAAAAGTATTTCAAGCTTCTGGTTACTTCACACCTGAAACTCTCCCTTGGCTAAAGAAAGTCACATGGCCAGCCCAAAAGGAAGTGGTGGGGAAGTGCACGCTACCATGGAGGGTGGAGGACAATGAGTGAATATTTAGACAAATAATATAATATGCCCCAATAGTGTACCACACTGACTCATAGGGGCATCAGGGAAATTTAATGAAATGCTTGTGAAGTGCTTGGTACAGTGCCTGGCATATCTGTGTTTCTAGCTATCAATCTATCAATTAATCTAATCTGCCTAACTAATCTAGCTATCTAGGAGTGAAAAGAAAATAAATATCAGGACCCCTAAATCATTAAGCCAAAAGGAAAAGTCAAGCTGGGAACTGCATCAGGCAAACCTGCCTCTCATTCTATTCCTAAATATGGTAGCTACAAAGATTTAAAAACTACATACCTTCCTCACAATTTGCCCACAAGGAAATTCCTTATGAAAAAAGGACAGACAGAACTCAAAGTCATCCCTCTGCTCACATGAGACAAATGCATATCTGATTGCTTCCTTTGCCCTATTGTTTCACTAAATACCATTCCTGTAAATTGCTTATTCAGTTAAAGGCTAATAAGCAACTCAAAGGAATGAAACTGTCTTTTATCTACCTCTGACCCAGATGCCCCCTCCCTACTTCCAGTTGTCCTGCCTTTCCAGACTGAACCAATGTACATCTTATATATGCTGATTGATGTCTCATGACTATCTAAAATGTGTAAAACAAGTTGTAACCCAACCACCTTGGATGCATGTAATCAGGGTTTCCTGAAGCCGTGTCACGGGATGGTCCTTATCCTTGGAAAAATAAACATTCTAAATTGATTGAGACTTGTCTCAGCTACTCTTGGTTTACAAATGTAATCTGTCTATTTATCTATCAAATCTATTTAATTATCCATCTATGTATCCATCCATCATGTTTCCTGTTTATTTCTCATTGTTCCCTTACCAATAAAAATTGAAGTCCCATGACATTCTGTGAACTGTATTTCCAATGTGTCCTCCACACTGCCACAGCTATTAGAACACTCATGGCTGTCTCATGACTGTCCAATCTTTGAGGAATCTTCACTGTATTCTGTGCCTCCACTCCTGTGCTGGACTACTCATGGCCGCAAATCAGATTGTGATCCTTGGCTCACAGCCCTCCATGGCTTCCAAGTGTCCTTAAATTGAAACTCTGATGAGTACTTGGCATCTAAACTTGTCCCTGCCTGTCCCTGCCCTCCCTGGTGCATCCTGCAGGCAGGTGAGCTCTGGATTGGTCTTTGGGGTGAGAGTTTGGACAGTTCTGCCACTGGAAATTTACTTGCAATCCTGAGTACACCTGGTCCCAAACCTATTTAAGATCTTTTGAAAGGCTGATCCTCTGGGGGCAGCTTGATGGATTTGATAGTTATAGTGCTATGAAAAGAGGATGGAAGCTGGTAAGAAGGCAGATGGAAAGCATGAAATGTAGGCTGGATTCTGAAGGACAGGTCTGCCCTCCACATGTCCTGTGGCAATTTCAGATGCCAGGAGAAACCACACAGTCTATGGGGGAGGTGATTACCCCCTCTCTGGATCCCACATGGGGTGGACTGTGGGTCTCTGCTGACAGAGGTGTTCAGATCATCCTGTACACATCAGTTACTGGCTGCTGCATCATAAGCCACCCCAAATCTTCCTGGCTGAAAGCAACATGATGTGTGGGTTCTCATGACTCTGGATCTGTCTGCAGCTCTTCTGCTGGTCTTGTTGGGTTCACTCAGGGGCTGCATTCAGGTGGGGTAGGATGGGAATATGCTCAGCTGCAAGAGTGGGCATGTCTTTCCAGGTGGTCTTTCATCTTCAAGAAGGTGAGAGGATATTTTTACATGAAGAGTATTTCTAAGATCATTCTAGGAGCACAGTACCCAGGAGTGGCCTGGCCCCAGGAATTGCAGACTCCCACCAGCTGAAGTCCCACTGGCCAAAGCAGGTCACATGGCCAAGCTCAGAGTCAGAATGGTCAGGGCCTCACAGAGTTAGGGGGTGAGGCGTGGTGTATTGTGGGGCGTCTGGTTTCCACCTCTACTCCCTGCACTGAATCCAGGAGGGACACGTGGGTTGGAGCAGTCTGATTTCAAAAAATGTATTTTTAAAAGACTGTTTGAGTAAAATTGGTCTTCCCCTAATATCTGGATAGAGTTGAGGTATCCCGGAGGAAGGTACTGAAGCCAGCAGTCAGGAGCTGTGTTTAACCTGCCCCTACTCATTCATCATGGGATCTGGTGAAACCACCCATTCCAGGTTGCCTTAGAAAGTTCTAAATATGGGTGGCCATTCCAACATGGCTGAATAGGAATGGCTCCGGTCTGTAGCTCCCAGCATGATCAACACAGAAGAGAGGTGATTTCTGCATTTCCAACTGAGGTACATGGTTCACTTCATTGGGACTTGTTGGACAGTGGATGCAGTGCATGGAGGGTGAGCCGAAGGAGGGCAGGGCATAGCCTCACCTGGGAAATGCAAGAGGTTGGGGGATTTCCCTTTCCTAGCCAAGGGAAGCTGTGACGGACTGTACTTGGAAAATCGGGACACTGTTACCCAAATACTGCACTTTTCCAATGGTCTTAGTAAATGGCACACCTGGAGATAATTTCCCATGCCTGGCTCAGTGGGTCCCATGCCCTTGGAGCCTTGCTCACTGCTAGCACAGCAGTCCAAGATTGAACTGCGAGGTGGCAGCCTGGCTGGGGGAGGGCCATCCACCATTGTTGAGGTTAGAGTAGGTAAACAAAGCGGCTGGGAAGCTCGAACTGGGTGGAGGCCACCACAGCTCAATGAGGCCTGCCTGCCTCTGTAGACTCCATCTCCAGGGGCAGGGCATAGCTGAAAAAAAGTCAGCAGAATCTTCTGCACACTTAAACATCCCTGTCTCACAGCTCTGAAGAGAGCAGTCGTTCCCCAGCATGGGGTTTGAGCTCTGAGAATGGACAGAATGCCTCCTCAGGTGGGCCTCTGACACCCGTGTAGTCTAACTGGGAGACACCTTCCAGTAGGGGCCGACTGACACCTCATACAGTTGGGTGACCATCTGAGGCAAAGCTTCCAGAGGAAGGATCAGGCAGCAATATTTGCTGTTCTACAATATTTGCTATTCTGCAGCCTCTGCTGGTGATACCCAGCCAAACAGGGTCTGCAGTGGATCTCCAGCAAACTCCAACAGACCTGCAGCTGAGGGATGTGACTGTTAGAAGGAAGACTAACAAACAGAAAGGAATAGCATCTAAGTCAACAAAAAGAACATCCACACCAAAACCCCATTTGTAGGTCACCATCATCAAAGACAAAAGGTAGATAAAACCACAAAGATGGGGAGAAACTAGAGCAGAAAAGCTGAAAATTCTAAAAACCAGAGCATCACTTCTCCTTCAAAGGATTGCAGCACCTTGCCAGCAACAAAACAAAGGTGGATGGAGAATGACTTTGAGGAGCTGATGAGTTGATAGAAGAAGGCTTCAGAAGATTAGTAATAACAAACTTCTCCGAGCTAAAGGAGGATGTTTGAACCCATCACAAGGAAGCTAAAAATCTTGAAAAAAGATTAGATGAATGGCTAACTAGAATTAACAGGGTAGAGAAGACCTTACATGACCTGATGGAGCTGAAAACCATGGCACGAGACCTACGTGATGCATGCACAAGCTTCAGTAGCCAAATTGATCAAGTGGAAGAAAGGATATCAGTGATTGAAGATCAAATTAATGAAATGAAGCAAGAAGAGAAGTTTAGAGAAAAAAGAGTAAAAACAAATGAACAAAGCCTACAAGAAATATGTGGCTATGTGAAAAGACCAAATCTACTTTTGATTGGTGTGCCTGAAGGTGACGGGGAGAACGGAATCAAGCTGGAAAATACTCTTCAAGATATTATCCAGGAGAGCTTCCCCGACCTAGCAAGGCAGGCCAACATTGAAATTCAGGAAATACAGAGAACACGACAAAGATACACCTTGAGAAGAGCAACCCCAAGACACATAATGGTCAGATTCACCAAGGTTGAAATGAAAGAAAAAATGTTAAGGGCAGCTAGAGAGAAGGGTTGGGTTACCCACAAAGGGAAGCCAACTATTAGACTAACAGTGGACCTCTCAAAAGAAACTCTACAAGCCAGAAGAGAGTGGGGGCCAATATTCAACATTCTTAAAGAAAAAGAATTTTCAACCCGGAATTTCATGTCCAGCCAAACTAAGCTTCATAAGTGAAGGAGAAATAAAATCCTTTACAGAAAAAGCAAATGCTGAGAGATTTTGTCACCACCAGGCCTGCCTTACGAGAGCTCCTGAAGGAAGCACTAAACATGGAAAGGAACAACCGGTACCAGCCACTGCAAAAACATGCCAAATTGTAAAGACCATCAGTGCTAGGAAGAAACTGCATCAATTAATGGGCAAAATAACCAGCTAACATCATAATGACAGGATCAAACTCACACATAACACTATTAACCTTAAATGTAAATGGGCTAAATGCCCCAATTAAAAGACACAGACTGGCAAATTGGACAAAGAGTGAAGACCCAACAGTGTGCTGTATCCAGGAGACCCATCTTACATGCAGGGACACACATAGGCTCAAAATAAAAGGATGGAGGAAGATCTACCAAGAAAATGGAAAGGAAAAAATGCAGGGGTTGCAATCATAGTCTCTGATAAAAAGACTTTAAACCAACAAAGATCAAAAGAGACAAAGAAGGTCATTACATAATGGTAAAGGGATTAATTCAACAAGAAGAGCTAACTATCCTAAATATATATGCACCCAATACTGGAGCACCCAGATTCATGAAACAAGTCCTTAGAGACCTACAAAGAGACTTACACTCCCACACAATAATAATGGGAGACTTTAACACCCCACTGTCAATATTACACAGATCAATGAGACAGAAGGTTAACAAGGATATTCAGGACTTGAACCCAGCTCTGCACCAAGTGGACCTAATAGACATCTACAGAACTCTCCACCCCAAATCAACAGAATATACATTATCAGTACCACCTCACACTTATTCCAAAATTGACCACATAGTTGGAAGTAAAGCACTCCTCAGCAAATGTAAAAGAACAGAAATCACAACAAACTGTCTCCCACACCACAGTGCAATCAAATTAGAACTCAGGATTAAGAAACTCACTCAAAACCATATAACTACATGGAAACTGAACAACCTGCTCATGAATGACTACTGGGTAAATAACAAAATGAAGGCAGAAATAAAGATGTTATTTGAAACCACTGAGAACAAAGACACAACATACCAGAATCTCTGGGACACATTCAAAGCAGTGTGTAGAGGGAAATTTATAGCACTAAATGCCCACAAGAGAAAGCAGGAAAGATCTAAATTTGACACCCTAACATCACAATTAAAATAACTAGACACGCAAAAGCAAACAAATTCAAAAAGCTAGCAGAAGGCAAGAAATAACTAAGATCAGAGCAGAACCGAAGGAGATACAGACACTAAAAACCCTTCAAAAAATCAATGAATCCAGGAGCTGTTTTTTTTTAAGAGATCAACAAAATTGATAGATGGTTAGCAAGACTAATAAAGAAGAAGGAAGAAACAAATAGATGCAATAAAAAATGGTAAAGGGGATGTAACCACCAATCCCACAGAAATACAAACTACTACCAGAGAATACTACAAACACCTCTATTCAAATAAACTAGAAAATCTAGAAGAAATGGATAAATTCCTGGACACATACACCCTCCCAAGACTAAACCAGGAAGAAGTTGAATCCCTGACTAGAACAATAACAGGCTCTGAAATTGAGGCTATAATTAATAGCTTACCAACCAAAAAAAGTCCAGGACCAGAAATATTCACAGTTGAATTCTACCAGAGGTACAAACAGGAGCTGGTACCATTCCTTCTGAAACTATGCCAATCAGTAGAAAAAGAGGGAATCCTCCCTAACTCATTTTATGAGGCCAGCATCATCCTGATACCAAAGCCTGGCAGAGACACAACAAAAAAAGAGAATTTTAGACCAATATCTCCTGATGAACATTTGTGCAAAAATCCTCAATAAAATGCTGGCAAACTGAATCCAGCAGCATATCAAAAAGCTTATCCACCAAGATCAACATGGCTTCATCCCTGGGATGCAAGGCTGGTTCAACATACACAAATCAATAAACGTAATCCATCACATAATCAGAACAAATGACAAAAACCACATGATTATCTCTATCGATGCAGAAAAGGCCTTGGACAAAATTCAACAGCACTTCATGCTAAAAAGTCTCAATAAACTAGGTATTGATGGAACATATTTCAAAATAATAAGAGCTATTTATGACAAACCCACAGCCAATATCATACTGAATGGGTAAAAACTGCAAGCATTCTCTTTGAAAACTGCCACAAGACAGGGATGCCCTCTCTCACCACTTCTATTCAACATAGTGTTGTAAATAAGTTCTGTCCAGGGCAATCAGGCAAGTGAAAGAAATTAAGGGTATTCAATTAGGAAAAGAGGAAGGCAAATTGTCCCTGTTTGCAGATGACATGATTGTATATTTAGAAAACCCCATCGTCTCAGCCCAAAATCTCCTTAGGCTGATAAGCAAATTCAGCAAAGTCTAAGGATAAAAAGTCAATGTGCAAAAACCACAAGAATTCCTATACACCAATCACAGACAAACAGAGAGCCAAATCATGAGTGAACTCCCATTCACAACTGTTACAAAGAGAATAAAATACCTAGGAATCCAACTTATAAGGGATGTGAAGGACGTCTTCAAGGAGAACTACAAATTACTGCTCAATGAAATAAAAGAGGACATAAACAAATGGAAGAACATTCCATGCTCACAGATAGGAAGAATCAATATCCTGAAAATGGCCATAATGCCCAAGGTAAATCGTATATTCCATGTCATCCCCTTCAAGCTACCAATGACTTTCTTCACAGAATTGGAAAAAATTACTTTAAAGTTCATGTGGAACCAAAAAAGAGCCTGCATTGCAAAGTCAATCCTAAGCCAAAAGAACAAAGCTGGAGGCATCATGCTACCTGACATCAAACTATACTACAAGGCTACAGTAACCAAAACAGCATGGTACCGGTACCAAAACAGAGATATAAACCAATGGAACAGAAGAGAGCCCTCAGAAATAACACCACACATCTACAACCATCTGATCTTTGACAAACCTGACAAAAACAAAAATGGGGAAAGGATTCTCTATTTAATAAATGGTGCTGGGAAAACTGGCTAGCTATATGTAGGAAGCTGAAACTGGATCCCTTCCTTATATCTTATATAAAAATTAATTCAAGATAGATTAAAGACTTAATTGTTAGACCTAAAACCCTTAAAACACTACAAGAAAACCTAGGCAATACCATTCAGGACATAGGCATGGGCAAGGACTTCATGACTAAAACACCAAAAGCAATGGCAACAAAAGCCAAAATAGACAAATGGGATCTAATTAAACCAAAAGCTTCTGCACAGCAAAAGAAACTACCATCAGAGTGAACAGGCAACCTACAGAATGGGAGAAAATTCTTGCAATCTGCCCATCTGACGAAGGGCTAATATCCAGAATCTACAAAGAACTTAAACAAATTTACAAGAAAAAATCAAACAATCCCATCAAAAGGTGGGCAAAGGATATGAACAGACACTTGTCAAAAGAAGACATTTATGCCATCAACAGACACATAAAGAAATGCTCATCATCACTGGTCATCAAAGAAATGCAAATCAAAACCACAATGAAATACCATCTCACACTAGTTAGAATGGCAATCATTAAAATGTCAGCAAACAACAGGTGCTGGGGAGGAGGTGGAGAAATAAGAATGCTTTTACACTGTTGGTGGAAGTGTAAATTTGTTCAACCATTGTGGAAGACAGTGTGTCAATTCCTCAAGAATCTAGAACTAGAAATACTATTTGACCCAGAGACCCCATTACTGGGTATATACCCAAAGGATTATAAATCATGATACTATAAAGACACGTTCACATGTATGTTTATTGCGGCACTATTCACAATAGCAAAGACTTAGAACCAACCCAAATGTCCACCGATGATAGACTGGATTAAAAAAATATGGCACATATACACCATGGAATACTATGCAGCCATAAAAAAGGATGAGTTCATGTCCTTTGTAGGGACTTGGATGAAGCTGGAAACCATCATTCTGAGCAAACTATCACAAGGACAGAAAACCAACACTACATGTTCTCACTCATAGGGGGAACTGAACGAGAACACTTGGACACAGGGCAAGGAACATCACACACCTGGGCCTATCGTGTGGTGGGGGAATGGGGGAGAGATAGCATTAGGAGAAATACCTAATGTAAATGATGAGTTAATGGGTGCAGCGAACCAATGTGGCACATGTATACATATGTAACAAACCTGCACATTGTGCCCAGGTACCCTAGAACTTAAAGTATAATAATAATAATAAAAAGAAAGTTCTAAATATCTGAGAAATAATAAAACAGAAATAAGGCAGCCAACCTGGGAGTGTCCACTCCTACATGTGTTGTTTCTCTTGTGCATCAGATTATAAAAGCTAAAAGTAGATTCCAGCCTCTGTGATTATTCTGTTTTGCTCTCTAAAGGAACAGCCATTCAGTAGTGGTTTGCATTCTCCTTTGCCTCTCTTCAGTATGTCACTTTAGGGTTAGGTTGCTGTTTGACAGGGTGAACTGGGATCCTCCCCTTTTCTCACTGAGGTGCTCTCTTGACTTACAGTCAGGAGCCAGGACCTGAGCAGTGTAAAGGACCAGCATGCTTTGCCCCACAGACTTCCTGGATTGCTTCTTCATATGTGGGAAGAGTTCAGTGCTGTCCTGGATCTCTGATATATGGGCTTCTTTTAGGATTTGCCTAAAGGAAACTTTTAAACCTTCTATTTCTTTACAACCAGCAGCTTCATTACTTATGGGAGGTAGGTTGTCATGGGGGCAGTAAAGAGTTCATTCAGGAAAAGAGTGGAGAAGGCGTACAATGGGAAATGGAATAAACCATGTATGAGTCAGTTGCTGTTCCATAGTAAAAACTCTTAACATCTTAGGGACTAAAAGCAAGAAACTGTTCCTGTCACACTCTGGAGCCTGCAGATGGGCTGGGGCTTAGCAGATCTGGTCTGGCTTGCCTTGTGTCTTCATCCTGGGGCCCATGCTGAAGAGGCTGTGCCTGCTTGGGTCAGTTTTTCTTCATGAAGTTTTGGAGGGGAGCAGGAGGACACACCTCTCACATCTGCAGGGTTACGGTCTCTGTCCTTGTCACATCTGTTAACACCCTATAGACCCAAGCAAGTCCCATGACCATGCACAAAGATAATGGGGGTTTATGCTGCATTTTCTGGCAGAGGGCATGGATGTATAGTTTTGTTCCAGTGAGGGAGACAGCTCTCCATCAATCCTGGCACACACCCCTGAATCTAGGAAAACCCCTCTTCTTTGTGCCATGACATGGCACACGCTTCCACGAAGCCTGTGGCTTTCATGTTAGCAGAGGCTGTCTAAACTTTTGCTAACAAAGCTGACTTTTTTCAGTCTCCTCAGTTCCACCTGGGGTATCTGGGAATTGCTGGCTCCCTAGAAGGGATCTTCCATATGAGGAAAGCTCCTTTCCTAAGGCCCGTGTTTATTCTCTATAAAAACAGGCTGGTCAAAAGTTATGGCCTGGTAGAGCATTTTTTGGTCTACATTTTGTTATATATTAGTTGCTGAGCTCTTCCTGGTAGAGAATTCACTTCTACTCCCACCCAATGTGGTTCACGTGGTATCAGAATCATAGCCAAATAATTGTGAAGGTGTGCATGTGCAGGATGGGGTTTTATGATGAAAACTCAAGAGGAAATAGAAGAAGGGGGCTGGGAAACATTACTGACCCGCCTGCACTGCAAAGGGAGGTGCAGGTAGGATGAGGGGTAGGGAATGTGGCCATCTCTTGTGAGGTGACACCATCTGGGGGAAGTGGAGGGTGCTTCTTCCTCAGCCTCTGCCCCTGCAACCTCTCCAGTGCCACAGTCCCTTCCACCTCACACCCTGTCTCTGCTGTAAGGAACAGTACAGAGTGTGGATGCTGGTGAAAAGTGTTCATAGTAACCATCCAGCCTGAAGCTTCATCACGCGATGGCTTGGCCATTTCCTCGACATATGTATGCCAGGCTGAGAAGTTAGGAGGTGTTTCCATGACTTCCCAACTAGCTGACAACACAGGCTTGTTCATGTCGGGTTATCCTTATGCGGAACTTTGCTGTATTTTGAATTTTTATTTTTTGCACCTTTTATTTTGCAGTGATTTCAAACTTACAAAAAGTGGGAAGAGTAATATAAAGAGCTCCTGTATACACTCAGATTCTCCCACTCTTAACATTTTGTCTCGTGCTTTTTCCTTCTCTTTCTATATGTACAAGCTATTATAGATTTTTCTGAGTCATTTGAGTGCAAATTGCAGACATGACCTCTTTTGTCTTCAGATACTTTCATGTGTGTGTCCTAAGGACAAGGACATTCTCTAACACAACTTCAGTGAAATGAGCAAAATCATGATGCTAATGTGGATACATCCTTTTGTCTAGTCTATTGTTCAGACAGTTTATCAATGGTGTTTATTTGCCAAGCTTCCTTAGTCTCCTTTAATCGGGAAAAGCTCTTCATTCTTTCTTGTCTTTGTTATCCTGTCATTTTTGAAGATAACTGGCTATTTTGTAGAATGTTTTCTGTTGGGGTCATCAATCGATTAGATTCAGGTTATGCATTTTTTTCACATGAAATTTATAGAAGTGATATTGTGTCCCTCAGTACATCATTCCAGGAGGCCACGATACCATTGTCCAATTGCTGATAGATGTTAATATTAATCTTTAGATTTAGATACCATCTTCCAGGTTTCTCCACTCTAAAGTTAGTTACTTTTTTTGTTTGTATAATTAATAAGTATTCACAGAGCAATACTTAGAAAATAGGTTTATGTTCTACTTCTTATTAAACTTTTACTTTATATCATTAGCATATAGTGATAATTCTTTCCTGAATTGTTATTATGATTATTGTGACTTTTTTTTCTAACTTCATCATTTCTTCTATATTTAGTAATGGTGTTCATTCCACCATAAGGAAAACTTCCTTTTCTCATCTGTCTATTTATCTATATACCTATCTACCTAGCTTCTCTCTCTCCAGAGATCGAAATCATGGTTTCTTATTTTATTCAAGAAGTTATAATCTGTTACCACTATTACTCCAATGTGTAGATCATCTCACAGTTGGCTACTGAGAGCTCCTTTAAGCAGCTTCCTCTGTTCTCTTGACATGTTTCCATTATTATTGGAGCCTATCCTTACCTTTTCATGTATTAATAACAAGAAGTTCTAGATCTATTTTATACTTTCTTTCATCCAACTCTAGAAGTACTGGCTGAAATCTGTGGTGAGTTCAGAAAGCAATCCCGAGTGGTGCCTGTGCTCATTCATTGCTACAGGGAAGGCCATGGTGCCTCCGACAGCAGTTATTCACCTGGGGCAATTTTGCTTCCCAGGGCACATTGGTAATGTCTAGGACATTTCTGGTTGTTGCTACTTGGGAGGACATGCTACCGGCATTTAGTGGACAGAGGTCAGGGATGCTGATAAACATTGTGTATTCTTTTCCACAATCTAGATTAGAAGCTTTCAGTGTGCCTCAAGTACTTGGAAATAGCAAAATAGTACATAGTGATCAGCTCTGTGAGCTTTAACTCAAGAAGGAGAGTGGGAATCCACTGGAATCCTGAAGACATCTCAGATTCTGGGGAGGAGAACCTGCTCACTCAGATCAGCAACCTAAGCAGCCCCACCCTTCCTATGTATAGACTGTGGTGCAGCAGGGCCTTCTGTACTCCATACCCAGGTAGATGTTCAGGCATTCAGAGCATCTGTGTGCCCAAATCAGCAGCCTCTGCTGCCTTACCCTTCCTGTGCAAAGACAGTGCTGAAGCAGGGCCCTCTCTGCTCCATGCCCAGGCAGACCTCCAGACATGTAGAGCACCTGCTCACTTGGAACAGCAGCCTGAGCTGGCCCAACATTCCTGTGCAGAGATTGTGGTGTAACAGCAGCCACTGTACTCCATGCCTAGGCAGATATCCAGGCATCTGGAGCACCCACTCCTCTGGATTAGGAATTTAGGCACTCTACCTCCTGCAGAGAACTTGAGTCCAATGAGGTTTCTCACATTCATGCCTAGGCACATGTCTGGGTGCTCAATTGATGCCCACTGGACTCCCACTCAGTGCTGGTGCTCATACCTGCTATTGGAGCACCTGTAGTTATGCCTGTCCATCTTGGTCCCCTCATCCAGGGATGAGCAGGGAGCTCACACCATGGTGTACTTCAGGATCAGCCCAATGCCAGAGGCAACAGAAAGCTTCTCCCAGTAAACAAGAATCAAGTATATACCCATCTGCATTAGCCACAGCTGACTCTTACAGAAAAGCACTGTCTATTGTCCTGTAGACAAACCACATAGCCGAATATAAAACATGCTGACAAAAGTGCATAGGGTTATAGAAGCAAAGCCAAAAACCCTACAGTCACACCCCCTAGAGATGGGTAGAAATGGAAAGAAAAACAATGATATAGAGAAAGATAGAAAAAAATTCTGTCTGCATGAAAATAATTACAAAAATTAGAAGTGTCAGTGTGTCCAGATGAGAAAAGAACAGCACAAGAATCCTGGCGCTGTGAAATATCTGAATGTTGTGACACCATCAAAGGATCGCATTATCTCTCCAGCAATGGTCCCTAACCAAAATGAAAAGTCAAAAATGACAGATAAAGAATTAAAAGCATAGATCGCAAGGAAGCTCAATGAGATCCAAGACAAGGTTGAAAATCAACAAAAACAAATTTCTTAAGCAATTCAGGAGACAAAGAAAGAGATGCACATATTAAAAAGAAACCATTCAGAGCTGTGGAATTGATAAACTCCACTGAAGAAATTTCAAAATACAATTGAAAGTTTTATTATTAGACTAGACCAAAAAAAGAAATCATTTCAGAGCTTGAAGACTGGTAGTTTGAACTAACCCAGTCAGACAAAAAATGAAGTCTTTGAGAAATATGAGGCTATATAAAATGACCATTCCTCTGAATTGTTAGCATTCCTGTGAGAAAAGGAGAAAACATAAACAATGTGGAAAACATATTTGAGGTAATCCAAGAAAATTTCCCTAATCTTGTTAGTGTCACACACATCCAGACACAAAAAATACAGAGAACACCTGTGAGATACTATAAAAAATGAACATCAACGCCTATACTCACCAGGCTTTTCAAGGTCAATTAAATAAAAATCTTAAAGCATCTAGAGAAAAATGTCAGATAATATATAAAGGAAACCCCATCAGGCTAACTGCACAGTTCTCAGTGGCAACTGTACAAGTCAGAACTGATGGGAGCCTATTTTCAGAGTTTTTAAAGACAAGAAAATTCAACCAAGATTTTCATATCCTGTCAAACTAAGCTTTATAAGCAAAGAGAAATAAAATCTTTTTCAGACAAACCATCATGAAGGAAATTTGTTACCACTAGACCAGGCTTACATGAGATTCTTAAGAAAGTACTACACATGGAAACAAAAGAAAGATCCCTGCTACCGTAAAACAAACTTAAGGACAAAGTCCACTGACCTTGTAAAGCAACTATACAATAGAAACTACAAAGCAACCAGCTAATAACTTCATGAGAGGATCAAAATTTCATTTATTTCTTAAATCACCATACGTAGTCATAGTTATAATTCTTCCCATTGTACAGATGGATTAACTGAGTCTCCTCAAGATGACATCCCTCGCTCTCTCAGTAGAGGCTCCATCCACCAGCTTCCCCTTTACCAGTGAGTCTTCATTCTCTCAGCTACTGGGAGTGTGGCCACTGATGGCTAACAGCTGAGTCCTTCTGTGGGCATTGATCTGACTCAAAGGAAGCTGCTTTGTCCAAGTTCATGCCCCTCCTGGAATTGCCTATTTTAAATAATAGGTCTATATGGGGGCACAAAATGTTGACTCTTTTGCCCTAGTACACTACCACTTTGAGGCCATCCCCACTGCAGAGCTCTCCATGGGCCTGGCTGTGGCCTCTGCTGAGCTGCACCCCTGCCTGACTTTTCCCTCTGCCCCACCCCATGCCCCTGCCTCCCCAGCACATGAATCAGTGAGCCCCTTGCCTGTGAATCTCCATCGGGGTCTGTTTCCAGGAACCCTAACCAAGAGATGGTGGAGTCAGGACACACACCACAAATATCCTGACTTTTAAACTACAGTGGGTGTTAGGTCTGTGACTGTTTGGAGGATGGGACAATTCTTGTCTAGGAGACTGGATGTCTCTCTTCTCAGGATTCAAGGGGTGGGATGTTCCAAATGCTTTCAGACCTGAGACTTGTTTGGAAAAGTGGTGTTTTATCTGGAAAGTTACCTGTTCTTGAAAATCTCTTACTCAGCTGGGACTATTTTTCCCTCCTTACTCCTTAGTAAAATGAAAACCAAAGCTTCCATTTGTATTGGTCTTGGTGAAATATTTCACTTACCAAATTTCTTTGGATCCACCTGATGGGGAAGGCTAGGCAGGTAACACAAACCCCTTGTAATTTTGAGGAGGTATGTAGAAGGGAATTTGGGGACAATAAGGCAGGTCATGTAATTTTCAGATAAATTTTGTTCGCATTGCACAATAAGCTTCATTTGCCACCCCGGCTCTGGGACTGGCACTTAGTGGTGTGTCAGCTCCATCATTCCTAGCAGTATCCTGGCTGCAGATAGCAGGATTCCTGAGAAACACTGGCTACCTCTCCCATGATGACACTGGTCATTTACCAAAGGCCATGGAGGTGGTATTCACAGAGATGGTGCAGCGTCCTTAGCAGGGACCCAGGTGGTTTCCTTCCATCTTCTCCATCATTCAGTGGGCTCTTGTTTTTGGGCACGTGGCTCATAAGTGAAAGGTGGACACCATAGTTGGAGACATTCTGTCCCACACTACAGCCTGAAAGGTGAGGAGTAGAAGAAGGAGGAGGTCACAGGGGGTGAGAGGAGGGTGTGGAGAGTGAGAGAGAGAGTGTGTGAGTGTGTGTGTGAGAGAGAGAGAGAGAGGAGGATTCTTTCCAAGGCCTCTGTCTTTTCTATTCAGCATAGGGGTTTTTTTTGTTTTGTTTTGTTTTTGTGATGACCTGGCTGCCTTCTTAGATGTTATTGCCTGGACGTGGGGTCCTATGCCCCCTGGGGTGAGGAGGGCTAGGAATTTTATTACCTGATGCTTTCAGCCTTTGCACTCAGGGGCAGGCAAAAGAAAGGGAGTAGGGAATGGCTGGTGAGGTTTTCAGAACAAAGTTTCTTAATATGAGAGTCCACAAAGAGTTTGTGGAAACTCCATTGTACTCAAAAGGTTACAAGTGCATTTGTGCAGGAGTGTGCGTATGCATACATACACACCATCTCTATAATACTCATCTGATTCCTAATGGGATCATTGACTGTTACACCATTCTAATGTTGAATTATGGATGCTGAGATGTAAACGCAATGCCATGAGTTTGCACTGTAATTAAATGCAGACTCACCTCTCCGCTTTAGAGATCCATTACTTTCAACTGAACTGAGCATCAGGCTACCTCCTCTTTACATCCAATGGAAGTAGAATACAGAAGAATGAAAGAGGATGAAATGGAGCATTAAAAAGTCAGGAAACAACAGGTGTTGGAGAGGATGTGGAGAAATAGGAACACTTTTACACTGTTGGTGGGACTGTAAACTAGTTCAACCATTGTGGAAGTCAGTGTGGTGATTCCTCAGGGATCTAGAACTAGAAATACCATTTGACCCAGCCATCCCATTACTGGGTATATACACAAACGATTATAAATCATGCTGCTATAAAGACACATGCACACGTATGTTTATTGCGGCACTATTCACAATAGCAAAGTCTTGGAACCAACCCAAATGTCCAACAATGATAGACTGGATTAAGAAAATGTGGCACATATACACCATGGAATACTATGCAGCCATAAGAAATGATGAGTTCATGTCCTTTGTAGGGACTTGGATGAAGCTGGAAACCATCATTCTCAGCAAACTATCGCAAGGACAAAAAACCAATCACCACATGTTCTCACTTATAGGTGGTAATTGAACAGTGAGAACACATGGACACAGGAAGGGGAACATCACACCCCAGGGCCTGTTGTGCGGTGGGGGGAGGGGGGAAGGATAGAATTTGGAGATATACCTAATGTAAATGAGGAGTTAATGGGTACAGCACGCCAACATGGCACATGTATACATATGTAACAAACCTGCACATTGTGCACATGTACCTTAAAACTTAAAGTATAATAATACTAAAATTAAAAAAAAGAAAGTTGAATACAGGAGAATGAAAGAGGATGAAATGAAGCACTCTAAAGCCAAGCTAGAGCCCACCTGCTAATCACAGTCACTGAGTCCACGGCAGTGATGATTTCTCTGATGGTGAAGGCTTTGTAGGGAATGTGACCTAAGATATCCTCTCTTCCCCAGGAGCTCAGAGTATAGCTGGCAGAGCATATATCTGAAAACATTCAGTGCCATGAAAAACAAGGAAACACTTATTAAATACTAAGTGGGTTTCACAACCCAGGAAGCATGTGAGAACAATTTTTTTTCCCCCTTGGGAAGGACTTTCACTCTTTTTGCCCAGGCTACAGTGCAATGGTGTGATCTTGGCTCACTGCAACCTCCACCTCCCAGGTTCAAGCGATTCCCCTGCCTCAGCCTCTGGAGTAGCTGGGATTACAGGCGCAGGCCACCACACCCAGCAAATTTTGTATTTTTAGTAGAGATGGGGTTTCACCATGTTTGCCAGGCTGGTCTCGAACTCTCAACCTCAAATCATCCACCCGCCTCAGCCTCCCAAGGTTCTGGGATTATAGGCATGAGCCACTGCACCCTGCTGTGAGAACACCTTATGCTGAAAATAAACTGCCGATTAACTCGTAGTTGATAAGCTGTTAGGCATATGTGGGCATATCAACCACACCAATAGGTCATTCAGCCATAGTATTTGTTAGTTTTAAAAACAGAGACATAGGGAGGATCCAAGGGGAAATAACCTATAATCTCATCACACCAGCACTCCTAGCTGACACTAAAAAATAGGTAGAAAGAACACACACACACATTTTTCTCATATTCAAATGGAAAAGAAAGATTCTAAATATAAAAAAGCAAAAGCCAAATTATCCATCTCCCTAACCACACTACCACCTCTCTTCCCTGATATCCACTGTTAATAAATACAAATGACTGCTTGCCTCTCTCCTTTCCTATATTTTAGATGTTTATGTGTATATACATATGTGTAAATATGTGTCTAAATATCTATATAGCCACTCATACACATGTGTGTTTACTTTTGTTTTTACAGCAAGCTTTATGTTAACACACCATATATACCTTGCTTTCAATAAAATAATATATTCAAAGTATATTAAAATTATTCCCAGTTTAACACATATATTGCTATTTAATTCTTTTTTTTTTTTTTTCCTTGAGCCAGAGTCTCCCTCTGTTGTCCAGGCTGGATTGCAGTGGCACTATCTGGCTCACTGCAAGCTCCGTCTCCCGGGTTCAAGACATTCTCCTGCCTCAGCCTCCCAAGTAGCTGGGAGTACAGGTGCCCACCACCACGCCCAGGTAATTTTTTTTTTGTATTTTTCAGTAGAGATGGGGTTTCACCGTGTTAGCCAGGATGGTCTCGATCTCCTGACCTCGTGATCCACCTGCCTCGGCCTCCCAAAGTGGTGGGATTACAGGCGGAAGCCACCAAGCCCATCCTATTGCTATCTAATTTTTAACAGCTCTTCCATCATGTGTGTGCTCTATAATTTATTTGAGCAGTCTCTAGTGATGAAATCATTTTGATCATGTTAAAGTTTGCACTATTACCAGGACATTGCCATGTTCATCCACAGGTTTCACTGAGTGTTGGTGACACTATCAATGATGTATTAATAGATTCTTAAGAGTGACTGGTGTAGGGGATGGGCCTGTGATCCAGACCTGGCCAATGAGGCATGAGAAGGAGTGAGCTAAGGAGTGCATAGGAGGTTACTCACATTCAGAAAGGTTGGGTGGAACAGAGGATTTTCCCTAGGATCTTTCTGCCTCTGGATGTCGGTGTTGATGATGTGATGTCTGGAGCTGTGGCAACCACCTTGCTACCAGCTCAAGGCTGAAGCACCATGAACAGAAAGGTAAGGATGAGAGAATCCCAGGGAAGCAGAGCTAGATGCTGGGAGTTCTGTTCCTAAAGCCTGTCTCACCCAGGGCCTTCTTATTATGAAAGGTAGAGCACTCCCTTTGCATTCAAGCCATTTTACATTGAGGCCTTTCTTTACATGCAGCGGAAAGCCTCTTGGCAGGTCCCAATGCCCACGCAGGTTTCTTCAGCATGAGTTTCTTCTTCCCTCACTTCTTCTCCATGTCTCCTGCTTTTGTGGCTGGTGGATTTGCCTCCTTCCCATTTCCTATTGGCCCATCCGCTCTTACAAAAATATTAATGTCTTCTCATAAAAATCCAGATGATCTTCCATGATGCTAATGACTTTTAAGTACAGAGCTTTTCAAAAACCCCACAAAAGGCTCCAAGTGGGCCTAAGCAACAGGTTTACTTGGCTGGATGTTTGGTACAATAAAAAATGTGTGGTATTTTCACTGTAGTCAGTTAAGAACATTGGCTTTTTCTACTCTGGCTTTCTTCTTCCCATTCACCACCCTCTAGATGGTGTAGGTTGGACACAGGCATTTTGGTATCTGGCTAAGAGGAAGTTGAGCTGGGATGCATTTAACCTGGGCTGAGGGGAACATATTCCCGTGATTCTCCCTCACTCCTGTGCATAGTCATGTTGCCCCAAACTGTCCTGGTGTAGGAGTGGCCCCAGACAAGGCCCTACCATCACCTCGGTTTTTACCTAAAGCATTGAGGAGAGGTAGAACCTTGATCAGAAAATGTCCCCAGCACCTCACATTGGAAGCCTGTGATTAGCAGAGAGGAAAGAAGGTTTGCAACGTGTGGAGCCAGAAGTCCATCTGTGGATAACAATTCCCAGCAGAAACATGGAAAATTTCAAGTGAGTGTTTTGGTTCTTTCTGACCCTAGTCAAAAAAGGAAGTTTTATTCTATTGGAAATGTGTCAGTAATATGGCATGTAACATAATTAGTGCATCATGCAGTTGTTTTTATTTTTGATGGGAATTGCATGAGATAGAATTTCTCAATTTTTGACATTTGTAGAGCACAGATCTGTGTGGTGAAACTACCCATAGTAAGGACATATATGTGTGAAGCGGCACAGAACTGATGGATGGAGCTGACCTCCCACCTCTTATCCTGACCAAGTCTGGGAGCTCCGAATAACACAGATATAAAATTGTGACCAGCAGTAAGACAGCTAGAAGAAATACTTGCTTCAGGACAAACTCCTCCTACACATTCAATGAGCTAATAGATATAGCACATAAGGACATTTTTAGACAATTCTGAAGCTCAGTACAATTGTGACAGTTTTAAAATGCTGTGTTTGTGTGCATTGTCAATAGGAAGATTTTTTAAGGTCTTCAATTTTAAGTCAAGAAAATTTAGAGGTATTAAAATCTTAGAGCTTGCAGATGAAAAGAAAATGAAAGAGGCTTTTCCAAATTAGACAACAATCAGAAAAATGTGCATGATATTACCAATTATGAGTTTTGAATCAAGATGTTATGCACCATAAATTTTACAAGTGATCAGACCTTTAGTGGAAAGATTGGTTTATTATTCTGCTAAACTTAGACAAAACCCTATGATAAATTAAATGTCTTATAATGAGGCAAATAGTGATTCATTACTTGAGTATAAAAACATCGAATGAAATTATGAGATGTGTCAGTAGCTAATTAATAAAAATATCATGTGGGGAAGTAAAAATCATGTGGATTAAGGAGGGCAAATCTGCCCTTTCATCTGCAGAGTGGATAGATGGACTGATGTTAACAAAGCCAGTGGCATCATGAGCAGGACAGCATGTATCGCTCAAGCTGCAGCTTTGAAATGTCAAACAGCCTCTTGTTGGCTGATGACTGCTTTCTGACTCTGGGCAGGTGCCTGAGGCTGAGATTAGACAGATCCCCTTCTCCCTGCCCAGCACCCAGCCCTGCAGCTGCTTCCTCCAGTCCAGCAGGCAACACCCCAAAGGATGCAGGATGGAGCTCCCAGTACCCCCACTGCTAAGTTAAATCCCTCTCAGCAAATCAAATTCATCACATTTGTTCACCACCACCCCATCTACATGGTCATGTCAGAGGCGTTTGAACCAGAGCAACTCCATCTTGAGTAGGGGCTGGGTAAAATGAGGCTGAGACCTACTGTGCTGCATTCCCAGATGGTTAAGGCATTCTAAGTTACAGGATGAGATAGGAGGTCAACACAAGACTGCTTTCTGACTCAATGGAAGACCTCATCCTCTAGAGTCAGGGGCTGTCAGAAACTTTGCTTATCAGTAAGAAGAACATTCTACTGCCTGGAGGATCTATATCCACCTTTCCACAGAAGCACAGAGCTACACAGAAGGGATTTTACGGACAGGACATTCCACATCTGGCTGGACTTTATGGGTTCTAAGAACACAGGACCCTAGGTCCACTTTGCAGACCAGGCTTGACACTGGCTGCTTTACACAGAGGCCTGCCATGCTCTGAGTGCATCAATATCACCTCAAAATCCTTTCCCCTGCTCCTTAATAACCTCTTTTCTTTTTTGAATCATCCCAGTTTCTTGGTGTGAATTTATTCCCTTATTTCAACAAGCCAATAGACCTGAGTCTGTTCACTACACAATCGGTGTTGGTGACTGATTACAAGAGGATATGTGTTATTTTTCCAGATTTTGTGATGTTAGCAGTATTTTTCAGCATTTTCATGCATATAATTTCCATGATTTATTTTCTCTTCCTAAATAAATATTAATTTTTGTTCTTAGTTTTGCATTGTTAACATTGTGCTATTTTTTTTTCACAGAGAGCCCCTATGTATGCTCCTCAGGCCCTTCACACCTTAGTCCTCCTGTCCTTGTTATGGCAAGTGTCCACCTGCCCAAGGAAAGACTGTTCTGTCTTGTGCTTCCCAAGCCTCCAAATGCACTCACCCCTCCGTCCAGAGCGATTTCTCTTTGCTGGATGAGGATTTTCTAACCTCTTAATTTTCAATCTTTTACCACTGATTTGTGACATTATTTTTGGTAAGGAAAATCTTAGAAAAGGCATAAAATTTCTAAAATGGGAATTGAGGGATTTTCAGTTTTGTAATTTTTGATATTTGTAGGTGCAGTTCGGTGTAGTGAAACCCTGTCTTACTCTCCTACAAAGACCTAGTGGCTTCAGGACACAGTTCAGAGAATTCATTGGCTCAGAAGATATTCCTGCTCACCCTCAGCATCCCTATCCACTTCTTCTCTCCAAAAGAGCAGACACACAGGGAGAAATTGGGGGGAGCCCAGTATACATCCCCCTCTTTACTCCCAACTTTCTCAAGGGAGAGAGAATTGTGTCTGAGAAGTGGCTTAGTTTACACAAAATCCTCTCTTCATTGTGTGTCTTGATGGTGGTTGCTTGTGCCAAAGGAGATTTTACATTCAGGTAGAAAATCATAAGCAACTCCCTGCAGAGATGTCTTCACCCCAGTCACCACTCTGAGCACCTCCTACTCTGCATGCAACCCCTCTCTCTCAGCAGAAGCCTGAGCGACTACACCTGCCCACCCCCAGGAGGATGAGGCCCAGACTCAAGTCCCCCAGGTCATGGCCTCCTGGGTGGTGCTGCACTTCCCAGATTCCAAAGACCTCTGTAAAATCAAGTCCAAGTGGAGATGAAATGGATGTAGACGCTCTCCACTCTCCCTGTCTCCTGGTGCAGGCCCACAGAGGAGACCTCCCCCAGGGCAGGAGCCACCAATTCAAGGGTGAGAACAGTACAGTGGCATGGGAGTAGGAGGTGGTTGGTGCAGTTGGCCTGGTACAAACTCCTAGACATTCTGACAAGTGGATTTCACCAAAGATATTCTTCTGTCATCCCAAGGAAGTTCACAGATCTGGAAAGAGCAGAACTGTTTCTGTGAAAGGAAAGAGAGAGGGACAATCAGTGTGTGTTGCACTTAAAGCGGTAGATGCCCAGGCATGAGACATCAGAGTGGGGGCAAGCATGGATGGAAGTGAGACACTGTGCCCCCACCTGCTCCTGCTGAGTCCCAGAGCACTGAACCAAACGGTGCAGTGATGACTCCATTCCCCCTCTCAGGTGGGGATGGAAGGTTCCAGGTCACCAGGTGGCATTGACCCCATTTCCAGCCTGCAGGGTTCCTGCCCCAGCACAGCCCTGTGAGGAGCAGCCTGTGCAAAGTCTCGGGAGCCCCAAGAGTGCAGGACAGGGAGAGGCAGCTCACTGCCCCCAGCTCCTTCCAACTCCTGTGCCCAGGCTGGCACTAAGAAGGGTCAGAGGGAAGAACCCAGGGCAGGGCAACTCCTCCTCAAAGAGCTAGGGCATGGGGAGGCGGCAACAAGGGGAGTGCAGCTCTTCCCTGAGTGGAGACCTCATAGGAACCAGCAGGGCCTTGGAGAGGCTTGTGTTGGGTGAGTGGGGAAGGTCCAGGGCTTTGCAGCTAACAGGCATCTAGGTCCCCCTAATCGGCTCAGCGTGGCTATAGCTGTGGGCACGTGCCTGAGGCTGGGAGGAGGACCACCCTTGAATTGGTGGTTCCTGCCCTGGAGGAGGTCTCCTCTGGGGGCCTGCACCAGGAGACAGGCAGAGAAGGCATCAGGAGGCTTTTTTGCACAGCAGAGCCCCATCTCCCTGTCTAGCACCCAGCCCTGCAGTTGTTTCCTATGGTTCAGCAGGCAACAACCCAAAGCACACAGGGTGGAGCTCCCAGTACCCCCATTCCCAAGCTGAAGCCCTCTTAGCAAATCAAATTCATCACCCGTCTCCACAGCACCCCACCTACATGCAAACACATAGGCATTTACATGAACTCACCCCAGCTCTCACCTACGTGGATCTATGCAAAAACCTCCATACTTCCCCCACACAGCCACACGCACACACACACTCTAGTGCACCTCCCCCACACACTTGCACGTGTGTGTACACATGCACCTTTCCGTGTGCAAAACCACACCTGCACACCTACTCACATGTACATGCACAAACATATAACTTCATATGCACACACATCCATGTCCCTCCCAATACAAATCTGCCCGTGTGTGCACACACATGCATGTCTCCACCTACATGTACCCATGCCTGCATGCCCTGCTGTAGGCATACCTATGTGCTTACACATATACCCTTCAAAACATGTGAAGGAGCACACACACACACACACACACACACAGCTCTGCAGTGCTCAACTGTCCCCTGACCCACATCAGGCACATACCTCCTGAAGTTTTGGCTGGTCATGGAAGGAACAGTTGTCCAAGTTGGTCTGGGACTTGGCACGTATGATTTGCCCCGTCTCAACGTCAAAGATTTAGTTCATCGCAGCCATGACCTACACACGGGAAAGAGCAGGATGCACGGACAATGCTCTCCATTAGTTTCATGCACACACAGGCACTTCACTGTGACTGAATCACGGGAGTTGCCTGGGGCTTCATTCCTGCCTTCATGAGCTGCCCACACTGCCACCTGCAAGGCACACAGTCACCTCCTGCCAGCTGACAGGGGTGATATGCCCCAGGCCTCGCTGGTAACTTGTTTTATCTGTGCCAGTGCAAAGGATTAACTGACTTCTGCTGACCCAAGGGACAGGGACACAGTATTTCTTCTAGGAAGGCTGTCATCTGGTGATGAAATTTCAGCTAACTTCCAGTTTCTAGCATTCAGCCCATTGAGCATCTTATGTCCTCCATTTAACTCAGATTTGTTTATTCCCTTATTTATCAGTAGGAGATGAGAGTCTTCACACCAAATGGATGTTGTAGGCCAGTAAGAGACTTCCTCTCTAACGCCTCCATTCTGAGTGGTTGTTTTAGGCCAATAGGAGACGTCCTCTCTAATGCCTCCATTCTGAGTGGATGTTTTAGGCCAATAGGAGACTTCCTCTCTAATACCTCCATTCTGAGTGGGTTTTTGGCTCCAGTATTTCTAGAGTCACACACCAACCTGTCTTAAACTTGCTATTGCAGAAGAGAATTGAATGCTTTCCCTGCACAGGGCATCCTGGAGATGCAGCTTGTCAGAACTGGAGAGAAGCACAGGAGAAGGAGCCCTGGGAACCAGGCTGTGGAACCAACAGGAATTTGTGTGTTCTCTAGGGCATCAGTCTCCCCATCTGTAAATTAGGATCCTGGGCCCAATAATTCACATCATCCACTGCTTCACTCTGAGTTACTGTCACACTTCAGAGAGACGTGCAGGCCAGGAGGAGCTGTGGCACCAGAGAGTGCACCTCCTGTGCAGGCAGAGAGCACCAGCTGATGGTTGCAGGAGGAGAAACGAGGCTGGTCTGGACACCGATGAATTTCTAAGAGAAAATGGAGGAGCTCTAAAGTCTGTGTCACTGTTCGCTGCTCTGCCACGGGATGCACGTCAAGCTGGGCCTGGTAGCCCTGCTGAAGCTCCCCCCCGAGCTGACCCCCTCCTCCACTTTCCTGGGTGACTGCTGTCCTCATCTGGCTGAGGTCTAACTCTGCACCGCCCATAACCTCCCTGTCTGCCTCAGTTCCCCCTGCCCCTCCGGTCCAGCTCCCCTGCCCCGCGCATCCCAGTCTGCTCCTCCATCTCCCTCTCCTTCTCCTCACTACTCTCCTCACTCCCACCCGTTTACCAGCCCTGACCCCACTCCCCACTGCTCCCAAGCTTGGCTCACACTTGTCCCCAGAGAGGGCACACTGCTCCCTGGGCTGTGAAAGTAATATGACCTCCTGTTTCCTCAGAAAAGGGAAAAGTACAGGGCGCTCCTGGGATCTTCAGTGTTCAGAGGCATCAGTGAGAGCTTGGTCACGGTCTGGGAATCCATGAAACAGAGAGATGATTTCAGGAGTTCCTGGAAGGCTTATTCCATATCCTTCTCTGGGGAATTTCTTTGCCAGACATTAAAGAATTAATGTTTTGCGAAAGGTCATTAGGTTCTCTTTCCATAAGTCCTCATTATTCAATACACAAACCCTTCACCAGCTCCTCCGGGTACCAGGTGGTCTAGGACCTGGAGATGGAGCATGGGTGACCGAGCCATGGACAGAGATGTGACACAAACCCATGAGCACTTTTCAGTTTTATAGTAGATGCGTTAAAAAAGGAAAAAGAAACAGAGGGAGTGATTTTAATAGTATTTCTTGTTTAACCTAATATATCCAAAATATTATTTCGACCCATGGGAACAGTTGTTAATGAGATAGTTTACATTCTTTTGAATGTAAGTCTTTGAAATTCCCTGTTTGTTTTTTTTTTATACTTGGACCAAATGTCATTTTGGACTGGCCTCATTTTAAGTGACCCATGGCCACATGTGGCTGGTGGCAGTGGTTCTGCTCCTTAGGGTATGGAGGATGAGAAAGCGATAATCAATAATTAATATCAGGAAATAAGTCTTTCTGTTGGGAGTGAAAGGGTATGAGGTAGAGACAGATGGAGCCACTGGACCCTGGTCAGGGAGACTAGAAAGGTGAGAAGCCCTGTCTAGACAGGAAACAGAGCTCCAGGCAGCGAGAACAGCCAGTGCAAAGGCCATGAGGCGGGGCTGAGCATGCCTGCTCCAAGAAGAGGAAGCTCCTGGAGTGGGTGTGAGCAGGGAAGGGAATGACCTGGAGTCTCAGGGTAACTGTGGGTGGGGCCGGGTGGAAGGTGCAGGGAGACCTCTGGCAGGTGGTGGCAGTGTCAGGAGAGAGAGCAGCAGCTGCGGGATGAATGTGGGAGCCCATGGGTGTCTCTTGCTCCTCCCCTCAGGGAGCCATGCTGCCGGCACTGGTCCTCGGTGCACTACTTGAAAAACTCACCTGATTTTTAAAAACTGCTTTGAATGAGCAGAATTTACATACAATAAAATGCCTAATTGTATATGTGTAACCTGGGGGATTTATTTATTTTTATGGATTTTGGGGTACAGATGTAGTTGCGTTATGTGGATATATTGCATAGAGGTGAACTCTGGGCTTTTAGGGTACCCATTACCAGATAATGTACATTATATCCACTAGGTGGTATTTCACATTCACCACCATCCCACTCACCCACCCTTTGAGCCTCCACTGTCTATCATTCCACTCTGCATGTCCGTGA
Organism: Pongo abelii; assembly: GCF_028885655.2. Lineage (NCBI taxonomy): Eukaryota > Metazoa > Chordata > Mammalia > Primates > Hominidae > Pongo > Pongo abelii. The sequence continues at coordinate 19,264,512 of NC_072006.2, forward strand.
GTACCCATTGTTTAGCTCCCACTTACAAGTGAGAGCATGCAGTTTTTGATTTTCAGTTTGAGTCACTTCAATAACGGTAATGGCCCTGAGTTCCATATGTGTTGCTGCAAAAAAAAAACATAATTTCATTCATTTTTGTGGCTGAGTGGTATTCCATGGTGTGTATATATATATATATGTGTTATATATGTGTGTGTGTATATATATATGTGTGTGTGTGTGTATATATATATATTTATATATATATGGAGTAGTATTGGAGATATATATATACATATGTATATATATACACACATATGGATATATATATATATATATGGAGTAGTATTGGACATATGTGTGTGTGTGTGTATATATATATATGGAGTAGTATTCATACACACACACACACATATACCACCTTGTTTTATCCAACTGTCCATCTGTCCATTGATACCATGACTTTGCTATTGTGAAAAGTGCTGCAAGAAACATACAAGTGCAGGTGTCATTTTTACATAATGATTTCTTTTTAGGGGGTACCTATCCAGTAGTGGAATTGCTGGATCACAGGGCAGTTCTACTTTTAGTTGTTTGAGAAATCATCATACCGTTTTCTATAGAGGTTGTACTAACGTACACTTACGTACACTTCCACCAACAGTGCATAATTTTTTTCTTTTCCCCACATCTTCTCCAATTTCTGTTGTTTTTTGACTTTCTTTTGAGACAGGGTCTCATACTCTTACCCAGGCTGAAAGGCAGTGACACGATCATACCTAACTATAGCCTCAAACTCCTGGGCTCAAATGTTCCACCTGCCTCAGCCTCCTGAGTAGCTAGGACTACAGGCCCATGGCAAGACATTTTTATTTTTTGTAGAAACAGGGTTTCACTATTTTGTCCAGGCTGGTCTTGAACTTCTGGCCCCAAGCAATCCTCCCATTTTGGTCTCTCAAAGTGCTGTGATTATAGACATGAACCACTGCACTCTGCTGTCTTTTGACATTTAATAACAGCCTTTCTCCCTGGTGTACAATGATATTTCATTGTGGTTTCAATTTGCATTTCTCAGATATTTAGTGATGTTGAGCATTTTTTTCACATGTTTGTTTGCCACTTGTATGTCTTCTTTTGAAAAATATCTGTTCATGTCCTATGCCACTTTTTTAAAAATTTTACTTTAAGTTCTGGAATATATGTGTAGAACGTGCAGGTTTGTTACATAGGTGTACATGTGCCATGGTGTTTTGCTGCACCTATCAACCTGTCATCTAGGTTTTAAGCCCCACATGCATTCGGTATTTGTCTTAATGTTCTCCCTCCCCTTGTCTTCCACCCTCTGGCAGGCCCCGATGTGTGATGTTCCCCTCCCTGTGTCCATGTGTTCTCCCTGGTCAACTCCCACTTATGAGTGAGAACATGTGGTGTTTGTTTTTCTGTTCCTGTGTTAGTTTGCTGAGAATGATGGTTTCCAGCTTTATCTGTGTCCCTGCAAAGGACAGGAATGCATTCTCTTTTATGGCTGCATAGTGTATGTGCCACATTTTCTTTATCCAGTCTATCACTGATGGGCATTTGGGTTCCAAGTCTTTGCTACTGTAAATAGTGGTGCAATAAACATATGTGTGCATGTGTCTTTATAGTAGAATAGTTTATAATCACATGGATATATACCCAGTAATGGGATTGCTGGGTCAAATGGTATTTCTGGTTTTAGATCCTTGAGGAATCATCATACTGTCTTCCACATGGTTGAATTAATGTACACTCCCACCAACAGTGTAAAAGCATTCCTATTCCTCCACAGCCTCGCCAGCATCTGTTGTTTCCTGACTTATTAATGATTGCCATTCTAATTGGCATGAGATGGTATCTCATTGTGGTTTTGATTTGCATTTCTTTAATGACCAATGATGATGAGTTTTTTTCATGTGTTTATTGGTTGCATAAATGTCTTGAGACATGTCTCTTCATATCCTTTGCCTACTTTTTGCTGGGGTTGTTTTTATCTTGCAGTTCCTTGTAGTTCCTTGTAGATTCTAGATATTAGCCCTTTGTCAGACGGATAGATTCCAAAAATTTTCTCCCTTTCTCTAGGTTGCCTGTTCACTCCAATGATAGTTTCTTTTGGTGTGCAGAAGCTCTTTAGTTTAATTAGATCCTATTTGTCAATTTTGACTTTCGTTGCAATTGCTTTTGGTGTTTTAGTCATGAAGTTTTTGCCCATGCCTATGTCCTGAATGGTATTGCCTAGGTTTTCTTCCAGGGTTTTTTATGGCTTTAGGTTTTACATTTAAGTCTTTAATCCATCTTGAGTTAATTTTTGTGTAAGATATAAGGAAGGGGCCCAGTTTCTGTTTTCTGCATATGGCTAGCCAGTTTTCCCAGCACCATTTATTAAATAGGGAATCCTTCCCATTGCCTGTTTTTGTCAGATTTGTCAAAGATTAGATGGTTGCAGATGTGTGATGTTATTTCTGAGGGCTCTGTTCTGTTCCCTTGGTCTATATCTCTGTTTTGGTACCAGTACCATGCTGTTTTGGTTACTGTAGCCTTGTAGTATAGTTTGAAGTCAGGTAGTGTGATGTCTGCAGCTTTGTTCTTTTTGCTTAGTATTGTCTTGGCTATACGGGACCTTTTTTTGGTTTCATATGAAATTTAAAGTAGTTTTTTTTTCTAATTCTGCAAAGAAAATCAATGATAGCTTGATGGGAATAGCATTGAATCGATAAATTACTTTGGGCAATATGGCCATTTTCATGATATTTATTCTTCCTGTTCATGAGCATGAATTTTTTTCCATTTGTTTGTGTCCTGCCATATTTCCTTGAGCAGCAGTTTGTAGTTCTTCTTGAAGAGGTTGTTTGCATCCCTTGTAAGTTGTATTCCTAGGCGCTATTCTATGTCCACTTTTTTGAGATGGAGTCTAGCTCTGTTGCCCAGGCTGGAGTGCAATGGCATGATCTTGGCTCACTGCAACCTCCACCTCCTGGGTTCAAGTGATTCTCCTGCCTCAGCCTCCCGAGTAGCTGGGATTACAGGCATGGGATACAAGGCCCAGCTAATTTTTGTGTAGAGACGGAGTTTCACTATGTTGGTCAGGCTGGTTTCGAACTCTCGACCTCCTGATCTGCCCGTCTCAGCCTCCCAAAGTGTTGGGATTATGGGCATGAGCCACCATGCCTGGCACCATCCCCACTTTTTAATGGGATTATTTTTAATTGAGTCATTTGAGTTCCTAGTGGATTCTCAATATTAGTCTTTTATCAGATACACTGCAAATATTTTCTTTCATTCTGTAGGTTATCTGTTGACTCTCTTATTTTTTTTGCTGTGCAGAAGCTTTTCAGTTTAATTAAGTCCCATTTGTCTAAGGTAGTTGATGTTGGGCTTCATTTTGAGGACTTAGTCATAAATTCTTTGCCTAGATCAATATCCAGAAGAGTTTCTCCTAGGTTTTCTTCTGTGATATTATTGTTTCAGTTCTTGCATTTAAGTTTTTAATCACCTTGTGTTAATTTTTGTATATGGTGAGAGACAAGGGTCCAGTTTCATGTTTCTGCATGTGACTCTCCAATTGCCCCAGCACCATTTGTTGAATAGGGTATCCTTTCCCCATTGTATGATTTCTTAACTTTGTCAAAGACAAGTTGATTGAGGTATGTTTCTTTATTTCTAGGTGTCTATTTTGTTCCATTGATCTATGTGTCATTTTTTTATATCAGACCACTGCTGTCTTGCTTACTATAGCCTTGCAGTATAATGTGATACCTCCAATTGTATTCTTTTTGCTTAAGATTGCTTCGGTTTTAGGATTTTAGGATTGAATTTTAGGAATTTTTTTTCTAATTCTATGAAGAATGATATTGATAATTTGATAGGAAGTGCACTGAATCTCTAGAAAGCTTTTGTCAGTGTGGTCATTTTACCAATATTGATTATTCAAATCTATGAGCATGGAATGTTTTTTCATTTGTTTGGGTCACCTATTTTTTTCATCAGTGTTTTGTAGTTCTTCTTAGAGAGATCTTTTACCTCCTTGATTAAATGTTTTTTGGTATTTTATTTTTTCTAGCTATTATGTATGGCCTTGAGTTCTTAATTTGGCTCTAAGCTTCATTATCATTGGTGTATAGAAGTACTGATTTATATACCTTGATTCTGAGTCCTGAAACTTTAGTAAAGTCATTTATGAAATCTAGGAGTCTTTGGAGTAGTCTTTAAGGGTTTCTAGGTATAAGACCATATTATTGACAAACAGAGAAAGTCAGACTTTCTCTTTTACAATTTGGATGCTCTTTATTTCTTTTTTCTACATGATTGCTCTTGCTAGGACTTCCAGTACTCTGTTAAGTAGGAGTGGGCAGTGGGCATCCTTGTCCTCTTCCAGTTCCTAGGCGAAATGCTTTCAACTTTAACCCAATCAGTATGATGTTGGCTGTGGGTTTGTCACATATGGTCTTTATTATTTTTAGCTATGTACCTTGTATGCCTAGTTTGGTAAGAATTATCATGAAGAGATGCTGTATTTTGTCAAATACTTTTTATGCATTTATTGATATGATCATATGATTTTAGTTTTAAAGTCTGTTTATGTGGTGGATCATATTTAGTGACTTACATATGTTAAAACAATCTTGCATCCCTTGAATCAAATCCACTTGATTGCAGTGTATTATCTTTTTGATGTGCTGCTGGACCAGTGTGCTATTATTTAGTTGAGGAATTTTGCATCTATGTTCATCAGGGATATTGGTGTGTAGTTTTCTATTTTTGTTGTGTCCTTGCCTTGCTCTGGTGTCAGGGTGATGCTGGCTTTGTAGGATGTTAGGGATGATTCCCTTCTTTTTGATTTTTTGGAATGAGTTCAGTAAAATCACTATCACTTCCTTCTTGTATGTCTCATAGGATTCGCCAGTGAACCTGTTTGGTTCTGGGCTTTATTTTCTTTGGAATTTTTTTATTACTTATTCAATTTTACTACTCATTATTGGTCTGTTCAGGATTTCTATTTCTTTTTGGTTCAATCCTGGAAGGATGTATGTTTCTAGGAATTTATCCATTCCTTCTCCATTTTCTTTTTTTTTCCTTTGGGACAAAGTCTCACTCTGTCACCCAGGCTAGAGTGTACTGGCACGATCTCAGCTCACAGCAACCTCCGTCTCCCAGGTCCAAACGATTCTCCTGACTCAGCCTCCCAAGTAGCTGGGATTACAGGCATGCACTACCATGCCTAGCTAATTTTTGTATTTTTAGCAGAGATGGGGCTTCACCATGTTGGCCAGGCTGGTCTGGACCTCCTGACCTCAAATGATCTGCCCACCTCAGCCTGCTAACGTGCTGGGATTATAGGTGTGAGCCACAGCACCCAGCTCATTTCTTCTACATTTTCTTGTTTGTGCACCAAAATTTTATTCTTCCTTCCCCACAACTCAGAGTCTTTTGCATTTTGCTTTCCTGTCTTTTAAAGACATCTTTATGTGTATGTATAAAATATTTTATATATTATGTATTAACATACATAATATATAATTCTATATTATATATATTATACATAAATATGACCCAGCTTCTTCTAATTTCACATCTGTATTTCCAGCTCTTTGAGAAGCTTAAGTCAACTTCAAAACCTCCACAAATGAACTCACTAGCTCATGTGCTAAGCTCACCAGCAGCCAGGCACTCAGGATGGAAGCTCTGTCATGTAGTTCTCACACTCAGTTGGCAAATTCAGATTCCAAAAGTCTCTAGTGGCTCTCAGACCCCATGCCCTTTCCCAGCCACTGTGCTCAATACTCCTGTGTCTCCACAGTTCCCACCTCTCTGTCCTGACACACCCTGAGTCTTGGTTCCCTTTAAGACTGTTGGTTTCAATTTTTTATAATCAGAAAAGGTATAACAAATGCTCTTGCATTCACACAAAAATCAATGGGGTTAGTGTATGCTTCAGTTTATAACAAACATTTCTAAAGTGATTGTACCATCTTACATTCCTGCCAAAGTACAATAGTTCCACTTGCTCCACAGCCTTGCCTTTGAGGCTGTCAGTTATTTTTTTCCCCGTTATATCCAGAAATAACCATTGTTAACATTTTCTAATCTCTCTCTCTCTCTCTTTATATATCAGGATACTGCCACATAGATTATCCCTTATCTTTTTTTCTATCTAATATAGTATAATGTTCTTCTATATCAAGAGATACAGATGTGTTGGCCAACATCTCCTCAACGTTCCCCCTGCTCCATCCCCTGGTCATCACCATTCTACTCGTGGCTTCTATAAGTTTGGCATTTTAGATCCCACATATAAATGAGATGATGTAATGTTTGTCTTTCTCTGTCTGGCTTAACATAATGTCCTCCAGGTTCATCTATGTTGTCACAATTGACAGAATAACACATGACCTTCTCTGTTGCATCTCCCCCAGTGCTCTGAGTGCTGTCTCTCGCACACCCCTTTCAATATTTTGCTCTCTGCTTAAAAGAGCCCTTTCTGCTATAGGGCAACCACCCTCAATCTCACTAGCATGGCTCAAAGGCCCTGCTGGGCACAAGGCACTGCCCCCTCCAGCCTGCACTTCCCACACTGAGACCCTCCACAAGGGAATCCTGCAGACCCCTGACAGACTGTGCCCTCCCAGCCTCCTTTCTAGCCCTCATTCTGAAATGCTTGCTTTGAGCATCTTCCTCATTCTCAGTCCTAGTCCACAGTCTCAGCACAGGTGCCCTCACTCACAGGAAGCCCCCCTCCCTCGGACCTCCATCCTCCTAGGCTGGGGAGGGCTCTTACTTGGTGGTGCCTGGCATGACAGCTGCCCATCCCTGGGGTTGTTGCTGTCTGCAGCCTCCCCAGCACCCAGCACCATGTGAGCACCCAGCACGTGGTGCTTCTCGAAATAGGCTATGAACTGACGGCCACAACAGGGAATAAGCAACAGATTTGTGTACAGTGTTTATTTTGCATCATCATCACATTCTTTTAATTCTATGATATATTTTAATATAAGGCATCATGAGTAATTTGCTAAATATTTTTAATTATTTCAGTTTATTTTTCCACAGGACTTTTAGTATCTTCAAAATTATTGTCACGTATTTTGAATGGAACACAATTAACTATAGATTCATTTGAAAAAAATTACCATCTTCACCTTATTTGTTCTTCCCATACAAAAAACAAGCTCTAGTCATATTTTATCTCTCTTCTCAGTAAATTTTTCTTATTTTTCACTAAGAACTTGCTCATATCTTTAAAAATATTTTATTATGATAAAATACAGATAACATGAAAATTGTCATTTTTGCTGTATTTAAGTATAGAGTTTTGTGTCATTAAATACACCACATTGGTGTGCAAACACCCTCATTTTTCAATGAAAGAATTTTTTATCCTCTGGGATGAAACTTTGTACCCATTAAACATCAACTACCCATTTCCCCTATCCCTTAAGCCTTCATTACCACCATTCTATTCTAAGTCTCTATGAATGTGGTCACTGTAAGTAGTTCATATAAGTTGGATTACATGGTATTTGTCCTTTTCGTGTCTGATTTATGTTACTTTGCATTATTTCCTCAAGGTTCTTTCATATCGTGGCATGTGTCATAATTTGTTTTTAAGATGGAAGAATATTTCCTTGTATGGGTATATAATAGTTTCTTTATCCATTAATCTATCAATGGATATCTGAGTTGCTTCTACCTTTTGGCTGTAGCGAATAACATTGTTATGAATATTATGAGCAGTATTTTGCAAAGTACTGTGATACCTTACCTTGTTTTAATATGAATAGACTCTCCCTTAGCTGAGAAAGACGGATGGACTCCATTTGGCTCCTTCATTTGCAAGACGTCAAGGGCTCCTTACCCACCCCCTTCCTCAAGGACTTCCCAGCACATCAAAGAGTGCAATTAACTGATAAGGTACTGTGGCAAGCTATGTCCGCAGTTCCCAGGAATTCACCCAGGTGATAGTACCCTAAGCCCCCACGTTTGTGTCGTGTAGATAGCACCCAAAAGCCCCCACATCTATCACCTTGTGATGAATTTAAAGCCCCTGCACCTGGAACTGTTTGTTTTCCAGTAACCATTTGTCTTTTTAACTTTTTTGCCTGTTTTACTTCTGTAAGATTGCTACAGCTAGGCTCCCCCTCCCCTCTCTAAACCAAAGTATAAAAGAAAATCTAGCCCCTTTTTCGGGGCCGAGAAAATTTTGAGTGCTAGCCGTCTCTCGGTCGCCGGCTAATAAAGGACTCTTGAATTAGTCTCAAAGTGTGGCATTTCTCTATAACTCGCTTGGTTACAACAGTACCTTTCTCTTTAAAAATATTTCTGTCCATTTTCTTGCCTCTACAGGTGAGATTTTGTTCTTCACACATTCCAATTAGTTTTTGCTAGCTTCTAGGAAAACTATCGATGCTTGAATTTTTGCCAGGGGTTCAGCCATGTTGCCAAATACCCATACTGATTTTCATAACATTTAACTTGATTCTTCTGAGCTTTCTAGACACATGAAGAAATCTTCTACAAATAAGAATAATCTTGTCTTTTCATTTCCCATACTTTTAGCTAACTCAGTAATACACCTCTTTGCATTTGCAGGAGGTAATGTCTTATGTGTCTTTTTATTCCCAGGACTCAGCATCACACAAGGCACCTAAAAGTTGGTTAAGAGGCACTTGCTGAGTAACAATTTGTGCTTCACGTGGGGGCATGTGAAATGCTGTCAGGTGTCACCCATCTTACCCCCTTTGCTCTATGCATATCTTACTAACCAATGATTACATAACATAATGCAGGGCTCGGTGTCACTTTTCAAATATACTCTTTCATTTATTTCTTAAATTACCTCGTGCAGTAACGGTAATAATTCTTCCCATTGTACAGATAAATTAACTGAGTCTCCTAGAGATTACATCCCCCAGTCTCTCAGTGGGGCTCCCCCTACAGTTTCCCCTTTAATGGTGAGACTTCATTCTCTCAGCTGCTGGGAGTGTGCCCACTGATGGCTCACAGCTGAGTCCCTCTGTGGGCATTGATCTGAGTCAAGGGAAGCTGCTTTGTCCAAATTCATGCCCTTCCTGGAATTTCCTATTTCAAATAAATGACTTCTATGGGGACACAAAGGCCTGACTTTTTTGCCCCAATATGCTACCAGTCTGAGGCTATCCCCACTGCAGAGCTCTCCATGGGCCTGGCTGTGACCTCTGCTGAGCTGCACCCCAATCTGACTTCTCCCTCTGCCCTGCCCCATGCCCCTGCCTTCCCAGCACATGCCCCAGTGAGCCTCTTGCCTGTGAATCTCCATCTGAGTCTATTTCCAGGAACCCTAACCAAGAGATGGTGGAGTCAGAACCCATACCACAAACATCCTGCCTTTTAAACTACCGTGGGTGTTCGGTCTGTGAAAGTTTGGAACATTTTTGTTTAGGAGATTGGATATCTCCCTTCAACAGATGACCCAAATGTTCTCACACCCATGAGACCCGCTGAAGAAAACCAATGCTTCATCTGTAAAGTTACTTGTTCCCAAAAATCTCTTAGTCGGCTGTTTTTTGTTTTTTTTTTTGGGGGGGGGGTGTCTTTATCCCTAGTGAAATGCAAACCAAAGTGTCCATCTGTATTGGACTTGGTGAAATATTTTCACATATAATTTTCTTTGATCCACCTGATGAGGAAGGTTGGGCAGGTACCAGAAACCCCTTATACTCGTAAGTAAATAAGTAGGAGGTAGGTTGAGGATAAGGTGTCAGGTCATGTAATTTTCAGCTTAATTATGTTCTTGTCACACAGTAAGCTTCATTTGCCACCCTGGCTCTGGGACTGATACTAAGTAATGTGTCAGCTCCATTGCTCCTAGGAGAGTCCTGGCCGCAGGTAGCAGGAGTCCTGAGAAACACTGGCTGCCTCTCCCATGATGACACTGGTTATTTACCAAAGGCCGTGGGTGGTGTTCACAGAGTTGGTGCAGCATCGTCAGCAGGGGCCCAGGTGGTTTCCTTCCATCTTCTCCAACATTCCTTGGGCTTTTGTTCTTGGGTACATGGCTCATGAGTGAAAGGTGGACACCATAGCTCTAGACATCCTGTCTCACACTACAGCCTGAAAGGTGAGGAGTAGGAAGGAGCAGGAGGTGGTCACAGGGCATTAGAAGAGGGTTGGGGGTTGGCGGAGAGAGAGACAGAGAGAGAGAGAGAGAGAGAGAACTCCCCTCAGGGGGCCTTTCTCTGTTTATCCAGCAGATACTCTCTTAGTGGTAACCTGGCCGAGTGCTTGTCAGTTGTTGGCTGGACCTGAGCTCTATTTCCCCGGAGGTGAGGAAGGCTTGAAAGTCCATTGCCTGATACTTTCAGTCTTTGCACTCAGGAGCAGGCAAGAGGAAGGGAATTGACAATGGCTGTTCAGGTTTCCAGAACAAAGTCCCTTAATATGAGAGTTCATTGAGAGCTTGTAGAAACTCCACTCTACTCTGAAGTTTATGAATGTGTTTATGCAGAAGTATGCACACACACACACACCATTTCTACAATTTTCATCAGATTCCTAATGAGATAACTGACTGCACACCATTTCAATGTGTAAGTATGGGTGCTGAGATGTGAATGGAATGTTCTGAGCTTGTACTGAAATAAATGCAGACCAACCTCTCAAAACTTGGATGTTTCTTATTTTCAACATAACTGAGCAGCAGACTGTCTCCTCCTTACATTCAGTGGAAGTAGAATACAGGAGAATGAAATAGATCAAGCACTCTAAAGCCAAGCTGGAGTCCGCCTGCTAATTGCAATCATCGTGTCCACAGGAATGATGAGCTCTTTGCTAGTAAACGCTCCTTAGGGAATGTGAGCGAAGATACCTTCTTTTCCCCAGGAGCTCACAGTGCAGCTGAGAGAGGAGCTATCCAGAAATACTCAGTGTCATGAAAAACATGGAAAAATGTATTGAATTCTAAATGACTGTTGCAACTCAGGGGGCAGGGGAAACCCCTGATGCTGAATATCAACTCCTGATTCACTCATAATTAATGTGCTATTAAGCATATGCAGGCATATCAACCACACCAATAGACATTCAGCCATAACATTTGTTAGTTTTTAAAATGCAAACATAGGGAGGGTACAATGAAAAATAACCCATATCATCACCCAAACACCCATGGATGACATTTAAAATAATTAGAATAATTAGAACAACGTGCACATTGTAATAACATTTAAATGAAACAGAAAAATGCAAAATTCTTCTTTCTTTTTCTTCTCTCTTCTCATCCTCTCTCCCTTTCTCTCTCTCTCTTTCCCTCAGATGTGTTTCTGTGTATACATATGTGTATATGTCTGTGTACATGTCTATATACACACATACACACGTGTTTAATTTTGTTTTTGGAAAGAGCTTTGTATTAACATACCATATAGATCTTGTTTTCTATAAAATAATATATTCAAAGTGTATTAAAATTTTTTTTCATTTTAACACATATATTGCTATCTAATTCTTCTTAACGATGGTTTCATCATGTGATGCATAATTTATTTATTCCCTCTCCAGTCATGTAATCATTTTGATCATGCTGAAGTTTGTGCTATTACCAGGATGCTGCCTTCCTATCCACAGGTTTCACTGAGTGCTGGTGACACAATGGATGATGTGAATTCCTAACAGGGATTGCTGTAGGGGGTGGGCATATGACCCAGCCCTAGCCAATGAGACTGCAGGGGTGGTGAGCTAGGGAGTGCATAGGAGGAGCCTCCTCACATTCAGGAAGGAGGTGGGGAACAGAGGCTCTTCCCAGGGCTCTTTCTGCCTCTGGATGTTGGTGTTGATGACGTGATGTCTGGAGCTGTTGCAACCACCTTGTTACCAGCTCAAGGCTGAAGCTTCAAGAACAGAAAGATAAGGCTGAGAGAATCCCAAGGAAGGAGAGCTATATGCTGGGAGTTCTGTTCCTGAAGCCTGCCTCACCCAGGGGCTTCTTATCATGAGGGTAGAGCATTCCCTTTGCATTCAAGACATTTTTAATTAGGGACTTAGTTTACATGTGGCTGAAAGCTTCTCAGCAGGTCCCAAGGCCTCTGCAGTTTCTTCTGCATGTTTTCTCCTTCCCTCACCTCTTCTTCAAGTCTCCTTCTACTTTTGTGGCTGGTAGATTTGTCTCCTCCCTCACATCCTCCTTTGCCCAAGCACTATGCAAGAATACTGGAGTCTGCTCATGTGTGTGTGAGTGACACAGACAGGAGGGGCGGGCCTGACGTCCCTCCCCGATTATTCTGTTGACTCTCCCAGCTGCAGGCAACACAGATGTAAAACTGTGACCAACAGGTGAGACGACTTGAAGAGATACTTTTTCCAGGACAAACTCCTGCACATTCAATGAGCTAATCAATATAGCACATCATGATACATTTGCACAATTTTGAAGCTGACTACACAACAATGACATTTTAAAAATGCTGTGTTAGTGAGCATTGTTAATACAAAGAGTCTTTAAGATCATCAATCTTATGTCTAGAAAATTTAGAAAGCACTAAAATCTTAGAGTTCACATATGAAAGGAAACTGCAAGAGGCTTTTCCAAATTTGACAACAATCAAGAAAGGTTGCACGATATTACCAATATGAGTTTTGAAGCAGAAAAAGGATGTTATGTACCATTAAGTTCACAGATCATCAAACCGTTAGTGGAAAGACTGGTTTATCTTTCTGCTATATTTATAAAAGTTCTGGTACAAATTCAATGTCTTATGATGAGGCAAATAGTGATTCATTAGCTGAATATGGAAACATAGGCAGAAAATATTACAGAGTTGTGTCAACTAGTTAATTAAACAAAAACATTATATAAGACAGTAAAGATCATGTGGATTAAGGAAGGGCAAATCTGCCCTTTCATCTGCAGGGTGGATGGATGGACTGATGGGGTCAAAGCCAGTGGCATCATGAACAGGAAACAATGTTTCTCTCAAGCTGCAGCTTTGAAATGTCAAGCAGCCTCTTCCTTGGCTGACAACTGCTTTCTGACTCAATGGAAGACCTTGTTCTCTAGCGTCAGGGCTGCCAGAAACTTTGCTTATGAGTAAGAAGAACATCCCACTGCCTGGAGGATCTAGGTCCACCTTTACACAGAAGCACAGAGCTACAGAGAAGGGGTTTCTGGACGGAACGTTCCACATCTGCCTGAACCTTATGGGTTCTGAAGAGATAGGAGGAGCTGGGTACAATTTGCAGTCCAGACCTGACCCTGGTTCCTTTACACAGAAACCCGCCATGCTCTGAGTGCATCAATACACTTTCAAAATCCCTTCCTCCAATCCTGTGATAACCTTTTTTCCTTTGTTGAATCATCTGAGGATCCTTGTTGTGACTTTATTCCCTTATTGCAACAACACAATACTGAGTGTGTTGACTACAGTACTGATTTGGTAGCTGATTATTTTATGGATTTTGTGGGTGTCTGTTATTTTCTGGATTTTGTGGGTGTTTGCAGTATATCTCAGTATTTTAAAAAGTGAGTATTTTGCCATAATTTATTTTCTTTTCCCAAATAAACATTAACTTTCGTGCTTTCTTTTGTATTGCCAATATTGCTCTATTTTTCATACATAAAGCCCCCATATTGTATGAGCCTCAGGCCCTGCAGCACCTGGTCTGCCTGTGATCATGCACAGCGTCCACCTGCCCAAGGAAAAACTGCTGTCTTGTGCTTCCCAGGCCTCCGATGCACTCACCCCTCCTTTCAGAGTGATTTCTCTATGCTGAGTGAGGGGTTTCCAACCTCTGCAGTTTCCATCTTTTACCTCTGATCTGGTGCATGATTTTTTCTAAAGGAACTCTTAGAAGACACGTAACATGACCTGATCAGGAACCTTCTTTAGCCTCTTCCAAGGACACAGCTCAGTGCCCAGAAGATGGACCTGCTCACTCTCAGCTTCCCCACATCCTGCTCTGCTCCTAGGGAGCAGACACACAGGGAAAAGTAGGGGGAGTCCTGTGCAGAACCCCGACGTCACACCATCTTCCCCAACGAAGATAGAATTGTGTCAGAAAGGGACTGTTTTTCAAAAAATCAGCTGTTCATTGTATGCCTGGATGGTGGTCCCTTTGGTCAAAAAACCCTTCATCCACATGGAAAATTATGAGGACTTCCCTGCAAGGAAGACTTTGCACCCAACCACAACATCTGTGCACCTGCTGCTCTGCCCTCAGCCGCTCTCTCCCAGTAGAAGCCTGAATCACTAAGTGCACCCCCCACTGAGAGGATGAGGCTCAGATTTGACTCCCCCGCTCATGGCTGCCTGGGCACTGCTTCACTTCCCACGTCACAGACTCGGTTAAATTCTATGGGGGTGGAGAGGAAATGGAAGCAGATGCTGCTCACTCTCCCTGCCAGACCATTCTTCTCCTGGCTTCCTAGGTGCGGCACAGGGGGTGCTGGCCTCAGGGCTGTTTCAGCAGCTTCCTCTTTGTCATTTCCCCCTCAGTGTTCATGGCAGCCACCCTTGGTCAATGCAGCTCTGAGTGGGGAAGGCATTTCAGAGCCTTGGCCAGAGGCACCTGTCCTGAGGGCTGCACCCCCTTCTCTTTGAACTAAAATAGCAAAGAGAAGAACCGTATGGGCTTGGGGCCATGTGACTTAGGACTGTAGCCTCCTGCTTGAGGCACAAATATCTACTATTCGATGAATCATGCTGACACTAAGATTTTTTTTATTAATTGAAACATCATCCTTGGAAAAAAACAGTCCACTTCACGCCAGTCCCATTTGTGTTTTAACTTCTCTAACCCTAATATAAAGTTTGACATGAGGACTTTTTCAAACTTCAAGTCCAGAGAATGGGCCGGTGGGCGTGAACTGACAAAACCTCCCACCCTGGGGCACACCCTCCCAGGACGGATGACAGCAGGCGCTGCTTTCTCCATGTGATCTTGCCCATCTTTGGACTTGCTGGCATTTCTCCCAATCAGTTACACACACACACACACACACACACACACTTTTGGACTTTGTTTCCATGTAAGGGCCTAAAGTCTCTTGTGGAAAGAAGCAGACATCGATCGCTATCTATTTAGTGTCTAGGGGATTTGATGAGAGCAGCTTAATCCTTGGAGTCTGCTCCACTCTGCAAGCACAGATGGAATCTACTGCCTGGCGAGCTCCACTGAGGCCTGGCCCCTGCCTGTGGACACAGCCAGCCCCCTCCTCCTGGTCTGACGAGGAGCTCAGACCAAACCAGCAGCCCAGCTTCTGGGGCCAGCAGCCTGGGCCCCCTCCTCTCCGTGACCCCCTCACCAGGGGCTGCTGTGGCTGAAGTCCTGGGTTTCCAGCCCTTGGCTGCTCTCTCCCTGCTCTGAGGCTCAGGTCTCCTATAGCAGCAGCTCCCCTGACGGCCTTGCTGTGGCCATGTCAGTTCGTAGATACGCCTCTGATCTTCACACCAGCAGAACAAGGAGGCTTCATAAAGGAACTGCAGAAACCCTGCCTGTGTGCACATCCCCAGACAGCCAAGAACTCAGAGGGAGGTGATGCTACTGTTTAATTGCAGGAGTTGGGAGAGTGTGCACTGCACACTGGGGCTGTGAGAAGCAAGAAGGAAGGAGCAAGGGCAGAGCCCCCTGCTGAGCAACAAAGGCCTCCTGCCGCCTTCTCTGTCTGTCTCCTGGTGCAGGCACATGAGGAGACCTCCCCTGGGGCGGGGGGCACAAGTCCAGGGGTGGGAGCACTACAAGGGGTGGGAGTAGGAGGTGGTCAGTGTGACAGGCCTTGCACAGACCCCTAGACTTTCCGGCACTTGTAGTTCAGAATGGAAATTTTATCCTCCCAGGGAACTTCATTGATCTGGAAAGAGCAGAACTCTTCCTGTGAAAAGAAAGAGAGGGAGAAAATGCGTGTGGGTTACAGTTAAAGCCAAAGATGCCCAGGAATGGGACATCAGAATGGGGGTGAGAATGGATGGAGATGAGACACTGCCCCCTGACCCCGACCTACCCCTGCCGAGTTCCAGGGCACTGAGCCCAACTGGGCAATGACTGTTCCATTGCCCCTCCCAAGGCTCCAAGTCACCAGGTGACATTGGGCCGTCGCCCCACCCTGCAGGATTCCTGTCCCAGCACAGCCCTATGAGAAGCAGCCTGTGCAAGGGAGCCTTAGGGGTGCAGGACAGGGGAGGCGGCTCACTGCCCCCAGCTCCTTCCACCTCCAGCACCCAGGCCAGCACTAAGAGGGGCCAGAGGGAAGAACCCAGGGAACTGGGAACTGCAACTCAAAGTGCCCAAGGTGGTGAGGTGATGACAAGGAGAGTGTGACTCTGCCCTGACCAGAGACCTCAAAAGAAATCCTGGGTTCTTGGAGAGGCTGGTGTTGGGTGAGCTGGGGCAGGTCCAGGGCTTCTCAGCTAACAGGCATTTAATTCCCTCTAATCTGCTCAGAGTGGCTGTGGCTGCAGGCAGGTGACTGAGGCTGGAATTAGTCAGAGCCCCTTCTTTCTGACCAGAACCCAGCCCAGCAGCTGCTTCCTCCAGTCCAACAGGCAACACACCAAAGCAGGTAGAGTTGACCTCCCAGTAACCATTACCAAGCTAAAGTCTTCCCAGCAAAACAAATTCATCACCCCTATCCACAGCAGTCCACCTGCACACACATAGCCATCTATATTAACTCACACCAACCCTCACCCAAATGAATATATGCATGAACCCACATACTCCTTCACACATCCACACACATGCGCACACACACTCCTGTGCATCTTCCTCATGTATGCACACATATGCATCTTTCCACATGCACACCTACGTGTGTATACCATCCCACACATACATTCATGCATACACAAAACTCCATATGCACACACACATTCATTGACTTCACAAAACACATCTGCACATGTGTGCCAAACACACATGCATCTTCCCATGCACATGAATACAGCCTTGCATATGTGGCTCCACAAATATCTGCACACATGCACACATGCCCTCCAAAGCATGTGCAGGAGTACAGGTGCGCACACACACACGTACACACACACACATGCACATGCTGCTCTGCAGTACTTGATGCCCCTGACCCACATCAGGCACATACCTCTTTCAGTTCTGGCTGGTCATTGAAGGGACAGTTGTCCAAGTTGGGCTGGGACTTGGTGCATGTGGTTCGACCGAACTTCACATTGAAGTAGTAGTTCACCCCACCCACGATCTACATGCGTGGAAGAGCAGGAAGCAGGGACAGCATGCTGTCAGTTTCATGCACACACAGGCACTTCACTGTGACTGAGTCACTGGGCTTGCCTGGGGCTTCATGCTGCCCACACTGTCACCCAAAAAGCACACAAGCCACCTTCTCCTGCTGGCTGGCAGTGGTAGGGTGTCCCCGGCCTCCCTAGTAACTTGTTTTCTCTGGGTATCTCAAGCAAGCTGTCTCATGCAGCCCAGTAGGAGGAGAAGCAGGGGCGGGGCAGATGGAAGCCGGGGCCTAAAACCCCCTTCACTGGATTCAGGAACAGAAGGCACAGCTCTGGGGAGCCAGCCAGAGTGGGACAAAGAAACAGTCCTGGCACCAGGCTTGCAGGGCAGGGTCTAAGCACCAAGTGAATGCTCTTTCCCATAGCAAAGGATTAACTGAATTCTGCTATCTGTGCTCAGGGGGCAGGGACACTTCCTAGGTGACCCATCCTAGGAAGGCTGTCACCTGATGATGAAATTTCAGCTAACTTCCAGCTCCTGGCATTCAGTCCACAGAGCATCTCATTCCTGCCATTTAACCCAGAGGTATTTTTCCTCATTTCTCAGTAGGAGATGAGATGCTCACTTACATTGACGTTTTAGGCCAATAAACATTGCTTCCCACATGCCTCCATTCCAGGTGTGATTTTCGAGGCAATATTTCTAAAGTGAGTCACGCACCTGCATGTTTTATAGTTGCAACTTCAGAAGAGAACCGAATGCTTTCCCTGCACAGTGCCGCCCCCAGACATGACTTGTCAGAACTGTGGAGAAGCATGGGATGAGGGACCCTGGGACCAGGGTGCTAGACCTTGCCCTGTGGAACCACACATAAGTCCTGTAGAACCACATGCAAGTCCTGTGATCCCTCCAGTGTCAGTCTGCTGCTCTGTAAATTAGTCTCCAGGGCCCAACGATCTACATCATTCTGTGCTTCACTCTGTTAGTGACACACTTGAGAAGGAGGTGCAGGCCAGCAGGGACCACAGCACCAGGGAGTGCCCCTCCTGTGCAGGGAGAGGGCTGCAGGAGGAGAAACAGGGCTGGTCTGGACTCCTCTGACTTTCCAAGAGGAGCTCTAAACGCAGGTGGGCCATATATCCCTGTGGTCGCTGTGTCACTGTTTGCTGCTCTGCCATGGGACGTAGGTCAAGCTGGGCTCAGTAGCCCTGCTGAAGCTCCCTCCCTCTGGACCCAACCACCTCCTTCGCTCTGCTGGGTGATTGCTGTCCTCATTTTGCTGAGGTCTAACTCTGTGTCAGCTGGCAGAGGCAGGGTCAGGCGTGTTCTACCCCAGCAGGAACTCAGCTGTCCTGGGCTGTAGGGAGTGGTCAACCAGCCTGAGAGTGAAAGCCACTAGCCCTAACGGGCTGTGCCCAGGGGTGTGACTTGGGAGGGAAGCAGGGCTCTGCAGGACAAGGAGTCAGATTCCCGTGTGGCCCCCGTGGAGAGGACTCAGGGAGGAGGATGAACCTTGTGGCCTGGATCTCATCCTGAGCAGCATCAAGCCCACCCAGAGTCAGCACAGTCTCCATCCACACCTGCTGGACCCTGGGAAATGCCACGGTCATGGTACAGACACAGCGGCTGCTGCAGGTTAAAGGAGGCCGAGGGGACAGGACAGGGCTGAACTCATGCACTCACGGCCGGGGAGTGTCCTAGGGCATGAAGACCATCAGCAGACAGTCAGGGAAACCTGAATGAGTCTGCGGTTTAGATAATGTTGATTTGCTGGGAGTGCTCTGTGGAGTGAGGCAACAAACCCAGCTGGGACTCAGGACCCCAGGGTGGTGGTAGCACGCACCTGCTGGTAGGCAGCCATCACCTGCAGAGGGCGGCTGTAGTACTCATCCTTACTAATGTCCTTGTTGTACTCGCTGATGGCGAAGTCCAGGGCACGCTGCACGCTCTTGTCATTGAGGTCTGCAGCATGGATGCCACCTGCCAAGGTCCTAGATTGGGCCGAGGCACTCCCGGCCACGGCTACCATCAAGGCAGTCAGCAGCAGCAGTGGGGTGTGCATGGGCCAGGTCATGTTCTACTGGGACACAGAGCAAGGAGCTGGATCTCCCAGAGAGCAAAGAAGCAGGAGGCTGAGGCCGGAAACCCAGGCCAGAAGGCAGCTGTGCATTTATCCTACTTGGGTGTCCCCCAACCCCACCTGCTCCCTGGCCCCGCCCCTGGCTCCTCCTCCTCTTTCTACCCCTCCTCTTCTGTCTCTATCTCCCTTTCCACCCCCAACTACTTCCCTCCCTCCCTAAGTTCCCTTCGCTCCTCCCATGCCTCCTCCTCATCCTCCTCCCCACTCCTGTCCTGACTGCAACCTCCCCACAGCCCTGCCCCTCTTCCTCAGTGCTCTAAAGCTTGGCTCACTCTGGATTCCAGAGAGGTGACACTGCTCCCTGGGCTGTGAAACCTGGTGACCACCTATTTCCTCAGGAAAGGGAGAAATACAGGGCTTGGCCTCCTAAAGTCTTCAGATGTCAGGGGCATCCAGGAGCACGTGGTCATTGTCTGGGAATTCCTGGAGCAGGGAGCTGTTTCAGAAGCTCTGGGATGACCTTGTCCATGCCCTGTTCTGGGGAACTTCTTTGCCAAACATAAAGTAATTAACCTTTGGGTAAAGTTCACTGGGTTCTCTTTTCATAACTCCTCATTATTCAATAAACAAACCTGTCACCAGCTTCCCCCTGCACCAAGCAGTCTGGGCAATGGAGCCATAGACATGACCTTGCAGAGCTGCCGTCCAACAGAGATGTGACAGAAACCCAGGAGCAATTTAAAACACATTTGAAAAAGTTAAAAGATACAGCTGAAAGTAATTTTGGTATTTCTACTTTACCTTAATATATCCAAAATACTTCAACACATCAGGACTTTTCTTAAGGAGCTAGTTTACATTCTTTTGTGTGTGTGTAATGTCTTCAAGTTCCCTGTGTATTTTTTACAGTTAGACCAAGTGTCACTTTGGACTAGCCCCATTTCAAGTGCCCTGTGGCCACGAGTGGCTGCTGGTGGCTGCGGTACAGCATAGCCCAGCCATTAGGGTGTGTGGGAGGATGCAGAGTGGTGATCAACAATTTAGATCAGAGAATTATAGTCGCTCAGTTAGAGAGAGATGGGTGCTACTGGACGCTGGTCAGGGAAGTCTCTATGAGACTGGAAAGGTTGAAAAGCCCCAGGCAGTGGGAAGGGCCAGTGCAAAGACCCTGAGGCAAGGCTGGGCATGCCTGCTCCAGGAAGAGGAAGCTCCTGGAGGGGGTGTGAGCAGGGAAGGGAACGACCTGGAGTCTCATGGTAACTGTGGGTGTGTCCAGGTGGAAGGCGCAGGGAGACCCCTGGCAGGCGGTGGGGATGTCAGGAGAAGGAGCAGCAGCCACAGGATGAATGTGGGAGCCCAAGAGCCTCTCTTGCCCCTCCCCTCTGGGAGACGTGCTGCCAGCGCTGGTCCTCTGTGCACTGCTTGGAAAACTCATGTAATATTTTAAAAATTACTTTGAATGAGGTAGAATGTACATACAATAAAATGCCTAATTGTATGTGCCCAATCTGGGGGATTTCATAAATGCATACACTTGTGTTACCACTTTGTCCACACCTGTGATATCTGCCTCGCCCCAGATGGTTTCCTCCTGCCTCTGAAGCCCACCCTCATGCCCGCCCCACCCTGTCAGCCCACATCCAGCCCTGTAGACTCCTTTGTTGCCTGTCCTTGAGCTTCCCAGCAATGGAATCCTACAGAGAGAGCTCGGGTGTGTCTTCGTCCTTTGCTCAGCGTGGCTTCATTGCCAGGATTGCGAGTTCTCCTTCCCCACAGACTGAGAGGATGTGGTCAGTTGGGTGCCCTGTTGGCTGACAAAGCCCCCAGCTCAGGATGCTGCGGACCTGGGCTGGAATGTGACTTCAGGAGTGGGGAAGGTGGAAGGAGGCTCTGAACAGACAGCTGCTCCTTTCGTTCTCTCAACCCCACCCTCCATACCTGAAGGTGACCCTGTGGCAAATGCCCTTATGGCAAGGTGGCAGCTTGACCAGAAATGCCAGGAAACCCTGGGCCTTTGTAGGGCACCCAGAGGACTCTCCCGGGAGTGGTGGAGGTGACGGTCTGCCAGGATCAGCCCAGATCTGCTATAATTCTGTGGCTCCGCAATGGCTGGGGCTGCATCAGCAGGAACCCAACAGTGGGAACAATATTACTCATGGGTGCTCATGTTCAGTATGAGGACAGGGGACCTTTTTACCTAAGGCCCAGTGACCATTGCACCCCACTGTGAATCCAGCACCCCTAGAAAAGCCATGTACCCCAGCAGATACAGCAGGTGTCCCAGGGGTAGTGTTTACTGCTGAGTGAGGGAGGGAAGGTCTTCAAGCAGGGCTGCACATGATGCCTCCTAGTTAGACAGGAAATGGGGGGAGATTCCCAGAGAAGGGAAAGAGAGGGCAGCCCCTGGCCAGGTGCTTGTGAGCAGAATGTTCATTTCCCAAGTGTGGGAGTTGGGTGTCCTCTGTGGCTCCCACCTTCCCTGGCCGCTCGGGCTCAACTCTCAGGAGGATGTGTTGTGCAGAGGGTAAGCTGAAATACACATAAATGTCTCCTATCTTTTGTCATTAGGAAGGAGGTGCAGGTCATCCACATAATAGGCTTATGGTGGTGGGTGGAGTATGAGGTGGGAGCTGGAATGCTGGCCTATTTCCCTGTATGTGATGCCACCGCCGGTGGTCATCCTCTGTCAGGACACTGGAATGAGCTCTAGGGAGGGTCAACAGGCCTGATATAGTGACCACTCTAATCTTTGTAGTCAGACCCCGTGTAGGGCCCTCTCAGGAGCTACAGGAGATGCATCCAGTATGGGTGATGGTAAGTGGAAGGTTAGGGTAGATGGACAGCTGCTCCAGCTGCTGGATGACTTTGGGAAAATGTTTTGCCTTCTCTATGTGTCACGCATATGGAAAGGTGAGCCGCTTTGTAAATGGTGGTGTCTGGTGGTTCAAAACCAGCAAGATAAGTTTGATTCTGCAGTGACTTTTAAGTGTGGTTAAAATTTACAGTAGTCCAGTGTTATGGCGCACCTGTACAGCTACTCTTGAGGCTGACGCAGGAGGATCTCTTGAACTCAAGTGTTCCAGACCATACTGTGCAACACATTGAGATCCCATCTCAAAAAAAAAAAAAAAAAAAAAAAAGAAAGAAAAGAAAAGGTGGAGCCTTAGTTCCTATAGCTTACAGCTCCAAGGACAGGTTGGCAGAGACCCAGAGATAAACAATGGACTCAGGACCAAGCCTGGGGCCTCCAGCACCCTCGTAATCTGGAGGAGTCCAGGTCCCCAGGAGGGGGCATGTTTCCTTTCTACCAGTGGATGAAAGAGAAAGCCGTGCTCTCCCAGGTTGTGTGTGTAACTTGATCCCATGATTGAATTAGTGGAGTGAGAAATTAGGTGAGTGACAGAAATTCTCTATAATAAATGAGCAATAAAGGGAAACACTAAACAATATTATAATCAATAAATACCTAACGACATAAACATCACCTAAAGTGCAAGTGGTTAAATCAAGTTGGCCAAGAGTTGAGATTCTGCACATCAAGGTGTTGAGCAATTAACATTCAGTGTCTATGGTAGGAGCTGAGACTGAGCAGCCACAGGATTTGGTGGCTTCTCAAAGGGGGAGCCCAGAATTCTCCTTTATGGAGTGCTGGGAGTTCTCTGGGGTCAAGCTTGTCCCTTACACACACCCTTCCTCCTTCCCCCTCCCTGCTCCCAACTGTGGGGGACCTGAGATACTCCTGGACTATTGGCCACCGTTGATAAGCATCTGGGCTCTGATGGAGATGAGGCCACATTATTATGAACTCTGGTACTCGCTGTGAAGTATGCCCAAAGCCCCTGCAGGAAAAGGGAGTACAGAGCCCAGGATCTGAGGTCTGATAGTTTGGCACTTTATGGGGGGAAAGAGAATCCTTGGGAAGTTTCCCGCTCAGGGATCAATGTGTAAACAGCGCTTAGGATTTTATATTACAAGGTTACTATTTATTTTCTCAAGGAGTACATTCTTCTGAGCAGAGCCAGTGACTAGAGAATCACAGCCGAGTGGAGAGGACAGGGAGAGGTCCTTGGGAACTCGGGATGCTTGTTGATGCACCCAAGGACTTCCCCCAACTCCCTGGTCCCAGCCTGCAGGGGCCTGGCCCAGGAGAAAACAGATGGCTCTGAGGGGAGAGCAATCCCCTTGGCATCTCTGTGTGGTCAGAGTTTTCTTTCTAATCCCCATTCAGGTCACTGCTGGGACTTCCCTGTCACTGTTTGTCTAACCTTAAATATCCATTCCTTTAGCAGAGTGCAGTGGCTGTGGAGAGTGGTTCCTGTTCCTGCCTGGAATCCTATTACACTCAATCAGTGAGTGCTGGAGCTGGAGCCAGAGGCCATTAGGACAGCCTGCCTGCTCCTGTGGCCCTGCGTGCCCTCTCCTCCTGTCACAGAGGAGCTGGATACAGTGACAAGACTCTCTAATGAAACTTTAAGGCTCCTCTGAGCCTTCTTCTCCACTAGGCCTCAACCTTGGTCTCCAGCTCCTACCTGCCAGGTCTGCATTGCTCAGTTTTAGGAAAGAATCCTGCTCCATCATTTTAGGGAGAATCCTGCTGTCCTTGGGGCCTGATCACCAATGACATCTGATCAAGTTCCTCATCCTTCAGCTTTGATGTCTAAGGCTGTGTCCTGCCTTTAGCAAGAATCCTGTTTGGTCAGTTCAGCCAGAAACCCCTACATTTGATGTCTCTGCTTAGTAATTTTTTCTTCACTAACCTCCACACCCTACTCCTTGGCTATAAATCTCTACTTGCTCTCTTTATATTTGGATTTGAGCTCACTCTGTCTTATTGTGAGAGTGTTGACCCTATTGCAATTGTCTTGAGTCATCTCAACCAAGGCCAGGCTTCCAGCAGTGAAGCTCCTCATCCCCCTGCCCATGACGTCATCACTGGACTTCCTGCAGGCACCACAAGTTCAGCATGTCTATTGCTACAATCATCATTTTGCCCACAGACCTGCCCCTCATGGAAGGCATGAAATGTAGGTTGGATTCGGAAGGAAAGGGCTGCGCTCCACGAGTTGCATGGCAGTTGTACCATGCAGTCTATGGAGGAGGAGATTTCTCCCTCTCTGGACCTCACATGGGATGGACAGTGGGTCTCTGCTGGGAGGGGTGTTCAGAGCATCCTGTACACATCAGTTACCTACTGCTGCATCAGAAGCCACCCCGAATCTTCCTGGCTGAAAGCAACACGATGTGTGGATTCTCACGACTCTGGAGCTGTCCACGGCTCTTCCGCTGGTCTTGCTAGGTTCACTTGGGGGCTGCATTCACGTGGAGTAGGCTGGAAATGTGCTCAGCGGGGATGGTGAGCATCTCTTTCCAGGCAATCTTTCACCCTCAAGAAGGTGAGAGGATACTTTTACATGAAGTTGCTGTCCGTGATCATATTTCAGGAGCCCACCTCCCAGGAGTGGCCTGGCCCCAGCCATTGCAGCTTATCTATGCCAGTCCACTATAAAGTTGCTATTTTTCACTTTATCATTAACAAATATTGCACAAAACAATGCTTTGAAATATGATTATATCCTACTTCTTATCAAATTTTCACTTTCCAGCTTTAGCATACAATGATAATTTTTGCTTGAATCAATTGTTATTAAGACTGTTGTGAAAGGGTTGTTTCTAATTTTATTATTTGTTCTACATTTATTAATGGCATTCATTCTACTGCAAGAAAGTCTCTATTTTATTCTATCTGCCTATCTATCTATCTACCTACCTATTTGCCATTTATCTTTCCATAGATCTATCTGACTCATGGTTTCTTATTTTATTCAATGAGTTACACTCTGTTAGCACTATTTATTCCAATGTGAAAATGATCTCAGAATTGGCTATTGGAGGCCCCTTCAAGCTGCTTCCTGCATTCTTATGTCACGTTTTCATCATTATTTGAGTCTATTTTTACTTTCTGATGTAACAAGAAGTTCCAGATTTATCTTTCACTTTTCTGAGCCAACCTTAGAATCAGTGGCTAGAATCTACAGTGAATTTAGAAAGCAAGGCCCAAGTGCAGCCTGTGCTCATTGCTCCTGGATGGCCATGAGGCCTCGGTCTGTGCTTCTCAACCTGTGGCAGAAGGCACCAAATGTGCTTCCCAGAGCACACTTGGTAACGTCTGGGGACATTTTTTGTTGTCACTAGTTGGGAGGAGGTGCTGCTGACAGCACAGCTCCCAAAGATAGAGTGATTAGGCCCAAAATGTCCACAGTGGGGAGGATGAGGAGCCTTGTTCCAGGCCTCCTCAGTGGGACAGAGCTACGAAATCCACACCTGAATGTGCTCACGTGTTGATATTTATTTCTACATTATCTGTCTATATGTTATAAACCATAAGTTAATATTGACCTCATTTCCAACACCGTGAGTTTCATTCTGATTCTTCCCTTTCCAAAGCTGTGGCTGCTTTCTTTGACAGTTAAAAACTTGGATCCCATCAATTACCATCATCATGCAGTCAGCTTCTGTATCCTTGAATTCCACCTTTTTGGATTCAACCAAGTTCAGATAAAAAAAAAAAATTTTAACAAATGCATCTGCACTGAACAGGGACAGACTTTTATCTTGCCATTGTTCCCTAAGCTATACAGCATAACAAGTATGCAGGTAGCATTTATATTGTCTGAGGTATTATGAGTAACCAAGAGAAGATTTACAGTATACAGGAGGATGTGCATGGGTTATATGCACATGTTACACCACTTTATATAAGGGACTTGAGTATCCATGGATTTTGGTATAGGAGGGAGGTTCTGGAACCAATCCCTCATGGATACCAATGGATGGCTATATTTACTTAACTTCCTCAATACTAGAATTTACAGAAAGTGAAACAATATTCCAGATGAATGTTTCTTATTTCCACAGGACACTCTTTCTGAAGGTAGCTGATAGGTGTTAGCCATTCCCCTCAAAAATCAAAGTGTAGGAATTTCAGAATAATTGATTAAAGTTTGAAGATAAAAAATCAGGTGGCTTACTGCAGGCATTTTATGAGTTTTAATGAATATTATACAGTGCATTGATAGTTCCAAAAGGAGGCTTTGGTATACAAAATAATGTCAATGTTTGTTGAAGGAATTTTTAAAAATGTAATTAGGAGCGCACATTAACTTTTACAGCTGCATTTGTGCTGCGTGCAGCAGTTTGCAAAATGCAGTTTTAGATCTGTTTCAGTCTACAACTAGCTCTTCCAGATTTTGCCATGAACATAGTTTTGTGCTTTTAAGGAAATTCAATGCAGGAAAATACCTATTCAGCAGATTTCCTACATAATAATCCACCTTTGTACAAGACCATGTGTGTGAGACTGTGTGTGTGTGACTGTGTGTATCTGTGTGGCTCTGTGTGTGTGACTGCATGTATGTGTGTGATTGGGTGTGTGATTCTATGTGTGTGTGAGAGAGACTGTGTGTATGTGTGTAATTCTCTCTGTGTGAAACTGTGTGTATTTGTGTGTGACTGTGTGTATGCGTGTACTTGGACAAATGGCCAGGCATCAATCCCTCCTCAGGAGTATGAAAGCTGTCCAGCTGCCCACTACTTGTCCACTAATGAGCCTGGCTTATCCCCATTCAGCAGCTCTTGCATCCCCCTAGAGCACCCCATTGCCCTTCTCTAGGGTCTCTGAGTTTGCCCTGCCGTATTTGTTATCATCGTCAGGAGCTCAGCAACACTGTAGATTCTTCCTAGGGTAGCAATGCACTGGAGATGGTCCCACTTTACCTCCTCTGCTGTCTAACCTTTGATCACACCCTACTCCAAGGCATCCTCTATTCATGAGACTCCCAGGCCAGGAAGGAAAGTAAAAGCTTTTTATCAACCATATCTGTGCCTGTCTATGTGCTTCCTGTGTTCCAGACAAGGGCACACTGTCTACTTGCTCAATGCTGTGGTCCCAGCCCTAGCACAGGGTTCAGTAAGGAATTACTTGAGTGAATTAATGGATCCTCCAACAGTCTTTATGAAATGTGTTTCCATATTTTGCAGAAGAGGAACCTGCAACAAAAAGTGTCAGGGCAGAGTCTGATGCAAGTGCACAGGACCCCACACTGTGTTGTCAACATAGCTGAGCCCTGCCTGGGATCTTGGAGCTCTCCAGTGATGTCTTCTCCATAAGGGTGGACCTTGGATACATGTGTGCATTCAGTCAAAAGAGAGGTATGGTGTGCCTGCTGTATGTCAAGAATTATTTTCTCATCAGCAAGAGTACACCTCTCTATTTGCGGATATGTGAAGAACAAAATGACAATGCTTATGAGGTCCTTACCGAACTGCTCGGCACAGAGAAGCCCTGGAGAAAAGATGACAGTGTTGCTGGTGGAGGCTCTGCTGGCTGGGTTCCAGGACACTGTCTCTGGGACACCCTGTGCTTCCTGCCACCCTCCCTAGGGTGATTTCTTATCCTTCCCCAGTTGTATTTTGATATTTGATCGCAAGCTTTTGTCATTTTTCAAAAGATCCAAAGGTCATCTTAACTCTTGCCATTGAAATGACAGTTGTAACAAATAGTTGTAGAGTTATCACAACCTCACGGGTGCTACCGGCAAGATGTTCACATGACATTACCTCATTCCCACTGAGAAAGTCTCTGATACACCCATAAAGGCATTTCATCCAACATGTATATTCAGTGTCTTCTATGGTCCAGGGATTGTTCACAGGCACTTTACAGATAATGGGACGAATACAGTATTGCCTTTACCCAGCTTGTAGCCAAATGATATCCTAACCTAGAAAGAGCGACCTGGAAAGACCACTCTGGGGATGTGACATGGGAGCTGCACACTGCAGGAGGAGAAGCAGCCAGCTGCAGAAACCAAAGGGTGAGGATTTTCCGGCCAAAAACAGCATGAACTTACCCTGAGGAGAAAATGATCTTAACCTGTGGAAGCTCCTGAATTGATCATCAAGGACCAGCAGGCAGGAGAGATACAGAGACTGGGTCTGGGGATGAGCAGATGTCAGTTCCTGCCAGGCCATAAGCATCATGCTGAATAATTTATACTTTATTCCAAGCCTAATGAGAAGCCTTTGAAAGATTTTACCGGGACTATGACATGACACCTTATATGTTATTAGAAGGCTGGCATGGCTGCAAGGAAGGAACAGGCTTCTAGTCGGTGAGAATGGGAGGGTGGAGAACAGTCAGGAGGACATTGCAGTCACCCAGGAAAGGGAGGACAGTGACCTGGGCCTGTGCGGTGGTCGGGAGGTGAAGCACAGGAGACTCAGGATGTCTGTGAGAGGCAGTGAGGCAGGACTTGCTAAGGGCTGGGGTGAGGCCATAGTGGGGAGGAAAGAACGGAACTCCAGCCCTGGTCTGAGCACGTGGCATGACAATTACTGAACTAGAGGAGACATGAGGATAAGCAGATGGCCAGCTCTCAGGAAGGAACCGAGAGCTGTCCTCAGGAGATTCTTGGGACATCATGCATGTAAGACTGTGGATCTAAAATGTCAACCCCTGTGCCCAGCTTAGAGGGGCCAGATTTCATTAGAGTGCAGGGGAGGGTCTTCCTCCTTTTGCTGATGGACTTCATAATGAATATGGCACCACAATGGCTTTTTATTATAAAATGTTTTAAGTACATTTTTGCCAGTCATATTTGGAAAAAGAAAACATTAGCCATTTTTTTTAAATGGAGTCTCACTCTACCACCAGGCTTCAGTGCAGTGGCGCGATCTTGGCTCACTGCAACCTCTGCCTCCTGGGTTCAAGCCATTCTGCCTCAGCCTCCTGAGTAGCTGGGACTACAGATGCGTGCCACTATGCCCTGCTAAGTCTGCCATTCATGGCATTGAATGTGTCTGAGAAGGATGCCTGAGCTGTGTCAGAGTTGGCAGGAATGGTGGGCTTTGGGGCCCTGAGAGATGGAGTGTGTCTGAAGGGAACTAAGTGGGAAGAGGCTTGCAGAGTTGGCAACCTCCTCACCCATGATAAAGGAGAGGACGATATGCTGAAACATCACATGTGAAGATGAACACATCACAAAGGGAATGCTCAAATGTGGCAGATAAACCACAAAGCTACAGGGCAATTCCTGTGCCCGCAGCCACTTGCCCTGTAAATCCTTCTCAGTTCATGAGTTTTCAGAGAACCTCTGGGTTCTGCATGCTCCACTTCACCACAGTGACCACCAGAGGGAAGCACTCACCCACGGATGACCAGCCCTTCGGGTGCCTCTACTTGAGCCTCACCCTGGGGAGCAGGCTCTGAAGGTAACCGTGGGGTTGTCATAGGATCTGCCTTGGAGAAAGGGGTTTTGCAAACTAAGCACTCCCTGAGTGCTGTATGGGTTCTGCAGAGGCCCGTCTGCTTGGCTCTGTCCTCGATGCCCTGGGCTACCTGGGCATGCAGGTTTTATTGATCAGAGCAATGGCCAGTAGATGGCACAGCCTCCTGTTCCTGCAGCTGTCCCCAAGGCCCCTGCTGGATCTTTCCAGGAAGGAGAGACAGGCCCCGAACTGACTCTCTCGGAAGACAGGGACCTTCTGAAGGCAGGTGACAATGAACATGTGGACACCCCTGTGGACAAGTCTGGTTTCTATCTTCTCTTCCACTCTGCCTCCTCACCCCTTTCCTGGTGCTCTCGCTCTTGCTCCCTGTCCCTTTCTCAAACTACCCATCTCCTTCTTTTTCATGGTCATCTTAGTCAGTCGGAGGCGTGAATACCATGGAAAAACCACGTTTGCTGCTGTGGTTAAGAAGAACACATGATCCATTAATGAAAAACAGTTTCCCATCCAAGGCAAAGTGTCTGAGGACCAGATTCACCTGAGTCCAGATCTGATGAGCCTGCAAACAGAGGAAAACTCCTAATGATACCTGCGCTGGCCTCGTGCTTATATTCTGCATCAAAGAGTTTTATCTTTTCACATCAAATATCATATCACCACCATCACCACTATATCATCAATATCACCATAACCTTCACAACTATTGCCACTTCCATAACCGCCATCACTATCACCAGCATCACCTCCACCATCCCCACAATCATCACTACCACCATCACCATTATCTTTACCACTCTCACCATCAATACCTCCCCCATGATCACCATCATCATCACCAACATCATCACCATCACCATCACCACCATGTTTACCATCACCATAACCTCAACATCATGGTCATCACCATCATCACCACCATCACCATAATCATCACTACCATCACCATCACTATTATCATCACCGTCACCATTACTGCCATCACCAAGACTGTCACCATCAACACCAGTACCATCATAATCTCCACCATCACTACCACCATTACCACCATCACCATTATCACCATCATCATCACTATCATCACCACCACCATCATCATTATCAATATCACCATCTCTGCCATCATCACCATCACCACCACCGCTATTACTACCATCACTCTCACCACCTTCACCACTATTACCATCGGCACTATTATTATTACAAGAGCTACCTTCATCACCATTATAACCACCACCACCATCATCACTATTATCACAATCACCATCACCATTATCAATAACAACATTACTGCTGTCATCACCATTACCACTACCACCATCACCATCAGTATACTCACCGTCATTATACTCACCATGACCACCAATATCATCATCAACACCATCACCATCATTACCATTACCAGCATTACCACCATACCATCATCATCACCTTCAAAATCATCATCACCATCACCATTTTCACCTCCAGCATACCATTCTCCTCACCATCATCATCTTCAGCACCACTGCTAGGTGTCTGCCAGTAGCTGTTCTGCACAGGACATTGGGCCACACCCTTTATAAACCTCATGTGATTACATAGTCATGCTAATTCTATATTTTATAGAAAAAAAGAAGGTGGTAATTGGCTTTGTAACGTGATAGAAGGGTGTGAGAATCTGCTTTCTCTTCTCAGAACTATCTACAATCAATGAAAGAGAAGACTCACTTTATTTCTCAGCTCCCACATTGCTGGATCTTCCCTAGAGAGGTCTGATGTGGACATTCACAGTGAAGTCTTCACTGGTTTGCTCATCTCCACCCTCAGATTTTGTTTCTCTGGTTCTAAAATGTTTATAAACCCATATCTCCTGCCACATGAAGCATTGGCATCTTGCTCTCTGTGGCTGCACTCTTGCTTTTGCCCATCACATAGCCCGGCCTCTAAGGAAAATGGACTCTTTGATGTTCTCCAGACACATAACTGTCCAGGCTCACATAATTCTTTCTCAAATGTTTACCTGTAGATGTCCACTCCACCCTAGATCTTTGCCTCCACAAATGCAACCTGCTTCTCAGGTTTAGGTCTACACAAACCTTGTCTATTAATCCCTCTCTGGTCCATGTAGCCAGCCAGTTGTGACCTTTTTGATTTTGGGGTCTGATAGCACTTTTGTGCACAAGAGGAATTTTCTCTCCTCCTCTTAGGGTCATTCTTACTTGTGTGTCTATGTCACCCACCAGGCCATGAGGTCCTAGAAGATAAAGACTGAGTCTCCTTCCCCATGTGATTTGCCTCTCAGAGATCACTGAGATAGTCACAAACAAAAACTAGCTAACACTAATGATGAACATAACACTCAGTAATGTACTATAACCTGATAATAACTACTTAGTAGATGCTATTACTGTCTTCATTTTACAGATGAAATAACTGAGCCACAGAGAGTTTAGGGAAATACGTAAAATTTACACAGCTTGTAAATGGAAGAATCAGGATTTTAACCCATGTAGTCTGACTCCATTTCATTGCCATGATGTGAGATGCCTCAGCAGTCTGCTGTCCCTGAAACTTTGTACATTTGAGAAATTTTATGTTGTACCACAGTTATGTTGCTTTTGAACTGGAGCTCAGTGGATGGGGTCATTTAAAATGCCAAGGTCATCACCACCTCATATGGAACTTGACAACGATTCACATCCATGTGTCTTGGCCCAGACTCCCCTTCTTTTTGGAATTCCCATCTCCTAT
The DNA here is from genome assembly GCF_028885655.2 of Pongo abelii. NCBI lineage: Eukaryota > Metazoa > Chordata > Mammalia > Primates > Hominidae > Pongo > Pongo abelii. The sequence goes on from NC_072006.2 coordinate 19,296,772, forward strand.
GTCACCTCATTGATTTCTCTTCATCACTTGTGATTCTGTAGATATTACATATTCCATAAAGGTGATTGTCTAGATTAACAGAAAGAAACCCTGACAAGAGAATGCAAATGAAAGTGGTTTACTTGGGAGGTAATCCCAGGACACACTCCTGGTGAACTGAGGAAATGATACAGGAAAGAGAAGGTGCTCAATACAGTGAGTGTGAACTTTCAGGCTACTGCTATGGGCACCTAGGGCTCAATTCTGCTGGGAACTTCTGGGAGATTGCATAGAACATGTCTGCTCATGCCATTCCTTGGATGAATAATGTGCAGGGCTATTAGTTCTCTTGCACTTACTTGTGCCATTTGCAGAGGTAAATTGGTGGGGATGCTGGCAATTGGAATGTGGGCTGGTAAGTGCTGAGGCAGTGAGAACCAATCAAGGGATGTGGGCAGCTTGTCCTCCTCCCCCAACCCTCTCTGTGGGTTTGGTGCCCTTCTCTGTACTCTCCAATGCCATATTCTCTCATCTGATTTCCACTTGCCTGTCTACCACCCAAAATTCTACACTGAACCTTGACTGAGGATGGAGGACTTGGCTCTTTTGCTTTCATTTCTCCAGCACCAGATTTTGTTTCTAGCATAAAATGTATACTCAGCAAAGACAGTAGGAGTGATGAAATTAAGACCATTTTATGAAAAGTCTGAAAAACTTTCATAAATTTTTATTTAGAAACATTAATTTATGGAGAAATTCTCTTGAATAATTAAAAGAAAAATATTGTATAGAAGTTGCCAGGAACAAAAAGAAAATTGCTTTGTGCAATTTGAAAAATCATCACCAAATATAAAATGCATATAAAGGAAATGAGGGAGAGGGAAAATGTAATAATCAGCCTAGAGCCCCAAAAGTAAAATAAGGTAGAAATGAAAACGTATCACAGGTGCTACAAAGCTCATTCTCTTCCACTGAACAAGGAATTGGGTAAGAAATGCAACCAGAAGCCATGTGCCGGCACCCAAGCAGTTCCAAGCGGGTTCAGGGCAAAATGATCCTCTTGGTACTCTAGTGAACTTGATAAGTGAGTGGATGAGAAGTGTGAGTGATCACCCAGGTACGCTGTGCAGGAATACTTGACTGCCCAAAGATGGATAAAATGTTTTCAAACTTTTAAGTTTCTCTTCTTCCTCGGGAACACCAATTATTCTTAAGTTTGGTCATCTATTATAATCCCAAACTTGTTGGGGGCTTTGTTTATTTTTAAATTATTTTTTCTTCATCATTGTTGGACTGAGTTAATTTGAAAACTTTGTCTTCAAGCTCAGAAGTTATTTCTTCTACTCTTTTGATTCTATTGCTGAGACTTTCCAGTGGATTTTGCATTTCTCTAAGTGTGTCCTTGATTTCCAAAAGTTGTGATTGTATTTTATTTATTTATGTATTTTCACTGGAGATTTTTCTATTCATATGCTGCATCTTTTTTTTTATTTCTTTAAGTTGGACTTCACCTTTCTCTGGTGCCTCCTTGGTTGGTTTAATAATTGACCTTCTGAATTCCTTTTCTGGCAATTCAGAGATCTCATCTTGGTTTGGATGCATGGCTGATGAGCTGGTGTAATCTTTTAGGGGTGTTAAATAACCTTATTTTGTTATATTGCCAGAATTGTTTTTCTGTTTCCTTCTCATTTGGGTGAGCTGTGTCAGACAGAAGATCTGGGACTCAATGGCTGCTCTTGAGATTCTTTTGTCCCACAGGGGTGCTCCCTTCATGTGGTGCTGTCCCTGTTCCCCTAGGGATGGGGCTTCCTGAGAGCTGAACTTCAGTGATTGTTATTTCTTTTCTGGATCTAGCCACCCAGCAAAGCTATCAGGCCTGGGGGTGGTACTTGGGAATGTTCACAAAGAGTCCTGTTATCTGACTTGTCTTCAGGTCTCTCAGCCATGGATACCAACACCTACTCTGGTAGAGGTAGCAGTGGAGTGAATTGGACTCTGTGAGGGTCCTTGGTTGTAGAAACAAAAAACAAACAAAACCCAATCCCAGCAGAAGGAAAGAAATAACCAAAATCAGAGCAGAACTAAATGAAATTGAAACAAAAAATACAAAAGATAATTGAAATAAAAGATGGTTCTTTGAAAAGATAAATCAAATTGATAGACCATCAGTAAAATTAACCAAGAAGAGAAGAGAGAAGATCCTACTAAGCTCAATTAAAAACAAAATGGGAGATATTACAATTGATACCACAGAAATACAAAAGTTCATTCAAAGCTACTATGAACACGTTTACACACATAAACTGGTAAACCTAGAGGAGATAGCTAAATTTCTGGAAATATACAGCCCTCCCATATTAAACCAGGAAGAAATAGAAACTCTGAACAGACCAAAAACAACAGTGAAATTGAAATGGCAATTAAAAAGTTAACAGCAACAAAAAAGTCCAGGACCAGATGGATTCACAGCTGAATTCTATCGGATATTCAAAGAATTGGTAGCAATCCTATTGACACTATTTGCATGATAGAAAAAGAGGGACTCCTCTCTAATTAATTCTATGAAGCCAGTGTCACCCTAATACCAACACAAGGAAAGGACAAAACAAAAAACTACAGACCAATATCCCTGATGAACATGGATGCAAAAATCCTCAATGAAATACTAGCTAACAGAATCCAACAGCATATCACAAAGATAATCCACCATGATCAAGTGGGTTTCATATTAGGAATGCAGGGATGGTTTAACATCCACAAGTCAATAAATGTGATACACCATATAAACAAAATTAAAAACAAAAATCACATGATCATTCCAATATATGCAGAAAATACATTTGACAAAACCCAGCATCCCTTTATGATTAAAACCCTCAGCAAAATTGGCATAGAAGGGACATACTTTAAGATAATAAAAAGCCATCTATGACAAACCCACAGCTAACATTATACTGAATGGAGGAAAGTTGAAAGCAGTTCCTGAGAACTGGAGCAAGATAAGGATGCCCACTTTCACCATTTCTATTCCACAGAGTACTGGAAGACCTAGCCAGAGCAACCAGACAAGAGAAAGAAATCAAGGGCATCCAAATTGGTAATAAGGATGTCAAACTGTCACTGTTTGCTGATGACATGATCGTATAGCTAGAAAACCCTAAGGACTCATCCAAAATGCTCCTAGAACTGGTAAGTAAATTTGGCAAAGTTTCAGGATTCAAAATTAATGTACACAAATCAGTAGCTCTGCTATATACCAATAGTGGCCAAGCTGAGAATGAAATCAAGAGCTTAACCCCTTTTACAATAGCTCCAAAACAAAAACAAAAACAAGCAAACAAACACCAAAAAAAAAAAAAACTTATGAATCTACTTGGCCAAAGAGGTGAAAGACCTCTACAAGGAAAACTACAAAATATTGCCAAAAGAAATCATACATGACACAAACAAATGTAAACACATCCCATGCTCATGGGTGGGTAGAATCAATATTGTGAAAATGACCATACTGCCAAAAGCAATCTACAAATTCCATGCAATTCCCATCAAAATACCACTATTATTTTTAACAAAACTAGAAAAAAAATCCTAAAATTCATATGGAATCAAAAAATAGCCTGCATATCCAAAGTAAGACTAAGCAAAAGGAACAAATCTGGAGGCATCACATTTCCTGACTTCAAACTATACCATAAGGTCACAGTCACCAAAAGAGCATGGTACTGATATAAAAGTAGGCATATAGACCAGTGGAATAGATTGGAGAATCCAGACATAAAGCCAAAGAATTACAGTCAACTGATCTTAGACAAAGCAAACAAAAACATAAAGTGGGGAAAGGACGCCCTATTCAACCTATGGTGCTAGGACAACTGGCAAGCCACATGTAGAAGAATGAAACTGGATCCTTATCTCTCACCCTACACAAAAATCTACTCAAGATGGATTAAAGACTTAAATCTGAGACCTGAAACCATAAAAATTCTAGAAGATAACATTGGAAAAACCCTTCTGGACATTGGCTTAGGCAAAGACTTCATGACCAAGACCTCAAAAGGAAATGCAACATAAACAAAGATAAATAGATGGGATTAAACTAAAAAGCTTCTGCACAGCAAAAGAAATAATCAGGACAGTAAACAGACAACCCACAGAGTGGGAAAAAATCTTCACAATCTATACACACAACAAAGGGCTAATATCCAGAATCTGCAAAGAACTCAAACAAATCAGCAAGAACAAAACAAACAATCCCATTAAAAGTGGGCTATGCACATGAATAGATAATTCTCAAAAGATATACAAATGGCCAAGAAACATGAAGAAATGATCAACATCACTAATTATCCAGGAAATGCAAATCAAAACCACAATAAGATACCATCTCACTCCAGCAAGAATGGCCATAATAAAAAAAATAAAAAATAATAGATGTTGGCATGGATGTAGTGCAAAGGGAACACTTTTACACTGTTGGTGGGAATGTAAACTAGTACAATCACTATGGAAAACAATGTGGAGATTCCTTAAAGAATTAAAAGTAGATCTACCATTTTTCACTCCTGGGTATCTACCCAGAGGAAAAGAAGTCATTATATGAAAAAGATACTTGCACATGCATGTTTACAGCAGCGCAATTCACAATTGCAAATATATGAAACCAGCTCAAATGCCCACCAATCAACAAGCAGATACAGAAAATGTGATATTCACACATACATACCATGGAAAACTACTCAGCCATAAGATGGAACAAACTCATGACATTCACAGCAACCTGGATGGAATTGGAGACCATTATTCTAAGTGAAGTAACTCAGGAATGAAAAACCAAACATATGTTCTCACTTGTAAGTGGGAGCTAAGCTATGAGGATGGAAAGGCATAAAAATGATACAATGAACTTTGGGAACTTGGGGAAAAGGGTGGGAGGGGGACGAGGGATAAAAGACTACACGTTGGGAACAGTGTACACTGCTTGGGTGATGGGTGCACTAAAATCTCAGAAATCACCACTAAACATCTTGTTTAGTGTAACCAAACATCACCTGTTCTCCAAAAACCTATTGAAATTAAATAATTTTAAAATTAAAAAATATCAAAATGCTTTCCTCAGAAAAGCAGTTGGGCAGAAAATTTCTACTATAGACAGGTGACCAAGGGTTCTCTTGCATTTTGAATTTTTTAATCTATTTTCTCCTTTGCCTTACACAAGACATCAGTAATATGTAAATGAATGAATACATTCACAAAGAACTTAAAGAGTTAAATTTGTAAGCTTTATACGACATGAAAATAAGTTTAGATGGAAAAGGAATTCACATCAGGTTACTTTATAACAAAGGAGCAAAAGCAGGCAAAGTATAAAAACATTATTTCTGCAGGTACTTTCAAAAATATGAACAAAAATACAAGCCACACAAAGTAATTTCTGTATAATGCCTCATAGAATTTCAGTATTTACTTAGAAGGCAGATGTAATGATGTCTAAATAAAAGAAATTTGAATAGAAGGCAGAAAAGTTTATTCAAGATTCCATGTCATAGATAGACCTCTATCTTTTATTGCCTTTTTCATAGAGATCTAATAATAGCAAAGACGGAATCAACCTAAATTCCCATCAATGACAGACTGAATAAAGAAAATGTGATGCTGATACACAATGGAATGTTATACAAACATAAAAAAGAATTAAATCCTCTCTTTTGTGGGAAATGAATGGAGCTGGAGGCTATCATCCTTAGCAAACTAACACAGGAACAGAAAACCAAATACCACATGTTCTCACTTATAAGTGGGAGCTAAATGATGAGAACTTATGAACACAAAGAAGGAAACAACAGATACTAGGGTCTACTTGAAAGGGGAGGGTGGGAGGAGGAGGAAGAGGAGCAGAAAAATAACCATTGGGTACCAAGATTATTATGTGGGTGATGTAAGAATATGCATAACAAACCCCCATGACACATGTTTATATATGTAACAAGCCTTCACATGTAACCCCAAACCTGAAATAAAAATTTTTAAGAAAGGACAACTTTTTGCCCTCCATTTGTCTATATCTTGATTGTCAAAAGCAGAGCATATATCCTTGTTAGGCAAGCAAAATTGGAAAGGGACCACTGTACAATCCTAGGAATGTTTCTTAATCTTTCTAAGCCCCATTTTCTTTATGTAGAGACTGTTGCATTAACCAGGATGGGCTGAGTTGTGCAGTCATAACACAAAAACCCAAAATATCAGTGGTTTACGACAGCAACATAAAGCTCCATTATTGTGACTGCTATTCCCACAGATTGATGTATGTGTGTTGGGGGATCTGAACCATGTTGTGGTCACTCTGAGCCCCAGGCTGATGGCAGCAACACAGGGGCTGAGTCAGCAAGCACTGGCTCTGTCAAGAGCAATGGAAGGAAGACATATCACTTCTTTTTTTCTTTTGGTTATCTCCAAGCCTAACAGCTGTCCCTCTATTCATTTTGTCACTCATTTATTTAGCATTCTAAGATGTGCTCTTTGAGAAATTGCCATACTGCTTTCCACAATGGCTGAACTAATTTACACTCTCACCAACAGTGTGTAAGTGTTCCCTTTTCTCTGCAACATCGCCAGCATCTGTTATTTTTTGATTTTTTAATAATAGCCATTCTGATTGGTGTGAGATGGTATCTCATTGTGGTTTTGATTTGCATTTCTCCAATGATCAGTGATATTGACCTTTATTTCATATGCTTGTTGGCTGCATGTATGTCTTCTTTTGAGAAGTGTCCATTTATGTCCTTTGCCCACTTTTTAATGGAGTTGTTTTTCTCTTGTAAATTTAAGTTCTTTATAAATGCTAGATATAAGACCTTTGTCAGATGCATAGTTTGCAAATATTTTCTCCCATTCTGTGGGTTGTCTGTTTACTCTGTTGATAGTTTCTTTTGCTGTGCAAAAGCTCTAGCTCTTAAGTTTAATTAGATCCCATTTGTCAATTTTTGCTTTTGTTGCAATTGCTTTTGGTGTTCTTGTTGTGAAATCTTTTCCCATTCCAAGTCCAGGATCGTATTGCCTAGGCGGTCTTCCAGGTTTTTATAGTTTTAGGTTTTACATTTAAGTCTTTAATCCATCTTTGGTTAATTTTTGTATATGGTGTAAAGAAGGGGTCCAGCTTAAATCTTCTGCATATGGCTAGCCAGTTTTTCAGCACCACTTATTGAATAAGGAGTCTTTTCCCCATTGCTTGTTTTTGTCAGCTTTGTCAAAGATCAGATGGTCTTAAATGTGTGGCCTTTTTCTGGGCTGTGTATACTACTCCATTGGTCTATGTATCGGTTTTTGCACCAGTACCATGCTGTTTTGGTCACTGTAGCCTTGTAGTATAGTTTGAAGTCAGGTAATGTGATTCTCTTAGCTTTGTTCTTTTTGCTTAGATTTGCCTTGGCTATTCAGGCTCTTTTTTGGTTCCATATAAATTTTAAAATAATTTTTCATGTTCTGTGAATAATATCATTGATAGTTTGATAGAAATAGCATTTAATCTGTAAATTGCCTTGAGCACTGTAGCCATTTGAATAATATTGATTCTTCCTATCCATGAGCATATGACATTTTTTCCATTTGTTTGTGTCTTCTCTGATTTCTTTGAGCAGTGTTTTGTAATTTGCATTGTAGAGAATTGCCCCTAACCTCCCCAGTTAGCTGTATTTCTAGGTATGTGTGTGTGTGTGTGTATGAATTGTGAATGGAACTGCCTTTCTGATTTGGCTCTCAGTTTGATTGTTGTTGGTATATAGGAATGCTAGTGATTTTTGTAAATTGATTTTGTATTCTGTAACTTTGCTGATGTGGTTTATCAGCTGAAGGAGCTTTTGGGCTGAGACTATGGGGTTTTCTAGATATAGAATATGTCATCTGCAAACAGAGAGAGTTTGACTTCCCCTCTTCCTATTTGGATGTTCTTTATTTCTTTCTCTTGCCTGATTTCTCTGACTACGACTTCCAATTCTATATTGAATAGAAGTGGTGAGAGAGGGCATTCTTGTATGTACAAGTTTTCAGGGTGAATGCTTCCAGCTTTTGCCCATTCAGTATAATGTTAGTTGTGGGTTTGTTATAGAGGGGTCTTATTATTTTGAGATATGTTCATTCAATACCAAGTTTATTGAGAGTTTTTAACATGAAGAAATGTTGAATTTTATCAAAAGCCTTTTCTGCATCTGCTGAGACAACCATGTGGTTTTTGCCTTTAGTTCTGTGATGTGAAGGGTCACATGTATTGATCTTCATGTGTTGAACCAACTTTGCATCCCAGAGATGAAGCCTATGTGATCATGGTGGATTAGCTTTTTGATGTGTTATTTATTGGATTCAGCAAGCAAGTATTTTGTTGAGGAGTTTTGCATCAATTTTCATCAAGGATATTGGCCTGAAGTTTTTGTTGTTGTTGTCGTATCTCTGCCAGGTTTCAGTATCAAGATGATGTTGGCCTCATAGAATGAATTGGGGAGAAGTCCCTCCTCCTCAACTTTTTGGAATCAGTTCTGTAGGTGTGGTACCAGCTCTTCTTTGTACATCTGGTAGAATTTGGCTGTGAACCTATCATGTCCTGGGATTTTTTTGTTGGTGGGCTATTTATTACCGATTCAGTTTTGGAGCACATTATTGGTCTGTTCAGGGAATCAATTTCTTCCTGGCTCAGTCTTGGGGGAGTGTATGTGTCCAGGAATTTATCCATCTCTTCTAAATGTTTAAATTTGTGTGTGAAGAGGTGTTTGTAATAGTTTCTGATGGTTATTTTTACTACTGTGGGGTCAGAAGTAACATTCCCTTCATCATTTCTAATTGTGTTCATTTGGATCTTATCTCTTTTCCTCTCAGTTAGTCTAGCAAATGACCTTTCTATTTTATTAATTTTTTCAAAAAACTAACTCCTGGATTTGTTGATCTTTTGAATGGTTTTTCATGTCTTGATTCCCTTCAGTTCAGCTCTGATTTTTGTTATTTCTTGTCTTCTGCTAGCTTCAGGGTTGATCTGTCCTTGCTTCCCTAATTCTTTCAGTTGTGAAGTTAGGTTATTAATTTGAGATGTTTCTAACTTCTTGATATGGGCATTTAGTGTTATGAATTTCTCTTAGATGCCTTAGCTATGTCCCAGAAATTCTGGTATGTTGTATTATTATTCTTATTATTTTCAAAGAACTTGATTTCTGCCTTGATTTCATTTTATTTACCCAAAAGTCATTCAGGAGCATGTTGTTTAATTTCTATGTAATTGTATGGTTTTGAGTGATTTTCCTTGTGCTGACTTCTATTTTTATTGTGCCATTTTCCAAGAGTGTGTTTGGTATTATTTCAGTTCTTTTACATTTGTTGAGGATTGTTTTATGTCCAATTATGTGGTGATTTTAGAATATGTGCCATGTGGAAATGAGAAGAATGTATATTCTGTTGTTTTGGGGTGGATACTTCTGTAAAGGTCTATCAGATCCATTTGGTCCCATTCTGAGTTTAGGTCCTCAATATCTTCGTTAATTTTCTGCCTCGATGACCTAACACTGTCAGTGGAGTGTTGAAGTCTCCCACTATTATTGTTTGGGAGTCTATGTCTTTTTGTAGGTCTCTAAGAACTTGTTTTATGAATCTGGGTGCTCCTGTGTTGGGTGCATATATATTTAGGACAGTTAGGTCTTCTTGTTGAATTGAACCCTTTACCATTATGTAATACTCTTCCTTTTTTTAAATCTTTGTTGGTTTAAAATCTGTTTTCTCTGAAATTAGGGTTGCAATCCTAATTTTTCTGTTTTTTCTGTTTTCTGTTTTTCATTTGCTTAGTAGGTTTTTCTCCATCCATTATTTTGTGCCTATGAGTCCGTGTTTGAGATGGGTCTCTTGAAGACAGCATATCATTGGGTCTTGCCTTTTTGTGCCTTTTAAGTGGGACATTTAACCCATTTACATTAAAGGTTAGTATTGATGCGTGTGGATTTGACCCTGGCATTGTGCTGTTAGCTGGTTATTATGTTAGCTTGCTTGTGTAGTTGATTTACAGGGACACTGGTCTGTGTGTGTAAGTGTGTTTTTGTACTAGCTGGTAGTGGTATTTCTATATTTAGTTCTCTTTTCAAGATCTCTTGTAAGGCAGGTCTGGTTGTAACAAAGTCCCTCAACATTTGCTAATCTGAAAAGGATCTTATTTCTTGTTCACTTAGAAGTTTAGTTTAGCTGGATTTAAATGTTTTTAGTTGAAGATTTTTTTCTTTAAGAATGTTGCATATAAGCCCCCAATCTCTTCTGGCTTGTAGGGTTTCAGCTGAGAGATTCGCTGTTGGCCTGATGCGGATCCCTTTGTACGTGACCTGTCCTTCCTCTCCAGCTTCCTTTAACATTCTGTCTTTCATTTCAACCTTGTAAAATATGATGATTATGTGTCTTGGGGATGATATTCTTATGTAGAATCTTGAAGGAGTTTTCTGTATTTCCTGAATTTGACTGTTGGCCTCTCTAGCAAGGTCAGGGAAGTTTTCATAGATGATATCCTGAAACATATTTTCCAAGTTGTTTGCTTTCTCCCCCTCCCTTTCAGGGATGCCAGTGATTCATAGATTCGGCCTCTTTACATAATCCCATACTTCTAGGAGGATTTGTTTATTCCTTTTTATTCTTTTTTCTTTATTTTTGTCTGATTGTCTTATGTCAGAGAACCAGTCTTCAAATTCTGAGACTCTTTCCTCAGTTTGGTTTATTCTGCTGTTAATACTTGTGATTGCATTGTGAAATTCGTTGTGTCATTGTGTTATTAAGCTCCATCTTTTATACTGGCCATTTTGTCCTTCAGCTCCTGTATCACTTTATTTTGATTCTTATTTTCCTTGGATTGGGTTTTGCAATGCTCCTGAATCTCAATGATTTTTGTTTCTATCCATATTCTGAGTTCTATTTGTGTCATTTCAGCCAGTTTGGACTGGTTAAGAACTCTGGTTGGCAAACTGGTGCAAGTGTTTAAAGAACATATGACACTCTGGCCATTTGAGTTACTGGAGTTCTTGGATTGGTTCTTTCTCATCTTCATGTGTGGGTGTCCCTTTAACTGCAGTGTAGATTGAGTACAGTCAATAGACTTTGTTTAAATCAATGTTTTCACCAGGTTGAGTCTTTGTGTAAGGTCTTTATTTGAAGTTGACTTCTTGTTTCTGGTTTCAGATGTGGGTATATTAGTGAGGTATTTTTGATGTTGAAGCTTTGGGGTGTGATCCCATAGGTGACACTTAGGTTTATTGGTCAGTTGGTAGCCTCTTGCTCTGTTGTGTAGCACCCCTGTGTTTTCTCATAGTTGCAGCTGTGTTCCCTCTCAGTGCTCTGAAAGTGTGAGTTTCTCTCACCCTTGAGTGCTGGCTATAGTTCATGCATGACCTGGCACTCCCAGGCTGCCCACTGCAGCTCTGTGGTGATCCCAGTGGTATGTTTTTTCCCCAGCTTAGAGGTAGCAGAGGAAGGGATCTTCGTAGTGGTTGTGGCCAAGAGTCATTTTGCTTGACTCCTGGGGGCTCCATCCCAGAGAGATGCAGGTCACCAATTGCTCCACGCAATCAGTCTAAGATGAAGGGTTGTGCTGTGGGCCCAAGCCAGGGGTTCCCTGGCTGGTCACAAACTATGAGGAGTGTGTGGGACCCCTGGAAGACAGACTGACCTCCTCTCCTTGGGTCTGCTGAAGCTTGTTGGAGGTTAATGCACTTAGGGTATTTGCTTATTCATTAGTGCAAAGGTGGCAAGGGCAGTGGCAGAGAGGCTTTCAGTTGCCCCTGGAGGCTCTGTACAGGGAATTGCTGAGTTGCTGCTGGCTTGATAGTTCTGGTAGGGCATGGCTGGAGGCCCAGGCCTGGAGGACCTGCCTGGTGAGGAGATATGGGAATGGACACCCACATAAAAATCTGGCCACTTTTCTGTAGGGCTGCTGTGGTATGCTTGGGCCCACTCCAGTCCCTAGTCACCTGGATTTTCCAGAACCTGGAGATGTCACCAGTGAAGGCTACAAAACAGCAAAGATGGCAGCCTTTCCCTCCCTCTGGGAGCTTTGTCTCAGGGAAGTATGGACCTATTGCCAGCCCAAAGGCACTTGTAGAAAGTGGCTGGAGACCCCAGTTGGCAGGTCCTACCCAGTGAGAAGAAGTGAGAAGAAATGGGATTGGGACCCACTTAAAAAAGCAGTCTGACCACGTTTTGGTAGAATAGCTGTGCTGTTCTGGGGGTCCACTTCAGCCCCTGGGCCACCTGAGACACTTCAAAGCCCAAAGGCTGGAATGGCTAAGTCACCCAAACAGCAAAGATGGCAGCACACTCCTCCCTCTGGGAGCACCATCCCAGGGGGAATTCAGATCTGTATTGGCTGGAGATCTCAGGTGGAACTGGGTGGAGGCCCTAGAGGGGAAGTCCTGCCCAGTGAGGAGAAACAGGATCAGGCACCTGCTTAAAGCAGCAGACTGGCCACATTTTAATAGAGCAGCTGGGCTGTGCTGAGGGAGACCTTCTTTGCAGGTCAGCTCAGACTTTCCAAAGCCTGAAGGCTGGAACAGCTAAGGTGGCCAAATAGCAAAGCTGGCAGCCTGCCCCTTTTCCCAGGAGCTCCTTCTTAGGGAGGTGCAATGCTGCTACTAGTAGCTGGTTGGAATTCCAAGCCAGTGGGTCTTGTCTTGTGAGGTGCCATGGAAGTGGAGACCATGGGCTGTTGCTGCTCTGCCCCCTGAATTCAAACCATTTTTAGGGTTACAGAGTAGTCTATCCCACTTTGCTGGAGCTGCAGCTATTTTTGTTGGAAAGCCCAAGTATCTAAGCCTCCAGGGTCTCCACGCATGCCTGAGTGGCTGCTCTGCTGAAACTCCAAGCAGCTCTCTCCATCAGACTGAAGACTGAAGGTCCTGGTGGAGTGGGTTTACAAGGAGATCACCTGACATGAAGGTTGCTAAGACATGTGGGAGAAGCATGGTTTCCTGATGTCAATCATGCACTCGCCCCTTCCCTGTGTGGGTGGAGATCCCCTGGTTCTGTATTGCTTCTAGGTAGGCTGTTCTCTTGTCTTGCTTCTCTTCATTTTCTGTGGGTCAAGTTGTTTCCTTGATTAATCCCAGTGAGTACTTGGATGTTTCAGTTGAAGATATTATATTTATTCACCCCTTCTGTTTCTCCCTGTGAGAGCCATGCACACTAGCTGCTTCTAGTTGGCCATCTTGCCACTCCCAAAACATTTTTATTATTTAATGTGTTGCACCAACCTAATATGTTCTAATATTAACTTAGAACAGGAGAAAAAATAGAGGCCAGGTGCAGTGGCTCATGCCTGTAATCCCAGCACTTTAGGAGGCTGAGGTGGGCAGATCACAAGATCAGGAGATCGAGACCATCCTGGCTAACATGGCGAAAACCTGTCTCTACTAAAAAAAAAAAAAAAAAAAAAAATTAGCCGGGAATTTCCTATTTCAAATAAATGGCTTCTATGGGGATACAAAGGCCTGATTTTTTTGCCCCAATATGCTACCACTCTGAGACCATCCCCATTGCAGAGCTCTCTATGGGCCTGGCTGTGGCCTCTGCTGAGCTGCATCCCTGCCTGACTTCTCCCTCTGCCCCGACCCACATCCCTGCCTCCCAGCACATTTTTCAGTGAGCCCCTTGCCTGTGAATCTCCATCTGAGTCTGTTTCCAGGAACCCTAAGCAAGAGCTGGTGGAGTCAGGACCCGCAGCACAGAATATCCTGCCTTTTTAACTACAGTGGGCGTTAGGTCTGTGAACGTTTTAAGGATGGGACAATTCCTGTCTAGAAGACTGGATATCTCCCTTTCTCAGGATTTGAGAGGTAGGATGTTCCAAATGTTCTCAGACCTGAGACCTGCTCAAAAAAAAAAAATTGGATTTCCAGTTTTTTTTCCAGCCTCACTGGAAATTCACCTTTTTGCAAAAATCTCTTATTCAACTGGAACATTTTTATTCCTTCCTCCAACCTCATTGAAATGAAAACTAAAGCTTCTATCTGTATTGAACTTTGTGAAATATTTTTACTCACCTAATTTCTTGTGAAATAATTTCACTCACCTAATTTTCTTTAATACATTTGATGAGGAAGGCTGAGCAGGTAACATAGCTCCTTGCATTTTTGAGGAAATAAGTAGGAGGGAGGTTGAGGACAAGGTATCAGGTCATACAATTTTCAGTTAAATTTTGTTCCTGTTGCACAATAAGCCTTATTTGAAACACTGACTCTGGGATGGACACTTAGTGGTGTGTGAGCTCCATTGTTCCTGGGAGCATCCTGGCTGCAGGTAGCAAGAGTCCTGAGAAACACTGGCTGCCTCTCCCATGATGACACTGGTCATTTACCAAAGGTCGTGGGATGGTGTTCACAGAGTTGCTGCAGTGTCCTCAGCAGGGGCCCAGGTGGTTTCCTTCCATCTTCTCCATTGTTCCTTGGGCTCTTGTTCTTGAGCACATGGCTCATAAGTGAAAGGTGGACTCCATAGCCCAAGGCATGCTGTCCCAAACTATACCCTGAAAGGTGAGGAGTAGAGCAGGAGGAGGTCACAGCGGGTGAGAGGAGGGTGGAGAGAGAGTGAGAGTGAGAGAGACACACACAGTGGGAGACAGACTGTCCCCAGGGTCTCTCTGTTTATTCAGTATAGACTCTCTTAGTAGTGACCTGGCTGAAGTCTGAAATGCTTTTGTCTGGATCTGGGTCCTGTGCCTCCAGGGCTGAGGAAGGCTAAGAAATTCATGGGCTGATACTTTCAGTCTTTGCACTTGAGAGCAGGCAGGAGGAAGGGAATTCAGAATGGCTGGTCAGGTTTCCAGAACAAGGTTTCTTACCATAGATCCATAGAGATCCTGTAGAAACTCCACTGAATTCTGAAGGTTACAAATGTGCTCGTGCAGGAGAGTGCATACACACACACACACACACACCATTTCTAAATTTTTCAAGATATTTTTCATTGGAAACTTTGTTTACATGCAACCAAAAGCCGTCTCAGCAGGTCCCAATGCCTCTGCAGGTTTCTTCTACATGAGTTTCTCTTTCCCTCATCTCTTCTCCAGGTCTCCTTCTACTTTTGTGATTGGTGGATTTGCCTCCTTCCACACGTCCCCTTTGCCCACGCACTATGCAAGAATACTGGAGTCTGCCCATGTTATTGTCAGAGGCAAGATTCCTGGAAGCTATTGGTATTTAAGTGCAGGGCTCCTCACAACCCCAGAAAAGGGTCTGAGCGGGGCCGAGCAACAGGTGTTCTTGGCTGCATGTTTTGTACAATTTTAAAAAGTCAAGTATTTAAACTGCAGTTATTTAAGAGCATTGCCTTTGTTTACTCTGACTTTCTCTTTCCCACTCTCCTCCTGCATGCTGTGTGGGTGGACACAGGCATTTTGGTATCCAGCTAAGAGGAAGCTGAGTTGGGATGCATTTAACCTGGAGTGAGGGGAACACACTCCTGTGGTTCTCAGCCACTCCTGGGCATAGTTACCTTGTCTCTAGAGACCCTGTTGTAAAAATGGCCCCAGGCCTGGCCCCACCACCCACCTAGGATTTGACCCAAAGCAGGAGGGACAGAGACGGTTCCTAGTTCAGGACATTTCCCAGCACTGCACATGGAAAGCCTGTGATCAGTGCAGAGGAAACAAGGTTTGCAATGTGTGGAGCCAGAAGCCACTGTGTAGAAAATTATTCCCAGCAGAATTACGGGCAATTATGAATGGATGATCTTGTTCTTTTTGACACCTAGTCAAAAAAGGAAGTTTTCTCCTGTTGAAAATGTACTCACTAATCATATATATAATTAGTGCACCCTGTAATTACTTTTACTTTTGATGGGAACTTTGATAGAAATCTTGATATTTGACAATTACGAGTCTTAAATTAGAATGAAAACATTATATGCCATTAATTTTACAAGTGATCAAACCTGTTGGTAGAAAAACTGGCTTATATTTCTGCTATATTTATAGAAAATTCTGTTACCAAATCAATGTCATATGATGAGGCAAGCAGGGATTCCTTAGCTAAGTAGGAAACACAGAAAGAAATTATTATGTGTTTGTGTCAAGTAGCTAATTAATTAAAAAAATTGTATGAGACAATACAAATCATGTGGATTAAGGAAAGGCAAATCTACCCTTTCATCTGCAGGGTGGATGGATGGACTGATGGGGTCAAAGCCAGTGGCATCATGAACAGGAAACAATGTTTCTCTCGAGCTGCAGGTTTGAAAAGTCAAGCAGACTCTTCCTTGGCTGAGGACTGCGTTCTGACTCAATGGAAGACCTTGTTCTCTAGCGTCAGGGCTGTCAGAAACTTTGTTTATGAGTAGGAAGAACATCCCACTGCTTGGAGGATCTAGGTCCACCTTTAACCAGAAGCACAGAGTTACAGAGAAGGGGTTTCCGGAAAGAATGTTCCACATCTGACTGGACTTTATGGGTTCTGAGGACACAGGACCTAGGTCCACTTTGCAGACCAGACCTTACCCTGGCTCCTTTAAACGGAGGCCTGTCATTCTCTGAGTGCATCGATCCAGCCTCAAATTACCTTCCTCCAATCCTATGATAACCTCCTTTCCTTTGTTTGTCGAGTCATCTGAGGATCCTTAATGTGACTGTGTTCCCTTAATGCAACAAGCCAATATTGAGTGTGTTGACTACAGTACTGATTTTGGTGGCTGGTTGCATTAGGATGGGTGTTATTTTCTGGATTTTGTAGATGTTTGTAGTATATCTCAGCATTTTAAAAAATGAGTATTTTGCTGTAATTTGTTTTCTCTTCATAAACAACATTAACTTTTGTGCTTTCTTTTGTATTGCTAGTATTGCTCTATTTTCCATGCAGGCAGCCCCTATATCGCAGGAGCCTCAGGCCCCACAGCATCTTGGTCCATCTGTGCTTGTTGTGCCGAGCGTCCACCTGCCCAGGGAAAGACTGCACTGTCTCACACTTCCCAGGCCTCCAATGCACTCACTTCTCCTTGCAGAGTGATTTCTCCTGCTGGATGAGATGTTTCTAACTTCTGCAATTTCAGTGTTTTACCACTGATTTGGTGTGTAGTTTATGTTAAAAGAACTCTTAGAAGAGGTTAATATTTCCAACATGACCTGATCAGGGGACTCCTTTGAACTCCTCTAAAGATCCAGTGGCTTCAGGACACAGCTCACTGCCCATCTCTTGGCCCAGAAGAAGCACCTTCTCACTCTCAGTTTCCCTGCCTCCTGCTCCCCTCCAAGGGAGCAGACACACAGGGAGATGGTGGGGAGAGCCCTCTGCAGAGCTGCAACTTCAACCCAAACTTCCCCAAGGAAGAGAGAATTGTGTCAGAAAAGGGAATGATTTACACAAAGTCAGCTGTTCACTGTGTGCCTGGGTGGTGGTTGCTTGTGTGAAAAGAGATCTCTTATCCACATGGAAAATTATGAGCACCTCGCTACATGGAAGACTTTTCCACCAACCACCACTCCTGGGCACCTGCTGCTCTGCCCTCTGCACCTGTCTCCCAGCAAAAGCCTCATCCTTGGAAAAAGAAGAGAGTCCACTGCATGGCAGTCCTGCTTGTGTTTTAACTTCTCCATCCCTAACATTAAGCTTGACATGAGGACTGGTTTTAAATTCAAGTCCAGAGAATGGACCTGTGGGGGTGAATTATCAAAACCTTCACAAGGCACCACCTCCCAGC
This sequence comes from Pongo abelii, assembly GCF_028885655.2. Taxonomy (NCBI): domain Eukaryota; kingdom Metazoa; phylum Chordata; class Mammalia; order Primates; family Hominidae; genus Pongo; species Pongo abelii. The sequence goes on from NC_072006.2 coordinate 19,314,436, forward strand.
ATGGGCTGCACCCTCCCAGGACGGATGACAGCAGGCGCTGCTTTCTCTGTGGGATCTTGCCCATCCTTGGTCTGGTTGGCATTTCTTCCAATCAGTTACACACACACATACACACTTTTGGACTTCGTTTCCATGTAGGGGCCTAAAGTCTCCTATGGAAAGAAGCACACATCAATCGCTATCTATTTAGTGTCTAGGGGACTTGATGAGAGAAGCTCAGTCCCTGGAGTCTGCTCAACTCTGCAAGCACAGATGGAATCTACTGCCTGGCGAGCTCCACCGAGGCCTGGCCCCGCCTGTGGGCACAGCCAGCCCCCTCCTCCTGGTCGGACCAGGAGCTCAGACCAAGGCAACAGCCTGGGCCCCCTCCTCTCCCTGACTCCCTCACCAGGGGCTGCTGTGGCTGAAGGCCTGGGTTCCCAGCCCCTGGTTGCTCTCTCCCTGTTCTGAAGCTCAGGTCTCCTAAAGCAGCAGCTCCCCTGGCGGCCTTGCTGTGGCCGTGTCAGCTCCCAGATACTCCTCTGATCTCCACACCAGCAGGACAAGGAGGTTCATAAAGGAACTGCAGAAACCCTGCCTGTGTGCACATCCCCAGACAGCCAAGAACTCAGAGGGAGGCGATGCTACTGTTTAATTGCAGGAGTTGGGAGAGTGTGCACTGCACACTGGGGCTGTGAGAAGCAAGAAGGAAGAAACAAGGACAGAGCCCCCTGCTGAGAAACAAAGGCCTCCTGCCGCCTTCTCTGTTGTCTCCTGGCGCAGGCGCATGGGGAGACCTCCCCCGGGGGGGGGCCACCAGTCCAGGGGTGGGAGCACTACAGAGGGTGGGAGTAGGAGGTGGTCGGCGCGGCTGGCCTGGCACAGACGCCTAGGCTTTCCCACACCTGGATTTCAGCAGGGACATTCTATCCTTCAAGGGAACTTCGTAGATCTGGAAAGAGCAGAACAGTTTCTGTGAAAGGAAAGAGAGGGGGACAATCAGTGTGGGTTGCAGTTAAATCAGAAGACACCTGGGCAAGTCATTTCAGAGTGGGGGCAAGGACGGATCCCGGTGAGACACTGGGTTCTCACCCTTCCCTGCTGAGTCCCAGAGCACTGAGCCCGACTGTGCAGTGACTGTTCCATTGTCCCTCTCAAGGCTTCAAGTCACCAGGTTGCATTGGGCCCCCACCCCAGCCTGCAGGATTCCTGCCCCAGCACAGCCCTAATTTGTGCATGGCCTCGGGAGCCCCAAGGGTGCAGGGCAGAGGAAGGTAGCTCACTGCCCCCAGCTCCTTCCACCTCCAGCACTCAGGCCAGCACTAAGAGGGATCAGAGGGAAGAACCGAGGGAACTGGAAACTGTAACTCAAAAGGGTGGTGAAATGACAAGGAGAATGTGGCTCTCCCCTGAACAGAGACCTCACAAGAAATCCTGGGTTCTTGGAGAAGCTGGTGTCGGGTAAGCTGGGGCAGGTCCAGGGCTTCACTGCTAACAGGCATTTGATTCCCTCTAATCTGCTCAGTGTGGCTGTGGCTGTGGCTGTAGGCAGGTGCATGAGGCTGGGATTAGACAGAGCCCCTTCTTTCTGACCAGAACCCAGCCCAGCAGCTGCTTCTTCCAGTCCAGCAGGCAACACCGCCAAGCACATGGGGTGGAGCTCCCAGTAACCCTATTCCCAAGCTAAAGCCCTCTTAGCAAATCAAATTCATCACCCGTCCCAACACCACTCCATCTGCACACACACAGGCATCTACATAAACTCACACTAACCCTCACCCACACAGATCTATGCATGAACCCACATGCATACTCCTTCAAACATCCATCTACCCACATGCACACACACCCTCATGTACCTCCCACATGTGAGCACACACATGTTCCGTTCCACATACACACATATATGCATACCACCCCCACATACATGTATGCACACATATAACTCCAAATTCACACACGCATGAATGCCCCTCACAACAGGCACCTGCACGTGTGTGCACAAACCCCATGCATCTCCACAGGCACATGCGCACACCCATGCATGCATGGCTTTCATGCATATGCACTCATGCTCCCTTCCCTTCAAAACATGTGCAGGAGCAGACACGCACACACACACACACACACACACACACACACCACTCACACCCCTCTGCACTGCCTGACACCCCTGACCCACATCAGGCACATACCTCCCTCAATTGTGGCTGGTCACTGAAGAGACAGTTGTCCAAGTCAGGCTGAGACTTAGTGCATGTGGTTAGGCCAATCTTCACATCAAAGAAGTAGCTCACCCCGCCCACAATCTACATGCGTGAAAGAGCAGGGTGCACGGACAGCACACTGCCAGTTTCCTGCACACACAGGCATTTCACTGTGATTGAGTCACTGGGTTTGCCTGGGGCTTCATATCTGCCTTTCTGAACCGCCCACGCTGTCACCCACAAGGCACACAAGCCACCTCCTGCTGGCTGGCAGTGGCACCGGGTGCCCGGCCTCCCTGATAACTTGTTTTCTCTAAGTAACTGAAACAAGGTGTCTTATGCAGCCCAGTAGGAGGAGAAGCAAGGACAGGGCAGATGGAAGCCAGGGCCTAAAACCCCCTTCATTCGATTCAGGAATAGAAGGCACAGCTCTGGGGAGCCAACCAGGGTGGGGCAAAGAAACAGTCCTGGCACCAGGCTTGCAGGGCAGGGTCTAAGCACCAAGTGAATGCTCTTTCCCACAGCAAAGGATTAACTGATTTCTGCTAACCGTGGCTCAGAGGCCAGGGACACTGGACCTGTCCTAGGAAGGCTGTCACCTGATGATGAAATTTCTGCTAACTTCCAGCTCGTGGCATCCAGCCCATAGAGCATCTCATTCCTTCTATTAACCTAGATATATTTATCCTTCATATACAGCAGGAAATGAGAGGCTTCACATGCACGGATGTTTTAGGCCAATAACAGATTGTCTCTGTAGGATCTCCATTCTAAGTGTGTTGTTGGAAGCAATATTTCTAAAGTGAGCAGCACACCTGCATGTCTTACATTTGTGATTGCCGAGTAGAATTGAACCCTTTTCCCTGCACAAGGCCTCCTCCAGACATGAACTGTGAGAACTGTGAAGCAGTGTGAGACGAGGAGCCCCGGGAACCATGTGCAAGTCCTGAGATCCCTCTGGTGCCAGTTTGCTCACTGTAAAACATGCTCCAGGGCCCAGTGATCCTTATCATCCCATGTGAGTGTCACACTTGAGAGAGGGGTGCAGGCCAGCAGGGACCCTGGCAGCAGGGAGTGTCCCTCCTGTGCAGGGAGAGCGCCCCAGCTAACAGCTGCAGGAGGAGAAATGGGGCTGGTCTGGACTCCTCTGAGTTTCCAAGAGAAGGTGGAGGAGCGCCAAAGGCTGTGTCACTGTTTGCTGCTCTGCCATGGGATGTAGGTCAAGCTGGACCCAGTAGCCCTGCTGAAGCTCCCTCCTGACCCGACCCCCTCCTCTACTCTGCTGGGTGACTGCTGTCCTCATCTGGCTGAGGTCTGATGCTATGTCAGCTGGCAGAGGCAGGGTCAGGCATGCTCCACCCCAGAAGGAACTCAGCTGCCCTGGGCTGTCGGGGGTGGTCAGTCAGCCTGAGGGTGAAGGCCACTTGCCCTAGGGGGTTGTGCCCAGGGGGGTGACTTTGGGAGGGAAGCAGGGCTCTGCAGGACAAGGAGCCAGGCTCCGGTGTGGCCCCTGCAGAGAAGACTCAGGGAGGAGGATGAGCCTCATGGCCTGGATCTCATCCTGAGCAGCATCAAGCCCATCCAGAGTCAGCACAGTCTCCATCCACACCTGCTGGACCCTGGGAAATGCCACGGTCATGGCACAGACCCAGAAGCTGATGAAGGTTAAAGGAGGTCTAGTGGACAGGACAGGGCTGAGCTCATGCACTCATGGCCCGGGAGCGCCCTAGGGCATGAAGGCCATCAACAGACAGTCAGGGAAAGCTGAATGAGTCTGAGCATTAGATCATGAGTGTGTCAGTGCTGATTTGCTGGGAATGCTCTTGGGGATAGGGGGCAAATCTGGCTGGAACTCAGGACCCCTTGGGTGTTGGCATCACCCACCTGCTGTTGGGCTGGCAGCACCTGTGGGGGCGACTCTAGTGCTCGTCGTTCTCTCCTTGTTGTACTCACTGATGGCGAAGTCCAGGGCATGCTGCCATCTGTCATCATTAAGGTCTGCGTCACAGATGTCACTTTGAATGATCTTTCTAGCCAGAGCTGGGGGACTCTAGGCCAGGGCCACAAACAGGGCAGCCAGCAAGGGCAGTGGAGTGTGCAGGGGCCAGGCTGTGGTCTGCTGGGACAAGGACAAAGAGTGAGAAGGGGGAAGTGCAGGAGAGTGAAGGGGCATGATCCTGAGGCAGGGAGCCCAGACCAGCAGGCAGCTGTGCATTAGGATAAATGGATAAAAGCAGGATAGCTTGGGGGCCCCCAGTCCCACCTCCCTCCATGCCCTGCCCTTAGCTTTTCCCTCTCTTTCTGCCCCTCCTCCTTTTCCTTTGTCTCCCATTCCACCTCCCCGCACCTCTCTCCCTGCCTAAGTTCCCCTGTTCCTCCAGCCCCTTCTCCTCCATCTCCCCCTCCTCCTGACTCCTCTCTCCAATCCCCAGCTCCCTTCAGTCTTGCCCCTCCTTCCCAGTGCTCCCAAGATTGGGTCACCCTGGTCTCCAGAAAGCTGACACTGCTGTCTGTGTTGTGAAACAAGGTGACCTTCTACTTCCTCAGAAAAGGGAAAAATAAAAGGCTTGGCATCCTGGGGTCTTCAGATGTCAGGGAAATCTGAGAGCACTTGGTGAAAGTTGGGAATCCCTGGCGCAGGGAGACTATTTTACTTGTCCATTCCCTGTTCTGGGGAACTTCTTTGCCAAACATAAAGGAATTAACCTTTTGGGAAAAAGTCACTGGGTTCTCTTTTCATAACTCATTATTTAATAAACAAACCTGTCACCAACTTCTCCCAGCACCATGTGGTTGAGGGCTTGGGATGGAGCCTGGGTGACTGAGCCATGGACGTGACATTGCAGAACTGCTGCCCAACAGATTTTGACATGAACCCATGAGCATTTTTTTGTTTTCTAGGAGACACATTGAAAAAAGAAAAAAGAAACTGGTGAAAATAATTTAAAGAATATCTCTTTTTTAACCTTATATATCCAAAATATTATTTCAACACATAGGAAAAACAATTATTAATAAGAGAGTTTACATTCTTTTGGGTGTGTGTAAGTCTCTGAAATTTTTACACTTAGACCAAGTATCATCTTGGACTGGCCCCATTTCCAGCATCCCATGGTGACCTGTGGCTGGTGGCTGTGGAACTGCACAGCAGAAGTTAGGTTGTGTGTGGAGATGGGGAGCAGTGATCAATCATTCAGATGAGGGGAGTAGATCTGCTCTGCAGGAAGTGAAATAGAATGGAGGGTAGAGAGAGATGGGTGCCACTGGATGCTGGTCAGGGAGGTCTCTATGAGACTGGAAAGGCGAGAAGCCCTGTTTAGACAGGAAACAGCTCCAGGCAGCAGGAACAGCCAGTGCAAAGGCCCTGAGGTGGGGCTGAGTGTGCCTGTTCCAGGAAGAGGAAGCCCCTGGAGGGGACGTGAGCAGGGAAGAGAAGGACCTGGAGTCTCACAGTAACTGGCGGTGGGGCCAAGTGGCAGGTGCAGGGAGACCCCCGGCAGGTGGTAAGAGTTGGCAGTACAGGGATCAGCAGCAGGGGGATGAAGGCGGGAGCCACGCTTCAGGCTCCTTTCCTCTCTTCACTGCTTGGAAAACTCATCTGACTTTATGACATCACAGTGAATGAGGTCGGATTTACATACAATAAAATGCCCAATTGTATGTGCCCAACATGGGGGATTTCATAAATGCATACACCTGTGTTACCACTTTGTCCAGACCTGTGACATCTGCCTTGCCCCAGATGGTATCCTCTTGCCTCCCAAGCCCACCCTCATGGCCACCCCACCCTGGCAGCCCCTATCCAGCCCTGTAGACTCCTTTGTCACCTGTCCTTGTGCTTCCCAGGAATGGAACCCTGCAGAGCGAGCCCGGGTGTGTCTTTGTCCTTTGCTCGGCATGGCTTTCCAGCAGCCCCTGAGTTGCTTCATTGCCAGTATTGTGAGTTCTCCTTCGCCCCAGACGAGGAGATGGGTCAGCTGGGTGTTCTGTGGGGTGACAAAGTCCCCAGCTCCGACAGCTGTGGGCCTGGGCTGGAATGTGACTCCAGGAGTGGGGAGGGTGGAAGGAGGCTCTGAACAGACAGCTGCTCCTTTTGTTCTCTCAACCCCACCCTCCATGCTTGAAGGTGACCCTGTGGCAAATCCCTTATGGTGAAGTGGCAGGCTTGGCCAGAAATGCCAGGAAACCCCGGGCTTTTGCAGGGCACCCAGAGGACTCTCCTGGCAGTGGTGGAGGTGAGGGTTGGCCAGTGTCAGCCCAGACCTGCTGTAATCCTGGGTCTCAGTCATGGCTGGGGCTGGATCAGCAGGAACCTGGCAGTGGGAATATTACTTACGGATGCTCATATTCAGTGTTAGGATTGGGAAACTTGTTACTCAAGGCCCAGTGACCCTCTCACCCACTGTGAATCCAGCACCCCTGGAAAAGCCGTGCACCCCAGCAGATACAGCAGGTGGCCCAGGGATGGTGTTTACTGCTGAGGGAGGGAAGGAAGGTCCTCAAACAGGGCAGCGCATGATGCCTCCTAGTTAGACAAGAAAGACTGGGAGCTCCACAGATAAGGGAAAGAGGGGTCAGCCCCTGGCCAGGTACTTCCAAGCACAATGGTCATCTCCCAAGTGTGGGGGTTGGTTCTTCTCTGTGGCCCCCAGCTTCTTGAAGCCACTGGGGCTCCAATCTCAGGAAGATGTGTTGTACAGAGGGTAAGATTAAATAATCACAAATCTCCTATCTTCTATCACTAGGAAGAAGGTGCAGGTCACCCAGATAGGGGGAGGGTAGAGGTGAGTGGAATGTGGGGGAAGAGGAGCTGCAGTGCTGACCTGCACCCCTGAATGTGAGGACATTAGCTGTGGTCATCCTCTGTCAGGACACTAGCATGTGCTGCAGGGAGGGCCAGCTGTCCTGATCCAATGACTGCTGTAATCCTAACAGGACACACAGCATTGGTGGGCACTCTCAGGAGCTACGGGAGCCACATCCAGTGTGGGTGATGGGAAGTGGAAGGTTAGGGTAGCTGGACAGCTGCTCCAGATGTTTGGTGACCTTGGGTAAATGTTTTGCCTTCTCTGTGTCATGCATCTGGAGAGGTGAGCAGCTTTGTAAATAGTAGTGTCTGACAGTTCAGAACCAGCAAGATGAGCAGGCTTCAGGAGTGACGTTTAAGCATGATTGAAAATGACTCAGTAGCCTGATGTGGTGGTACACCTGTAATCCCAGCTACTGGGGAGGCTATGACGGGGGATCCCCTCGAGCCCTGTAGTTCCAGACCAGCCTGGACAACATAGGGAAACTGTGCAGCATAGATCCCATCTTAAAAAAAAATAAAACATGACACAGTTGTGTGTGCCTTGGTTCCTGTAACCTACAGCTTCAAGGACAAGGTAATAGGGACCCAGAGTGAAACAATGGACACAGGACTGAGCCTGGGGCCTTCAGCACCCATGTAACCTGGAGGAGTCCAGCTGCCCAGGAGAGGGTATGTTTCTCTTCTGCCAGGTGATGAAAAAGAAAGCCGTGTTCTCCCAGGCTGTGTGGGGTACTATTGATCTCATGATCTGAATTAGTAGAGTGAGAATTTAAGTGAGTGGCAGAAGTTCTCTATAATAAATAAGCAATAATAAGTGAACACTAAACAATGCTATAATAAATCATCAAGCACCTAAACATCTACTAAAGGTGCAAGTGGTCAGGACAAGTTGGCCAAGAGTTGAGATTCTGCACATTTGGGTTTTGAGAAATTAACATTCAGCATCTATGGTAGGAGCTTGGACTGAGCAGCCACATGATTTGCTGGTTTCTCAAAGGGGAAGCCCAGAAGCTTCCTTTATGGAGTGCCTGGATTTCTCTGGGGTCAAGCCTGTCCTCTACACACACCCTCCCTCCTTCTCCCCTCCCCTCTCCCAACCGTAAAGGAGAGGCAGATGCTTCTAGATCATGGGCCAACGCTGGTATCTCATTTGGTTTTGAGATGATGCCACATCATTAGGAAACTGTGATACTCGTGGGGAAGCCTGCTGGCAGCCCCTGCAGAATGTGACAAGAGGGCAGAGCCCAGTGTCTGAGGTCTGACTGTTTTGAGCTTCACAGGGAAAAGAGAATCCTTGGGACATTTCTGTTCAGGGACCAGTATGTGAACAGTGCTGGTGGTTTTGGATTATAAGTTACCACTGACTTTCTCAAGGAGTGCATTCACCAGAGCAGAGCCAGTGACTGAAGAACCACACAGCCTAGTGAAGAGGACAAGGAGAGGCCTCCAGGAGCTCGGGCTGCTGGCTGGTGCAGGCTGGGCGTGCCTGATTCCCTGGGCTGCAGACTGCAGAGGACTGGCCTCAAGGGAAATAGATGGCTCTGAGGGGGAGAGCAATCCCCTTGGCATCTCTGGGTGGTCAGACTTTCTTATCCTATTTGAGTCACTGCTGGGACTTCCCTGTCACTGTTTGTGTAACCTTAAATATCAATTCCTTTAGCAAAGTGCAGTGACTGTGGAGAGTGGTTCCTGTTCCTGCTTGGAATCTTGTTCACCTCAATCACTGAGTGCTGGAGCTGGAGCCAGAGGTCATCAGGACAGCCTGCCTGCTCCTGTGGCCCTGCCTGCCCTCTCCTCCTGTCACAGAGGAGCTGGATCCAGCGATAAGACTCACCTTGACCAAACCCTAGTTAAGCTCATCTGAGCTGCCTTCTTCCCTCGGCCTCAACCCTAGTCCCCAGCCCCTATCTCCTGCTCTTGCGAGGGCTGCAGTGCCCAGGTTTAGGAAAGAATCCTGCTAAGTCAGTTCAGAAAGAATCCCCCCACCCTTGGTATCTGATCACCCTCAACATCTGACCAAATTCCTCATTTCTCAACTTTGATGTCTAAGACTTTGTCCTGCCTTTAGCAAGAATTCTGTTAGGTCAATTTAGCCAGAAACTCCCACCTTTGATGCCTCTGCTTAGTAATTTTTTTTATCTATTAACCCTGCTCCCTGCTCCCTGGCTATAAATCCTCATTTGCCCTTTTTATATTCATAGTTGAGCTCTCTCTCTTTTATTTTGAGAGTGTTGACCCTATTGCAATTGTCTTGAGTTATCTCAACCAAGCTCAGGCTTCCAGCAGTGAAGCTCCTCATCCCCCTGCCCATGACGTCATCACTGGATGTCCTGCAGGCACCACCAGTTCAGTATGTCCATTGACCACCATTTTGCTCACAGACCTGCCCCTCGACTGGTGTCCCCATTTGTGTTAGTAGCCCCATCCTTGCCCATGGCTGTGAAAAGAGATATATTTGTGACAAGACAAGATATTCGTTCTCTTGGTGTTTCTGTTTCCTGATTTGTAACACAGAAATGACAATGATTACAATAGGCTGTGTAATAAGGAGCTGCATGATCTCACTGGCCTATGGCAATGAACAGTTATTTTGCTCACATCTGCAGTCCAGCTGGGAGTCACTGACCTGGCATGGGATTGTCTGAGATGGCTCTGCTCCACATTTGTGATCCTCTCCAGGGAGCAATGGCTGACATTTTTCATATTCTCACATGGCAAGAGCAGGGTGCAAGAGGGCAAGCTGAATTGCACAAACTTCTTTCAAACTTCTGGTTACTTCACACCTGAAACTCCTTTGGTTAAAGCAAATCACATGGCCCAGCCCAAAGGAAGTGGTGCAGAAGTGCACTTTGCCATGGAGAGTGGGGTACAGGGAGTGAGTATTTTGAGCAAATACTCAGATTTATTGTCAGGAAAATTAATAAAATGCTTGTGAGGTGATAGTGCAGTGCCTGACATATCTATTGATTGATCAATTGATCTCATCTATCTAATCTATGTATATATCTATGTATCAAATCTATGTATCTGTCCATATATCATGTTTCCACTCTATTCCTCATCTTTCCCCAGACAAGAATGATTAAAGTCCTGTAAAATTCTCTTAATTGCATTTTCTTTCTTTTTTTTTGTCCTTCACATTGCCACAGCTATGAGAACGCTCATGGATGTCTCGTGACTGTCTGATCTTCGAGGAATCTTCACTCTACTCTGTGCCTCCACTCCTGTGCTGTCCTACCCACCACAGCAAATCAGATTGTGATCCTCGGCTCACAGCCTCCCATGGCTTCCGACTGTCCTTAAATTGAAACTCTGATGAGTACTTGGCATCTAAACCTGTCCCTACCCTCCCTTGTGCATCCTGCAGGCAAGTGGGCTCTGGCCTGGCCTGAACTTTGGGCTGAGAGTCTGGACTGTTCTGCACCTAGAAATTTCCTCATAATCCTGAGTGTACCTGATCCTGCACCTGTTTAAGATCTTTTGAAAGGCTCATCCTCCGGGGGCAGCTTGATGGGTTTGATAGTTCTAGTGCTATAGAAAGAGGATGCGAGCCGGTGAGAAGGCAGATGGAGAGCATGAAATGTAGGCTGGATTCAGAAGGAAAGGGCTGCCCTCCAGCCGCCCCATGGCAGTTGCAGACACCAGCAGAAACCACAGTCTATGGGGGAGGGGATTTTCCCTCTCTCGACCCCACAAGGGGTGGACTGTGGGTCTTTGCTGGGAGAGCTGTTCAGAGCATCCTGTATGCATTACCTGCGCTGCATCAGCAGCCACCCTGAATCTGCCTAGCTGAAAGTCACGTGATGTGTGGATTCTCACGATTCTGGAGCTGTCCGCGGCTCTTGCGCTGGTCTTGCTGGGTTCACTCGCGGGCTGCATTCAGGTTGGGTAGGCTGGGAATGTGCTCAGCAGGCACAGTGGGCATCTCTTTCCAGGTGGTCTTTTAGCCTAAAGAAGGTTAGAGGATACTTTTACATGAAGACGAGTTCCAAGATCTTATCCAGGAGCCCAGCGCCTAGGTGTGGCCCGGCCCCAGCCATTGCAGACTCCTGCCAGCTGATGCCTCATTCAACAAAGCAGGTCATGTGGCCAAGCCCAGACTCAGAGTGGGCGGGGCCTCACAGAGCGAGAGGCGAGAGGCGAGAGGCGAGAGCCGGTGCATTGTGGGTGTTTCCTGTGTCTACCTCCGCTCCCTGCACAGAATCCGGGAGAGAGATGTGAGCCTGGACCAGTCTGATGTCGAAAATACAGATTTTTACAGATGGCTGTTTGAGGAAAATTTGGCTTCCTGTAATATCTGGGTTGAGATGACGTGTCCAGAGGAAGGCACTGAAGCTCAGGAGTCAGGAGCTGAGTTTACCCCGTCCCTCTCCAGGTTGGCTTAGAAAGTTTTAAATATCTGAGAAATAATCAAACAAAAATAGGGTAGCCAATATGGGAGTCCCCAGTCCTGCTTCTGTTGTTTCTCTCCTGCATCACTTCATCGAAACTAAAGGTGGATTCCAGCTTCTTTAAATATTGTTTTCTTACCTAAAGCAGTAGCCCTTCCTAGGTCCTTCTCATGCCCTTGGCCTCTCTATTTTTCAGCATGTCACTTTCCGGTTAGGGCATGGTGTATGAGGGAGAGCTGGGCTCTTCTTCCCACATTGCTTTGCTGTTCTGATGTAATGTCTGGGTCCACCACCTCAGCAGTGAGGAGAGCACACAGGGCTGTGCTTCCTACAGGCCACCAGGATCACTTGTGTGTATCTGGGAAGAGTTAAATGCTATTTTGTGTCTCCCAGATATGGACACCAGTCAGGAATTGCTAAAAGGAAACAATTAAACCTCTTGTTTCTAGTCTTTCCAAAAATTACTTTATGAGATGGTTTGAATATACACCCCCATCAGACCTCATGCTGAAATTCCAATCCTGTGTTGGAGGTAGAACCTGGTGGGAGGTGTTTGGGTCATCGTTTCTGATTCCTCACGGCTTGGTGTTGTCCTCACAATAGTCAGTGAGTTCTCTAGAGATCTGGTTGTTAAAAGTGTGTAACATCTTCCTCTAGATCTCTCTCTTGATCCTTCCCTTCGACCTGTCTATCTAGAAAGAGGGACCAGGAAAGGTCACTCTGAGGATGTGGCATAGGAGCTGGACTCTGCAGAAGGAGAAGCAGCCAGCTGCAGCAAGCCGAGGGTGGGGTGTTTCTGGTCAAGAACAGCATGAACTGACCTTGAAGCAGAAATGATCTTAACCTGTGGAAGCTCCTGAATGGAGTGTCAGGGACTGGAAGGCAGGAGAGGTAAGAAGACTGGGTTTGGTGGATGAGCAGATGTCAGTTCCCACCATGGGGAAGAATTCATGTTTTATTCAAAATGCAATGAGAAGCCTTTGAAATGATTTACTGGGACATAGCACGACACCTTATATGTTATTAGAAGGCTGGCATGGCCACACAGAGGGAAAAAGCTTTTCGTCAGTGAGAATGGGAGGGTGGAGAACAGTCAGGAGGACATTGTAGTCATCCAGGAAAGGGAGGACTGTGACCTGGGCCAGTGCAGTGGCCAAGAGGTGGAGCACAGGAGACTCAGGATGCCTGTGAGAGGCAGCATGGCAGGATTTGCTGAGGGCTGGGGTGAGGGCGCAGAAGGAAGGAAAAAAACAGAACTCCAGCCCAGGCCTGATGACAGGGCAGGAAAATTACTAAGCTTGAGGAGATGTGAGGATGAGCAGATTGTCTGGGCTTGGGCCTCAGGGAAAATTTGAGAGCTGTCCTTAGAGATTGTTGGGACATCATGTGTGTAGAACTGTGGATTTCAAATGCCAGCCCATAGATCTATTACTGAAGTGCCAGGGGCTTAGTCTAGGATTCATTGCTTGCAGCACAGGAAGCCAAACACTGAGACAGCAAGTATTGTCAAGGAAGAAGGCCGTAATCAGGTGCTGCAGCTAAGGAGATGGAAGATCAGTCACAAATCCATCTCCACATATGACTAAAATCAGGGATTTAAATAGCAGGGGAGAAATGTACCCACATTCAGGAAAACAGGATTAGGGAAGTGTAAGGAATAGGAAATTGTAAGCAGGAATCATGATGGGTGAAGGGCCTGGCGTCTTATTGTCCAGATGCTGTGATCTGGTGAGTGTCAGTTCCCTGATGCTATCTGGGAGGCCTGAAGTCTGATTTCCTGAGCAAAGAACTCAGAGAAGACACATGTGAGTTTCGCAAGTTTTAAGACTGAAAGGGTCAATTTCTGTGTTTATTCAAAAGAAGCCATAAATATCACTTCTATGGGACAGTTGGGCCAGTTTCAACCCCCTTTCTATTTATCAATTTCCTAATCATGGGGAATCTGTACATTGATCTTTCTGACTGCTTCATGCTGAAGACAAGGGTTGTGGGATAGGGGCTAAGAGCCAGCCCATTTCTGGGGGCTATTGTATGCTCAGCAGTACAAAGAGCAGGACCTATTTCCAGGTAAGATTTGTCTCTTGGTAACTGGGGTCCCCTTGGCCACAAGTGAGTTTGCTAAGTTGGCGGGGGGTCTTAGAACTTTATTTTGTCCCATACTATTGCTGGAGTGGTGTACTACACTTCCTGCCATGGTTCTTCCTGTTCCTCAGTGGAAAGCGTATGGCCAAGGGACTTACAGTCAAGAGGCTTCCAGCCAATTAAATGTTCTAGGCCAGACAGCAATGGAGCTGGGCAGCATCTCATAACCCATCAAACACCCTTTAAGTAACTTAAGAGCTAAAAACTAAAAGCCAAAAAGTAGGGCTGCAGAATTTCTTGTGACTCAAAAGGAATTTCCTTTGCCATTTAAGGGGCCACACCCTGACCTGGGAGGCCCAGCCCCCCCGGCTCCCAAGTTGAGTTGTGTCTTCAGCATTGGCCAAGAGTAGTCAGTTCTTTTAAAGGTCTACATAAGGACATACACAGCCACCACAAAATAACATACATAACTAAATTTATCCCTCAGAATCAGCCCTTACAATCTCACATGCTCAGTTCTTCCACAACAGTGCCTGGGCCTAGAAGGACTGAATAGTTCTAATTTCTGGCTCTGTGTCTCATGAAAGCAGTTCATTTTGATTGCCACCTTCTCCTGACTCTGAAGATGAGGCTTTGACTAGTGTCAGTGTTCAACATTTAGCAAGAGTTGATGCCTTTTTCAGACCTAGGAGTCAAAGCATCATAACTTAACAGTACAAGGATTAGTTAATAGGACATTTATCAAAGATGCTAAAAGGCTCAAGACCATTGATCAAAACAGAATCATAGGTCATTGTAAAATAATAGTTATTCATTTAACCAAAGTGATCACCAAAAGACTTTAAAAGCAATGTAGAAATAAAATTAAAGGGGCACTCTACCCGTAATATACAGATAGATGACTTTTACTGTAAAAATAAGTTTCTGTCTACAGCACAAAAGATCAAGTATACTATATACATTGTGATAAAAACAGAAGCCAAAGCTTAATGAAATATTTATAGACATAAAAAAGAATATTTAGAAATGTGTGCTTCCATTTACTAATACTGCAGAAAGTTCCCTCATTCTCTCCAATATGTCATAAATTAAAACACTGTGATTTTGTGTCTAGTGGTTACTGTCTGCAGCCCTTCAAACCACTGTGTTAAAGTGGTTAGGTTGCTTCTTGCATCTGTGTAATTGCTAACATTCTCATGGCTGAATTATGACCAAAAGCATAAAAAATGTGATAGGCCCTATGCCAAACGTATCCAAGTGAGACAATTTAGTTTTTTCTCCATCATTAAAAATGGTAATAAACACAAATATCAATTTTGGAAATTTAGGGTGAGGATAAATAATCTCCTTTCACTTAAATATTGAACAACAAAACAGAAACAAAGCAACAACAAGCACATGATAATTTATTTTCAGCTATTTTAAAAGAGCATCATCACACACTTTCAAAATTGGTTTCTGATAGAGTACTGACAGCTGATTAGGTAACTTTCACCATTAGAAGTCTTGTACATATTTTGTTTTCAAGCACACACAAGAAGGCCCAACAGTGATAAAAGGCATGGAATCCAAAATCACTAGAAAGTGTAACTTCTTAAAAATTACTACTTAACCAGTGAATGCCACTTAGTTTTAATAATGGTAAACACAACGGAAGTAGTTTGAGGGAAATCCCAATAAATGTAACTTCCTCCAGGACATGGCCAATCTTTTTGAACATAAAACTTTGTACCCATGTCACAGTTTCTCCTCATTACCTAAAGGGAAAGATCTGAAACCAACTCAAATTATCGATTGAATTATCTTGGAAATGAACACCATTTAAACATTTTTACTCTCACCTACTTTTCCAAATAACAAAATAAATAATTATTTCATTCAGAACTTATAAAAATGAGTTTATTTTTGGCCAGAAACCTCAAAGCTCTTATAGCTCTCTAGGCTATCAGAGGTAAGCAAAACCGATTCAGTTTTAAGTGGTTGGTGTGCTCTGTCGTTGCTGGAATCTTCACAAAGGTAGTTTAGGAACTGTAGATAAGTAGAGCAAATTATGAATTTTTGGAAATGCATAGGGAACAAAACAACTATAAATAGAACCCAATACAGGCTTTCCATAAGAAACTCAAAAACATCAATGGCTTTATATCTGCAAATAAATGAAAATTAAATGTGAAAACATCCCAGGTGTGGTGGCTCACACCTGTAATCCCAGCACTTGGGAGGCTGAGGCAGGAGGATGGCTTGAGGCCAGGAATTTGAGACCAGCCTGGGCAACATAGCAAGACCTTGTCTCTACAAAAATTTTAAAAAAATTAAATAAAAGTAAAAAAAAACAAAAAAGGTAAACCAACCCTAAATTTATCTCCTACTCAGTTTACCTTAGAAGCCACAGGTTATCCAGAGCCTACAATAACAAATGATGGGTATTTTTTTCCAGATGTACAAATTAATGTATTTTAGTCCAGCAACACCACTGAATTCAGACATTTACTTGAAGCACGTGGCCAGTATTGTAGTGCTAGTACTATCTACACAGAATAGCAAAGGCAGTGTGAAATAAAGCAATGCAAGCATTTATGTAAAATTTGGCTCCATGCTAAATCTGGCCTCATGTTTAACTATTTTTAAGAGAGAATTGTTGAACTACCAATTTATCTCTTTACAATATTTCTTATTTTACCTTCATCAACAGTAAGAGCTTTAACTATGAACAATGTTAGTTAGCTAAATTTCTCCAATTTTTATCAGGTTTTAAGTAATATTTTACTATCTAAACTTTTCAACTTTCCATTTTCTCTTATGTCCATGAAGATAGACACACAGAGACACAGGAAGAAATTACACATGACTTAACTTTTGAATTAGACAAAATTACTCTTTTTTTCAGTAAGGCTTTGGCACATTTTATATGCAAAATTATATATTAACTACAATTCTTATTCTTAGTAACCTTAAATCTTAGTGAAAATCTAGGAAGCAAGAAATCCTAAACTGCCTTTCAGATATTGGCATTTTATAGATAACAGCCATTTCACAATTTTTAAAAGCGTGTTTCCCCATATCATAATCCTTTCTTAATTAGAAATGACCAGACATCCAAGGAGCTTCTGTTACTTAACCCAAAATCACTTTAACATTTTAAACTACACAAAAAGTTCACCCACAAGCATTTATCTTATTTATATGTACTCAATTTTTTCATTTTTAAAAAGGTTATCTAGACTCCTTCTGAAAACTGAGACATTAGACAAAGCTAGTCATCATTTCAACTTATTTCCTTGTCAACCACTTTTTTTTTTAGACGGCGTCTTGCTCTGTTGCCCAGGCTGGAGTGCAGTGGTGCAATCTTGGCTCACTGCAACCTCCACCTCCTGGGTTCAAGCGATTCTCCTGCCTCAGCCTCCTGAGTAGCTGGAACTAGAGGTGCGTGCCACCACGCCTGGCTAATTTTTTATATTTTTAGTAGATATGGAGTTTCACCGTGTTAGCCAGGATGATCTCAATCTCCTGAGCTTGTGGTCTGCCCACCTTGGCCTCCCAAAGTGCTGGGATTACAGGCGTGAGCCACCGCATCTGGCCGTCAACCATTTTTTTGTTGTTGTTCTTGAGACAAGAGTCTCACTCTGTTGCCCAGGCTGGAGTGCAGTGGCGCAATCTCGGCTCACTGCAACCTCTGCCTCCTGGGTTCAAGCTATTCTCCTGCCTCAGCCTCCCGAGTAGCTGGGACTACAGGCGCCCGCCACCACACCTGGCTAATTTTTGTATTTTTAGTGGAGATGGGGTTTCACCTTGCTGGCCAGGCTAGTCTCGAACTCCTGACCTTCTGATCCACCTGCCTCAGCCTCCCAAAGTGCTGGGATTACAGGTGTGAGCCACAGTGCCCAAGCCGACCACTTTTTATATAGTTTGTGAATATCTGGTATCCACCTGACTAAGAACCTTGAAGTTTAATATATGGATATTTTCACCAATAACTCAGAAGATCCAGCTGTCTTTATTAAACCAACACTAAATTAGTCTTCTTCATCAAAAAAATCACATGAACAAGGATCGTTTTGTTTTTGCTGGGTTTATAGTTTTATAACTTTGTGTGCCAAACCCTGACACCTCAAAATATCTAGTAGAGAAAAATGCAAAACCCAGACAAAAATGTCTGTTGACCATTCTGAAGACGTATCTGTTTTAATTTTACAAATAATTTTAAAGCCAGGTTGTTTATTAAAGATCTACTTAAGTCATATGAACTTAAAAATTATATAGTCTTATTTAATTAATGAGTGCTCTTTTATTCATAAGCAAATTTAGCAGATATAATATATAACATTAAAAAGGTACATAGACACAAACACATCTAATCATGTACACAGGAAAACACACCAAGATCCAATAGGTTTTACCTCAGAAATCTAGCCATGAAGTAGCAATACAAACTCACTGGTTTACAACACTGTTCTGTTCACGTGTCTAAAGCTTTTTTAACCCCATAGGTAATCCAACGAAGACTCAGTATCAAATTTTAGGGTAAACTCATTTCCATGGCAGTTTGATTTTTAAAGCCCAAACCTCCCCAGACTCTAAAGAATACTGGGCCAAGCCACACCCCGGAAGAACATCATGTACTAAGCAGGCCCAAAAAACAGCAGCATAAAGCCTGATTACACACAACTCCATCCCACATTCCCATTCAACAGCAAACTCCCGATTCCAAAGATACTGGGGCCTAACAGTATTACAAAAGATTATCAGTTTATCAAATTTTGATTTCCCATGATTATATGACCACAGACATATGAACAGTCACCAAAACACAATTCAATTGTTGCAGTAACAAACAAGCCTCAAGAATGTTTAAACAGAAACAACCAGATGGTTTTCCTCTCTAAGTTGGTTGCACTTATCCAAACTGCATATGGAATTCCCTTAGAATTTCCCAAACTGAGGGATCAGATCCCACTCTCTGGGCCCAAAAAGACACTCACCCATCTGGACACAGATGTCAGATTTCAAAGGCTGTTCTTCCTAGGCAATCAGAAACACGATTGGGGCGAGGAGCGGTGGGGCCATATAGAGACTGAAACTCACCTCCAGCCAAAAGTAGATGGGCAGCAGCTTAGGGGATCTTCCAAAAGTCTCCTTCCCCGCCTAGCCGAGCCATGAGCAACAGTTTCCTGGTGAGGAAACCAAAATCTGGTACCAAAATGCAGGGGGTTCCATCTAAGTTATGTTACTCCCTGCACAGAAAGTCAAACATGGAGACAACAAGCATTGCTAGGGAGAGGTCTTTCATTGGGTGCCACAGCAGAGGAGATGGGAAGCCAGTCTCAAATCATTGTTCTCACCCACTAAAATAGGGGGTTTATACAGTAGAGAAGAAATATAACTACATGCAGGAAAACAGGAATTGGGGAGGGTTAAGGAAGAGGAATTGGTGAGCAGATGTTATGATGGTTGAGGAATCTGGCATCTCGTTGTCTGGAATGGTGATCTGGTGAGTTTCCGTTCCTTGATGCTGAAGGTGCATTTCTTAAGGAACTCAGATAAGACAAATGTAAGTTTCTCAAGTTTTAAGAGGGGGAGGGCCAATTTCTATGTTCATTCAAAAGAAACCATAAACACAAGTTTTATGGGACAATTGGGCTAGTTTCACATCCAGCCTAGGGGTCAGGTTTCACTAGAGTGCAGGGCAAGGCATCCTTCATTTTCAGGATGGCCCCATTTTGGGTGGCACAAAAATGACTTTCTGTTATCAAATAGTGATCCTAGAACTTTTCCTTTGCCAATCATATTTGGAAAATCAAAATATTTGCAATTGTTAGTCTCAAATACCACAGACTACAGGAACCTACAGTCTGCAACTTGTGGCATGGAAGGTGTCAGAGAAGAACCCTTGGGCTGTGCCAGAGTTGGCAGGGAAGGGTGGGCCACTGGGCCCTGAGAGATGGAGGGTGTCTGAGGGGAATTAAGGAGGGAAGAGGCTTGCAGAGTGGGCAACTCCCTCCCCCACAATAAAGGAGAGAATGATATGCTGAAATATCAGATGCAAAGATGAAGACAAGAAGAAAATCCTCCAAGGTGGCAGATAAACCACAAAGCTAAAGGGCAATTCCTGCTGCCACAGCCACCTGCCCTGTAAATTCTGCTCAGTTCATGAGTTTGCAGAGAATCTCTGCAAGGTGGAGCGTGCATCCTCCACTTCACCACAGTTACCACCAGAGGGAAGCATTCACCCACGGATGACCAGCCTCTCGGGCACCAGCTACTCCAACCTCATGCTAGAGAGCAGGCTCTGAAAGTGGTCCTGGGGTTGACATAGAGGTCTGCCTTGGAGGAACAAGCTTTGCAGACTAAATACTTCCCAAGTGCTGTTCTGGGTTCTGCAGAGTTCCCTCTGCTTGGCTCTATCCTTGCTACTCTGGGCTGCCTGGGCATGCAGGGTTTTATTGATTAGAGCAATTGCCAGTGGATGGCACAACCTCCTATTTCGGCAGCTCTCCCCACTGCCCCTGCTAGACCTTCACAAGGCAGGTGACAATGTAAGTGTGGATACCCCTATTGATGGTGACAGGTGACAGTGGCCCATCTAGAGCAGCTACTGTGAGGATGCCAGCTGCAGCAGGAGAGGCGTGGCTGGGGCTGCATGCTCCACAGAGCTGGTGGGGGCCAGGAACAGGTGGGAGCCCCATGCTCCCAGGCACAACTGTGGTCACCCAGCTGCAGCTCCAGACCTGGGCATCTCTGTGCTCTCAGGGCCCAGGAAGTCCCCAGCCCTGACAGGTTCAGAAGTGCCTGCTTCTGCTCCCTGGCCTCTCCCTGCACCTGGCACCTGCTCTGCTGCTGAGCAAAGCTGTAGCTGAGCATGGGAGCTGTCGTGACCCAGCTGGGTGTTTGCACACTTGGGGCAGCACAGACAGTGCTGAAGTGGCCAGCCCTCTGCCACTTCAGCCCCCTCTGGACTTTGGGAGCTGACTAGCATGGGAGGGCTGCAGGTGGGGGCTGAGTGCAGCTAAGCATGGGCTTGCAGGCACCGTTCAATATGAACAGCCTGGGCACCATGGACGGCATGTTGATGGTGGGAGGCAGACAGGTTCCTGGGCAGAAAGGGGTGGGTACCTGGTGAATTCCCACCTTCAAGCCAGGGACAGCCTGAAGCCTTGGAACCAGGGTGTCAGTTCTGGGTGGAGGCCATGGCCCAGAGTGAGAACTTATCGTGCTTTTTTTGCACCTGCCCATGACCACCCATGGACCAATCAGCACACACTTCCTTCATTCCAAGCCTGTAAAAACCCCAGACTCAGCCAAACTCAGCCAGACATGCGGACTACCAGCTGTGGGAAGGAGCTACCCACTTCAGGTCTCCTCAACTCGTTGGGACAACCGTTCTGTGGAAAACAGCTATACGCCATGGTTCTCCTTTCCACTGAGAGCTGGACACTCTTGGGGCTGACCTGCTTGCAGAAAAGAACTACCCATCTTGGGTCTCCTGAGAGCTGTTCTGTCACTCAGTGAAGCTCCTCTCCACCTTGCTCACCCTCCACTTGTATGCATACCCCATTCCTGATGGATGTGGGACAGGAACTCAGGACCTGCCAAATGGCGGGACTGCAAGAGCTGTAAGGGCTAAAACACGTCTCCACTCACCACATTGTGGGTGATGAGGAGAGGAGAGCTATGGCCATTCTGGGAGCCTGAACCTTAGGGTTCCCTGAACCAGGGCTGTGATATGCTTTAACACCCTGTTTGGGGCTCTGTGGTTCCTGGCTTCTCCGAGCTTTCAGGTGCCACCACATTCCCCTTGTCCAGATGCTGGTGCCTGCAGTGGAAGCCGCTTGCAGTATGTCTGGTCCAGCCAAAGACCCACACAAAGCTAGTGCCTGTGCCAGTACCTGAAGCTGCCTGCCCCACTGCAGTCAACGTGTCTGGCTGTGCACAGTGGCCTGACCCAATGCTCGTTTGCTTACACACCCCTGACCACTCTGCACCTGGTTCACCCTTGGTAGGTGTGGGATCTGGGCCACAGTGTGAGCTAAGCACAGCCTGACAGACCAAGTGGTTGGAATGAGCCCAGTGGGTGCAAGCAAAACCTGAGTAGAGGTGCACGAGGCACAGAAGTTTCCAGCTGGCAAAGTGACACCCTAAATATCCTGTGACACTATAGCCAAGTCTGGTTTCTGTCCTCTCTTCAACTCTTTCTCCTCTCACCCCTTTTTTGGCACTCTTTCTCTTCCTTCCCTCCCTCTTTTCTGAAGCTACACATCTCCTTCTTGTTCATGGTAATATCTAGGGGTCAGAGGCGTGAATTCCAGGGAAAAAAATCTGCTTTTCTTCCTCTAATTAACAAAACACATGATCCCATAAACAAAATTAACAACAAAATCATGATCATATCAATAGAGGCAGAAAAAGCATTTGATAGAAGTTCAGCATCAGTCATGACAAAATGTTAACAAACTAGACATAGAAAGAACATCCCTCAACATAATAAAGGCCATATATGACAAACTCACAGTCAACATCATATCTAATGGAGAAAAGTTGAATTCATTCACTCTACAAACTGGAACAAGTCAAGAATGTCCACTTTCATCACTCATACATAGTCTGAACATGGTTCTGAACATAGTCCTGGAAATTCTTGCCAGAGCAATCAGAGAAGGGAAAAAAGTTAAAAGGCATCCTAATGGGAAAAGAGGAAGTGAAATTACCCTTGTTCACTGATGACATGTTCTTATATCTAGAAAACCCTAAACACTTCACCAAAAATCTCTTAGATTTGTTAAATTTAGTAAAATTTCAAGATACAAAATTAATGTGCAGAAATCATTAGAGTTTCTACACACCAATGACAGTGTAGCTGAGAACCAAGTCAAGAAGCAATCCCATTTATAGTAGCTATCAAAAACTAATGAAATACCTAGGAATATATTTAAGCAGAACTACAAATGAGAACTACAAAATACTGAGGAAAGAAATCATAGATAGAACAAAGAAATTGAAAACATTATATGCTAATTGATTGGAATAATCATTATAGTTAGAATGACCTCAATGCCCAGAGCAATCTACAGAGTCAACGCAATTCCTATCAAATGAGCAGTATTATTTTCCACAGAATTAGAAGAAAACAATTATAAAATTTACATGGAACCAAAAAAGAACTTGAATAGCCAGAGCAAGTCTAAGCAAAAGAACAAAGCTGGAGATATCACATCACCTCATTTCAAATTATACTACAATGCTACAGTAACCAAAACAGCATGGTAGTGGTATAAAAATAGACACATGAATCAGTGAACCAGAGTAGAGAATGTAGAAATGAAGCCACATACCTACAACCAACTTATCTTAGACAAAGTCAGTAAAAATGTACACTGGGGAAATGACACCCTCTTCAATAAATGGCACTGGGAAAATTGGACAGCCATGTGCAGAAGAATGAAACTAGACCCATGCCTCTCACCATATACGAAAATTAGCTTAATATTGGTTAAAGACATCAACATAAGAGACAAAACTATTAAAAAATCCTACAAGAAAACTTAGGAACATCTTTTGGACATTGGACTAGGCAAAGAATTTATGAGCAAGTCCTCAAAAGGACATAACAAAAACAAAAATAGACAAATGGAACTTAAAAAAACTAAAGAGCTTCTGCACAGCAAAAGAAATAATCAATGGGCCAGGCATAGTGGACTCCACCTATAATACCATCAGTTTGTGAGGCTGAGTTTGAAGTATTGCTTGAGGCCATAAGTTTGAAACCAGCCTGGACAACATAGTGAGACCTCATCTCTAAAAAAAATGAAAAATTAGCCAGGCCTGGTGGCTAGCACCTGTAGTCCTACCTACTCTGGAGGCTGAAGCAGGAGGCTCACTTGAGTCCAGAAGTTAGAGGCTGCAGTTAGCTACGATCACATCACTGCACTGTAACCTGGAAAACTAAGAAAGACCCTGTCTCAAAGAAAAAAAAAAGAAAGAAAAGAAAAAAGAAACAACAACTATTACTACAGCAAAATCAATAGAGTAAATGGACAACCTAAGATTAGGGAAAAAATATTTGCAAAATGCATCTGACACAGGCTAATATCCAGCATCTACAAGGAACTCAAACAACTCTACCAGAAACAGAAAAAAAAACAAACAAACAAATTACCCCATCAAAAGGTAGGCAAAGGACATGTACAGACATTTGTCAAAAGAAGCCATACAAACGGCTGGGCATGGTGGCTCACGCCTGTAATCCCAGCACTTTGGGAGGCCGAGGTGGGCGGATCACAAGGTCAGGAGATCAAGACCATCCTGGCTAACATGGTGAAACCCCGTCTCTACTAAAAATACAAAAAATTAGCCAGGCGTGGTGGCACGCGGCTATAGTCCCAGCTACTTGGGAGGCTGAGGCAGGAGAATGGCGTGAATCCAGGAGGTGGAGCTTGCAATGAGCCGAGATTGCGCCACTGCACACCGGCCTGGGCGACAGAGTGAGACTCCATCTCAAAAAAAAAATAAAAGAAGCCATACAAACATACAAACAGCCAACAAAATATGAAAAAATACTCAACATTAGTAATCATCAGAGAAATGCAAATTGAAACCACAATGGGATACCATCTTACACTAGTCAGAATGGCTACTATTAAAAAGTCTAAAAACAATAGATGTTGGCAAGGATGTAAAGATAACACTTATGCACTGCTGGTGGAAATATAAATTAGTACAACTCCTATGAAAAACAGTGTGGAGACTTCTCAAAGAATTAAAAATAGAACTACCCTTTTATTCAGGAATCTCACTTCTGGGTATCTAACCAAAGGAAAAGAAATTATTATATAAAAAAGGCACCTGAACTTGTATTTTTATAACAACACTATTAACAGTAGCAAAGATATGGAATCAACCTAAGTGTCCATTAATAAAGAATAGATAAAGAAAATGTGAGATATACACACATACAGATATATATTATCTATCTATAATGAAACAACACTCAGCCATTAAAAAATGAAATCATGTATTTTATAGCAATATGGTTGGAATCAAAGGCCATAATCTAAAGTAACTCAGAAAAATAAAGTCAAATACTGCATGTTCTCATCAATAATTAGGGGCTAAACAATGAGTACCTGGGGACATACATAGTGGAATAACGGACATTGGAGATTACAAAAGGTGGGAGGTTGGTGGGGGGTGAGGGTTGAAAAATAGCCCATTAGGTACAATGTTCATGATGTGGGTGCTTGGTTGTTTAAAAGCCCAGACTTTACCACTACACAATGTATGCATGTAAGAAACCTTCACTTGTACACGCCAAACATATAATGATAAAACATAACTTGTAAAAAAGAGTATGTGGTCCATTTGTAACAGACACACTTTCCTATCCAATGTAAGGTGTCTGAAGAGAAGATTCACCTGAGTCTTTATCTGATGAATCTGCAAACAGAGGAATCCCCCCTGACTTCCACCTGCTCAGACCTGGTGCTTACACTCTGCTCCAAAGAGCTTGATATTTTCTCCTTAACATCATATTATTACCATCACTGCCATCAATTTCACCATTATCATTTTTATCAGCACCATCACCACTACCATAACCATTCTGATCATTATCACCATCATCCTACCAATGCTAACATCATCACCATCACCATCATCATCATCACTACCACCACCAGCATCTCCATTATCAACACTGCCGCCATCAGCATCACCTCCATTATAACCATAACTGTCACCATTATCATAATCATCATCACCACCATCACTACAACAATCACCATTATCATCACCACCATCTTCACCACCATCACTACCAATACCACCATCATCACCACCATCACAATCATTATCCTTATCAACACCACCATTATCATCACTACTATCATCACCACAATTACCACCATCGCAATCACAAACACCATCATCACCACAAATAACATAAACACCACCACCATCACTACCATCAACACCATCAGTATCACAACCATCCTCATCACCATCACCACTATCATCACTACCATCACCCCCGTGATTACCATTATTATTGCTACAGTCACCACTACCATCACCAACACCACCAGCACCATCATTATTCTCACCGTCACCATTATCACAAGCGTTCTCACCATGACCATCATCACCATCACCACCATCACTGATATAGTTTGGATGTTTTTCCCCCCCCAAATATCATGTTGAAATATAATTCCCAATGTTGGTAGTGGGACCTAGTGGAAGGTGATTGGATCATGGAGGCATATCCCTCACGAATGGCTTAGCACCACCCCATGGTAATGAGTGCATTCTCATTTTGAGTTCATGAGTGATCTGGGTGTTTAAAAGAGTGTGGCACTTCCTTCTCTCTCTGTCTTGCTCTCTTTGTTATTATATGACATGGCTGCTCCCATTTCACCCTCCATCACACATGACTGTAAATTTCCTTAGGCCCTTACCAGAAATAGATGCTGGAGCCATACTGGTATAGCCTATACAACTTTGAGCCAATTAAACCCTTTTTCTGTGTAAATGACACAGCCTCAGGTATTTGTGGCAACACAAGAATGGCCTTATATAATCATTACCATTACTATCGCCACCACCATCACCATTATCATTAGCACTATCATCACCATTACCATCACCACCATTATCACCATCATCACCATCATCACCACCATATTATCATTATCACCTTCACCAGCATACTATCATTATTATCACCTTCACCACTATCACCATCACCATCACCATCACCATCTCCATCTCCACTGTATCCACTGTATTTCCATCATCATCACTATATTTCCACTGTATCCACTGTATCATCGTCACAATCATCACATCATCTTCACCACAACTACCAGGTGCCTCTCAGCAGTTAGTCTGCATTAGACATTGTGCCACACTGTTTATAAATCTCATGTGGTTACATCGTCACCCTGAGTGTATACATTTATAGAAAAAAATAAGGTGGTAATTGGGTTTGTAACATGATATAAGAGTGTGTGAACCTGCTTTCTAGTCTCAGAATTATCTGCAATCAATAAAAGAGAAGACTCACTTCATTTCTCAACTCCCACATTGCTGGACATAGGTCTGATCTAGACATCCACAGTGACATCTTCACTGGTCCACTGGGCTCCACCCTCAGATACTGTTTCCTTGGTTCTAAAATGTTCAGAAAGCTGCATCCCCTGCCACATGAAACCCAGGCATCTTGCCCTCTGTGGCCGCCTTCTTGCTTTTGCACATAATGTGGCTTGGCTTCAAAAGAAACTGGACTTCTTGATATTCTGCACAGGTATACCTGTCCAGGCTCACATAAATTTGTCCTTATGAAAAGACACCTATTCTTTATACAAAGTCACCTGTACCTGCCCACTCCTCCCTAGATCTTTGCCTGCCCAAATCCTACCTGTTTTTCAAGTTCAGGTCCACATAAACGTTAACTATGGATTCCTCTCTGGTCAATGTAGCCAGGTGTGAACGTTTTGAGTTTGATCTCCTATAGCACTTTTATGTTCACTAGAGGCTTTTGCCATCCGCCTCTTAGAGTCTTTCTTCTTGTGTATGTATTTCTGTCCTTCACCAGGCCATGAGGTCTTGGAGGACAGCAACTAAGTCTCCTTCTCCATGTGATTTGCCTCTCAGAGATCACTGAGATAATGACAAACAAAAACAAGCTAATAATAATGACATTATTCTCACAATAATATATAATATGTAATAATGTATAAAATTATACAATTATATATAATATAAGAATAATAATCATTTCACAATAACTACTTAGTAGTTACAATTAGTGTCTCCATTTTGCTGATAAGGAAGCTGAGTCACAGAGAGGTTAAGGACATATTTGAAATTTACGCAGTGTGTAAGTGGATAACCAGGATTTTAACCCATATAATCTGGTTTCATGCTCTTGCCATGAGGTTAGATGTTCCAGCAGTCTGCTTCACTCAAAATCTTTGACATTTGAGAGACTTTATGGTAGGACACAGTTAAGATGCTTTTGAGATCAGTGGATGGGGCCCTTTTAACTCCTGGGTCATTGCCCCTTCATGTGGAACTCACACCAAATCCCAGCCATGTGTCTTGGCCCAGACTCTCCTCCGTTTTGGAATTCCCTTCCCCTGTGTCACTTCATTAATTCCTCTTCATCTTTTGTGATTCCCCAGATATTATATTTTCCATAAAGGTGACTGTCTAGATTGACCTACCCAGAAGCAGAAACAAATATGCAATTGCAAGTGTTTTATTTGGGGGGTAGTTCCAGGAAACACTACTGAAGCAGTGAGGAAATGAGACAAGGAAGAGAAGTGGTCAATACAGCAAGTGCGAGTTGCAAGGCTACCGCTACGGGCATGTGGGACTCATTTCCACTGGGAACTCCTGGGAGATTGCCTGGAACATGTCTAATGGTGTCATTCCATGGGTGAAGAATGTGCAGGGCCATTATTTCTCTTGCACTTACTTGTGCCACATGCACAGGAAAATCAGTGCACATGCTGGCAATTGGAATGTGGGCTGGTAAGTGCTGAGATAGTGAGGACCAACCAAGGGATGTGAGCATCTTGTCCTCCTCCAGCCCTCTATGTGGGTTTGGTGCCCTTCTCTGTGCTCTCCAGTGCCATATTCTCTCCTCTGATTTCTACTTGCCTATCTACCACCCAAAATTCGATACTGAATATTCATCAAGGCTGGAGGACTTGGCTCTTTTGCTTTCTTTTCTCCAGCACCCAATTTTGTTTCTAGCATAAAATGTATACTCAACAAAGACAGTAGGAGTGATGAAATTAGGCTCATTTTACGAAAAGTCTGAAAAACTTTCACAAATCTTTTAGAAACATTAATTAACAGAGAAATTCTCTTGAATAATTAAAAGAAAAATATTTTATAAAAGTTGCAGAAACAAAAAGGAAATTGCTTTGTGCGATTTGGAAAATTACTGCCAAAATTAAAATGCATAAAAAGGAAATGAGACAGAAGGAAAATGTAATCATTAGTCTGGAGGCCCAGAAGTAAAATAAGGTAGAAATGAAAATGAATCACAGGTGCTACGAAGCTCACTCTCTTCCACTGAACAAGGAATCAGGTAAGAGAGGCAACCAGTAGCCACGTGCTGGCACCCAGGCAGTTCCAAGTGGGTTCAGGGCAACTTCATCCTTTTGGCATCTTAGTGAATTTGGTGGCTAAATGAATGAAACATGTGACTGATCACCCAGGTACCCTGTCCAGGAATACTTGACTGACCAAAGATGGGTAAAATATTTTTCTGTGTACTTTAAGGAATTCTTAAGATCCTGCATTTCCTTATACTCCTGTTAGGTGGTTTCAGGGTCCCTATGTCCAGGGTGTCCAGGGAAGGGGATGCGGTGAGCAGGGACAAAGTGGAGTCTGAGCTCTGCTTGTGCCTGCGTGGTAGCTGTTAGGTGGGCATTTATGGCAGGTGGGCATTTGTGGTGGGCGTTAGGGCCGTCCCCTGAGTATTTCTGTTTCTTATGAGTGCAAGACAGGATTCCCACCCCCTTGAGTTTGTTGTCGTCATCACCTGCTTTAGTCAATATAATAGAAGAATAAGTGACATGTGTTCTTTCTAGTTATGCCAGGGAGTGCTGGTGCTCATTGCCTTGGCCCCTCTGTTGTTATGAGGGTGACTTCATCATCCTGAGGCCCAGAGTGACCACAGTGTGGTCCAGAGCCCCCAGCACAGATGCCATGCATCTGTGGAAATAGCAGTCACAATAATAGAGTGTTATGTTGCTGCCTTAAGTCACTGAGATTTGAGGGCTTTTAAAAAATAATTTCAAATTTAGTTTAGGTTCAAGGGTTGCATATGCTGTTTTGTTACCTGGATGTTACTGTGTGACACTGTGGTTTGGAGTTTGAGCAGTCCTGTCACCCAGGGAGTTAGCATAGTTCACAGCAGGTTGTTTTTCAGCTCCTTCTCCCTTCTTCTCTTTCTCCTCTAATAGTCCCCAGTGTCTATCTTTCCCATCTTTATGTACACATGTACCCAAGGCTTAGCTCCTACTTATAAGTAAGAATAAGCAGTATTTGACTTTCTGTTCCTTTGTTAATTCACTTAGGATAATGGCCTCCAGCCTTATTCATTTTACGCAAATGACACGATTTTATTCTTTTTTATGACTGTGCAGTATCCTGTGGTATACATGTACAAAGTTTTCTTTGTTCAATCCACTATTGATGGGCACCTAGGTTGATTCCATGTCTTTGCTACTATAAATAGTGCTGCCATGAACACAGGAGTACATGTATCATTTTGGTAGAATAATTTATTTTCCTTTGGACATGAATCCAGTAAAGGGATTGATAGGTCAAATGGCAGTTCTGTTTTAAGTTCTTTGATAAATCTCCAAACTGCTGTCCAGAGTGGCTGAACTAGTTTACACTCCCACCAACAGCGTATGAACATTCCCTTTTCTCTGTAGCCTCACAGGGATTTGCTTTTGACTTTTTAATAGCCATTCTGATTGGTGTAAAATGGTATCTCATTGCTGTTTTGATTTACATTTCTCTGATGATTAGTGATGATGAGCATTTTTTATGTTTGTTAGTCTCCTCTATGTCTTCTGAGAAGTGTCCTCCCATCCTTCACCTTCTGTTGTCTTCTCAGTGTCTGTTGTTCCCCTGTAGGTGTCCTTTAGTTCATCATTTAGCTCCCACTTATACATGAGAACATACGGTATTTATTTTTCTGTTCCTATGTTAGTTTGCTAAGGATAAAGACCTCCAGCTCCATCCATGTTCCTGCAAAGGACATAATCTCATACTTTGCTATGGCTACATAATATTCCATGGTGTATATGTATCAGATTTTCTTTACCCAGTCTATCACAGGTGGACATTTAAGCTGATTCCATGTCTTCGCTATTGTGAATGGTGCTGCAATAAACATATGTGTGCGTATGTCTTTATAAGAGAATCATTTATATTTTGGGGGGTATATACCCAGTAGTGGGATTGCTGGGTCAAATGATATTTCTGTTTTTAGGTCTTTGAGGAATCACCATACTGTCTTCCACAATGGTTGAACTAAGTTTACACTTCTACCAACAGTGTATAAGCGTTCCTTTTTCTCCACAACCTCATCAACATCTGTTATTTTGTGACTTTTTAGTAGCCATTCTGACTGGTATGAGATATTATCCCATTGTGGTTTGATTTTCATTTCTCTAATCATCAGTGATGTTGAGCTTTTTTTCATGTGATTGTTGGCTACATGTATGTCTTCTTTAGAAAAGTGTCTGTTCATGTCCTTTGCCCACTTTTTAATGGGGTTGTTTGTATTTTATTGCAAATTTGTTTAAGTTTCTTATAGATGCTGGCTATTAGATCTTTGTCAGGTGCATAATTTGCAAAAATCTTCTCCCATTCTGTAGGTTGTCTGTTCACTTTGTTGATAGTTTCCTTTGCTGTGCAGAAGCTCCTTAGTTCAATTAGATCCCATTTCCCAATTTTTGCTTTTGTTGTGATTGCTTTTGGATTCTTCATCATGAAATTTTTGCCTGTTCCTATGTTCTGAATGGTATTGCTTAGGTTGTCTTCCAGGATTTTTATAGTTTTGGGTTTTACATTTAAGTCTTTAATCCATCTTGAGTTAATTTTTGTATATGGTGTAAGGAAGGGGTCCAATTTCAATCTTCTGCATATGACTAGCCAGTTATCCCGGCACCATGTATTGAACAGGGAATCCTGTCCCTATTGCTTTTATTTGTCAGATTTGTAAAAAATCCAATCAGTGTAGGTTTGAAGCCTTATTTATGGGTTCTCTATTCTTTTCCATTGGTCTATGTGTCTGCTTTTGTACCAGTACCATGTTATTTTGGTTACTGTACACCTATAGTATAGTTGGAAGTAGGGTAGTGTGATGCCTCCAGGTTTGTTATTTTTGTTTAGGATTGCCTTGGCTATTCAGGCTCCTTTTTGGTTCCATGTGAATTTTAAAACAGTTTTTTTCTAGTTCTGTGAAGAATGTCAGTGGTAGTTTAATAGGAATAGCATAATCTATAAATTGCTTTGGGCAATATGGCCATTTTTATGATATTGATTCTTCTCATCTATGAACACTGAATGTTTTTCCATTTCTTTGTGTCATCTCTGATTTCTTTCCTTTTTTTTTTTTTTTCTGAGATGGAGTCTCGCTCTGTCGCCCAGGCTGGAGTACAGTGGCCCAATCTCGGCTCACTGCAAGCTCCACCTCCCAGGTTCACGCCATTCTCCTGCCTCAGCCTCCCGAATAGCTGGGACTACAAGTGTCTGCCACGACGCCCAGCTAATTTTTTACATTTTTAGTAGAGACAGGGTTTCATTGTGTTAGCCAGGATGGCCTTGATCTCTTGACCTGGTGATCTGCCTGCCTTGGCCTCCCAAAGTGCTGGGATTACAGGCATGAGCCACTGCTCCCGGCCATCATCTCTGATTTCTTTGAGTAGTTTTTTATAGTTCTCTTTGTACAGATCTTTCACCTCTCTGGTAAGCTGTATTTCTAGGTATTTTATTTATTTGTTTGTTTATTTATTTATGGCAATTGGAATGGGATTGCATTGCTGATTTGGCTGTCAGCTTGATTGTTGTTGCTGTATAGGAATGTTCATAATTTTTGCACATTGATTTTGCATTCTGAGACTTTGCTGATGCTGTTTATCAGCTGAAGGAGCTTTTGGGCTGAGACTATGGGGTTTTCTAGATATAGGATCATGTCGTCTGCAAACAAAGATAGCTTGACTTCCTCTCTTCCTATTTGGATGCCTTTTATTTGTCTCTATTGCCTGATTGCCCTGGCCAGGGTTTCCTATATTGAATAGGAGTGGTGAGAGAGGGCATCCTTGTCTTGTGCCGGTTTTCAACAAAGACTTGACTTTGAGCCTATGGGTGCTGTTACATGTGTGATGGGTCTCTTAAAGTCAGCAGACAGATAGGTCTTATTTTTAAATCAAGCTTGCCACTTTATTCTTTTTAAATGGGTGTTTACACTATTTATATTCAAGTTTAATACTGATATGTGATGTTTTTATCCTATTGTGAAGTAGTAAGTTGGTTGCTTTGTAGTTTCTATTACATGGTTTCTTTATAGGATCTGAGAGCTTTGTTCTTAAGTTTTTGTGGTAGCAGGGATCATTTCTTTTATTTCCACGTAACTCCCTTAAAGATGTCTTGTCAAGCTGATCTAGGGGTAACAAATTCCCTTAGCACTTGTTTGTCAGAAAAAGATTTTATTTCTCCTACACTTATGAAGCTGAGTTTGGTGGAATATAAAATTCTTAATTGGAATTTCCTTCTTTAAGATTTCTGAAAATAGGCCCCCAATCTCTCCTGGCTTATAAGGTTTCTGCTGAGAAGTCTGCTGTGAGCTGTTAGAGTTCCCTTTGTATATAATCTGAACTTTTTCTCTAGCTGCCTTTAAGATTTTTTCTTTAGCATTGATCTCTGGTGATTATATGCCTTTCTGATATCCATTTTTTGTAGTACCTCACTGGTGTTCTCTGAAGTTCTTGTATCTGGATGTCTACCTCTCTAGCAAAATTAGGGAAATTTTCTTGAATTATTTTCTCACATATGTTTTGACTACTGTAGATAATTCATATGAGTAGAATCATAGAATATTTGTCCTTTTCTTGTGTAACTTATTTTACTTAGCATAATGTCCTCAAGATTCACTCATGCTGTATTATGTATCAGAACTATTTTCCTTTTTAAAGCTGAATAATATTTCATTATCTGAATTTATCATATTTTGGTTATCCATTTATCTATTGATGGACACTTGAGTTGCTTCTACCTTTTGCCTATAGCGAATAATGTTATTGTACCAAGTGCATTATCATAAAAAATATTGCTTCCCATTTTCTTTTTTAGGAACAGCAGAGTGGGATTTTTTTCTTTATTAATTCTAACTAGATTTTAAAAATATCTAGGAAAACTATTGATGTTTAAATTTTGCCACGGATTCAGCCATGTTGCCAAACACCTATATTGATTTTCATAATGTTTAAGTTGATTCTTCTGAGTTTTCTAGACATTTGAGAAAATCTTCTACAAACAAGAATAATCGTGTCTTTTTCTTTTCCACACTTACAGCTAAATCAATTATACACCTGTTTTATTTATTGAAGGTCATGGTGGTGTCATTTTACTCTAGGATTTAGCACCAGGCAAAGCACCTAAGAGCTGGTTAACGAGCATTTGCTAAGTGACTCTTTGTGTCTCACTTTGGGGCATGCAGAACGTTGCCAGGTGTCACCAAGTTTATTCTTTCTGTTGTGAGTATATTTTAACAACCAAAAATTATGTAACATCATTCAGAGCTCAAAGTCCCTTTTCAAAAACACTCTTTCATTTATTTATTAAATGACCATACACAGTAATAGTTATAATCATTCCCATTGTACAGATGAGTTAACTGAGTCTCAGAGAGATTATATCCCTTGCTGTCTCACTAGAGGCTGCATTGCTCAGGTTTCCCCTCACCAGCAAGACTCATTCTCTCAGCTGTGGGGGTGTGTGTCCACTGATTGCTCACAGCTGAGTCCTTCAATCGGAATTGATGTGAGTCAAAGGAAGACGCTTTGCCTAAGCTCATGCCCTCCCCATCCCCGAAACTGCCTATTTTGAATAAAAGGCCTAAAAGTGGGTACCAGGCCTGACTTGTTTGACAAATATGAAACAATTCTGAGGCCCTCCCAGCTTTAGAGCTTTAGAGCTCTCCATGGGGCTGGCCGTAGCTTCTGCTGAGCTGCACCCCAGCCCGCCTTCTCCCTCTTCCCCACCCCTCGACACTGCCGCCCATGTACTCTTTACAATGAGACCCTTGGCCATGAATCTCCATTTCAGCATCTGTTTCCAGGAAACCCTAACTAAGAGTAGTGGAGTCAGGACTCACAACACAAGATACTCTGGCTTTTTAGCTACGGTGGGCATTAGGTCTGTGAACCTTGGGGAAACTCTCATCCAGGAGACTCAACATAACCCATCTTGGGATGATCCCCATTTTCTCAGAGCTGAAACTTGCTTAAGGAAAAATGTCTCATCTGGAAAGTTACCTGTGTTCCAAAAGCCAGGGCTATTTTGCCCTCTTTTATCCTCAGTGAATTGAATACTAAAGTGTCCATTTGTATTGGACTTGGTGAAATATTTTCACTTACCTAATGTTCTTTGCTTCATCTGATGAGGAAGGCTTGGCAAATTACCCCTTGTAATTTTGAGGAAATAAGTAGGAAGCAAGTTAGGGACAAGATGCCACATCATGTAATTTTCAGTTAAATTTTGATTCCATTGCACAATAAGCTTCATTTGCTACTCTGGCTCTGAGACTGATATTTAGGGTGTGTTGGCTCCATCACTCCTAGAAACATCCTAGCTACAGGTAGCAAGAGTCCTGAGAAACAATGGCTACGCCTCCCATGAAGACAATATCCATTTACCAACAGCCGTAGGGGTGGTCAGTTCATAGAGTTGGTGCAGCGTCCTCAGCAGGGGCCCAGGTGGTTTCCTTCAATCTTCTCCATCATTCCTTGGGCTCTTGTTGTTGGGCACATTGCTCATGAGTGAAAGGTGAACACCATAGCCCAAGGCATCCTGTCCCACAGTACAGTGTCCAAGGATAAGGGCTAGGAGCAAAAGGCAGTCCCAGTGGTGGCAGGAGGAAGGGAGAGAGAAAGAAAGAGAGAGAGAGAGAGAAGCAGGATCTCACCCTTTTTATTCAATATAGACCTTTTTTAGTAGTGACCTGGCTGACATCTCAGATGTCATTGGTTGCTAGTTCCAACCAATGACATCTGAGATATCCCAAGGGGTGAAGAAGACTAGGAAGTTCATTGCCTGATACTTTCAGTCTTTGCACTTGAGTTCAGGCAGGAGGAAGGGAGTTGGAAATGGCTGGTCAGGTTTCCAGAACAAAGTTTCTTAATATAAGAGTCTATCAAGAGCTTGCAGAAACCCCACTGTACTCTGAAGCTTATGAATGTGCTTGTGTAGGAGTGTGCGTACATGCGTGCACACACACACATTTATTTCTACAACTGTCACCAGATTTGTAGTGGATTCAGTGACTGCACATCACTCTAATATTGAGGTATAGGTACTGAGATGTAAATGAAATGCCATGAGTTTTCACTGAATGAAATACAGACCAACATCTTGATATTTAGATGTATATTACTTTCAAGTGAACTGGGCAGCAGGCTACCTCCCCCTTACATTCAACAGATGCAGAATATAGGAGACTGAAAGAGGATGAAATCGAGCACTCTAAAGCCAAGCCAGAGCCCACCTGCTAATTACAGTCATTGAGTCCACAGCAGTGATGAGCTTTCTGATGGTAATGGCACAATAGGGAATGTGAACTAAGACACCCTCACTTCCCCCAGGAGTTCACAGTGTAGCTGAGAGAAGATCTAATCCAGAAACGTTCAGTGCCACACAGAGAAAAACAAGGAGAAATGCATTGAATACTAAATGGCTGTTATAATTCACAGAGTGAGTAGAAACACATGCTAAAAGTCAACTCATGATTAATCCATAGCTAATGTGCTATTAAACATACGCAGGCATATCAACCACACCAATAGGACAATCAGGCATAGCATTTGTTATTTAAAATAAAGACATAGAGAGAACCCAGTGAAAAATAACCTATAATCTCATCACCCAAACACCATGGCTGACATTTAAGATGTTTAGGAAAAACACAATCACATTGTTATAATATTCAATGGAAAAGAGAGATTCAAAATTTAAAAAAAAGGAAAAGCCAAAAGCACCCATCTTCCTACCCAGGCTAATATCTCTAAAGATGTCCATTGCTAATAATCCCTTATGCTTTGCTTCCTTCCAGGAAAAATGCAAATGATAGTTTGGATTTTTGTCTTCCCCTTGCTCTGTCTTTCTCTCTGTGTTAGATGTGTATGCATATATACATGTATATATGCGTGTATACATCTCTATATATGATATGAGCTCTTCCCAAAGCTCTTTCTGCCTCCGGATGTTAGTGTTAGTGATGTAATACCTGGAGCTTTCTCAAACGTCTTGCTACCAGATCAAGGCTGAAGCATCATGAACGGAGAGGTAAGGATGAGAGAATCCCAGGGATTCTGGGTGATGGGAGATGGATGCTGGGAGTTCTGCTTCTGGAGCCTGTCTCACCCAAGGGCTTCTTAACATGAGGGGTAGAGCATTCCCTTTGCATTTAAGGTATTTTAATGGGGAACTTTGTTTACACGCAGTTGAAGGCCTCTCACCAGGCACTGATGCCTGATTTCTTCTGCATGAGTTTCTTCTTCCCTCACTTCTTCTCCAGGTCTCCTACTTTTGTGGCTGGTGGATTTGCCTCTTCCCTCATGCCCCCTTTGCCCACCCACTATGCAAGAATACTGGAGTCTGTCCATGTTATTGTCAGAGGGGAGTTTCCAGGAAGCTAAAGATATTTAAGTGCAGGGCTCCTCACAACCCCAGAAAAGGGTCTGAGTGGGGCCGAGCAACAGGTATTCTTGGCTGGATGTTTTCTACAATTTTAAAAAGTATTTAAACTGCAGTTATTTAAGAGCATTGCCTTTGTTTACTCTGACTTTCTCTTTCCCACTCTCCTCCTGCATGCTGTGTGGGTGGACACAGGCATTTTGGTATCTGGCTAAGAAGAAGCTGAGCTGGGACGCATTTAACCTGGTGAAGGGGAACACACTCCTGTGGTTCTCATTCACTCCTGGGGATAGTTACGTTGTCTCTAGAGATCCTGTTGTAAAAGTGGCCCCAGCCCTGGCCCCTCCATCCGCGTAGGATTTGACCCAAAGCAGCAGGGACAGAGGTGGTTCCTGGATCACGACATTTCCCAGCACCGCATATGGGAAGCCTGTGATCAGTGCAGACGAAACAAGGTTTGCAACGTGTGGAGCCGGAAGCCACTGTGTGGAAAATTATTCCCAGCAGAAATATGGAAATTATGAGTGGATAATTTGGTTCTTTTTGACACCTAGTCAAAAATGGAAGTTTTCTCCTGTTGGAGATATACTCACCAATATGGTATATACAATAGTTAGTGCACCATGCAGTTGTTTTTATTTTTGATGGGAATTGGATGAGAAATAAATCTTGATTTTTAACATTTGTAGAGCACAGACCTGTGTGATGAAACTGCCCACAGCAGGGACACACGCATGTGAATGGCACAGACAGGAGGCGCGGGGCTGACCTCCCTCTCCTCTTACCTTGACGACGTCTCCCAGCTGCAGGCAACACAGATGTAAACTTGACCAGCAGCGAGACAGCCTGAAGAAATACTTGTTTCAGGGGAAACTGCTCCTGCATGTTCAATGACCTAATCAATATAGCACAAAATGATACATTTGCACAATTGTGAATCTCAGAACAACAGTGACACATTAAAAATGCTGTGATAGTGAGCACTGTCAATAGAAAAAGTCCCTACGATCATCAATCAAGAAAATTTAGAAAGAACTAAAATCTTAGAGATCACTATGAAAGTAAACTGGAAGATACTTTTCCAAATTTGACGACAATCAGAAAAAGTTTGAGTTATAAATTAGAAGGAAGATGTTATGCACCATCAGTTTTACAAAATGATAAAACCTCTTAGTAGAAAGACTGGCTTATCCTTCTGCTATATTTATACACAATTCTGCCATAAATTCAATGTCTTATGATGAGGCAAATAAGGATTCATTAGTTGAAGATGAAAACATAGGAAGAAATTATTACAGACTTGTGTCACATATTAATTAATAAAATATTATATAAATAAAGCTGGGTGTGGTGGCTCACGCCTGTAATCCCAGCACTTTGGGAGGCTGAGGCGGGAGGATCACGAGGTCAGGAGATCGAGACCATCCCGGCTAACAACATGAAACCCCCTCTCTACTAAAAATGCAATTAGCCACATATGGTAGCACATGCCTGTAATCCTAGCTACTTGGGAGGCTGAGGCAGGGTAATTGCTTGAACCCAGGAGGTGGAGGTTGCAGTGAGCCAAGATCATGCCACTGCACTTCAGCCTGGGCAACAGTGAGACTCCATCTGAAAAAAAAAAAAAGAAAGAAAAAAGAAAATATTACATGAGTAAGTCAAAATAACATGGATCAAGAAAGTGCAAATCTGCCCTTTCACCTGCAGGATGGACAGATGGACTGATGGTAACAAAGCCAGTGGCATCATGAGCAGGAAACAATGTTTTTCAAACTGCAGCTTTGAAATGTCAAACAGCCTCTTTCTTGGCTGACTACCGCATTTCATCTCAATGGAAGACCTTGTTCAGTAGAATTGGGGGGATGTCAGAATTTTTGCTTATCAGTAAGAACATCCCACTGCCTGAAGGATGTAGATTCACCTTCACACAGAGGTACAGAATTTTAGAGAAGGGGCTTCCGGACAGAACCTTCCTCATCTGGCTGAACTTTATGGGTTCTGAGGACATAGGAACTGGGTGCATTTTGCAGTCCAGAGCAGACACTGGCTCCTTTCCACAGAGGCCTTCTGAGTGTATCAGTACAGCCTCAAAATCCCTTTCCCCAGTCCTATATATTTTCCTTTATTTGGGAAGATTTCCTGGGTTCCTGCGGTGTGACTGTCATTTTTCTGGATTTTGCATTTTTTTAAGTAGCATTTTAAAATGTGTAATTTTCTATGATTTCTTTTCTATTCCTAAATAAATGTTAATTTTTATGCTTAGTTCATATTGGTAATATTGTGCTATTTTTCATACAGAGAGCCCCTATATTGTACGAGCCTCAGGCCCCACAGCACCTGGTCCACCTGTGGTCGTGCGAGCGTCCGCCTGCCCAAGGAAAGGCTGCACTGCCTCGTGCTTCTCAGGCCTCCAACACACTCACCCCTCCTTCGAGTGATTTGTGTGTGCTGGATGACGGGTTAATAACCACTGCAGTTTCTGTCTTTTACTACTGATTTGTGATATTGTTTTTGCTAAAGGAATTCTTAGAAGAGACAACATATTTCCAAATATGACTTAATCAGGAGCCTCCTTAACACTCCTCCAAAGAACTCGTGGCTTCAGAACACAGCTCAGTGCCCACCACCTGGCGCAGAAGATGCACTTGCTAGCTTTTGGCCTCCCTGCCCCCTCCTCTGCTCCAGGGGCACATCCTGGAGCCTCTGCAATAAGGACTTGCAAGCAGCCCCTCACATCTGCCACTGGGGACTTCTGCAACTTTCTTATTTGCCCCATCTTCCTCTGTAGAAGTGTTCATCTCTGTGTGACAGAGGGACGGCTATGAAACCCCAGCACATGGCCTTGTCTTCTCTTCCAAAGCCTGGAATAATTATCCCAGTCTTAAAGGGTCATACTTAGCATCAAGCTTATTACGTCTACTATCAGTCATTTACT
Organism: Pongo abelii; assembly: GCF_028885655.2. NCBI lineage: Eukaryota > Metazoa > Chordata > Mammalia > Primates > Hominidae > Pongo > Pongo abelii. Next base: position 19,354,276 of record NC_072006.2, read on the forward strand.
ACCAAGGAGTCAGTTAGGTATTGGCAAATCAGACTCAATACTAAGAGAAAAAGAAATGCCCTCTGTGGTGAGGTCTAAACATATTTGGGCTTTACCATGTCTTTTTATTATTATTATTATTATTATACTTTAGCTTTTATGGTACATGTGTGCAATGTGCAGGTAAGTTACATATGTATACATGTGCCATGCTGGTGCGCTGCACCCACCAACTCGTCATCTAGCATTAGGAGCAGCCTAACTGGGAGGCACCCCCCAGCAGGGGCAGACTGACACCTCACACGGCCGGCTGGGTACTCCAACAGACCTGCAGCTGAGGGTCCTGTCTGTTAGAAGGAAAACTAACAGAAACGACATCCACACCAAAAACCCATGTGTACATCACCATCATCAAAGACCAAAAGTAGATAAAACCACAAAGATGGGGAAAAAACAGAGCAGAAAAACTGGAAACTCTAAAAAGCAGAGTACCTCTCCTCCTCCAAAGGAACGCAGTTCCTCACCAGCAACGGAACAAAGCTGGACGGAGAATGACTTTGACGAGCTGAGAGAAGAAGGCTTCAGACGATCAAATTACTCTGAGCTACGGGAGGATATTCAAACCAAAGGCAAAGAAGTTGAAAACTTTGAAAAAAATTTAGAAGAATGTATAACTAGAATAACCAATACAGAGAAGTGCTTAAAGGAGCTGATGGAGCTGAGAGAAGAAGGCTTCAGACGATCAAATTACTCTGAGCTACGGGAGGATATTCAAACCAAAGGCAAAGAAGTTGAAAACTTTGAAAAAAATTTAGAAGAATGTATAACTAGAATAACCAATACAGAGAAGTGCTTAAAGGAGCTGATGGAGCTGAACACCAAGGCTCGAGAACTACATGAAGAATGCAGAAGCCTCAGGAGCCGATGCAATCAAATGGAAGAAAGGGTATCAGCCCTGGAAGATGAAATGAATGAAATGAAGCGAGAAGGGAAGTTTAGAGAAAAAAGAATAAAAAGAAACGAGCAAAGCCTCCAAGAAATGTGGGACTATGTGAAAAGACCAAATCTACGTCTGATTGGTGTACCTGAAAGTGACGGGGAGAATGGAAACAAGTTGGAAAACACTCTACCATGTCTTTTCTATATGTGTGTGTGTGTGTGTGTGTGTATTTAAAGTGAGATTATTATATATATTTAAAGTGAGATTCATTTTGTGTCCCACGTCTGGTGGCAATAGTATTTGGGATAATAATATTTATCAGTATTCAAAACTTTCCATTATTTAAGTGTTAGATGATCACTGTGTGAGTTTAATTTTGTTCAGGAAGGCAGGAGTGAATGGTAGGTGAGGCCTTCGACTCTGACCTCTGATGTTTTCCTCATGTGACTTCAGCAGCTGGTCATCCTCTAAGCACCAGGTTCCACATTTCTCCAAACAGGGAAAGCCATGCTGCCTGCTTCACCGGTAAGAGTAGACGAGATGATGGATACAGAACTCCAACTGTCCTGTGCACACATCATCCATGCTCGCTTGGAGGCTGGTGTTATTTCTCATGCTCAGGTGTTGCTTGTAGAAGTCAAGCATATTATTTAAACAACATTTTATTTGCTTTAATATACAGTGTAACCAGGGTCATAATTTCACATGTCTTGGAAAATACTTTTCAGTGCAAGGAAGCCGTCTGCATTCCCAGCATGGAAACTAATTTTCCCAGCACCATGCAACAAGTCAGGATGAGCAACTGCATCACTGGTCAGCCTCATGCCTTCTTCCACTTCTGTGCAAAGAATTCAGGCAGCCATTGTGGTAATCCTGATAGCTGAGATTAAATCATTCTAGTTAATAGAGAGGCTCACCAGGACAACATCACCAAGTGCTGGAGTGGGGGGAGGGTCTGAAGAGAAAAAAGATGAAGGAATTAAGTGGGGGTCAAGCCCATAGAAAGGCAGCACTTTCAGGTGCACGTGGGTTTGAGCTGGAAGCCTAGAGGAGATGCTGCCTTTGATGCCATTGTCTGTGTAGACAAAGTGTCATTGTGTTCAGATGTTTTGTGTTTTCAATTTCTAACCCAGTAGGATCTGATTAATAACTGGCCCTGTCACCAGCATCAGGGCTGAACAATATGGTATTTTATTTTTATTCAACTCTAATCCAAGGCTACCTTCACTTGGACATCAATATCTAATTTGTTCAACAGTGGTGTGTTTTACTTTGGCAGTTCTTCTTTTCCTCTCATAGAGAAATAAGCAGTCTTCAAAGAAGCTTCTAAATACTTACAAGATTCCTTATTTCAGTTCACATTGGGCCACTAAATTAATGAATCGTGATTATGAATATGCATTTCTCCTTGCTTGAGTTCATCTGTAACTTTGTGAATGGGGTTTTACCCCTTTGTGGCAGGGTGTTAGTGAAGAAAGGGTCAGCGTGTGATATTAACCTGGACATTAATTTGAAGACTTGCTTAGGAAGATATCAACATGGTGTTTCTTTAGATAAAACATAAAGATACTTACTTTAAATTGTTTCAGTTAATGAATGATTCCAGTTAGTCAACAAGAATTATCATATAAATTGAATGCCAATAAATTCTAGAAATTGTTCCACTATTTTACATATGAGTACCACATGAGAACCAGAAACTGCCTTTAAAAATTTAGTTATGAAGCCCACTGGCTTCACCAGAGGCATGTTTCAGAAGCTGCATGAATGAGTATTTCTGATTGGGACATTTAGGGTTCAGAGAAGCAATTTGCTAACTAGTCGTTGTGATGGCTGCAATTACTGTTTGGATTTTAATTTTCTGAGTCAGTCCTGAACAGGTCAATCATTTCTTCCTAAATCATTGGCCTATAATTAGGTGGTCTGTGACACATGAATTGTAATATGTGTTTCCTGGATGTATGGACCTACCAGAGTAACTGTTGTGCATATGGAGAAACTATATATAACTGCACAAACTGGGACAGTTTTGGTTTTTGTAAATGAAATTAAAGTAAAATTATTATTATCATAATACAAACGTGAGCACACTTCTCTCCTCACAAGCTTTGTAATATGTACCTTTAGAGAGAATGTTAAGAACTGCAGACAGTCAGATTTTCTATAGCAACTTTATCTTTTTGACTTTAATTGCAATTACTCACCGCCTAATCTGACTCCTCCTTTCACAATTCATACATGATTTTCTCACCATGCTTTAAGGGTATAAATATAACCATATGAAGTTTACTTCAAAATATGTTCCGCCAATATACTCTGCATGAAAATCACCTGCGTGGTACTTAGAAACAGATTCCTTGACCCTATCTCAGACCTGCTGAACCTGGTGTGGTGTGGTGTGGTATGGTGTGTGTGTGTGTGAGATACGTGCACGTGCACTTTGACAAGCCCTTAGGGTAATTCTGGTATTCTCTATGTTTTGAGAACCAGTGTCTCTTGAAATTTAATGACCTAGTCTCCTTGCAGACATACAGCATGTGCTCCTGAGGAATTAACCCTTTGTGCATGCTTTTTGTATGGCTCTACCCCTTTTAATCTCCTGCCCAGAGACACTAATGCCACTGGATTTGATTGGGAAAGAAATAAGCGATAGAAAAGAAAGGCCAACACCACAACTTAAGAGGCTTTCTGTATGTGATTATGTGGCTTGCTTCCGATCAGGAAAACATAAGTTTCTGAATAACTGACAACCCTTTCTTCCTTTCTTGGTGATGAATGCCCTACATTCAAAGATGTTGCCTATCTTTGCTGGGCTTCAGAAGACTTCCAGCAGGGTTTACAATGCTCCTCTTAATAGGAGATTTCTATTTTTTCCCCAAATTAACTCATAATAAAGCAACACTTATTAAGCACATGTAAGATGCCAAGTTCTGCACTCAGCTTCCACATCAGTTCACTTTCCACTTGAACAACGAAAATACGTATTTGCATAACACAGAAGGCAGCACAGTTTATGTTCAAAAAAATACAGAATTTTTCCCTCCAGCAAATTACACATTGCTCATAAAACAAGCCCAAAACTACAGCCTCACTAAAATTCTTGGTTTTCCTACACTGTGGGAATTGAAAAAGAATTTCATCAGCAGATATGTGCTAAGCACCTCCTACATGCAAGAGACATCTACGGGGTGACATGCAAAGATGTGCAAGTTAAATTGGTTCTATCCTCAATGAGTTTTAAGGATAGTTCTGTTGTCAGTGGGCTGGTTCAGATTCTTGACTTTGCCACACAAAAGAATTTGAAAGGGAGTTCAAAGTGAATGTAGGTAAAGAAGTATATACTTTTCTTTGGATGTATATCCAGGAGTGAGATTGCTGGATCATATGGTAGTTCAATTCTTTGCTTATTTAGAAAACTCCTATGCTAATTACCCTGATGTGATCATTACATATTATATATATGTATTGAAATATCACACTATGCTCCATAAGTATGATAAATATGTATGTGCAATTATTGTGTCAATTTAAATACATATAAATGAAACCCATTTAGATTTTGTGAACCCTGATGAAAATATTTCAACAAATTATTATTTACCACAAAAAAATGAAGGCAGGTGGTATAAAGTAAGATAGACATTTTGGTACAGCATAACATTATTCTGTAGGCCATACAATTTAACTTCTTGGTTACTGTATTTAGATCTGTATTTTGTAGTTTCATCACTTCTAATTAGTTAAATATGATATTTATGGTTATTTTTATAAAATATTTGTGGACCTACTTTTCTAATGTTATTTATGACATCTTGAAATAAGTTAACTCTCTTCAGGAAAAAAAAATTTATTATTTGCTAGTCTTTTGTTCTGAAAAGACCTGGGAATTTTTTGGCTTCTCCAAATATCGTGTACATCATGGTGTTTTTGTTACTGAAATACCAGGGACTTGAGGTCCTGTTGCTTGCTGCACAGAAAGCAAATCACTGAGTATTGCCAGAGAAGAAGGCTTTAATCAGGTGCTGCAGTTGAGGAGTTGGGAGGTCAGTCTCAAATCCATCTCCTCATCTGACTGCAATTGAGAGCTTATGTAGCAGGGAAGGAATGTAGCTATATGCTATATATACGGGAAAACAGGAATGAGGGAGGAGTAAGGAAGAGGTATTTCCATTTCTTGATATTAGCCTTAGGTTGGTTTTCTGAGAAAGAAACTCAGATAAGACAATGATTTCAAGCTTTAAGACTAGTAGGGTCAATTTCTATGTTTATTAAAAGGAAAAACAGAAACCTCAGTTCTACCAGGAAATGGGGCCATTTCAGTGCCGTCTTTCTATATACCAGTTCCTCAATAATGGGGAATCTGGTCATTGGTCTTTCTGGCTGCTTTGAGCAGGGGAGGGCCATGGTGGGATAATGAGTAATGAGAATCTCATATCTGTAATTGGAAGTGCTCATGAGTACCTGGTTAGCATCTGGCTTGTTGGAGCCCCACGATCTGGGTGAATTTATTATGATTTTAGAGCAACATTTCAAGCCACATTGATTAAGAACTAATAGCATAGATAACCCAAATTTAAGCATTCTGTTACAAGCATCTGAGTTCAGGAATTTAGAGAAGCAAAGTTCCCCAGTTTTTCAGCTTTTCAGGCATCTGTGTGCCCATCCTTGATTTGGAAGGTCTGAACTAATTTTATCTCTCAAAATCAGCCCTTAAAATCTCACTCACTCACCTTTTATGCAGTAGTCCCTTGACCTAGAGGGATTGAATAGATCTAATTTTTGGCTCTGTGTCTCAGAAAAGCAGTTCATTTTGATTGTCACCTTCTCCAGGGTCTGAAGAGGAGGCTTTGACTGATGACAATATTCAAGATTTATCAGGAATGGATGCCTTTTTCAGACCAAGGGGTCAAAACCCTGCAACTTAACAGCAGGAGGATTAGTTAATAGGACATTTATCAAGGATGTTAAAAGACTAAACAATTGGATCAAAACAGAATCACAGGTCATTGTAAAGTAGTAGCTACTTATTTAACCAAAGTGATAATCAAAAAACTTTAAAAGCATAGAATAAAGTTATAAGCATTTTATCCATAATATGCAGATAGACTACTTTGCTATAAAATAAATTTCTGCAATATAAATGATCTAATATAGTATATATATTTATGCTAAGAACAGAAGCCAATATTTATTAAACTGTTTAAAGACATAAAGAACATTTTAAAATTGTGGTTCCATTTACAGATAATGGAGAAAGTTCTTTCATTCTCTCTAACTTGTCACAAATTAAAACACTGTGATGGGGTGTTGAGTAGTTACTGCCTGCAGGACCTCAAACCACTGTAATTAAGTGGCTAGGTTACACATGACCCAGCAATCTCACTGCTGGGTATATACCCAAAAGACGAGAATCAGTATATTGAAGAGACATCTGCACTCCCTTGTTTGTTGCAGCACTATTCACAGAAGCCAAGGTTTGGAAGCAATCTAAGTATCCATCAACAGATGAACAGATAAAGAAAATGTGGTACATATACATCATGCAGAACTATTCAGCCACAAAAAAGGATGAGATCCTGTCATTTGCAAAAATATGGATGGTACTGGAGGTCATTATGTTAATTGAAATAAGCCAGGCACAGAAAGACAAACATCACATGTTCTTAGTTATGTGTGGGATGTAAAAATCAAAACAACTGAGCACATGGAGACACAGAGTAGATAGATAGTAGGAAGGGTAATGGAGAGTATAGGAAAGGTGAGGATGGTTAATGGGCACAAAAACTAGTTTGAAAGAATGAATAGCATCTAGTATTTGATAGCACAACAGGGTGACTATAGTCAAAATAACTTAACTATACATTTAAAAATAACTAAAAGAGGATAATTAAGTGGTTTGTAACACAAAGGATAAATGCTTGACAGGGTAGATATCTTATTTTCCATGATGTGATTATGATGCATTGCATGCCTGTATCAAATATCTTATGTAGCCCCTAAATATATACACCTAATATGTACTCACAAAAATGTTTTAAAAATTGTAAAGTGGCTAGGTTACTCCCTGCATGTATCTAAATGCTAGCATTTTAGTGACAGGCTATGACCAAAAGCATAAAAAATGTGGTAGGTCCTATGGCAAACTTATCTAAATCAGACAATTAACTTTTCTTTCTATCATTTAAAAAATGATATATGCAAATACCAGTTTTGGAAATTCAGTATGAAGATAAATAATCTCCTTCACTTAAATAGAATACACAAAACAAGGACACAGTAGAAACAAGCACAAAATAATTTATTTTCAGCTATTTTAAAAGAGCATCATCACACAATTACAAAATTGGTTTCTAGATACAGTACTGACAGCCAATTAGGTAACTTTCACCACTAGAAATCTTCAAATAAGTGCAACACTTATACATATTTTGTTTTTAAGCACACACATGAAGCCCCAACAGTGATAAAAGGCTTGGGATAAAAAATCATTAGAATGTCTCACATTTTTAAACTGCTACCTAATCCAGGTGAATGCCACTTAATTTTAATAACAATTAAAACAACTAAAGTAGCTTGAGAGAAATCCCAGTCAATATAATTTCCTTAAGGACTAGGCCAAACTTTCCTGAACTTTGAAACTTATACCGTATCACAGTTTTTCCTCATTACAATATCTGAAACCAGTTCAAACATTGATCAAATTGAATTATCTTGAAAATAAAAACCATTTAAAGGTTTCTACTCTTACCTACTTTTACAAATAGTAAGATAAAGTAGGTACTATCTCCATTCAGAACTTATAAAAGTAAGTCTTTTATTTTTGGCCAGAAATATTAAAGCTCCTACAGCTCTCCAGATCATCAGAGGTAACCATACCAATCAAATTTTAAGTGTCTTGTGTGCTCTATCAACTTTTAGAGGCTTGATGAAGGTAGTTTAGGATTTTTAAATAAATAGAGCAAATGACGAATTGTTGGAAATGCATAGAAACAAAATGACTATCCATAGAACCAAATAAAAGCCTTCCATTACAAACTTTGAAAAATCAGTTTACTTAGTAAGACCCAAAGAAGAGCAAACAGCAAGAAAAAAACAAATAAATAGGAACATGACTCACAATTTTTTTCCACTCAGTTTACACTGGAGGCTAGTGTTACTCAGAGCCTAAAATGAGCACATGTGGGACAATGTCACATATGGACAATGTCAACTGGCCAAATTTATCCAATTTTCTATCTGGCTTTAAAGAATATTTTATCTAAAGTTTTTGAACTCTTGATTTTCTCTGTGTGTACATCAAGATACACATACAGAGAAATAGAAAATAACTACACATGACTTACACAGACAATGCATGACATGCTTGGGCTTTCTGTTTTGTCCTAAATTTTCTTTTTAAAATAACCAGTCATTTTAGTTCAAAACAAAAATTTACCATATGAGATCTTTCCTCATACAAAATTATTCTTTCTTTTTTCTTCCCTACCAAAGAAATGCATCTTTATATCCATAACTTTCCTCACATCTCTCTCCCCTACTTACTCTTTTCTTTCTACCTCTTTTCTACTCTTTCTTTCTTACCTTTAGAAAGATTATTATTTTATAAATAATCTTTCTAAGTCTATAATTTGAATTAACCTTTAGATGACTGTTGAATTAGACAAAAGTATTATTTTCTTCAATAAGAATACATCTTCTTTGTCATGTTTTATATACAGAATTATGTATTAACCATAATATCTATTCTTAGTAACCTTGAATTTTGGTGAAAACATTGGAAGCAAGAAATCCTGAACTATCTATCAGATATTAGCATTTTATAGATGAAAACATTCCACATTTTTAAAAATAGTGTTTCCCCATACCATAACCCTTTCTTAATTGGAAATTACCAAGGTATCTAATGAGTATCAAAAATAATTTTAAGATTTAAAATTATACAAAATTTTACCTACAAACATTTATCCTATTTGCATGTACTCAATTCTTCCAATTTTAACAGTTTATCTAGATTACCTCTGAAAACTGAGATATTAGATAAAGCTAGCCATCATTTCAAGTAATCTCCTTGTTAACTATCTTAATAGCATGGTAATATCTGGCATTCACCTAAGTAATGACCTTAAAGTTAAATATATGGGCATTTCCACCAAGAACTCAGGATATTCAGCTGTTTTCATTAAACCAACAACATTAAATTAGTCTTATTTATCAAAAAAGTCATGCAAACAAAGATCATTTTGCTGTGGATGGGTTTGTAGTTTCATAACCTTGTGTGCCAAACCTTGACACCTCAAAATATGTAGCAGAGACAAATATAAAACACACACACACGTATATTGACAATTCTGAAGACATTTCTATTTTTATTTTACCAATAATTTTAAAGCCCACTTGTTTATTAAAGATTTACTTAAGTTATGTGAACTTCAATAATGTTTGTATTTGTTTACTTAATCTATGAGCACTGTTTCATTTATAAGCCAGTTTGGTATCCTGTGAAAACAACACATAACATCAGGACATATATACACACAGACAAACAAAGACCTAATAGCTTTGCCACAGAACACTAGCCACAAGATAGCAGTGCAAACTCAGTGGTTTACATACATGTTCACATGGGTAAACTTTGTTCCAGTAGGTAATCCAGTGAAGACTGTGAAACAAAATTTTGGATAAAGCAGTTTCCATGACAGTTTGATTTTTGATGGCCAAACCTTCCCAGACTCTAAAGAACACTGCCGCCAAACTGCACCCCAGGAGGACATCACGTAGTAACCAGGCCCAACCCTGCTTAGAACAGCGGCATAAAACCTGGATACAAGGAACTCCATTCCGCTTTCCCATTCACTAGCAAAATGAATCCAATTGTGAGATAGCACTACAACTCACAGACCTTTCAAAATCAGAAGAGAGCTGGCATGTTCAGGGTGGTGTGGCTGCAGACCTTCCCTTGCTCCATCAGACCAGAACTCTGCTCAGACCAACCTTGAAGAACAAACCCACACAGGCTGCACTCTAGAATGGAACCCAACCACCCAAAACTCCATCAACACACACACACACAATCGCCAAAATACAGTCCAACTCCTGCAACAACAAACAAGCCCCAAGGGTGTCCAAACTGGAACAATGGGGGTGCTTTCTCTCTCCACAGGTTGGGTTTGTTCAATCTGCAAATGGAAATTCCTCCAGAATTTCCTAAATTGAGAGGAGCAGATCCCACTGTCTGGACCCGCAAAAGACACTCACTTGCATGCGCATGTGCACACGCACACACACACGCACACACACACGCACACACACGCACACGCACACACACATGCACACACACACGCAATTACTGACAACCCCCAAGAGTGTCCACAGTAAAACAATTGGGGTGCTTCCTCTCTGTTCATTGGGCTTGTTCAACCTTCAAACGGAAATTCCTTCAGATTTTCCCAAATTTAGGGAGCCATTCCTGCTCTCTAGTACCCACTAAAGACACTTGCCCAGTTAAACTTCAAAGGTAGTTCTTCCTAGGCAACCAGGAACACAATTGGGGCTGGCAGGATGCGGCCAGAGAGAGAGAGAAAGAGAGAAACCCACTTCCAGCCAAAAATGGGCAGGCAGCTGTTTAAGGGGGGCTCCCAAGATTCTCTTATCTCCCAGCAGCCAAGCTGTGAGCACTGTGCTACCTGTCAGGGAACCAAAATCTGCTGCCAAAATGCCGGGGGTTTGTCTAGGTCCTGTTGCTCACTGCACAGGAAGCCAGTCACTGAGACAAGTACTGCCAGGGAAGAAGGCTTTAACTGAGTGCTGTAGCTGAAAAGACAGGAGACCAGTCTCAAATCCATCTCCCCATCGAGCTAAAATTGGAGGTTTATATCATGGGGAAGGAACGTAGCTACAGGCAGGAAAACAGACATTTGGGAGGGGTAAGGAAGAGGAGCTTTAGTTTCCTGATATGATCTGCAAGGCCTGAGGGTCAGTTTCCTGAGACAGGAACTCAGATAAGACAAATGTGTTTCAAGCTTTAAGGCCAGGAGGATCAATTTCTATATAAAAAAGAAAAACATAAACATCAACTTGGTGGGGAAAATCAGGCCAGTTTTGTTTTCCTCACATTTCCCCTGGGCCAGGACCCAGAAAGTCCCCAGGGCAGTCATGTGTTCCACCTTCATTTCAGACTGGAATAGCAACAGCTGCCTGCTGATCTAGAATCTTAGGAGTGGGTGGAGAGATAATCACTTCCTGGGAAACTGTCCTTAATGAGTTGCAATCATTTTCAGCCTGTTTCCACCTATCTCGTCCTCCAAAGACCCGTAGCTAGGTTCTGTGGCTGCCTTCCTCTCTCATACCCGCCCCACTGCACAGCCCCGAGCAATGAAATCAGAGCTATACAGGGCAGAGCCTGGGGCTGAGCAGGGGCCACCTGACTCAAAAGGCTGCACTGTAAAACCTCGTTTAATTTACACTTTTCTCAATTCGTGTTTTTTTGTTTGTTTGTATTTATATTTTTCATAGAGACAGGTTTTCACCGTGTTGGCCAAGCTGTTCTCAAACTCCTGACCTCAGATGACCCACCCACCTCGACCTCCCAAAGTATTGAGATTACAGGCGTGAGCCACAGTGCCAGGCCAATTTGTGTTTTTAAGATTTGAGTTTTGTGTCATGACTTCTTGGTCTCAGTGTTGGCACCACGGTCTGGATCTCTCTTGGGTGTGAACTGAAGCTGGCCAGGCCTTGTTGACATTATCTGTGTTGTTTGTGACACGGAGAATTCACTTCAGTTTTGGAACATTTGTTGCATGCCAGATGTTTATTTGTTCTTCAACCATAACGAAGTGTAGAATTGAAGTAAACTTAGAAGAATTCATTCATTCATGTCTTAAAAATTACGTGTTGCATTTCTGTTCTGTGTCAGGTGCTGCCCTAAGTCCTGGTTAAAAGTGGCCAGAACCTCATGGAGCTGCTATTGTAGGGGCAGAGACAGGCGGGAAGGCAGGGAGTGAGAGGGAGAGACGAAGGGAGGGAAGGTGGCTGTAGACCAATGCCAAGTGCAACTACCAAGCAAATACGTGGCAGGGAAGGAAGGGAAAGAGGACGGTGTGGGGATTTCAGACAGCATCAGGGACATGCACAGGTGCTGCCCTGCACTCAGTGAGGCAGCTGTGGGACACTCATCGCAGAGAGCTGACACTCAGGTCAGCCGATGGCTCTGCTGTCCTCCCAGCTCCAGCGCCAGAACCCGGAGGCACAGTGAACAGCCGCCTCCTTCACCACACCTCTCCTCAAACTGTGCCTCCTTTCTTTCCAGGGATTTTAACTGTGGCCATTTCTTTCTGTCTCGCCTGCAGATGACTCATTCAAGTCTCCCTCACCTCTCGGCTTTCACACCTGCGATATTTACTGCCCTTCTAAGTCACCCTGTCCATCCCCTGCCTGGCAGCCAGAACCGGCTTTTGAAACACAGATCTTCTCACATCTCTTCTCCCACTGACTGCTTCTGTCACACACACAGCAAGACGCATCCTCTTGTCCTGACCCACAGGCTCAGCGCAGCCCGGCCCTGCCTGCTGTACCCGCGAGTCCTCTCCTCCTCCCTTGCTCTGTTTTGGCCATGTGGCCTATTTTCAGCTGGACAAATGCAGCCCTCTCTCCCACCTCGAGGCTTTCACCTCTGAGCAGCTCCCCGGCTCCTGATGCACTGTGAGTGTTCCCAGACCCAAGCCAGTCCAGCTGCATTTTCTCGAGGCCCAATAATGAAAAGCAGACAAACTAGGAAAAAAGGGAATTTATTGCTGTAACTGGATACTGGGAGCAGACCAGAGATAATTCCACCAGACCAACTCAAAGTGTTACAATTTTCTTAGTGCTTATGTAGGTTGGGGTTATGTGCCTATGTGCAGAATAGCATTTGCCTAAGTCTACTGGTAACTAATTTTATTTCAACTAGAAGGTCAGAGGCAAAAATGCTTGCTATGTCTGATGGAAAGGACCCCAGTACCTTCAAGGCCTGTGTACTGTTGTACCAGAGTGATTATGTCTATCTTATCTCCTTTACAGCTTGGTCCGGAGAGCTGCCTTAGACCCTCCAGTGAATCTATTCAAACAGCTGCCTCTGTAACCTTGACTCGTCTCAGATACGGGTCCTGGCACTAGGAATAAAAGACTGTCTCTATTATTTTGACTTGCTCCAGGTTAGGGAGAAGCCCATGCAAGGCTCCTACCAACCACATGTTTCATTTCTAGCTTTGATGTCTGGGCACTGATTTCCTTAGGTTTAGCTATTTGTCCAATCTTAATGCAGTGCTGTGGAAATCTGTCTGTGTAACTGGAGTGCTATGCAGGCCTGTCTGTGTGATTGTCAGGGAGAATCGGCCTGCCACGTGGGGACAATACAGGCTCATGACGGGGCCTCAGCTGACAGCACAGTTTCTTCAGGGAAGCGTCCCCATCCTGGCCCACCTGCAACAGGATCCCGCTTCTGTCTCTCATCAAAACCCTCACTTATTTTTCTTATGAAATGTTATATATTTATTTATGGACTTTCTTTAAAATATCAGAAAGGACAAACTGCTAATACAGAATGTGGAAGAATCTCAAACACCTGATGTGGGGTGATAGAAGCCAGATTCCAGGCTGCCCACCAGTTCCAGGACATCCTGGAAGGGCCACGGCTGCAGGGAGGAGGGCACATCTGTGGCTTTAGGAACTGTGGGAGGGCCAGATGCCTGCACAGGGGCCAGAGGGAATGTCTGAAGGTGGTGGAGTTGTTCTGCACTGTGGCTATTACACACTGCATGCATTTACCAAAACGCAGAGAACTCTCGACTACCATGGGTATATTTTACTGTAGCTCAATTATACTTCAAAGAAAATCTGAAATAACCCTTTCCCTCATAAAAGAACAATGAAAACTATTAAAAAGCAAATGGTCAGTAGCATTGACATATAAAAATATGTTTGGGAAATATCTTCAAAACATGACAAAGATTTAATAGTTTCTATCTGGAAGGAACCCAGAAACAAATTCAGAAAAATAATCCTCAACTGCATAACAGGAATGTGAACAGAGTGTGTGAGCATGGACTGTCACTTCAAAAAAGTCTCGGACGGACTGTTCTGGTTGACATATATTTTTCAATTAATCCTTTATTTTGAGGTTACTATAAATTTACATGGAGTTGTAAGAAATAATACCTAGAGATCTCATGCACATTTTACCCAAATTTTCCTAAATGGTAACGTCTTGCAAAACTATAGTTCAATATCATAGCCAAGAGGTTGACCTGAATGCAGTCAAGACACAGAACATTGCCACCACAGCGAGCGTCCATCACTGTGCCCTTTTACAGCCAAACCCACAATCCTCCACCCTCTTCCTTAACCCCTGGCAACCAGGAATCTGTTCTCCATTTCTACAATCTTGTCATTTCAAGTACATTGTATAAATAGAATCATCACATTACATACAGTATGTAATCTTCTGGGATTCGCTTTTTTTTTTTCGCTCAGCATGACTTCCTTGAGAATCCAACCAAACTGTTGTATGTATCAGTAGTTGCCTCTTTTGGTTGCTGAGTACTAACCCATCACATGGACCTACCACACTTTGCTTAAATACTCACCTCTTGAAGGATAGACACCTGGGTTGCTTCCAGTTTACAGGTATTATGAATAAGGCTGTTATAGGCATTTGTGTATAGACTTTTCTATGAACCTACATTTTCAATTCTGGGGGAGAGACGAATGCCCAAAAGTGCAATTGTTGGATCACATGTAAGTTGCATGTTTTATAAGAAACTTCCAAACTGTTTTTGTGAGTGGCTGTAACATTTCACATTTAAAACAGCAATGCATGGGTGATCCCGTCTCCGTGCATCCTCAGCAGGACTTGGTATTGCTGCTACTGTTTATCTTAGTGGTTCTGATAGGTGTGTAGTGATATATCTTTGTGGTTTTAATTGGCATTTTCCTAGGGCTAAGGATGTTGAGCACCTTTTCACATGCTTCTTTGACATCTGTATATTCATTTCTGTGAAATGTCTGTTTGTGTCCTTTCACTATTTTCTAATTCGATTGTTTGTTTTTGTAATGTTGAGTGTCAGAATTCTATATATATATATATATATACAAATCCTAGATACTAGTCTTTGTATATATATATATATATATACAAATCCTAGATACTAGTCTTTGTAGGAAATGTGGTTTTTCTGTCTTTTTCATTCTCTAATCAAGGTCATTCACAGCGCAAATGCTTATGTAGCACAATTTACTTATTTTTCCTTTTACAGCTCTTGCTTTTTGTGTCAAGCTTAAGAAGTCTTTGATTAGCTCTGGATCCTACAGATATACTTTTATGTTATTTTTTAAAGTTTTATAGTTTTATATTTTGTTTAAATCTGTGATCCATTTTGAGTTAATTTTTTTATAAGTTGTAGGATTTAGATCAAATATCTTGTTTTTCTTTTTCTTTTTTCCCCTCTGGATGTCCAATTCCAGCACCATTTGTTGAAAAGGTTATCCTTCTTTTATTAGATTGCTTTTTTCATCTTTGTCAAAAAGCAGCTGGGTATATTTGTGTGGATCTCTGTCTGAGTTCTCTATCATGTTCTGTTTACCTGTGAGTCTGCCCCTCAGCTAATATTCCAGAGTCTTTAATACTTTAAGCTATATAATAGGTCTTAGTATTGGGTGAAATAATTCCTCCCACTTCACTATTCATTGTCAAGATTGTCTTAATTATTCTAGAGTCCATGCCATTCCATATACAGTTTAGAATGAGCTTATGTATGTTTACAAAAAAACCTTGTTGAACTCAGAATAGCCGAAAGAATCTTCAAAAAAAGTTTAAAAAGAAGAGTAGTATTGGATAACTCACGCTTCTTAATTTTAAGACTTACTACAAAACTGCCGAATCAAGGCAGTGTGGTACTGGCAAAAGGGGAGACATATAGGTCAATGGAATAGAATTGAGCCCAGAAATAAACTCTTACGTTTAAGCTCAATTGTTTTTTGGCAACAGTGCTAGGAAAATTCAAAAGAGAAAGAAAAGGTTTTTCAACAAATGATGCCAGAACAACTGAATAAATACACGTAAAAATAATGATGTTGGGCTTCTTTCTTATACCATACACAAAAATTAAATCAAAATGGATCATAAACTTAAATGTGAGAGCTAAACTGCAAAACTCTTAGAAGAAAACATAGGAGTAAATCTTTGTGAGCCTGAGTTGGGCAGTGTTGTTTTCAAACCGGACACTAAGAGCACAGGTAACAAAAGGAAAAATAAATAAATTGGACTAAATAAATTGTTTATTATGCAGTTCAGATTTTCTATATTCTTGCTGATTTTCTGTCTACTATTTCTATCGTTGTAAGAGAGAGTTGTTGAAGCCTTTAATTATAATGGTAGGTTTGTGTATTTCTCTTTTCAGTTCTCTCAGTTTTTGTTTTATTTTGGGGGGAACTGTTGTTTCATGTATATACATTTAAGATTGTATCTTCCTTGTGGATTGACTGATTGATTATATTTTAATATTTATATCATTAGATTCTAAGTGCCATTCTTTTTTTTATTTTTTATTTTTTATTTTTTTATTTTTATTATTTTTATTATTATTATTGTTATTATTATTATACTTTAGGCTCTATGGTACATGTGCGCAACGTGCAGGTAAGTTACATATGTATACATGTGCCATGCTGGTGCGCTGCACCCACCAACTCGTCATCTAGCATTAGGTATATCTCCCAATGCTATCCCTCCCCCCTCCCCCCACCCCACAACAGTCCCCGAAGTGTGATGTTCCCCTTCCTGTGTCCATGTGTTCTCATTGTTCAATTCCTGTTGCACAGGCTGGAGTGCAGTGGTACGAGCTTGGCTCACTGCAACTTCCGCCTCCTGAGTTCAAGTAATTCTCCTGCCTCAGCCTCCATAGTAGCTGGGATTACAGGCACTCACCACCATGCTCAGCTAATTTTTGTATTTTAGTAGAGACAGGGTTTCACCATGTTTGCCAGGCTGGTCTCGAACTCCTGACTTCAGGTGATCCACCCACCTCGGCTTCCCAAAGTGCTGGGAGGACAGGCGTGAGCCACAGCATCTGGCCCTAAGTGCTGGGATGACAGGCGGGAGCCACCGCGCCTGGCCCTGTTGACTGTTTACCCTTAGTGCCTAGAGCAAGGCTTGCATGAGGAGGCACCCACCATCTGCTAAATAAATAGGTAGACATTTTTAACCCAAAAGATGATGTAGATTAACCTTTTCGCTTTACAGTGGAGAAAACTGAGACCCATAAAAGTTACTCTAGTTGTTCATGCTGTAAGCAATATCTATCAGAGAGCATTGGAGTAGACTACAATAGCTTTGCTCCCAGACTTACATTTAAAAGAAATATTTAGTGCTGTTTGTGTGTATACATTACGTGTGTTGAGATATAGATCGAGTAAAAAGAGAAGCCCCTAGGTCCTAAAATGTTCTTGACCTTGCCTAATGGTGTTTTATTACACTTTACTCTCCTGTGCAATACATAACTCTGCACGTAGTATGTGCTTAATTAACGCCTAACTGCTTAATGTTACCTTCCTCTTCCCTCTGTGTATAATTTATTGGAATCCCCAATAATGTTAATAAGAGTCCATGAGAAAGCTCATTCTTCCCTCCAGAGGTCTGTCAGTACTCTAAGCTCAAGTCTTCACTTAAAAGTTCCTGACAGAGTTGGAGTGCTTCTTTTCAGAAGCCCAGGGATTCAGAAGCTGTAGATCCTCTTCCTCCTGGGACACCTGACAGAGGCCCTATTTAAATCTTAGTCCTTACCAACTATCTTACTCATGTAAACACAGTCCCAGGGCAGCTGATCTTTGTGCTCTGCAGGCAAAAAAACTCTTATTAAATAATGTATGAAACCCACAGCTGGACCATGGTCACATTGTTGCCCAGCCAGTGATATTCTGGTTTTATTTTCAACCCTGCTTTTTTGGATTGCTTCCACTATTTGCCTTGTTTCCCACCCCCCTCAGGACACCTATCTTGACCAAGGAAGCATTAAGTCACTAAATGACATGATCCATGTTGGAGGAGAAAAAATGAGAGCTGGTAACTGATCTAAGCTCCATGGTGCTGGAGAGAAGCCATGAGTGTTGTTTCGCCTCATGCCCACACTGATTCCTGCTACTTCAATCTTGGGCTGCAGCAATATGGACCACAGGGGTGGCCCTCTATACTAATTAGGACTGAGAACTCTGTGTCAGAAAATGTGCCTGTCTGAACGGCAGGTAAGAAGCAGAGTGTCGTGTACCTCAAAACATGTTTGCATGGATACTTCACTTTGGGACAATGTTGGGTTCATGCTACCTACAGTTGCCCAGTGGCACTGAGATTTTGTCAGGTGTCTACTATGTGTGAGGCCTGGTTTTAAGTGCATTAGTTCAAGAGATACCAAGCACAGCAAACATGCTACTACCTTTGAGAAACCAAAAATATGATGTGACCACAGAACGACTGCAGATGAAATCTTACATTAGCTATGCTTTGCTACGT
Organism: Pongo abelii; assembly: GCF_028885655.2. Classification (NCBI taxonomy): domain Eukaryota; kingdom Metazoa; phylum Chordata; class Mammalia; order Primates; family Hominidae; genus Pongo; species Pongo abelii. The sequence goes on from NC_072006.2 coordinate 19,372,731, forward strand.
CACTCATTCCAGAGGTGCAAGAACTGAGTGTGGTGGTGGGGCTGTGGGGATCAGACCTGGAATATAAGGAGTTGGTAGTTGAGCTCAATCATAGGGCAGCAGTGGGAAGTTATGGTGGTATGAGAGTGGCCAAGTCCTCACCACAGTGGCCACCCCAGTCCCTGGAATCCAGGAAGGCTCTAGCAATCACCTTCATGACAATCATGAATCTTGTGCTTTAAGTGTCCTCCAGTGCATGCACTGAGATCCTCTGGCTTCTGTACTCTGCATTCAGATGATGTCATATTTTCTCATAGTTAGGCAATCATTACAACAACTAGGAATCTTACAATCAGAATGGCCACCTCTGCACTGTAAACTCAGTCAAATTGTTTATCTCATTCGGCCTCAGTTTTTTTATCTAGAAAATGGGGATCACCATCACTGGCCATCAGAGAAATGCAAATCAAAACCACAATGAGATACCATCTCACACCAGTTAGAATGGCAATCATTGAAAAGTCAGGAAACAACAGGTGCTGGAGAGGATGTGGAGAAATAGGAACACTTTCACACTGTTGGTGGGACTGTAAACTAGTTCAACCATTGTGGAAGTCAGTGTGGCGATTCCTCAGGGATCTAGAACTAGAAATTCCATTTGACCCAGCCATCCCATTACTGGGTATATACCCAAAGGACTATAAATCATGCTGCTATAAAGACACATGCACATGTATGTTTATTGCGGCATTATTCACAATAGCAAAGACTTGGAACCAACCCAAATGTCCAACAATGATAGACTGGATTAAGAAAATGTGGCACATATACACCATGGAATACTATGCAGCCATAAAAAATGATGAGTTCATGTCCTTTGTAGGGACATGGATGAAATTGGAAATCATCATTCTCAGTAAACTATCGCAAGAACAAAACACCAAACACCGCATATTCTCACTCATAGGTGGGAATTGAACAATGAGAACACATGGACACAGGAAGGAGAACATCACACTTCGGGGACTGTTGTGGGGTGGGGGGAGGGGGGAGGGATAGCATTGGGAGATATGCCTAATGCTGGATGATGAGTTGGTGGGTGCAGCGCACCAGCATGGCACATGTATACATATGTAACTTACCTGCACGTTGCGCACATGTACCATAGAGCCTAAAGTATAATAATAATAATAATAAATAAAATAAAATAAAATAAGTTGTAAAAAAAAAAAAAAAGAAAGAAAATGGGGATCACAGTAGTGCTGGCCTATTATGATTGCAGTAGATGATGCTGACCGTCCTGACGGATACAGGCTTCCCTGACTATAATTCTTCACACATCACGCAATCCTGTGGGACTTGCCTGCAGAAGCACGAAGGGGCCTTTCTTCCATATCCTCTGTCTTGCCTTTCCCAGTTCCCTGGGAGGAGAAATGCACAGGTGGTTGCCCTTCAGTTATTAACAGTGGAAATAGACTTAACTCTCATTCAGAAATGAGCAAATACTGAGTTGTTGTTGTTGTTGAGATGGAGTCTTGCTCTGTCACCCAGGCTGGAGTGCAATGATGCAATCTCGGCTCACTGCAACCTCTGCCTCCTGGGTTCAAGCGATTCTCCTTCCTCAGCCTCCCAAGTAGTTGGGATTACAGACACACACCACCACGCCCAGCTAATTATTGTATTTTTAATAGAGACAGGGTTTCACCATGTCTTGAACTCTTGACCTCAGGTGATCTTCCCACCTCGGCCTCCCAAAGTGCTGGAATTACAGGCATGAGCCACTGCGCCTGGCCCAAATACTGATTTTTAATAGAGTGCTGAACCTGAAATCTGGACAGCTATATCGAAGGCTAAGTGAGGCTTTCCAAGATTTCTTCCACTGTCATCTGCAAAAAAAATCTAGTTTATAAAAGACTGTCATGGTGTAATTTTTGAAATGATATTTAGAGTTCCTTCCTTTTATGCATGTTTTCCTCTGATGCGCCTCTTTTCTGCTGAAGTTATTTCACTTCATATGGGATCGTAACAAATGAATGCCAAGTTTACAGTAGGACGCCCGAGGAAAAAATGTAGAATAATTAGTGAAATCACAGAATAATTAGAGAAATCAATGAAGTAAATGGAAACGTCAGCCCCCAATGAGAAGTAATTGTTCTGTCTTATTTTTATATGTCCAGGGATTTTATTTACTTATAGAGACTTACAGTCAGTTATGGTGTATGGACTTGACAGCTAAAATATATTTATTTAATTATTGTTATATTTTTCCCTATGCAGTACAAGTTTTTTTTTATCAGGTCAAAGAAAGAACACATTTATTCAGTCTGTTCTGGGAAGCATCTACTGCTCCACAGTCTACAGGTATCTTCACTTAAATATCAAAAGTCATTTGGGACTTGATTTATTCAATAAACTCCTTCAACTGGAAAACCTGAGAATATGTATCATATTATATACCAAACCTAGTATATAATGCTGATTGAACCATGAGAAATTGTCAAATGCCACCTGTATGCAATTAAAATATTCTCGATTGCAGCCTCATAAGACATCCTGAGCTAGAACCACCCATCTGAGCCTTCTGGTTTCCTAACACTTGGGAACCATTTGTTGTTTTAAAGCTGCCAGGCTTGGAGGTAATTTGTTGTACAGAATAGGACACTAATACGTATTTTGGTACCTGAAAGCAGGATGCTACCAAACAGAGAATCTCAAATGTGAGAATGACTATGGAACTGAGAATTATGAGGATGCTTTAAGGATTTTACAGAGAACATTAAAGAATGGTTAAACTCCCTGACTGCTACTAGAATTTTAGACATTAAGAAAGATGCCCATATGGACAAAAAGGAAAGAGGAATATTAAGACCTCCTCATGTAGTAGCAGAAAGCTTAGCAACACGGTAGCCTGCAGTGATGTGGAAAGTCAGAAAGGTACCTAATGAACTGCATGACCTAGTTATGGAAATTTCCAGCCAGTGATGACAGTGTCATTTGTTTTGTTTTCTGGCTGTTTATGATAATATTCAAGGGGAGAAATATAAGCTGTAGGAAAAACAACAAAAAATCCAGGCTTTGCTGGTAAAGATTCCCAACCTTCCCCAATGGCAAATAATGCTAAAATTAAGACATGTCTTCTAAACAAAGATCAAATCCAAGACACTCTCAGGAAAGCATAGTCTAAGGATGAGGCTAAGAGTATGACTCTTAAATGCTTTATTTGAGTGGTGCCTCGAAGTACTATTCAATCAGCCAAAAGACTCTCAGATATCTAACAAGGTGACTTACTCACAGATCCTCTCAATCAAACAAAAGGACTTTTAAGAAGGTTAAGGCATTGTCTCTGAGCAGAAGCTTAAGGTAGAGAAGAGCTAATTTCAGGCTGATTTGTGGGTGTGACTTTTGTCTAATGGAATAACACTCAATGAGATTCATACATTTTTTAAAAAATTATATCTGACAAATCACCATCAGTGTATGAAAGGATCGAAACAGTGCATAATGAGATGGGCCGTTCCTCCTAGCAGGAAGTCAGTTGAGAAAATTACTCAGCTGCAAATGCATGCCACCTTTCATGGAAAAAGAAGGATTCAGATAGTGGAACCAAGAATCCCAAGGACCAGTTGAGGAGGCACGGAGAAGAACAGATGGGCATGAGTAGGACTGAGTCCTAAACATCCAACATTTTTTAAGCTGGATTCCAGAACTGCTGCAGCCAGGGGTGCTAGTGCACCTCTTGTTTCCCTCTTTTTGAATAGGAGGGCTGAAGGTGGTTCTTACTATTTTATTCTGCTGAGCCCAGAGCTGGCATCACCCCAAAAGTGGCAGCAGAGGAGTTCCCACAACAGAGAGCCCCAAACCCTCCCATGATGGGGCCAGTTGGGATTACAAAGAAAGAAGCACTAAACTTCAGTCCAGAGCATTACTCGGGGAACTTAATTAACAGAGGGCTGCAGCAATCCTCGCTATACACGGTGTGAGAAAAGGCTGCTCTGCCTACACAAGTCCACAGTGAGGGTCAGGGCATGAGGCCAGTTTCTTTCAGTGTTTGAGGCAACAACCTAGATACCCTTATCAGTGCCTGAAAATGTTCAAGACCTACCTTTGTTTGATTTGAGCCTGCTTCGAAGAACCAGTAGCTGTCTGAGTCACAGAGAGGTCAAGACATTCTGTGGTTTTCTGTCCAGACACAGAAGGAAAGAGGGGGTACCTGGGACTCTACACCTTCTCCTGTCCCCATTTTATATTGAGGGGGGAAGACCTGATCCTTTAAATTCAAGAGTTGTGAGGAACTATAACAGACCACGGATTTCAGCTGATGGGATGGGATCACTTTTATAGGAGTCTTGGGAAGGGGTGAATTATTTTGCATGTCTGATGGACAGAACTCATTGAGGCCAGAGGGAAGATGGTGGCATACAGCCCCTGGGATGGGTCCCAGGCTTCTAATAGTCACATCCTTCAGTGGTTTCCTCCCACAGTGCACCAGCATTGGGATGGCAGAACTGGTGATGTGGTACCTCTGGGATGAGGCAATAAAAGACACTGTGGCTTGCATTTTGGTAGCTCTCTCCCAGCTCACTGTCCACAGGGAAAGCCAAATGCTATGTTATGAGCAACCCTATGAGAGGCCCACATGGTGAGGAGCTGGGGCCTCCTGCCCACAGCCATGCAAGAGCATTTAGAAGCAGATCTTGCAGCCCTGATCAAAACCTCAGATGACTGCAACTTTGGATGAAACTTGGCAATAGACCCTGAGCCAGAGCCAACCAGCTAAGATGCTCCTGGACTTCTGACCGATAGCACTGTGAGGTCATGAATTTCACCATGCCTCAGGGTATTTTGTTACATAGCAGTGGATAACTGGTACACAAGGTAGCATTGTGCTGCTGTAAAGCTGACTCTAGATAATGTAATAATGGTCTTGGTCTACAATCTGGGGTGCTGAGGAAGAGCAACTGTGGATGAGGCTGGGAGCCACCCTAGTAGGTGGTAACTCCCTCAGTGCCATCTGCTAATAGTAGGAGTCAGACTTTGACTACTGTCTCTTGACTCTGCTCTCAGGGGAGGGCCCTTCTGAGGGAGCAGTGGTCAAGAGCAAGGTGCTGTGCCAGGCTGCTGCTGCTGAGAAGCAGGTGCTGGGAGCTGCTGCTGCTAAGAGCATCTGCTCAGAAAGAAGGATGCCAAGGGCACCTGCAGTAGCTGGGGGAACACCTGGAGGCCCAACCTTACCATTTTCCATGAGGCAGAAACCTTGTTGGTTTACCACTGTAGCCTCAATGGCTCACAAAGAGATAGCTTGTTTTTCAGATTCACCTACCTGTAGGATTTACTTTTGACATCTATAGGACAATAGAGATTGGCTCCCAATTTATTGCTTAGCTTTTTTTGTTGTAATTTAAAATGTATAGAAAAGTTGCAAGAGTTGTAGAAGGAGCTCATACATATATATGCAGATTTACTGACGATTTACAATTTGCCCCATTTGGTACCTACTGATCTATTCACTTGAGAGTAAATTGGGGATATTGTGCCCCTTTTATCTTTAAACAGTTCAGCATGTGTTTCCCAAGAAGAAGGATATCCTATTATATAACCACAGTACAATTCTCAAAGTCAAATAATTTAATATTGATATAATACCATTATGTAATCCACAGCCCATATTCAGATTTCATCAATAGTCCCCAAAGTTTTCTTTTCCCCTCTCTAAAATCCAATACAGGATTACATGGTCCATTGACTGATGCATCTCCTTGGTCTGTCTTAAACCTAATCACTTTCACAGTCTTTATGTGGGCCTCTTGATCATGGATTTTGTCTTAAAAAAAACAGAGTAAAGCCAGTTAATTTGTAGGATGCCCTCAACATGATTTTTCAACTTCACGATTAAATTCACACTATGCATTTTTTGGCAGGAATGCCACAGAGGGGGCACTTTGTCCTTCCCAGTGCCCCATGAGAAGACGTGCCCTTCCCAGTGTCCTTCCCATGAGAAGACGCATGACCATGGCCTCCCCCACGTTAGTGATGTTAACCTTCATCCCTGGGTTAAGATGGTGACTCCTGGGGTTCTCCAATAAAAGGCTACTAATCTCATCTTTATAATTAGTAAGGAACTAGTAGGGAGATGTTTGGAGACTATGTAACTATCTTGCTCCTCATCAACCTTTAATCCAGTAGTTTTATTATTCATTGATAATGTTCTAACTTTACTTTTTCCACATTTATTTGTTCATATTCCTATCAGAAAAAATACTTTCTTCTCATTTGTTTATTACTTTGTGCATTCATAACAATAAGAACCTTTGGATACTGATTTTATTCTATATGTTATGGAACCTAACTAGTATAATTCACATGGATGCTGTATTGTCAGATGTGCTCAGCAGGAGGCCTGTCAGCAACCTCCTGTATCCTTTGGCATGACCTCATGCTTCTTGAAGAACTTCCTTATTTTATGGCTTAACATGATGTTTTGGTTTCAATTTATTTTTTCTTAAGAGCAAAGCAATAATTTCTTACTAGGCCCCTGGTGGGGTTATTAGCCTATAAAGAACTCTACAGTATGGACACCTTGAAATACATCCTCAGGCCCTTGTAGTCTTTATACAGTTAAAAATAAGGCACACATTCCCTCCCATGGGACTTTGTGTGAAATGGAAGCTTTGAAATGTGAAAACCTTCACCCCAGAGGAACAGCTGGTGAAGAGATACCATTAAGACAGAAATGGCTTGGAGTAGAAACACATTTGCATCCAGACAGTTGCATGGGCTCTTCCCTTTAAAACCTCAAGAACTCTCCTTGGCTGCCCCTTGGGTTAGCTCTGTGGGTCATGCTTTTCTGATATCCAGTGAGTCTGTCAGTGTTTTAGCAAAGAAGGCATCCCCTCTCTCCTGGTACCATAGGATTCCTGGCACAATGCCTGTTCCTTTGTTTTGTGGAGGTGAGGTTGCCACAGGTCAGTGTCTCTGCCAGGCAACAAGGCTTAATCTGCTGGATTTAATCTGCTGGATTAAATTTCCTTATGAGGTAGAAGATGGAATGGAAATAAACTCACCTTGAGTCTGCATCCTAGTACACCAGAGGTGGAAAGGACTTCTGACACATTCACAAATGATGCTTGCCCTATTATTTGTGTTGATTACATGCACTCCATTTCTTGATGATGAAAATGCCTTGATGGTGAAAAACACATAAAATGAAGGCCTCGATTTAAAATAAATCAGGCAAAATGTAATATGAAAGTAATCAATTCTAAAATTAAAAAGATTAAAGTCCCAACAGTGGCTGCATCATGAAGACTACCCTGGTCTACGGTGTTTCTGGTCCATTCTAGAACCTGTGCCCACAGTTGGGTGAAAATGGCCCTAACAGGATGAGAAAGCATACTTTGCTTAATGGAGGGAGGGAGGTGGAGAGGGGTTGAAAACAGAAATTGATCCACTGGGTTCTGGTGGCCAGGGGCTTGGCTTTGCTTTAGAACCTTGCTTTGGCTTCTTCAGAGTCCTGGGGCGAAGGAGAATGAAAGGCCACCGGCTTTCATTCATTAAGGGGCTGACTCAGGCCGGAGGACATTTCCCCTTAATGAGAGGTTTCTCAAAATGGATTAATGAATTATCCTAGAAAGATCCTAGAGAGCTCTGCCTTCAAATTGCTGTGTGAAGCGCTATGTACTCCATTCTTGCTCCCTCAATCCCTGTGTGCACTTAGCATTTTAAAGATCCCAGAAGTCCTTCAGTCAAGACCCCTAGCTCCCTTTGTTTAACTTTGTGTTCCCCGAGCTTATTGGACTGAGGACCATCAGGTGCCCACAGACCAGGGCTGGGGCAATCCTGCTCAGTTTCACTGAGCACTGCTTGCTCAGATCCTGACTGCCGTGAGAAGTCAGGATGTGGTTCCTGCTCAGAGGGTTTCCCAGTTCTGTGCAAAGATTGGAATGCCTGCAGAGACAGAGTGAGGTCCCAGAGCAAAGTAGAGGGCATCAGAGCATGGGCTCTGCAAGCCACTGTCGGGGGCTGAGTCCTGGCTCCGCTCAGTAGTGCTACTAAGAAAATTACTTATCCTTTCTGTGCCTCAGTTTCCTCATCTGTAAAATGGGGTGCAACGATAATACCTGTCTCACAAGTGTCTGTGTAGATTGGGCACATGAGGCAATACATGTAAAGGACTTAGAACAGCGCCTGGCACACAGGACCTGCCCCAAATTGGTAGCTGTTGTTCTTAGGAACTCGGGTGCTTTCAGCGGCTCTGGCTAGAGTAGAGCCTTAGACCTCTTGTGCATTACAGCAGGGGGATCTCCACATGTGCTTATTACTTCTCCAAGTAGAAACTGTGAGTCCATGGAAGAATGCAGTTACACCTTCTCCTTTCTTTATTTGGAATACAAGTTTGCTGTTCTCTATCTGTGCAGGTGTCCATATGGAAAGCCATGAGCAAAAGGACTTTAAACAGAGTGCATTTGCCAAGATGGGAAAGACTGTGGGAGATGTAGCTTTAGGGGACCTCCGAGAGGCTGGCTTTAGATTTGTATAATTGAGACACTATTAAATATCAAAACAGAGATGCTCTTGGAAAGTATAAGCTAGAATTTACGGGCAAGATGAGGACAGGAGTTACAAATTTAGATGTCATCACCAAATAGATGGTATTTGAAGCCAAGAGACTGGAAGAGATTCCCAAGGCAGCAAGTGGACAAAGGAGAGAAGACCAAGGGCTGAGCCCCTGGAAGCCAAAATTTAGAAGTCCGAGCAAAATTATAGATTGTGAGACAACATTGTTGGCTGTAAGAATGAAGAGTGGATGAGAAAGGTTTGAAGTTGCTTCTGAAGCTTGGTCTTGCAGGAACTGAAAGCTGTTGGGTGACACAATGACCAATGTCAAGGATTCTGTGCCAATGATCCATGTCCAGAAGGCGTAACTTGTATTTCCTTAATGCCTGGCAGCACGGAGATTCTGAGAAGCTTCACCCTGAGGTCACTGTCCAAGCTGGGCAGGGATGCTGCCCTCCTAGCTCCGGTCCCCTCAAAGCAGCTCTGAGGATCTGACTGCCAGTCAACAATGGGTTCACTCCTGTGAGGAAGACCTTAGTGGCAGGTGTCAAGAAGGGCAGCAGTGGGAGTTGATTAGTTCTCTGGGTCAAGGTTACAGGATGTACATTATGCACAGAATTCAAGGGAAGCTGGTAGCAATTTCAAATACAAGTATCACCTTTGCTAAAGCAGAGTATGGCTTAATTGATTGACATTATTTTAAAGCATGAATCTTCTCAACTGTAGTAGCTGCAGAAGTGCCTGGCTTTCTTCCCTCGTTCGAGAAAGGTCACCGTCCTGAGTTCTGTGACTCCCTGGCTTGGAGGATGAAATGGTCCAACTCTGTACTGCAGAGGAGTGTTGCTTGAGGCCTTCCTCTCCATCCCTCGTTTCATCTTCTCTGCCTGACTGACCAACAGTTTCTACTTTGTGCCTGGGGAGATGCCTCTTAAACTTGAAGCCTGGAATTGTCACCCATAAATGAGGATTCTTCATAGAAATCAGTTCTCTGTCCATTCACCCATTCATTCACTTATATATCCATTCATCCATCCACTCACTAACCTATTTATCCACCCATCCATTGTCCATCTGTCCACCCATCCACCCATCTATCCATCTATGTATCCATCCACCCATCCAACAACACGAATTATTCATCTATCACATGCCATGAGCTCTGCTGGGGCTGCTCCTGTGAGGAGGTGGATGAGTAGACACAGTGCAGTGCAGCACCGTAGGTGGAGGGCACACAAGGAGGCACACAAGGAGGTGCACAGGTGGGGAGCCAGGAAATCTCTTTACAGGAGCTGTCATCTAAGTCTATCTCAGTGATTCTGAACTGCAGATGATTTTGCTTCCTACGTGACATTTGGCAATGCTTGGGGACATTTTTGCTTGTCACAACTAAACAGATGGGATCGACAGCTGTGCACGGAGGCCACATGACAAAGCCCACAATGAAAAGAATAATCTGACCCAGCATATCCATAAGGCCAAGGCTGAGAAACCCTGCCCTGGAGTGATGGGCGAGTGGTGAGGAAGGTAGAAAGGGGCTCAGCGGGTCTCGGGGAGCACTGGGCATGTAGGGGGCGTGGTGCTGCACTGTCGGAGCCCCTGGGAGCTGGGAGTGACAGAGGTGCCAGATTCTCAACTGTCTTGAAGGCAATTGAGAGAGGTAAGTGGTTTTAAGCAGGGGAGGGACCTAATCAGGTTCAGGTTTTCAAAATGTGAACTACTCTAGCAGCAGTGTGAAGGGTGGTCCCAGGCAGGGGTGGGGGCCAGCACCAGGAATCGGGTGGGGGGCACAGCCACATAGAGGATGCCTCCTACCTGCAGGACCTCATGACCAGGATCCCTGGTATTCTATGTTTAGTACTTTCACTTTTGAATATATGGTATACTGCACATTCCTTTTGCCACGTTTCAATACTTCTTTATCTTTTTATCTTTTTAAAATATATTTTTTTGTTGTTTTTTTGAACCAGAGTCTTGCTCTGTCTCCCGGGCTGGAGTGCAGTGGCACAATCTTGGCTCACTGCAACCTCTGCCTCCTGGATTCAAAAGATTCTCCTGCCTCAGCCTCTCTAGTAGCTGGGATTACAGGCACCTGCCACCACGCCCTGCTAATTTTTTTGTATTTTTGGTAGAGATGGGGTTTCACCATGTTGGCCAGGCTGGCCTTGAACTGCTGACCTCAGGTGATCTGCCTGCCTCAGGCTCCCAATATGCTAGGATTACAGGCATGTGCCATTGCGTGGCCTTTTTTTTTTTTTTAAGTAATTGTTTTTAATAATATTTCTTCCAAAACACAGACCAGATGATATGAAAGGGACTGTCACTGCATTTGGGTCTTAGAAAGTGGGTCTGGGGCAGCCATGGAACCAAGGCTGGACCCTTGCTGACATCAGAAGCGCCCCTAGAATCACATTGTAACTGGAGATGAAATTCATGGTAGTGCTCAGAAAATGGGAGCAGCCGCAGCCCGCTCCAGTCATTCCCCTGGACAATTCTCTTTCAGAATTCTAGGCTAGCCCATTTTTCTGGCCTCAGTTCTGACTAACCAAATGAAAGATTTAATTGAACCCAAAGAAAAATCAATTTCCCCTTTTAATTTTAATTGGACCTTTCAGCTTGTGAGAGCACTGCAAAATGAACTTCATTCCCTGTTTGTAATATTAAAGGGAAAATTAATGTAATTAAAAATAATCACTATGCATTGTTCTGAAATGGCGCTCGTGAATTATTTACACGGGAAATGCTGCCCCCTGCTGGTCATCTTGGGACACTAACACCGTGCTTTACCTGTTTCCATTTTCCGTCTCTCCTTGGTTGACATATTTCTTCTTTAAAAAATTTACGTTGATAGACATTTGCTCATCTCTAGCAGGGACTGTTGGGAATGAATTCTGTGCTGTAGTTGCCAATCCTGGAATGAAGTGAGACTCCCCTCCCCAGCCTCCTGACAGAGTCATCTCATTTCTACTTTGAAAAATTAAAGAGCGAAGGTAATGTGTTTTATCACAGAATTCGGCGTATACTCCAGCGTGGAAGACAAATTTCCATTTAAGCTAATACTCTCTGCCCAGATGATTTTTCATGCTGCTGTATAATTGAGCCAGCTTTGTAAGGGAACATGGATCTGGCTTGTAAATAAGGTTGCTAGGGGAGCTGAATTATAAATGATAGAAAAAGTTAATCTTTCTCAGGTTAAAAATGTCATAAATTTCTGTAATTAAGGTGTTTCATTTTTTTCCTTCCCGAGTTCAAATTGGATTTTGCATATGGAAAGATGAAATCACTTGCATCCATACAAATTTATCAAGGCTGTGTGAGAATTATCTGAAGAGATACCAAGAAGCGCAGCAGGCTTACACATAAGCAGGCATGCACTGTGAAGTCCTCGTTGTAAATTCTAGAGTGTGGCTTGTAATTTATAACACACATTTTACTTTATTCAGGTTGTAACAACTTGAATCTGCCTTTCCCAATAGCAAGCAATTCCAGGCGGGGGATCTTAGCCATCATTTCGTTTCTCCGGCAGCAAACAATATAATGCTAAGCAGGGGACTTCTGTTTCATGACTTGAGTTGATGTTACTGAGCCCTGGAGCACATTTATAGCTGATAACAAGCACGGAAAACCCTTATTAAACGATGAGGAAGAGGTGACATGAATGCTGACTTCCTTGGTGTAGAAAGACCAGGAATATTGTTGCTGTCCTGTAAGAGTAGTCGGTGGTCAAGCATACCTGTGTGCTACCTGAGCAAGAATCGGAAGACAGCCCCTCTACCTTGGCATCCAGGGCTAATCAGCAAGTTACCAACAGAAGTACCACATTTAGATTTCTCCACTATGAGCTGGGATGGGAGACAGAAGAAAACAGCAGGCTTGAGGTCCTTATGACATTCTGCTTCAGTGCTGGGGAGTGTCCTCAGACTGTAGCAAAGTAGGGAGGTTTTCATGGTTATTGGATTTCTCAGGATGCTAAACTGTGGTCCATTTTTAAAATAAAAAATTAAAGACTTTATTTATTTATTTATTTGTTTGTTTTTCTTTCTTTCTTTCTTTCTTTTTTTTTTTTTTGTTTTGTTTTGTTTTGTTTTGTTTTGGAGACGGAGTCTCGCTCTGTCACCCAGGCTGGAGTGCAGTGGTGCAATCTTGGTTCACTGCAGCCTCTGCCTCCTGTGTTCAAACGATTCTCCTGCCTCAGCCTCCTGAGTAGCTGGGATCATAGGCATGCCCCACCACACTCAGCTAATTTTTGTATTTTTAATAGAGATGGGATTTCACTGTGTTGGCCAGGCTGGTCTCAAACTCCTGGCCTCAAGTGATCCACCCACCTCAGCCTCCCAAAGTGCTGGGATTAAAGGCATGAGCGATTGCTCTGGGCCTATTTAATTCTATTTTAGATTCAAAGGGTACACGTACAGATTTTTTATGTAAGGCTGAGGTTTGGGCTTTGATTTAACCCATCACCCAAGTAGAGAACATGGTACTCAATAGGTAGCTTTCCAGCCCTTCTCCCTTCCCTCTCCACTTTTGGAGCCTCCAGTGTCTATTGTTGCTAACTTATGCCATGAATACCCATTGTTTATATCCCACTTATAAGTGAGAACATGCGGTATTTGGTTTTCTGTTTCGCACTAAACCATGATCCTTGAAGTCATTTTCCTTTGAATTCCTGCTAGGAATCGGATTTAAAAAAGAACAAAAGTAAAGACCAACATTGATGAACCGTTTATTTCCAAAAATTTGGAAAAGTCTGACAGAATTAGATTAAAAGAACTTTTGGTGACCTATTTATGTTCCGCCTCACTGAACACAGTCTGTGAACTTGCAGAATAAGGCAGGTGGGCCCAGGGTCCTGGTCCCATGGCCTGAGCTCAGAGGCCATGAAGCTAAGAGAGCAGAAGCAAGACAGAATCTTCTCCTTGTGTGAGTGCTTCTCTCAATATATCCATCCAGAGACCACCGCAAGCAAAGCATGATGGCATGGGCAGAGGAGCCCCCTGTGGGGCACGTGAGGTGCTGAAGTTGTGTCCATATGCAAGTCCTCTGTGAGGCAGAGTGTGCGGGCAGTCGAGTGTCCTTCCATCCTCTGAACTGAGAATGTCAAGGCATGAGATGGGCATGGATGAAGATCTCCCAACCGCACAGTCCAGCCCCTGAGCAGATAGATGCTCATCACCCAGTGGGAACTGCATGTCGCTATGCCCCCAACTGACCTACTGTGGGGGAGAGGGGGAGAATCAAAAGGAAGCCATGTAGTCACAGTTTGGAGAAATACCAAGTTAACTCTGCATCCCTTAGAAAATGAGTAAATCAAGAAAACCAAAATGTTGCCTCCCTTCCTCCACCTCTGAGAAAACACACTTCAGATCTGGGGAAAGAGAATATCATGCAGATATGCAGAATAAGAGCATGCACTGGCATTTCCTTGCCTAGAAAACCGGCATCCTCAATAGCATGTAAATAGGCATGGCTGTGTAAGCCTGGAGCAGAAAGCTGCAGAAAGATGAACGGAGATGAAAAGACAGCAGGTGGTACGAAGAGACTAGAGGATAGGATGCAAAGACAATGCAATTAGATGGAAAATGATCTGCTTGAAATACGGATTTCAACAAAGCTCCTTTTGAAAGAAGGACTTTTGCTTGGTAAATAACATGCATAGAACTGCAGGAAGTGAAATCCCTGATGGAAAATTTTTGAGAAGCCCTCGTGGAATGCATAAAATACGGACAAATAGGTATGATTTGTAAGAGGGTGAATGACAGGCGAAGAAAATGAACTGTGAGCTAAGGACATAGCTGCCCCTGACAAGGTAACAAGGGCAACTAGGACAGTCGCCATAATCAAGAGAAGGATTTCTTGAATTAGCACAATTCAAGAAAAATGTCCAGATCGAGTCGAGCAGTGTCTAAGCATGTGGATTGAAATGGTTCATTTTTTCTTTTTAACAGTGATCCCCAAGGAATAATACCTGGAGTCCTAGAACAAAGTTTTATTTAGAAGGATGAAGGGAAATCCCTTCACCCCACAAGCATCCCGAGAGAAAAAGAAGTTACTAACAAAAGAATCAAATTCATACTTCTGCACTAAGGTTTAAATAATACTTACAGTTTTTGGGGAGGGAAGATTATCACAAACAAATTTCACTCACATCTAAAAATGAAATGGTCAGACACTCAAAGACATGTATTAAATTTTATTTTTGATACAAAGAAGTTAAGCTGATATCATAGAAATGAAGAGCTCTGGGAAGAGAGAATGAGGAGGGTGGGATAGTAAAAAAGTGGGCCGGGCACGGTGGCTCACGCCTGTAATCCCAGCACTTTGGGAGGCCAAGGTGGGTGGATCATGAGGTCAAGAGTTCGAGACTAGCCTGGTCAATGTGGTGAAACCCAGTCTCTACTAAAAGTACAACAATTAGCTGGGCGTGATGGTGTGCACCTGTTAAAAAAAGAGATTATGAATAGTGAAAGGTAGAATTAACCTAAAGCACTGTCATACATTTGTTAATCTAGAAGCATATATTACAACTAGTGCCAGGAAAAGTATAAAAATTAATTACATGGAGAATTCCAAGGTCTAGTTTATATATTTAAAATATCAAGAGTCGGGGGGTAGAACATGAAGAAGGAAAATCATTCTAAATTCTAAATATTGTGTATCTGAGGCAGCAGAGTCAAAAGACACATTTCCTCTCTGTGTTGTGTTGTGCTGTGTTGTTTGTTGGTTTATTTGAGACAGGGTATTGCTTTGTCACTCAGGCTGGAATGCAGCCGTGCAAACATGGCTCATTGCAGCCTCCACCTCCTAGGTTCAAGGGGACCTCCCACCTCAGCCTCTTGAGTAGCTGGGACTACAGGCATGCACCACGATGGTCAGCAAATTTTTAAATTATTTTTAGATATGGGATCTCACTATGTTGCCCAGGCTAGTCTTGGACTCCTGGCCTCAAGCAGTCCTCCTGCCTTGGCCACCCAAAATGCTGAGATTACAGGTGTGAGCCATTGCACCTGGCACATTTTCTTTCTTGATTTGAATAAGGAATTATAGTTTGAACAATTAAACCAGAATGTAAATGTAATAAACCATTTGAGAAAATAAAGTGAAACATAATACTCTTAACATTTATTCCAATATAATAAAATAGCAAATATGGCAGGGATTACAATAAATGTAAGTAGGCTGGGCTCTGTGAAAAAAGATGTATATTTTCTAGCTGCATTAAAACTCAGTATCCTCGTATGTGCTTACATTCTAGAACAGTTTAATGAATGAAACATTTAAAATTTAGCTTGTATATCAAGACACAAAAAGACAACATAGATGGCAACATTGTTTTCAAAGAAGTAAAATTCAAGGATGAAAACAAATAGGTTGACTGGGAAAATATTATAGGGGACATAAACATTCATAAACATTAATATACTGATTAATATTGCATCAAAATATATAAAGCAAAAATTATCCAAATAAAATGAGAAATTGAGAGATGATCTTTACAGGAGTTAGGAATGTCGCTGTCTGAGCCCTTGATAAGCCCAGGAAACATGTAACAAAAAATGTCGTAGAGAATTAAAGTCAGATTGAAGTAATTATTACCTTTTGTGGGGGAAACACACTTTTAAAAATGTTTATAAAACATTTACAAAAATCATCAGAATTTCTACTAATTTTTAAATGGGAAATACTTGTCATAGTCCCATCAAGCTACAGTAAAACAAGAAATGAATATGAAAAAATCTGCAAAAATTAACCAGATATCTAAAAATACTTGTATAAAATTATTAGATCAAAGGAGAAGTGAAATTTCAATTTTAGGTTATTAGAATACTATATATCTTAAAATTGAATTAAACAGGCATCAAGTACAAATTTACAGACAAAATAAATAATGAACAAGTTATATAACTAAGTTTAAAATAAAAAAGTAATTCTTGGGAAGCAAAAAAAAGGAAATAATAATGAATAATAAATTAATTCATAAGATTTTCATAATCTAGTTCTGTGGTGAAGCTATTGGCAAATCTCAAGGAAAGATAAAAATAACAACCAAAAAATAACCTAATATGAGATAATATTAACAGAGAATAACTTCCATAATCTGCATCCTAGTAAATGATGAAAACTTCTGGAAAGACTGATTTGAAGCTGATTCTTGACTTCCATGTCCTACGGGATTTCTTGGAGACAGAGAGTAAGTGTGGGACTGTGTCCTTGACAGACAGGAGAGCCTATGGGGCTGTGGGAGAACTTAAGGCTTATATATTGCTGTGTAGCAAAGAACACCCACTTAATGACTTCAAGCAATGGCCATTTGATTTGCTTATGATTCTGCAGTCTGGGCTGGGTCAGCTGGGCAGTTCTCCTGATCTCACACTGGTCAAGCTGACAGGTCATCTGGGCTGGGCTCAGCTGGGATGCTGCAACAGCCTCTGTCTTTCTCTCCACTAGTTTCACAGTCTTGCTGTCTCCAAGGGGTCTGTCCATCATGGTATTTGAGCCTCGGGATTTCCCAAAGCAGAAAAGTGGAAGCTGCTGGGTCTTTTTGAAGCTTAAGCCTAGAACGGGTACAGCATCACTTCCTCTGTATTTAATTGGGTAAAGCTTTTACAAGATCATCCCAGACTTGAGCAGGGCAAACCACCTGAGGGTATGAACACCTGAGGGCATGGTTCTTGGGGAGTCATGCAGGTAATTGAAAGACACAGCTATTCTGGGGGCTGTGAAAGTTATTTATTTATACCCCAGTGTGGCTTGACTAGCAGAAGTCTATGAATCTCTCCAGGAAAGAGCTGCAGTGTGCAGGTGCAGTTCGAGCTTTCTGGTCTTGATGACCCTGGAGAAAGAGAAAATTGATGTTGGGTTGGATTGTGTGCAGCTTCTCTGGTTGGGCGAAGACTGTGTTTAGCATTTTGAAGCAGAAAAAACGTCTTTTCCGTGTTCCAAAACGAAGGTAATAATTTGCCAGCCCACTCCCTGCACATCCTCAGGGAGCAGGAGTCATACATCTTCCCTTGCTATTGAAGTCATCCTGCTCCAGAGGCCCTAAAAGCCTGATGATGGGTCTGGATGAGGAGGGGACACACCAGGATGAGCAGGCAAAGAAAAGTTTCAGCTCCTCCGGAGCCCTTGAGTACGTGCAGAGCAAGGAAGTCCAAAGCAAGTAATGTAACACTCAGCTCCCCCTGAACTGGTGAGAGAGCTACATGAGAACTTAACAAAAACCACAAATGACAAGCCCTAGGAGACGTAGCTAGAACACAAAATACTCTCAGGATCTATAAGGTAGACAGAAGAATGGATTTTTCAATTAAATGAAAATGTTTAACAAACGAAGTGAGAGATGGTCGCAGCAGATAACTGATATACAGATGTGGGGGACCAGGTAGACATTGTGCAATCCTGTGAACACATGCACACACATGCACACTCACACACATGCACATGTATGCACACACGCACATGCACACCCACACACATCCATGCACACACATGCACACACACTCACACACATGCACACTTATGCACACATGCACACACACACATGCATACACATGCACACGTACACACATGCATGTGCACACACATATGTACACACACACATACACACACATACACACATGCACACACATGCACACACACACAGAGACGCAAAAGCCACAAGGCAATATAAAGAGACCTGAAGAACAAATCCAGGATACCCAATATGTGAATAACAGACCTTCAAAATGGTAAACAAAAAAGAACCAGTGGAAGAAAAGTCACACTTGAAGATTAAGTGTCTGTGATGAAAGGCCGGACTGATTATGCCGGTGGGTCTCACGGTGGAAGCAAGTGTGAGAAAAATAGTCTATAACTTCGCTTTGGACATACTCATATTACAAAAGTGTGGCCCCTGAGACGATATGCTACTGTCCCGCGGGATGCCAAGCCTTTTGCTCTGTCAGGGTGCAGATTTCAGGTGACATGTATTAGCTTAATGCACTGAAAGAAACCAAAATCTTCTCCCCTACCTGCTGAGGATTATGGAGCTTAAGAAGCTTCAGATGCCGGGAGACTCTGCCCTCCCTCTGCTTCCCAGGTAGCAGGACAGCAATTTACAAAACCAAGGTATTCTGCCTTCCTCTCTGTCTTTCCCACCTAAAGACAGGCCCCTTTCCAACACTTGCTTATAAGCTCAGAGACAGCCACGCCAGAGAATCTAGGAGCTGGCTTTACTCTTCCCACAATTACTTTCCCATGTATCTCGCTTTTTTTTAAGCCAGAAGATGCTCTTTTCTTTGTCTTGTCACTAAATAGGATTTATGGCTCTTTGTTAAAATACTTTTTTTTTTTTAATGGAGTCTTTGTTGCCCAGGCTGGAGTGTAGTGGCACAATCCTGGCTCACTGCAACCTCTGCCTCCCAGGTTCAAGCGGTTCTCCTGCCTCAGCCTCCTGAGTAACTGGGATTACAGATGCCTGCCACCACACCTGGCTAATTTTTCTATTTTTACTAGAGACAGGGTTTCACTATGTTGGCTAGGCTGGTCTCGAACTCCTGAGCTCAAGTGATCTGTCTGCCTTGGCCTCCCAAAGTGCTGGGATTACAGGCATGAGCCACCATGCCCGGCCAGTACTTTTTAAGCAAGGCCCCTAAAGCACTGCCTTGAGAGAGAAATAATTTTGAACTGAAGCCTCTCCCAGGTGATGGGTACAGCAAGCATTAATAAACTCCTGCTGGGTTTTCTCTTGTTAATCTGACTTTTGCTTTCAAGCAAGTCTAAACTAAGAATCTATAAGGGAAAGAAAAGAAATTACATTTCCTCGCCTATAGCACTGAAGGAACTCAGGGAACTTCACCCAAAAATATGGCTTCCTAGTATAGTGAATATTTTGAATTGAAAATCCTTAGAGATCAACAGAGGCCGAGAGAGTTTTCCCTTATCTGCATAAAGACCGACCCCCAAGGAGAACAGTTGCTTTCCTTCTCCTCCCTGTTATCTCCTTATCCACTGCAGAAAAGAATCCTGAGGAATACCGCCCCTCCGGAACAGGCCCTTTGGCCCTCTAAGTATGCCATCCATCCCCTTGGCAACCAGGCCCCCTCCTGAGGCGGTCCGGGGTCAATCACCACATTCGCATAGAAACAGACACTTGTCACTTTGGAGACTCCAAGCTTTTTAGGAGCTGTGTGCCAGGGAGCAGGACAAAGACCAAATATATATTTCTTATCATAAATCACAATGTCATACTACCGTCTATTCATCCCTCCCCCTGGGATAGATAAGCTTTTCAGTCATCCTTTGGGTGGCTTACAGAAACATCTAACCCCACAGGGATGTTCTAAGAGGCTGACACATAAGAAAGGTAGAGGACATCCATCAGTTGTGCCTACTTAGGGCTCAAGTAGACCTGGTTATATTGCAGTCATTTCTGTCAACAAGAGCCTCCTGTGGCCTTGATGGTAGCCTTAAAAATACTCTTCCCTGGAAGTAGGCCCCTTTACCAGCCCCAGCAGACCAAAGCAAAATGAAGTCACTCATGCTAAAGTTCCATGTCACCAAACCAAAACTAAGCTACTTGACCTTCTGAGAAATCAGGAGAGAGAAATATAACCAAACAGGCCAGCTTTAGCTGGCACAATAAGGAAGTCTGTCCTGAGTTAATGCTCACAAAAAAGTAACCTAATGCTATTAACTGATCAGTTATTTTTCTATGGTTTTGTTTCCTTGTTTTCCCCTTAGAAAACCCACTGTTCTGCTACTGGTTGGTGGAAGCTTTCAAGCTTTCATTTTATTTTGTAGGATGGAGGCTGCCCTGATTCATGAATCACACGTAAAAGCCAATTAAGATCTTTAAATTTGTTGTGATTTTGTCTTTTGACACAACTGTGGTTATTTATTCTGCCATGAATTTGAAGATTGAAGGGCTTGGTGGAGAGAGCTTGCCTTGCTCTCTGGGGTACCCTCTGGGGCAGACCCCTGGAGGGTAGAGGACCTGCTTCGGAGATGGCTTACTCCGGGGCTGAAGTGCAGTTCCAGTCGTTGTCAGGGAGGGCAGCAAGGGCGGTGGGCCCCGGGTTTTGGTTTCTCTCCATACAGGGCCTTCTCCAAGGTCTGCCTGGGCTTTCTCACAGCACAGTGTCTGGTTCCAGGAGTAACGCCCCAAGAGAGCAAAGAGGAAGAACCAAGAATTTCCATGATCTGGTCTCAGGAGTCACAGGGCTTCACTTTGCTGTACTCTGTGTTGAGGCAGTCAAAGAGGTCTACTCTGATTCAGAGGAGGGGACACAGCCCTGATCTCTTGGTGTCACAGATGATGTGTCACTGTGTAAGGAGAGTGTGGAGGATGAGAGATATTGATGGTGCCATCTTTGGAAAATCCAATCTGCCAAAACTCTCCTGAGAAGTGATGACTTCCTTCCCAGCCTGGGGGCTGGAGGACAGGCAGCCTAGAAGGATCTGGGCTGCTCACCTTGAAGAGCGCAATCACTGAGGAGGTGGGTGAATTCCTTCCTGCTCCTGGTCGGAAGTCAGGACTGCACTGAGTGCACCTCGTGAGGGAGGCCAGCAAGCATGGCACTTGGGGCACTGGAAGGGTTGGGTTTTCCTCGGCGACAGAGACCAGCAAGAGCAGAGATGTGATCTACGTCTCTACCACTTCTTCAAGCCTTAAACTACAGCCCTCAGGTTCCTTCCACCCCCAGCAGGAAGAATGTATATCTTGCTCTGTTGTGATTAAACATTTCTCCTTGATGAAGGCAGGGAGGTCCCAGGGAGCTGCTGATCCCTCAGGCTCAGCTGTGTCTGCACCAGTGCCTCCAGCATCTGCTCATAGATCCACACACAGCCCAGCATTTTGTTACCTATATTGATCACTGATGAGGAATTGAATGGAGTCTGGAATTTGGTTTCTGGTGAAGAAACAAGGGCACAGGAGCCGAAAACCACATTTCAGGTGTTTTCCTGGCTTTTTCCCCTCAGCAGAGACAGATTCTTTGATTAACACAGAGCTAGTGTCTTTGCAGCTCCTAAGTGATCGATATGCTACTGCTCTCATCCGGACCTCTCAGCTACTCCAGTGAGTTAAGGTGATATTTAAAATGCTCACTGCAACTGCTTTGCATTTCTCCGGTGTCATCTACCTTGCTAATTGCTTGTGTTAAGCAATTAGCAGCTTTGACAATCAGCCTGGAGTGTGCTGGCCATGGGGATGAGATTTCTTCATGACTTGCTTTTCCCAGTGGATTGAGTGCATATTTCCGATTGGCATTAGTAAGGTTGAGTTTGCAATAGCAGCTGCCAGTGCCAGCTCCAGCCTGGAGGACAGGGACAGCCCCAGCCCTGATTTTTCCTCCCGCTGGTCTCTCTTCACATTTGTTATATCACCCAACCCTAGGCTCACAGGAGTAACTGAGGAACTGAAGCATGAAGCACAGACTATGCCTACAGTTGTTAAAGAGCCAGACCAGGTTTGCTGCAAAACAACCAGGTCGCAGTAGTTTGGAGCACAGCTTCCATGCCTCCTAAAGCACAGCGACAAATTGCTATTGGGAGTTTTTTGTTTTTAATTAAATTGAGAACAAGTGCTCCCGGAGCACTGGCAATGTCTCTGCTGACATGCACGGGGGCACGCATTGCTCTGACACCCACTTCTTTGCATGTGCTGAGGACACAAGAAGCTAAGCATCGCTCTGCCTGAGACTTAGTGCCTTCCATGATGATATCTGAAGCTGAACAATATCCCCTGTGTCCGGACATACTGTGAATTACAGCACACTCAGCCAAAAATAGATCAGAGACTTTCTGAGAGTCACTCACTTCTCTGTCCACTTTGGAGAACTCAACTTTGATTGGCATTATGGCCAAAACAGATCTGATTTCTGTCCTCAACGGGCATTAAACAATCCTAGGAAAATACATCGCATACTATGATATGTGCTATGAATAATAATAATCTTAACAATCACAAATCATGATTAACATTAAGGAGCAGTTACTGTGAGTCAGACATTGTTCTAAGCAACTGACATTTATCAACTCATTTAATCCTTACAACAATTTTTTCATTATTATCTCCACTTTACAAATGAAGAAATTTAGCATAGATGATGTGAAAACACCTTGCCAAAGTCATGAGCTAATATGCTGTGGAGTCAGGACCTGGATGTGCAGCCAGACCCCAGGGCTCAGCTCATAACAGGGGAATGTGAATTCAAGGTCATGAGCTAATATGCTGTGCAGTCAGGACCTGGATGTGCAGACAGACTCCAGGGCTCAGCTCATAACAGGAGAATGTGAATTCATCCTTCGCTGGTTTTCTCTGGACTCATCTGGTCAGACTTGAGTCCCCACGGCCCTGCAGACACGGCTCTTGTCAAGGTCAGCTTCATGATCTAAGCCCGGGGGTCTGTTCTCAGTCTTGGCCTCCCTGAACTCATCTGTGGCTTACACAGCTGATTCCTTGAAGCACCATGGACGCGAGGCGGCAGCCAAATCCTGCTGCTTCTCCTTCTATCTTTCTGTTCCCTCCACACCGTTCCACTAGTTCCTTCTTGTCTCCCAACATCCAAACCTCGCTGCCCTGGGCTCACTCCTTGGACCTCTTTGCCGTTTTATATGTGCTCACTTCCTTGCTGACCTCGCCCCATCTAATGGCTTCGAATAAATCTATATGGTGATGATTCCAGTTTACCTTGTGTTTTGACCTCTCCCTCAACCCTGGAGGACCAGCAAATCTAACTACATACTCAGCATTTTCATTTGGATGTCTAGTAGGACATTTCCAGGGTGATCTACCCAAGATAGAGCTCCTGTCCACCCTCCCCTCCTAGTACCAAACTGACCTAATTCCCTGGCCTTCTGCATCCTGCCGGTGGTGATGCTCTCCTTCCAGTTGTTCAGGCTAAGACATTTGGTGTTATCTTTGATTGCCATCTTGGCTTTTTTATAAAAGATGCCCAGAATCTGCCTGTGCCCAGCACAGCCTCTCAGCCCCTGGTCCCAGCCCTGCTGCCTCCAGGCGGGCTTGATGCAGCAGCCAGTTTTCCTGTTCCTGGCATCCCTGCTGCAGCCACACAGGGCCCTGGTAGTGTGCAGGGATGTGGACCCCAGCATGGTCTAGAGCTTGACTTACAAGTTCAACTTTTGCTTCTGCTTCTGAGTAACTGTGCTTCTATGAGGAAGTCACTTAGACTCTTGTGGACGGAAAATGGGCCTGATACCAGTTTTTGCCCCTCAGAGTTGTTGATGTAGGTAAAGAGTTTGAACTTAGGTCTGGCTCATATTGAGGGCTCTACAACACTGCTATTATTATGAACACAAAAGGCAAAGCATGGGACCCAGGGCTCAAATCCTCCACTGGCCTCCAGGTCGAAGTGAAACATAAACCACACAGTGGCCTCCAGGACTTCACCTTTCACCTCTGCCCCCTCTTCTTGTCTCCAGTCACCTCCTGCACTCACTCTGATGTGTCAGACTCTGGCCTGTGGCCTTTGCATGTACTGTTTCCTCTGTCTGAAAGTCTCTTCCCCTATGAGGCCATCTCTGGTTCCCTATTCCACGTGGCAGTGCTGCTCCCAGGCCATCCACTCTTCACCCAGCTTTCCCTTCCTCCATAGCAGCTGTCACCACCTGACATCACACTGGCTATTGATCTTGTTCGTTTCCAGTCTCCCTGCTAGAATGTAAGCTTGGTGAAGGCAGTGGGTGGGAGGGAGTACTTTATTCTCTTCTGCATCCCAGCCTCTAGAGCCAGGTTCTAACTGCTTACACAGTAGGCAGTTAATAATGGATGTTAGTTGAATGATTAAATGAAATATAAAAACAGCTGGCACTTACTGGGTGCCAACAATCTTGCATACCGATTCCCATTCAATCCCACCATAACTCTGTGCCATAGGGCCTTATTTTTAGATCTTTCACTTTGCTGATGAGGAGAGTAAAGCACAGCATGGCTGGCGTGCCCAAGGCCAATGGTGGGTGGGTGTGAAGCTAAGACACACCTCCGAAAGCCTAATTCTAGAGCTGCAACTGTTCTGAATTTTAGTGAATTCTCAACCTGTCTGCTGTGTACATTTGCTTCCTCTCAGTGATCTCTATATTCTGAGTGGGGTTAGACCCTTGAAGTGTGGCTTGTGCCACTGAGGAGCTGAATTTTTAATTGGCTTCATTTTTATTAACTTAAATTTACATAGTCACACATGGCTGGTGGCTATCTTATTGTACAACGCAGGTCAGCACTGCCTCTTACCAACAAAGCCCTCTCTTTTGCATTGTCTTGTGCCAACATTTCTTTTAAAAATAGATGTCTGCTATAGACTGAATATTTGCGTTCCCTCAAAATTCATGTTTTGAAATCCTCACTCCCCAAGTTGACGATATTAGGAGGCAGGGCCTTTGGAAGTTGACTCCATCATGAGACTGGAGCCCTCGAGAAAGGAATTAGTGCCCTAATAAAAGAGGCCTCAGAGAGCTCCCTCACCCCTTTGCCATGTGAGGAAGCAGTAAGAAGGCACCATGTCTGAAGCAGAGAGCAGCCCTCAGCAGACACTGAATATGCCGGCGCCTGGATCTCGGACTTCCCAGCCTTCAGAACTGTGGGCAAAATGTCTCTATTGTTTCTAAATTATCAAGTCAAAGATATTTTGTTTCAGCGAGCTGAATAGGCTTAGGCATCCTTAAAGCCAGGTGAAGTGGGCCCTTCCTTTGACTAAGAGAAATGCATTATCCACTGTGGCAATGTCATTGAAGGTCGTCTGCTCATTGTGGCACAGAATTTTTGCCTGTCATTTTGCTCGAGATCTCATTTGCTTTCAAATTGCAACAGTCTAGCAGAATCCCAGGGATCCAGTGGCTCTGATTCTCTGATTGTGTGTAATAGTAAATATTCTGTAGCAGTTGGAGAAGTGTGTTAATAGATGTCAACAGAGATGAAAGGTGATGCTTGTCAAATCACTGATTTTTAGAGCCGGGGGTTTTCAGAGTAGGTCTGGCAGGAATGGGTATGTTCCTTCCCCCAAGGCCCTGACACCTTTTATTCAAACATAAATCATTCTATTCTCTCACAGACAGGCAAGTGAGACAACTCTGGGATTGACCAAAGGGTGTCCTTTCCATTTCAATTCTAAGGTGTTGGTTCTGATATTCTTTTGGGGGCCACTTTTATTTGCCGTGCTGTGTTGATTGTCTGAAAAAGTAACTCAACAGGAAATACAATTATTGCAGAACTGTGGTGCTGTACTGCAAATTTCACAACAGAGTTGCTGGGATTCCTGGTTCTTAGGGCCCATGTTTGTTGAGGTTCACAGCAGCATAGGATTGACAGAGCAATGCACACCTGCATGGATCCCTTGGCTTAGGAATGGGAGCGTTGCAGTTGGCTGGGACTGCTGACACTTAACTGCAACCCAGGGATCTCTCGAAGCAGTTGCTGGTTTGGCTCCAATTACTGTCATGTATCTAATACTTTAAAGGGTGTGCAAGAAACACAGAAGCAAAACCAATTTCAGACTCAGCTTTCTTCCCTCAAGGATCCCCATGTAGCCCAATGCTTGGGGAAGAGGTCTGGATCGGTGGTGGCATGCAAGGTGGATTGAAAGCTGCCATTTCCAAGTCAGTCAGACCAAGCCTTTGAAGGACACTCATGGCCTCAGTTACTCAGTATGCACCTACCAGCCACTTTCTCCTGCATGCATCTCTGTCATCACCGTGCTTTGTAGGTGGAGGCGAGACGCAGTGCTGCCCAGGGCTGGGGTGGTGGTAAGCACACCTCATAAACATGCTCTGTGAGTGGGAGAATTCGAATGCTGCATGCCAGCTGACTTTCTGTCACCCACACTGACCCTCTCAATACTGTATGCTGAGCTCCACTAACTCCCATACTATGTAGTTGATGGAGTGGAACAAACTTCACAGCAAGTTAAATGCAGACTTTATTCAAGCTCCAGGGGACTTGGAAAGACATTCAGCCCAGTCAGCCTAGATGAGCCCACCTCTGTGAGCCCCTTGATTTGGAAAGGTGGCTTGTACGTCTGTGTCACTAGGAAGCTCACTGCATTGTGACTCAGGTGAGGAGGGCTGCCCTGGGAGCAAACTCCTCTGCAGCCATCATCACGACAGGTACAGCACAAGGGTGAGTCTCTCATCTGGCCAGAGCCTCCCCAACCCACTGGGGCAGCAGTCACATCAAAGGCCTGCCCTGTGATGCACCAGCCTGGAGGGGGGCATCATGCCCATTAGGGCTTTGGTGCCCCCAGTGGGTACAGAAGTCTGGGAATGCTGGGAATGTTTCTCTCGGGGGAAAGGTTGACTTTACCTGCCAACCGATTTATATGTGTCTGCCTTTGCTGGAGGATGACCTGGAAAAATGGTGTGCACCTACTATCCATGCATTGAGAGACAAGGTGGGACACCCCATGAGAGTGGCACAGGCAGTGCTTTTGTGTGCTAAGCAGTTAGGGTGATTTTTGACTGGAGGTATTCAGGGAGGCTAATCTCTGGCATTTTGATTGGTGGGATCAAGAAGGCAGGGGAAAAGCTACAGAGATAGGGATAAGGGGAACCCACGCAGGCTGGAGTTTTTGGAGAGTGGAGTGAGGTGGAGAATATGGCAGCACATGGACCCTAACAGCATCACAGCAGCCTGTGGACACCAGTCACAGAGCTCAGGTCCAACTCAGAAAGCATCAGGAGCATTTGAGAATTTGGGGAAAGAAAGATCTCATCAAGGTGGGCTTCTAAGAAGACTCCCCCTGCCAGTTGAGCAGG